>NC_138970.1:27275000-27985833 GCF_055761805.1 Camellia sinensis | reverse complement strand
GAAAATACGAAAATGTACCAAGACTTGAAACTGAATTTCTGGTGGCCGGGAATGAAGAAAGAGATTACTGATTTTGTGTCGAAATGTCTTCATTGCCAACAAGTTAAAGCCGACCATCAACGACCCGCAGGTTTACTACAACTCTTACTGATACCGGAGTGGAAATGGAAACATATCACCATGGATTTCATTGTTGGTTTACCTCGCTCCAGTAAAGATATGGATTCAATTTGGGTTATTATTGATAGACTGACTAAATCTGCTCATTTCCTATCTATCAAAACAATTTTATAATGCAAACAAATTGGCTGTAATCTATATTGATGAGATTATTAGATTGCATGGAGTGCCTGTGTCCATTGTTTCTGATAGGGACTCGAAGTTTACATCGAGATTTTGGCAAAGTTTACAGACAGCATTGGATACTGAACTGAGACTGAGCAGTGCATACCATCCTCAGACAGATGGCCAGTCAGAAAGAACCATCCAGACTCTGGATGATTTACTGAGAATGTGTGTTCTTGATTTTTAGGGAAATTGGGAAAGCCACTTACCGTTGGCTGAATTCGCCTACAATAACTTTCATTCAAGCATTGGTATGGTGCCTTTCGAGGCTTTGTATGGCAGGAAATGTCGATCTCCTATCTGTTGGGCAGAAGTTGGAGATGGGCCTTTGTTTGGGCCCGAGATTGTACAGGAAACCACAGAAAAGGTGAAACTGATTCAACAGAGACTGAAAACCAGCACAAAGTCGACAGAAAAGTTATGCGGATGTCCAAAGGCGAGACAGAGAGTATGAAGTAGGTGATCATGTTTTTGTAAAAGTGACACCGATGAAGGGCCAGACTCGTTTTGGAGTCAAGGGTAAGCTAGCGCCGAGATATGTCGGACCATATGAGATTATTGAAAAGATTAATCCGGTGGCGTATCAAGTAGCGCTTCCTCCTGAAATGGAGCATATGCATAACGTGTTCCACATTTCAATGTTGAGGGATTACCTCCGGGATCCTTTCCATGTGATTGAGCCTACCCGTGTAGTGCTAAGTGATGACCATACTTACGAGGAACGGCCTATTCAGATTGTGAACAGACGGATCAAGAAGTTGAGGAACAAAGAGATTCCGTTAGTGAAAGTTGATTGGCAAAACCACGGTGGCGTGTATGCCACTTGGGAAAGGGAAGACGACATGATCAAGAGATATCCTGAACTATTCCCACTGAATCCTGTTTTCTTCCAGAATGAAGGTAATTCGAGTTTGGAGGACCAAACTCTTTATAAGGAGAGGAGACTGTGACAACCCTCACTACTAATTAGTGCTAATTAATGATTAAGCATGTTAACTGACTGATTGACTGAAATTCTGAACTGATTGATTGAGTGTATTAGTTTAAATGCATGTCTATCTGTTTGACTGCTAAATTATCTGTTCGTGTATTATGTTTAAACTGCAAATTGAAGGCCTTATCGGCGGCCGAATCCGGAACCGATTAATGTTTTATGCTAATTAGAATTTATATGATTTTATGGTATATTTAATTGAAAATTTATTTGGTATGATTAATTTGGATTGAATAGTGTTGAATTACAATAGTTAGACTTATTTACCTTAGTGCCATTAAGTGGACTTTGCTAGACCAAATGTTTAGTCTTGCTTTACATGTATTGGCCTCACTTTTCATCATCTTTCTTGAGAGACCAAACGTGAGAGAGAGCTAGAGAGTTGGAGAAGAGCTTGGGTTCTTCATATTTGCTTGGAGTCTTAAAGATTTTGAAGTGAGATTGCATATTTGAGCTTCTACATTTGAAATTGGAGACCTAAGGTAGGACATTTGCCTTATTGTTTGTGAATTCAAGTTAGTTCTTGCATGGTTCATGGTAGATAGGAGCCTAAGGTCATAAATTAGTCTTATATTGTTGAATTAAAGCTTGAATCATGCATGCATGTGCATATCTTGAAGTTTAGAGTTGTTTTCATGAAAATTATTGCATGTATGTTCATATTTTTAGTCTTGATCCATGAACTCACCATGTTTTGAAGTTAAACATTGCATTTGATCTTGTTTTGTAACATTGGTGTTCCTAGGAACCCATGCATGTGTTGAATTCGCATTGTTCTTCATGTTCATGAAAACTTCTTTAAATTTGTGTTCAATTGAACTACCTTTGGGTTTTGATTTCTCAAATTGATCTTCAAAACATGTTATATTATGAGTTTACAAGTGTTTTCCAAAAAATTAGCCCAAAAGGATCAATTTTGGTGCATTTAAAGTTGATTTTGAGCTTGAAAGTTCAATCTGGAATTTCCAGAATTTGGACTCATGCTCGAGCGAGGAACTCCACACTCGAGCGTACAACCTGTGATCATGCAGTCCGCTCGAGCGGGAAAAGTGATGCTCGAGCGTGAAATGCGTGTATCCAGTACTTTGCCCATGTTTACAGTCCGCTCTAACGAGGGAATGCACGCTCGAGCGAGGACTTGTGTCTTACGCTCGAGCGGGGATCGAGCGTCCGTCGAGTGTAAATTGCATGCATCCAGTACTTTTGCATGATTTTACAGTCCGCTCGAGCAGGGGAAACCACGCTCGAGCGGAGCCCCTTTGTTTTGCATGTCCACTCGAGCGTAGAAAGCCACGCTCGAGCGCAGACCCTGTTTCAGCAAATTTTGAAAAGTGTTTTTAAGTGCATCTTTGCATCCTCATTCCATCCTAGGTATTCTTAAGCCTAGTTTAAGGCATCTTAATGAGGATATTGATGTAGAACCACACCGGGTCTAAGTAAGGACTAAGTTTTTTATTCCCAAGTATGTGACTTAGTGTGTGTTCATCCTGTAACTGTGTAGGGTTGGCATCCGAGGACGAGCACTAGCTTATCTGTAGTCCAGAACTCTGTGAGTAACAATGTTGTAAAGATATGTTCAACCATGAATATTTTCTGAATGAACAACTGTACTGCTTTCTGAAATGATATTTCTCATTGAATGAATGTTTGTCCTATTTGTGAATTGTATTCGTAGCATCCATAGTGTAGACACCCCATTTTTGACCATCCTCAAGACTTGGACGTCACCATTGGAACACTTGGTGATTACTCTTGCTTGCGTTCGTTTGGAGTTCCCGGAGGTCTTGGCTACGCGCCCTGCCTCAAGATCTCCGAACTTAACCGTTTTGTGTCTGGTTTTGCACCAAACACTTGTGTTTTGCCTTGGAGGGGCAGGGAATGCCTTGTGAGACATCCCCACACACCACCGGCAGTGGCTAGAGGCCACCGGCTGGTTTTTGCTTCCATCGGCAATCTTTTCTGCCGATCAGCACATTTTGTTGCCGGTCGGCACTCTTTTTTGTCAAAATGACATTTTTGGGCAACCGACCACTATTCATCTACTTTATGTAGATATTTTGTGCCAGCTGTGATAGCTGGCACCAACTCTGCCTCCCTCCATACACGTGTATGGAGGGATCTCCCTCTAAGCAAGCTTGTTGTATAAGCTTTGCAAGAGGGAGTTCTATAAGAGGAGAAGCCTCCTCTTGGCTCTAGGTTAGAAACTTTGAAGGCAAAAACCAGAGCTTCCATAGATAGATACACCCTATATCTATATCTCCCTCTCTCTCCTCCCTTGTGTGTGTTTCTTGGCCTAAAAGTGTGCTTTTACCTTACTTTTGCACTAATACACACACTATTACACCTAGCTCCGAGATTGAGGGACTTGGGGGGTTGATTCTTGAATTTTTGGACTGATTTTGATCAAAAGAAGAGGGCTGGACCATTTGTTCTTCAAAGGATCTTCAAGGGTGAGCACTTTACTTTAGTTTCCCCAAACTTGCAATAGTTTTTTACCTATCTTGCTTGCTGATTTAGCTTTTGTGCATAACATAAAAAAGGCTCACATTTTCATGCTTTAGAACTTTCATTAAGGTTGTTTTGTGGTTTGAGTGCAAACTCACCTTATTAGGCTTTATTTGGCGCCTTTTGTGCTTCCCTTGTGAGGCCTTATTTGCTTGAGTGTGTTGGTCTTTTCACCACTAAAAACTAGTTAATTTTCAGTGATAAGGAAGGTGGTTTGAAGTCTTGCATAGGGGAGGGACACCCCTCTCCCTTCATTGTCTTATTTCCTTGCATTTTGGCTTAAAGGGTAACATGCATGCTTGCTTGATTTTTGCCTTATTTCAGAACTTTTTAGGTGTTTTTAGGTCATATGTAATCTCTGTTTTTGGTTGGATTTATATCTCTTTGCATGCTTAAAGTACTTGTTTTGCATTGCTCCTTTTGGCCTAGAGTTGCACCTTGTGTTTAGGCCATGATTCTTGCATGTGTTGACTTGGTTCCATGAAGGTCTTGGCATTATTTTACCATGCTTAAGGCCTGTTGGTCATCTATTTCAGTCATGCTTACCTTGTTTGATGTCATCTCTTTGTGTTTTGGCTTGTAAGCTTTGGGCATTTTGATCTCTAACATGTGTAGCTTGAACCATCTTCATGATTTTGGCATCATTTAGGACCACACTTCAGTCCCTAAATCATGTTTACATGTGTGCATGTGTGACCTCTTTTTATGCCTTGAGAGTTGGGCCTTTTAGGCCTAGATATGAACTTTGGTGCTTGCATCCCTTTGGAGCCATTTAAGCTGCCATATTAGGAGGGTTTGGAGTCCTATTTTGCCTGTAAAAATTCTGTTTTTACTTGTCTAAATCATGCCATGATTGGTCTTGTTGTTGGAAGTGAAGTGGCCCTTTTTGTGCCTTAGCCTTGGGACCATTGGATTGCTTGTTGGCATAGGTTTTTGTCCACCCTTTTAGGCACTTTTGGCCGCTGTTTTGGGGTGGATTAAGGTCTGCCCCTTTATGGTTTGAGGCCCCCTTGCTTGCTTGTCTTTTGACCATTGCATGATTGCTCCATTAAGTGTTGTAATATTTTGGTCCCATTGCTTAAATTGTTCGTATTCGCATTACATTTCGCATGCCTAGCATTGCATACTTGCCATACTAGTTACATAACATTTGGCATGCTTTGCATTTCCATCTTATTGTTGCATTTTGAGCCATGTTTGCATAACATGCATTGCACTACTTGGTTTGGGGTGTCAAACCAAGTGTTGAAGGTTAAGGGGCGTTCATACCATAAGTGATGTAACGTGCCTTAACTTTCGGTCGGCCGGGCCTTTGACTTCGACATGATAAGGCCTTGGTCCTCATTTGTATGTTGCATGCATCTTTATATCAAGTGGCAAACTTGATCCCTTGGGCTATCATGCACCATTGATGGCTCGAGGATCGAGGGCCATGCTTCCCTGAATTCAAAGCATGATAGGAAGCATGACCATGCTTACATGTGCTTGAAATCCCATGCCATACTGTATGTCCTCTGTTTGCTATCAAAACTGTCTTCTGCAGGAGGTTTTTGCCGACCGGCATAATTCTGCGCCGGCCGGCAATCTGTTTACAGCCGATAGATCCAAAAACGGCCGGTGGAAATTGTGCACTGCCGGTGGGAATTTCCCCTAGCCGGTGGTACTCTGCAGCATGCAAGGAACCTGTCCTAGGGCTTTGGAAATTTTCAGAGAAGCAAGGCAGTATAAACAGAGGTGGCAGTGATGTGGTACGGGTTTTCCAGGCGAGCCGGGTTGCGAGCATGCATCATTCGCGCATCCCGAGGCAGAGGCTGCGGCCATCCCTTTCCTTTCTTTTTGCATTCTTCCTATTAAGCAAATTAGAAATCCTGTAATAATTTTATTTTCTTATTATTTGGACTGTAATATTTATTTGTATCCTCCGAGCGAGGGCAAATCTGTAATAAGTGTGGGTGAGTGTGTGTATGTCTTCCAATCCTCATTTCTTTCTTCCCTTTTATTTACCTGCTTATAATGGTAGACTAGGGCATATTTGAAAGTTAGCATACCTTATGCAATGCATGCGTGCATTCATACATTTGTCCTGCATGCACCGGGCTCGGTACATCATGCTAACTGCATTTGTATTTCAAATTCCAAATTGAATACGTGAATCAATTGGTTGCATTTCACATGCCATATTTAGGTTAGCCGAGCCTATTCTAATTGCATCTTGCATGTGTTGCATTAGTCAACTTGACATGGACTAGGACACGCATTATTTGCTAACTAGTTTGTTGTTTTGGCATGGAGTACGATGTAAGTATTTATGCTTTAGCATACCGCATGCGTGTGAATGTTGCCATGATAGTATGCTTACCATGTGGCTAAGTGCTTATATGAGATAAACTGTTTGAATGCCTGTGGGTGAAGGTTGGATTGTTTGAGTTGGAAAAATTCGTTGAAATCCGTGTTTTAGCCTACTTGCGAGTAGCAAAGTCCAAAACATTTTTCCAAGTACAAACGGATATGCAATGCTTATTTTCAAATTAGGCAATCTAGTCTATACTTGTTTGCCGCGCGCATAACATGGTAATTCTAGGCTAACAATTAGAATAAGAACACATAATGTTTTCAAAAACGGATATCACGGTTAGTAGAGGCCGATCTTCGGATCGGGCGAGAGGGGGTGCTCATAGCTGACCTTCCCCAATCGTACCCTAGCTTCTGAGCCGAGAAACTCCGGTGATGACGGACATGTGGCCTTCGGCACCGAGTCAGGGTTTCCTAAATTCCCCCATAAAAAAAATATTTAGGTGGCGACTCTGTATCTGGCAAAGCAGTCCATGTTTGGCACTTCTTTTCAAAAATCTATTTCTCAAAACGATTTGCCGAATTTGGACTCTTTGGTTCGGATTAAGAACCGTGACAATTTGAGAGTCCGAGCTGTAGTGACCCCACAAATGAACGGAACGGGACTCACCCTCCCGGGGCGTTCGGGGACGTCTACACATAGCAATTTACTGTTACTGTACTGTACTGCTACTATCACAGAGATCTCTGTCAGTTCTCATGTTGGAACCACTACTGTTTATTGATATGATGGCCATCAACTGACTGTTCGATCTGCTAAGACCTACTGTACTGTTTTGCTATTGGATGTACCACATATGACTATTATAGTTTCTGAATGACTGTTATGGCATGAATTATGAGCCACAAACTGAATGACTGATATACTGATAAATGATTGTTTTCAATACTGAAAGGACATTCATTCTTAACCTCTTTACGCATATGTTATTCACTGGGCTTTAGTTCACTGTTTATATATATATGTAGGTGTCCAGGCACTGGATCAGAGCTAGGGACGTGGGGTTTAAACTCCATTTTTGTCAAGCCAACCAACGTGCCTCACTGCGAGGTTCCAAGTGCTGCCAAGCTAAGGCTGCTTCGGGGTGTTTTAGATTCTCCCTTTCTGTCTCTGTTTTGTATAGACTGTTACTGTACTGTTATGGTGGGGATTTGGTCCCTAACCTGAATACCTATAAATGATGTATGTATATACTGTTTTTGTTCCGAATGGGTATATGTTATGAAAAGTCTTTTTGCATACAGATTGTCACAGCTCATTGGACATCTTTTAATTACTGTTTTGGCTTTCACCAGCCCCTGTACTCTGTATTACTGTTTTACTGTTAAGCAGGCCTTCGGTAATCTCGGATTACTGGCCGGTTACGGTGCTAAACCCATAGGGGCGGGTTTGGGTCGTGACACACATTTTGCCTATAATCTCTCCCTCTACAAAACTTGAGTGCCCCTTAGGGTCTATCCCAAGTTACAAACTCAAGCCTTATAAACCCACTCAAAGTTTCCCACCAAACCAATGTGGGACAAGCTTTAACTCAAACCTTTATGGAAATTCCACCAAAACACCATTTTCATGGTGATCACTTTGGCTTCAATTTCCCATTCACCCGATACTGGTTTTAAGCAACCAAATATACTACGTGAATCACAACGCGACATAGAATGTGTTACCACTTAGATCAGCCAATTTTTGCGCATGGGTCCCACCTAAAAATTATATTAACGTTGAGGAAAAATCTAATTTTTCCAAAACCATTTCTAACAATAAATTGGGGTCTGAACTAATAGTGGACCTAGTATAATATCTCCATATAGAGACCATTCAATCCCAAGAGAATGGAATACAAAATAGGAGACTATGGATAGATTCGAGTAAGGCCTTGTTTAGGAAATGACTAAATTAACCAAAAGCCTATTTTTTTTTTTGCATGTCTTTCGTAAAAAATTAAAAAAACTATTAAAAAAAGTCAATTATCAAACAAATCTAATTGATTGGATTACAAAATTGACATTATTTTGTCAATCATTCCCCCATAAATCTGGGTCAATTCAAACACGCTATAATATACATAATCCAAGGGATTAGCCATGAGAAATAATTAAAATAATACTAATCCTCTCAATCCAAACATGCAATAGTATACATAATCTAAGGAATTAGCCACGACAAATAATCATAACAATACTAATTCAATCTATTCCAGTTCGTCAAAAACACAAACAAACATGATGGCCCAACAGTAATACGCCCATCAAAGTACATAACAACATATACAATAATAATGTAATAAAATTGAAAACGTCATTGCCATGAATATAGAGGTGAAAATGTATTGCATATACAACTTCAGATTTAGGCTCATTGTCTCAAATAGAAATCACAAGTTCTAGAGACATATATATATATATATATATATATATATATATAATTATAAAAATTATTGGATCTCTAACTACATGCATTGAAGAGAGAGAGGGCATAGCAATATTATACCTGAGTATGAAATTTGGGAAAGCTCTCTCTCGCTTCGCAATTGGTTAAGCAGCGTTTTGCAATTGGTTAGGCAATGGAAGTGGGTAAATTATCAATAGATGCACACACTACTTGTGCACTTGCCACACCGTCACCCACCCTTCATTTTTTCCTCCTAAAAATTTGGTGCTCAACCACCCTCCATTTTTTCGTCCTAAAAATTTGGTGTTGAACCGTAAATACAACTCTATGAAACTATTTAATTTTAATTAATTTCCTTTTCCCATGTTATACATTAGTAGGGATAGGCTTGAAAATGAGTACAAGACATTTATTTTTGTTTAATGTGATAACAATTTGTGTTTGATGTGAATTGGACTGAAACTCCAATATTTTGTTTAATGTGATGATAATTAATTTATAAAAAAAAAATTTACAAACACAATAATATAAAACACTAACAATTTACAAATACTATTTGGGTTGATGGGATTCTCACCACACGACACCACACGACACTACTCTCTACCATAACACTCTTATCTATTCAAACTGAGGGATCATTTTTTTATATAGTTTTTCACCTCCTTGATAGATGACTAAGATCAACTTGATTTAATGGCCATCATTAGCATTTTAAAATATTCTATGATCTTTTTACACTTTCACTATATTCTAAAATTTTCTAAACTATACGTGATGGAATTTCCTATATTTTTCTATGATACTCTACAACATTTCGGATTCTTTTGGCTTCTACAATATTCTATTAAGTTCTAGATTGTTTTAGGACATTCACGAAACTTCTAAATTTCTCTAAAGTTTTTTACAATCTCCTAAATAGAATGATATGAAAGCCTAAAGTTTGTTGAATCCCAACAAATTCTACTGAGAAAGTGAGTTGATTTAGGATTCTGAATTCTTGAGCCGATTGAGCTATAAGCAATTATAGTGGTTGACCCGATTATTGCATTGGAGTTTGGCCCTTTGAAAAAATAACCATGCAGGATTCGAACTCGATTACTTGATTTAAGAGAAGGGTTTCTCACTAGTCCACCTTGTGAACAAAACTGTGTTATTGGGTCCGTGAGCCCACCATAGGTCTCATTTTGATGATCCGTATCATTCAATGTGTAGAGTTCGTCAAGTATTTCATCTTTGTAAATAATCACATTGATCGAATACAATGTCGATATTCCTACTAATAGTTGCAACTTTTGGTAATGAATTTCAGGAAGTAGTAGTAGATAGATCAAATTATCAACACATATTGGAGATAGCATGAGAGAGCGTTGCTATCGCATTTCACCAACACCCTCACGTCAGAGACATGTCATTGTCTTCCATTGGATTAACAAAGCATTATGGGCCACTTTGCCGATCCAAACCGTTCAATTTTTAATATTTTCCAAGCACATCATCTACACTACAGGAAATATGGGGTTAGGTGGTGTTTTTTTAATGACGTTTTCTAAAACGCCATTGTTTCTAATATTCAATGGCGTTTTATAAACGTCTTTATTTTTCTGTAATTAAAACGGCGCCGTTTCAAGAATCAAAGACGTTTTTAAACGCCTTGGAATGGCTTTTTCCCAACACCCTCCTCCTCTCCTGTTTCACCTTTATTTTGAATCTGCTAAAGCAAGTATAAGCGAAAATCTCACTCTCGCGCTCTCACTCTCACTTTCGCGCTCTCTCTCTGTCTCTCTCTCTCTCTCTTTGTCTCTCTCTCTCTCTCGCCCTCTCTGCACTGTCTAAGATCGTTCAAAATCGAAGTCAGAGGCATTTCGAAGTTCTCTCTCAAAATCGATTCAGATTGGTGAATTGATTCAGATCGGTGAGGTACTCTCTCTCTCACTCCCCCCCCTCTCTCTCTCTCTATGCTGTCTAAACCCTAGTTATCTCTGTCAGTTCAGCTCTGTGATTCAGAGATTCACAGATTCAGCTCGGTCTCAGTGAAACAGAATTTTCGATTTGAATTCAGAGATTCACAGATTCAGATCGGTGAGGTACTCTCTCTCTCCCCCTCTCTTTATTTTGAGGCGTTTTATTTTGACTTGAATTTCGGTTTTTTTTTTTTATTATTCAATTTGTGTTTATCAAAAGATCAGATCTCCTTTGTTCTTCAAGCATAAGCAACTAGATTTAGATGAGGATCGATCAAGTGTATTTGTGGTTTGTAGAATTATATGGGGAACACTTGTTTATCAAGCTTATATTATTATGTTAATTATGTTAATTTATTAAAAATTGTCTATGTTGGTTGTTTGCCGTAGTATGTTACAGGTTATGGTTGTTAATTGATGGAAGCAATATGTTGGTTGTTCGAATGTTCGTATTTGGAACACTGAATCTTGGTTATATTTTCTTCTAGAAAATAGAGATAATCACTCTTGATGTATTTGTTTTTGTCTATCAACGAACTATAACTTTGAAAAAAAAAAAAAAAAAACTCAAACTTAAAATCATGTGGGGGGGGTCAGGATATGTATGTCTACATCTCCAATAAACCATCTTGCTTGAAGGAAGCATTCAAGCTGCTGCTGGAAAGACTCCACTAATTTTAACACAAAGCACTTCGATCTATGCATATGCTGACATTTCAAGAATAAACAGTAGACATTTTTATATATCAGAAGATACTATGTGAAAACATTCTAGCTAGAGCGAAAAAATAAACTTGAAAACCATAATTGGCAACAATAGAAACCGACAAATAAAAAAAAAATCTTTAGACAGCTGCAAGCTCCAAAATATGAACCTTCTAAATTTCGTACTTGGAGAAGGCAAGTTCAAAACTTATTACAGCTCTTCATATTGGCTATCTGTCAATATATATATTGATAAATATTGGCTATCTATCAATATAACATATGGTATATATATCACACAAGTTAAAGAATATTTACAAGGAATATTCTAGACACCCAAATGACAAGAACGATAAGATGACATTTTTTACTTTTTGTTTTTGTTTTTTTTTACTTCTTGACAGTAACCCTATATTATGCAGAGCACAATTGTCTTTAGCAGGAGTTGGATTATTATCAAGATTTCCACACTAATTGCCCATCCGATGCTACCAAGTTACATAAGTTAGCTGATAAATAGCGTGTGCATGATTTTTATGCTAGTCTTATTGTGGAGTTTGACTAGGTTCAGGTTCAAGTTCTTGGTAGAGAGATCTTTTCCACTATCAGTTAAACCTATGCATCTGTTCAGCATGAACAAAGTAGAAGGATCTCTACCCTACATTCATTCCACTGGACATTTTAGATTATGGGGAAAACACTGCAAATTAACAAAGTCAGAACATGGACACAATCTAAAGAACAAAAAATAAAATAACACAAACACCCAAAAGAAGCTAGAAAAAAACATGAAATCACTTACACTTATTATCCTGCCATTTACTCCCCTTATTAGCCTAGACTATTCTTGACCCCACCATTACTATTCTAGCAGCAAAACATGGGAGGATAAACAATCCCCATTTTTGCTCTTTTTATTTAATGGTACTTCTAATTCAAAAATGACCAAGCATATTGGTAAAGGAAGACACAAGGCCTTAGAAGCCATATTTTTTTTCAATTTGTGCATAACAGTTTGTTGGTTTCTTGTGAGTCCAGCTCTATTTATATCATGTTCAAAAAAAAAAAAAAATACACTCACAATAGCAAAACCTTAAAAAAGTTTAAAATTCCAAATCAAACACATTTCACACATATTACACTCAAAATTTGGTAGGGCCCTAACTATAACCATTCTTTCAATGGCAATCACTGTTGCCAGACTCTTCTTGCAGAGGCTCATTTTAATGGCTCCTAACGACAACCATTCTTTAACTCAGGTGTGCTGATAATATGCTTCTTTGACATACGCTGCAGCGTGATTTCTAACTCGCTAGCAATGGTAAACATTTACTGATTGTGGCATGCCATGTATCTGTGTTTTGTAGGTCCTAGCTCAAGTCAAGCCAAACAAAAGCAGACAAGAGGTCCCACATATGTGCATGGTCAATGGGGTACTAGTGAAGATGGCATTTTAAAAGTTGTTCCAAATGAGTTGAATCAAGTAGTTGAAGGACACATATCCCTTGCTTCACATTTGGGCGTTTTGGCACGAGATGGGAGTCTTGCACCACTCACTTTTACCACTTGGCATTATGTTCCAAAACAAAACAAAGATAACATATGAAGGGAGATAAAGGTATATATGGATGTTTAATATGAAATAAGTTACAATTGTATTCATATGAAATGCATATTACAAGTGTAGTTGACATTGCATATTTCAAGTATATATAATTGTAATGCAGGCTCATACGGATGCAAATGAATCCATGAGGAGAACAATAATGGCTTCATTTGGAAAGAAATTGGGAGATTGGAAAAGTCGAGTGAAAACAATGGGATACAAACCCTTCAAGAATGATGCAGAATGGTTGGCTCATCGACCAGATAAAGTACATGAGGATCAGTGGCGGGCTTTAGTCTACTATTGGGGCACTCAGAGTGCATCGGTAAAATTTTATTTATGTGAAAAAATGTTTATATATGATAATTTTTTATAACATCTTAAATAAATTTCATATTTGACAGAAATCAAGCAAGAAGAATAGAAAAATTCGGAAGAAGAAGACATTACATCATAGAACAGGCCGAAAGCCTTTCTCAGTAGTTTGACTGGAGGTATAATTATTCTTTCAAAGTTTGCTTACACTGTCTCAAAGTTTGTTAATTTTTTATCACATCCAAAAATGGAGGGAGAAAGATTTTGAAGGGGTGATTAAAAGCTTACTAGTGACTTCTTTTCTTTCTTTTTTTTTTTGAACTAGGCATACTGGTGACTTTGAAACCAATTAATTTTGGATCTGGGAATAATCTCTCTCTCTCTACTTTTCTTATTTCTTTCCCTGTTAATTATGACAGATTCATAATGAAATTGCCGCGGTCCTTGGATTTTGGCAATTTGCTTAATCAACCAATACAATTTTCAAAGTGCTGAAGCTTATGTTCCATATCAGCATGCCACAACTCATTTTGCACTTAGTCAACATAGAACACTCCAGTGTGTGTGCATGTTTTTTTTTCTTTTTTTTTTTTTGGACAATACAAGGGTTTTTGATTGACAAGCAACTGTAAATTATCTTCCAAGTCTACTTGATGGCCTGGAAAACCATCCAACTTATGATTTATTCACTGTTATTTATTTTATTTTTTTGGTAGCCTGTCTTAATAACTATATTTTCCTTATGATTGATGATCTCTTGCATTTTCTGTAACCCTACCAATTCATCCCAAAGGTATGTTTGATTGAATTCAGTGTAGCATTCCATTTCAGTCTGTTGCATGATATCTGAGCTGTGATCAGTGTATTTAGGACAGTTTTATCTTATGTATTGCAGATTCTTCTTCATTTTATGTAGTGAAGAAATATGACATAATGCATTAAAAACTAAGACATTCAAAGTATTAAATGGAAACTTTGGTTCTTATTTATCTTAAGATTTTGGTTGTCTTTCATTTATAGGAGACAAAAAAGAACAATGGGGTTCCTACTAGTCGGTCACAGGTGTGGATGGCCGCATACATGAAAGATGGGACGTCAAATAGTGATTTAGTTAATGAGGTTATGGTATGTGATACTACTTTATCTTTGCACTTTTAATTTGATTTATATTTATATTGGAGGCTAATTATTGAATTCAAACTTGCAGACTCAAATAAATGAGTTAACAGAGCACATTGAGGGACCTTCTACTGACCCTGCAGCATTACAGGAGCAAATCTTCACACAAGTTATGGGCCCAGAGCAATCTGGCCGTGTTCGGACGTTTGGATTGGGACCATCACCCACTGATGTTTTTGGAGGTGGATATAAGCGGTCACAAGAGCAGAATCGTCTCTTCCAAACTCAAGTTCAGGAACAAGTTCAAGAGCAACTTCAACGGTATCAAATACAGTTCGAGTCGAAAATGAATGAAGTAGTGGAGAAACAAATTCAGGCTATACGCACAGATTTTCAGTCACGAATTCAGTTTTTGGAATCTCAATTGCAAGCTGCAGGCGTGCCCGTTGATCCAGTTGTTGCACCATCAAACCCATTATATAGGCAGCAGGTATTTTAATTATTTTTACTAGTTATTACTTTAAATTGCCTAGAGCTAATATAAAACTTAAGCTTTTTATTGAATGATAGGTTGTGGATTCACTTAGTAGTCATCCCACTGTTCGGCCAATGTCACATCAACAACAATCTCATGCATTTTCATCCCAAGAGGTGAGCAATCATTTATTCAAAGCTTTTTTGACAAATAACATATCTTATTAATTACAATACTTGCTCTTATTAAATATAGGTTCACCTTTCAAAGAAAGAAAAGAAGAATAAGAAGAAGAAGAAGAAGAACTAACAAGGTAAAAGTACTAATATCACTAGTTCATGGTTTTTGTTCATTTGATTTTGGTCAATATTGCATTTTTTGCAAGTTAAAATAAGTTGGGAAGTGCAGTATGACGCATTCTTGGAGAATGAGTTGTCTAATTTTTATTCTGTAACTCTGTTAAGGAGGATTGCTTCTAGATACGAGACAATGAATTGCATATCTCATTCTATCATCTATCCTAGTTGAGTGAAATTTGAAGATCTCATACCTAACTCAAGTGTGTATATACCTGAATTGCTATCACCACTTTTCAGGTGCCACTGTCACTTCCGCAGCCTTCTTTACTTCCACTTCATCGCCATCACCATTGATGCCTCCACATTCTGATGTCTGAGCAATTGTCTTCCTTGTTAATGTGATTGGAGAGTAGCATGGTTTCTTTATTAAATATTCATGCCCCTTGAGAAGGGAACATTTATCTAGTTCCCTTCATGGTTCATTTCTTTCAACTGAAGGGATCTCTCCAATTGCTGGAATTAGTCTGGAGGTACCAAATAAATGCATTTCAAGCTGAATCATGAAATAATATTTCATACATGAACTAATTTTTGAGCATGGAAATTGTATCATGTATGGATATCCACCAATATAAGCATGTTCTCCCCTAGTAAATATAGTCATCTTCCCCCACAAAACTCAACTTTGACAGTGGCAGAGGCTAGTGATAACATCTGTACGAGGGATTTTGATTTGTGATGCAGATTTTCTTTTGTATGATTGTGCAGCTTGTTTTCTAAATCTTATATTTGAAGCATGCCAAAGTTACATTTGAAGTAATAGTGGGCTAATAAAAGCTTCAATTTTTACCGCATAGGTTTTGAAGTACACAGAAGGCCTGTGTTGGGTTATGCACTATTACTATGAAGGAGTTTGTTCCTGGCAGTGGTAATTTTTTCTTCTTTACTTTGGGCAATATTCATATTCTTGAATGCATTTCTGTGTGTGTGTTTATATCTATCAATGTATCTATCTATCCCTGTGGATTCATGAAGAGAATACTAGTATATTTAGCCTTGTCCATGTAGTACATCTATATATAATATATATATTCACAAGTTATATTAAACATTTATAATTAAGGCATGTATGGTGGCACTTGTTTAAAGGCACTTGTGTTTTGCACTGAGCTCAAATTATTGCACATGGCTCTCAATTGTTAATTTAAATGGTAATCTTCACACAATGGGGTGTCTACACCCATGAATTTAAAATAGATACCTTTCGGTATTCATATGTTATATTCGACAGCATGAATAAGTTGTTAAGCACTTTGTGTTCTATGATCCAAGTCTCATGATTCATGGGCTGGTCTATATATACGAGTTTGTTCTGCTTCAAAAACAACTGTTTTATAACATTGGAAGGCAGATAAAAAATGCTCTAAGAGATTGAATGCTCTTGGTGGTGGTGGTAGCGGTGGTGGTGATGGAAATTTAGTGATGATGCTTTCATGTGCTCTTAGTATTTGTAAAATAGTGTTGGTGGAGAAGCAATATAACTGGGTAAGTACTTTCAGTAGAAACAGTACTTGTGTCATATGTTCAATAAAACTGCCAATTTATGGGTGTCATGATTGCATTAGAATTCTAATCTACAAAGATACATAGTTCTATTGATCAAACTTACCAACCTTAATTAACTACTTCAAGGCAGTTGCTTTGCATTTGGTGGAACCCAAGTTGAAGTTGGAAGTTGGAAGTTGGAACAACTAAAAATGAGAATATCGTTGAATGTCAGTGACTTATGATGTTTCAGTTTTTTTCTTTTCTTTCTTTTCTTTTCTTTTTTTTTTTTTTTTGGGCTGAATCCTTTGGTTGCAGCGAGTGGTAATCATTTTGGTAGTAATGACGTGTAATCATTTGTAGATATGATTTCACTGGTCTCAAAATTTTTGCATTGATTTTTTTTTTTTTTTCAATTTGTGTTTATTTTGGTGAATCTGATTGTAGTTTATGTTCTAATGCAGGCATGTAGACCAGTGATGACTACATCTTCTATATATGTTAAAACATGATTTTTGGATATATGTTAGTTTGTGGTCAATGTTAAAACAAGATTTTTGGATTTGGATATGTTATTTTGTGGGTAATGGTGATTGGATATTAATTGAATGAGAAACTAAATTAATGTTTCATTTGTTATTTGAATGGGAGTTATTATTTTATATGCTAGTTTTATTACAGGTATTTGAATGGGAGTTAATATTTTGTATGTTCGTTTTATTACAGGTATTTTTTTAATTTAATCAAATAAAATTAACACAATTACACAAAAAAAAGGATATGACGGCGTTTCGACAAACGCCTCCTAAATATACGACGGCGTTTTCAAAACGTCGCTACATATCGTTGGTGACGTCAGCGTGTTTATATGAGGACATTTTGCGGCGTTCTTTAAAACGCCTCCTATACTACTATCACGACGTTTTTAAAACGTCACAAAGCTACAGCGACGGCTGCATCTTCGACGTTTGGTACTAAACGCTACAAAATGAATTCGCGGCGTTTTTGATAGATATAGCGGTGTTTTTTAAACGCCACTAAAAGTCCAATTTTCAACAGTGCTATGAACAAAATTAAGTTGATTGGAGATGTTTGGAATGTTCTAAATAAATGTATTTTTTGATTTTTATAAATAAAAAAAAATTATAGAAAAGTAGAGAAAGTGGGTAGAAAAATAGAGAGGATATGTTGATTGATATGACTCAAATAAGTATATGTATGCAAAAAAATGTACTTTTTTAATACATGCTAAACAAACACTTAAATGTAATCAAAATATATAGTACTTCTATCAGATCAATTTGAGATTTTTCTTTTTTTCTTTTTTTTTTTAATAAATGATCTACATAAGAGATATTAAAAATTGAGCCATAATAGACTTAAGATAAACTCATAATGACCTAAATTAGACCATCCAGTCCAAATATATTGTATTTTTCCAAGAAATAGAAAAACAATTAAAAAAAAATTCATTAAACTCTGACAAATTCTCATAGTATGCAATACACTTCTATTCTCTGGCGCATCTCCATCCAACATCCTCTCTATCTCTCTTGGATATCAAACCACTTGAGATAATGAAATGGGAGCAAAATTGTGCGCGTTGTCATTGTAAAAACTAGTAAATACTACTATTACAAACTCAGAAAATTATTTAAAATTATCAATATGTAATTTTGTTGGACCATTTTAATATCTTTTATATATATATATATATTGTTCATAAATTTTCTTTTGTCTTGTTCATGAATCTCATCTTATTCATGAATGGAGATTCATTATTTTGGTGACCTTTTGTCTTATTCATGAATGGAGATTAATTAGGTTCATGGACTTGGTGGTGAGTTAATTTTTTGGTGACTCTCCCTTTTCTCTAGGTTCATGGTCATTATTATTTTTTGGTGTATTTTTGTAAAGTCTTAGTGGCCTGTAAATAGTTCCTCTCATCTACTCTTTTCTACACCAACACACCATCTATTTTTTATGCTTGAGAGATTATTAGCCAAAGAAGGGTGTTTTTTCTTGGTGGAGCTTTGGGTTCACTATCTTGTGCAAAGTTGGTCTGAACCATACGACAAGTGGTCGGACTGTTGTATCCTGGAGGGGACAAGTCATAGTTTTGTGACTACTGCATCGGTATTTGAGTTCTTCCTACCGCAGTGGGCTTGATCTCCTTAAACAAAACGAGATATCCGTGCCTCAGCCTGATCTATTTGTATCTCATTTTCTTTGCATTATTTATCAATAAAATATAATTCTTCTGGTATTTTCACCAACAATTTTAAGGAGATCAACCATGAAACAAGTACCAAAAAAAACCAATGATGGAATTGGAGATCTCAACAAGCCTTTTAAGTTCAAGAGAGTTCATTTTAAGATGTGGAAAGGAAAAGTTCTTTTTTACCTCAGCCTTTTGAAAGTTATATATGTTCTTACCGAGAAGAACCCAAATAAAATCCCAACCAAGGAGATGGATGATGAAGACTACGAGACACATGAAGCAAAAGTGACTTCCTACAATACAGATAAGTATAAATGTCATTTTTATCTCTTAAATTTCCTTACTGATTAATTTTATGATTATTACTATGACACCACTTACACTTTGTCTTCTATTAATTTTTGCCATGCTCGCTTATGTCATATTAACAGTAAATATGTGAGAATCATGAGTAGTTTAAAATTAATTCCTAAAGTGACAAAATTTTTTGAGAAATGTAAAGTTTGCAATAAAACAAAAATTACCAGAAGACCTCATAAAAGTGTTGAAAAACATAACGAATTACTGTCTTGGTAATTTTAATTCCCAAAATAAAATTGGCTTCAGTAAGATCTTTCATATCAAAGTGGCTATTAAGCATATTTTTTGTCTCGTTTATAATATGCAAATTAGAGTCAAAGATAAGTAGATCATCCATATATAGACTAATAATCACATGTGCATTCTCACAAGTTTTATAATATATACACTTATCACATTCATAGTCTTATAGCCATTCTCAAGCATGCAGGAATCAAATTTCTCATGCCACCATAAAGGGATTTAGTTAGCTTATACACCTTGCTTTCTTAGTCAGGCTCCACAAAGCCTTCGGGTTGGTCCATGCAAATCTCCTCATCTAGATCTCCATTTAAAAATCCATTTGATGAATTTTTAAATTATGAATTGCAGCCATTACTATCAACAGTCTAATGGATGTAACTCTAGTAACCGGAAGAAAAGCATCAGAGAAATCAAGATCAACTTGTTGCTTAAAACCTTTAGCGACAAGCCTCGCTTTATATTTATCTATAATTCCATCCGGTTTAAGTTTTTTTACGAATGACCCATTTACACCCAATAGTTTTACAACTTGGAGGTAAATCCACTAACTTCCATGTTTTATTTGAAAGTAGTGAATCTATCTCATCATTTACAACCTCTCTCTAGAAAATAGCATCAAGTGATGATAAAGTTTCTTAAACCGTAAGAGAAATTTCTTCCATATTGTAAAGATAATAGTCAGGGCCAAAATCTTTTTCAACTCTAGCTCGTTTACTCTCCCTTGGTTGGATTTCAGAATTTTCTTGTTCTTGAAAAACTTGAGATGGAGTAGAAGAGCTAGACATGAATAAAATATTTTCAGAAATTATTTGACCCCCACTACTTCTAGATTTGAAAGGAAATTTATTTTCATGAAAAAGAGCATCACCTGATTCAAAAATAATATTATTTTCCATATCAAAAAATCTATAAGCTGTACTATGCAACACATACCCAAGAAAAGCACAGGTGGTAGCTCGTTCATCCAATTTAGGTCGTTTAGGATCTGCAAGCCTCACAAAAGCTAAACAACCCCAAACCCTCAAATAACTTTGATTTGGTTTATGCCCCTGCCACAACTCATAAGGTACAATTTTAGTCTTTTTATGTGGCACTCTATTTATCACATGGCAAGCTGTCAAAATAGCCTTGCCCCAAAGATTTAAGGGAGCACCTGAATCAATAAGCATAGCAGTCGTCAAGTCAATTAACGTTCTATTTTTTCTTTCAGCTACGTCATTAGATGAAGGTGAATATGGTGGAGTAGTCTTATAAATAATTCTCAATGACTGAACAAAAGAGTTGAATCCAAGAGATTCATACTCCTGGCCTCTATCACTTATAATTCTCTTAATCTTTTTACCGAATTGATTTTCCACTTCAAGAAGGAATTCTTTAAATTTCTCAAAAGCATCACTTTTATTTTTTAATAAATATACGTTTGTGTATTTTGAAAAATCGTCAATAAAAGTGATAAAATATCGGTTACTACCCTGAGTTAAAATTCCTTCAAACTCACATGAATCAGTATAAAATAATTCTAGTAATTCGGAATGTTTTTCAATACTTTTATGAGGCTTCTTGGTAATTTTTGCTTTACTGCAAACTTCACATTTCTCAAAATTTTTTGTTACTTTAGGAATTAATCCCAAACTACTCATGATTCCTACATATTTACTATTAATATGACACAAGCGAGTATGCCACAAGAGAATTAAAAGTGATAGAGGCCTAGAGTATGAATCTCTTGGATTCAACTCTTTTGTTCAGTCATTGGGAATTATTTATGAGACTACTCCACCATATTCACCTTCATCTAATGGCATAGCTGAAAGAAACAATAAAACGTTAATTAACTTGACGAATGCTATGCTTATTGATTCAGGTGTTCCCTCAAATCTTTAGAGCGAGGCTATTTTGACAGCTTGTCATGTGATAAATAGAGTGCCACACAAAAAGACTAAAATTATATCTTATGAGTTGTGGCAGGGGCATAAACCAAATCAAAGTTATTTGAGGGTTTGGGGTTGTTTAGCTTTTGTGAGGCTTGCAGATTCTAAATGACCTAAATTGGGTGAACGAGCTACCATCTGTGCTTTTCTTGGGTATACGTTGCATAATACAGCATATAGATTTTTTGATGTGGAAAATAATATTATTTTTGAATTAGGTAATGTTATTTTTCATAAAAATAAATTTCTTTTCAAATCTAGAAATAGTGGGGGTCAAATAATTTCTGAAAATATTTTATTCATACCTAACTCTTCTACTCCATCTCAAGTTTTTCAAGAACAAGAAAATTCTCAAATCCAACCAAGGAGGAGTAAACGAGCTAGAGTTAAAAAAGATTTTGGCCCTGACTATTATCTTTACAATGTGAAAGAAATTTCTCTTACGGTTTAAGAAGCTTTATAATCACTTGATATTATTTTCTAGAGAGGGGCTGTAAATGATGAGATAGATTCACTATTTTCAAATAAAACATGGAAGCTAGTGGATTTACCTCCAGGTTGTAAAACTATTAGGTGTAAATGGGTCCTTCGTAAAAAAACTTAAACCGATGGAACTATAGATAAATATAAAGCGAGACTTGTCACTAAAGGTTTTAAGCAACAAGTTGATCTTTATTTCTTTGATACTTTTTCTCCAGTTACTAGAGTTACATCCATTAAACTGTTGATAGCAATGGCTGCAATTCATGATTTAAAAATTCATCAAATGGATGTAAAAACAACATTTTTAAATGGAGATCTAGATGAGGAGATTTATATGGACCAACCCAAAGGCTTTGTGGAGCCTGGCCAAGAAAGCAAAGTGTGTATGCTAACTAAATCCCTTTATGATTTAAAACAAGCTCCTAAACAGTGGTATGCGAAATTTGATTCCTGCATGCTTGAGAATAGCTATAAGACTAATGAATGTGATAAATGCATATATTATAAAACTTGTGAGAATGCACATGTGATTATTAGCCTATATGTGGATGATCTACTTATCTTTGGCTCTAATTTGCATGTTATAAATGAGAGTAAAAATATGCTTAATAGCCACTTTGATATGAAAGATCTTGGTGAAGCTAATTTTATTTTATTTTGGGAATTAAAATTACCAAGACTAATGATGACATTTTTCTTGATCAATCACATTATGTTAAGAAAATTTTAAAGAAATATAATTTTCTAGACTGTAAGCATATAGCTACCCCTTTTGATGCAAGCATACATTTATCTGTTGTAACAAATGAAAACGAAGTGATTAATCAAAAGGAATATGCTAGCATGATTGGTAGTTTGAGATATGCTACTGACTATACTAGACCTGACATTGCATATGCTGTTGGAGTACTTAGCAGATTTATTAGCAGGCCAAGTCGAGATCATTGGCTAGCCATGGGAAGAATTAGAAGATATTTATCTGGTACCAAAAATTATGGTTTGTTTTATAACAAGTATCCTGCGGTACTTGAGGGATATAGTGATGCCGATTGGAAGACTTTGTCAGGTGATTCTTTCTCTACCCCGTGTTTTATTTTTACTTTAGGTGGTGGTGCTATATGTTGGAAATCTAAAAAATATACTATAATTGCTAATTCTACTATGGAAGCTAAACTTATAGCGTTAGCTTCAGCATGTGAAGAAGCGAATTGGTTAAGAGATTTGTTACATGAAAACCCTTTTTGGGAAAAACCAATTCCTCTTATGTTAATTCGTTGTGATAGCACTGTTGCTATTGGTAGAGTGAACAATCATTTTTATAATGGTAAATCCAGACATATTCGAAGGAAACACAATAATGTGAGATCCTATTTGAATAATGGCATCATAACTGTGAATTATGTAAAATCTTGTGATAATCTTGCGGATCCGTTAACCAAGGCCTTGGCGAGAGATAGGGTCTGGAATATATCAAGGAGGATGGATTTGAAGCCTATAAAATCATAAACCATGTATGAGGAAACCCAACCTAAGGACCAAAGATCCTGTAACTAGGTTCAATGGGAAGAACAAATCATATGATGGTTGTAAAAAAAATGCACTCTTTAATATTTTTTTATCCATCCCTATGATGTAAGTGCATTTGTACTGTAATGTTGGAGAGTCGAGTTTTTATACTCTTAATGAAATTCTGTAGCTCTTGTTGAGTGGGGTGTGTAAATTACAAGAACACCCTTGACGGATTTCACTTATGTGAGCATGAAAGTGGGGCCGCTTGCTATGAGAACAAGGTTTATTCTCAAATATGCTCATAAAAACTGGAATAGGCACAATGCCATAATGTGCTAGCTATTAAAGCTCATGTCAACACCTGGATTATTATGTGTGAGCAGTAATACTTTATTTCCCCTAAGTAGTTATTGTTTAAGTCTGAGACCATTACTGACTCTAGAATAGAGGTTGTTGTTTCACTAATGAAGGTTCAATACAGAGCACAACTTCATGATACATGCTAGTCTATCTTTGTTTGGTAATCTCTCTTGTCTTTATTAATATTAAAATGAGTGGGGGATTGTTAGACCATTTTAATATCTTTTATTTATTTACATATATATATATATATATATATATATATATATATATTGTTCATGAATCTTCTTTTGTCTTGTTCATGAATCTCATCTTGTTCATGAATAGAGATTCATTGTTTTGGTGACCTTTTGTCTTGTTCATGAATGGAGATTAATTAGGTTCATGGACTTGGTGGTGAGTTAATCTTTTGGAGACTCTTCCTTTTCTCTAGGTTCATGGTTATTATTATTTCTTGGTATATTTTTGTAAAGTCCTAGTGGCCTATAAATAGTTCCTCTCATCTACTCTTTTCTACCCCAACACACCAACTATTTTCTATAATTGAGAGATTACTAGCCAAAGAATGGTGTTTTTTTTTTTTTTTTGTGGAGTTTTGGGTTTACTATCTTGTGCAGGGTTGGCCTGAACTATACGACAAGTGGTCGGGCTGTTGTATCTTGGAGGGGATAAGTCATAATTTTGTGACTGTTACATCGATATTTGGGTTCTTCCTACTGCAGTGGGCTTGATCTCCTCAAAGAAAATGAGATATCCATGTCTCAGCCTGATCAATTTATATCTCATTTTTTTTACATTATTTATCAATAAAATATAATTCTTCTGATGTTTTTACCAACAAATTTAAATTCATTTTGTACATCAATTTTATAACATAATTAATCTCCATTACATTAATTCATGGCACAAATCTAGACCCAAATTCTTGATTCCCAAACTTAAAAAAAAAATTTAGTAACAATTAAAAATATATAAGACTAATTGATGCAAGTGTTTTGTTTGAGGATTAGATGGGACTTGAATTTTGTAGATGGAACTTATTGGTAAGTTCCCATTTTTAAAGATGACTTTTAAGTGTATTTTGTTTTTAATTTCTAGTTTATATTTATAAAAATTTTAAAAATTGTCATAAAAATTTATTTGATAATTTTTTTAATTTATAAATGATTGATTCAGTTTATAAATTTAAGAAAAAAAACGTAAACTGATACGTTAGTTTTTAAATAGAAATTTAAAATTTTGACTAACAATTTTTTTTAATTAATTTTTTTTTTCAAATAATTTTTTTCAATTAATTTTTTTTCAAATAATTTTTTTTTCTAATTAAGTTTTTTTTCAATTAATTTTTTTTTCAATTAATTTTTTTTTCAATTATAATGTGTATGATCCCATTGTCATAAATAATAAATAATAAATATAAATATTTTAGGCCTGAACAAACATATTTTTTAGTTTATGCTTTTAAAATTTTTCAACTTTTTGTTCAAACCAAACGCGTTTGTAGTTTATATTTTTCTAAAAATAAACAAGTTTATAAATTTTTTGTAATTATAAACTAATAACGTAAACGTTACCAAACGCTACCTAAATGTTCCTACCTTTTTATTTTGGACTTTCCAATTCTTTGGCCCCCACCATCAAAATTGCTTCTCTCTTTATTTTTATTTTTTATTTTTTATTTTTTTGGACCCTACCATAATCCCAAATATACCCTCTGAACCCCACTCCTATACCTGCAACTCCTTTTTCCTTCCTCCAATTGTTCCCCTCTCACTCCGACGACCCTCTCCCAACGTCCCTCCATTACGAACAACCCCTACTTTTCCTTCCGATTTCGACCCTCGCTCTTCTGGGACTTCTCTCACATTCTAGCAGGCACCACAACTCCTCTTTTTGCCTTCAAAACCACTCTCACCACCACTCAAAAAACCAATTCTGAATAAAAGCCTGGTGTTCAGTAGTATATATCCAAACAAAAGGCATATGTTTAGTTGTGGAGCACCGAACGTATTTAACAAATTCGGCTTTGTGTAACTGAACAAAGAGAAATCGACCATACTGTGAGATAAAAGAAAAATCGACGGGAAAAGAAAAAAAGAGTCACACACGAAAAAGAGAAAAGAGAGTAGGTTCCAGAGAATGAAGATGAAGATTGCAAAAGAAAGTTAATCTGGGTTGCTCATCTATCTAGTTTTGAATCTAGGTTGTTGGTGAGGATAAAGATTGCGATAATTAGGGTCATAGAGAGTGGGCGTCGTGACGGTAGGAAGTGGAAGTGGTAGTTTAGAGGCAATTGGTGGAAGTAGAAGTGGTGGTGGGTTAGTCACTGGAAGGTGTCAGTAGGAATGGAAGTGGTGGTAATATTAGGGTTAAAGTTAGACTTGGGAAGATGGGGATGGAGACAAAATTGAAATTTGACGTTAGGACAAAATTGTAATAAAATGAAATTAAAAATGGGGGGTCCAAAGTAAAAAGGTTTGGGCAGTTAGTAGCCCTCTTTTTAAGGCTTTATGTAGGAAAAACATTTTTAGTTTGACTTTTTGACTAATTTAGTCTGGCTAAAAAAATTTCGTTTGGGATAAACTTTTAATTTTTTTGTAGTTTTGTCAGAAAAAAAAAGGTAAAATGATTATGGTTTAAAATGTGATATTTTATCTTATTGACTTTTTTGCTTATTTTATATTTTAGTATGTAAATTAGTCTCCACCATCTTACCAAACAAAGGCTAAATAGTAAAATTAAAGGAGAAAGATAGATGCTAGAAAAAGAGAAAGGAATCAACGGTTGCGAAGAGAGAGAGAGAGATACGTGGGTGTGGTGTTACTAATAACTCTGGTGCCCTGCTTGAGGAAGAGAGAGGGGTTAGTTGGTGTATTACATGTTTATTATTTTAATGTTGTCTTTGGTTAAAGAATTTGAAAAAAGATTTGAAAAAAAAAATATGTGTGAAATTAGGTGAAATGTAGATATATTTTATTCACATTTCACTTACTTTTTCTATTTTCCTTTCCAAATCATATCTCAAATTCTCCAATCAAAAACAACATAAGTGTTATTATCCATATGGTAAGGGTGTTTATAGTAATATTTTTCATACGATTATTGTAAAATTATTATAGTGTCATTGCAAGTTAGGCTAACCACACATCAATATAACCAATGATGAATTTAGGATTCGAATTTTGAAATGATAAATACGCATAATTTTTTATTTTTTAAATTATCTTATTATTACTAGTATAATATAACAAGACACTTTGGTGATCTCTATAAGACTGCCTTGAACTTACGGAAAAGTAAGAAGAATTTTCCTAAAAAAAAATATATATATATATATATATATATACAGTTATTTAGTGTCACTGGTGACATTGGCGCTGCAATACTATAAACAAGTATCCTTGCAATACTATAAACAAGCATCCTTCACTCCCCTCCAAATAAGTGAGGAGGATAAGATAAGAGGCAAAATTAAATACTGAAAGAAACACAATCCATTTTTTCCTGTTGAAATTAGATTAATCAAACAAAAGAAGACACGCTGAAAGATTATCTAATTCTACTACTGAATTCCAGAAATCAAGTACCAAATGACAAATTATTTTCTTTTCTTAATGAAGTAAGTACATCCCTATCAATTGTTCCAAAAAAAAAAAAAGTGCACCCCTCTCAATCTGTCGGTGGTCCTAAAGCATATATATCTTTATATGTGGGGTTGTGAAATTGCAATATCATATAATATAGATAATTATATATATATATATATATATTTATTTACATGCAAATGATCAGTATTCCCTTGAGAAATCTTGAAAATTCATGTCGATGTTTGTTGGGGGTAAGGAGAAAAAAAAAAAAAACCCATTATTGAAAGGCAGAGAAATTTACTTCTAGATCTGATTATCAATTAATTATTCATTTGTTAGAAGTTATGAAACAAGCCTGACCTCCTTTTTTTAATGAATAAATGATTGACACCTGTATAGTGGGGGGGCTGTTTTGCAAAAATATAGGTGTTGTTTGGTTTGATTTTGAGAGAAATTTTTTGAAAATATACCTTATAAATATTTTTTTAAGAGTAATCAAACTAAATAGATTTTTTTTAAAAAACTCACATAAATGTGTTTAGTTATTCAATTTTTAGAATTACTTTTGAAATATATTTGTAAAAAAAACAAACCAAACAAGTTTTTGAACTTTTATCTCGAAAACTACTCTACAAAAAGGCAAGCCAAATAAGTTTTTGTACTTTTTGCCTCAAAAACTACTCTACAAAAAGGCAAATCAAACAAGTTTTTGTATTTTTGTATCTCAAAAATTATTCTACAAAAAAATCAAAGTTATTTTAGAGAGAATATTTAGAAAAAGGCAAACTAAACAAGTTTTTGTACTTTTTATCTCAAAAACTACTCTACAAAAAAAAAAAAAAACAAATTTTAGGGAGAATATTTAAAAAAAAGGCAAACTAAACAAGTTTTTGTACTTTTTTATCTCAAAAACTACTCTACAAATACAAACCAAACACACTCATCATCTCTTCACAAATTCTTTTGACTCGTGTCACAAATACTTATTTTAGTTTATAATTTATTGAAGGACAAATTACACTAACGGTCCTTATAATTTGGTTTTGGTATCATTTTGGTTTCTGATTTTTTAAATGTGACACATTTAACCCTAAATTTTGAATCTTGTTCCAAATAAGGATAATTGAAAATACCATTGTTTAATTTTAAGGGCAAAGTCATCAATTTGATAAAATATAAATTAATTTGACAAAAATAAATGTCAATTTTTTTTTTGAATTTTTAAAAATTATTTCTACCCACTAAAGATAAAATTATGTAAAATTGATAAATTTTTTAGACATTTATTTATTTATTTATTTTACTAAATTAATTTTTATTATGTGTTTGAGTGATGATCATGTGATGGGTAGTTGTTTTATTTTCATTAAATTAGTTTCAATTTTTTCAAAAGTTAAATATGGCGACAACTTTGATATCATTCTTAAATCAATCCATTAAATTAAAAAATCCAAAACTAAAAACATTTCATATATTAAATATATCGATTACAAATTAAAAGCCTAACAATCACTCATTACATTATTATCATCCAAACATATAATAAAAATTAATTTGGTAAAAAAAAATTTGTCTAAAAGATTTATCAATTTTACATTATTTTATCTTTGATGTGTAGAAATTATTTTTAAAAATTCAAAAATAATTTTTTGACATTTATTTTTTTCAAATTAGTTTATATTTTATCAAATTGACGAATTTGCCCTTAAAATTGAGCAATGATATCTTTAATTGTTCTTATTTGAAACAAGATTCAAAATTTAGGATCAAATGTGTCACAATTGAAAAGTCAATAACTAAAGTGACACGAGTTCCAAACTATAAAGACTATTAGTGTTATTCGTCATTTATTGAATATGAGAATTATAAAGCATAATTCAATAATTGAGTGTTTTATGACAATAGAAGAACTTACGATGGAAAATTAGAGGGATGTTAGAGATCCCAAATAATTTATCAAATTTTTCACATAGATGTGAAACCCATACATATGTGAGTTTGAATGGATCACACATCCATGTGAGAAGTTTGATAAAAAATTTGATACTCCCTTAGTCCTAAAATATTAGTTCCTTATTTCATTTTTTATTTTCCCAACATATTAGTCCCTTTTCAAAAATCAAGTACAAAAATAATATAAATTTTTTATTTTGCCCTTCTTTTAAATTAATAAACAATATAAAAAGTATAATTATGATATTGATATTCTCAAAAAATGTACTATCAAAAGGGTAATTTTGAAAAATTAATTTTTTTAAAGTGCAATAATTGTACTACTAAAAAAAGTTAAGTTCCCCAAAAAAAACCATTATTTAGAGACAAAAAGAGTAGATTATTTAAAATCTATAACATTTTCTTAAAAATTATGTATCACGTTTCTTTATGTCATCCATCTCAATCATACAACATTTTTAATAATTCAATTTACATAAAAATCAAATCGTTATTCTTAATAATTCAATTTACATAAATATCAAATTGTGTGACTGTGAGGAATGAGGATCCTCTCTTTGCCGTTCTGGTACTTGCGCCCGTCCTTGTAGGCCTTCGGGTCTACTTTTAGGCCCAATTTTGATAATCCGAACCGTTCATATTTTATGATTTATTCAGTATATCATACCTGTAAAAAATTAAGTTAATCGGATATCAGAAAGTATGTGTTCGAAAAATTGAACTAAAAACTATTTTTTAAAGAATTTAATAAACAGTTTTCCAAACATATGCTTTCTGATATTCGATCAACTTGATTTTTTACAGGTATGATATACTGAATAAATCATAAAATATGAACGGTTCGGATTATTAAAATTGGGCCTAAAAGTAGACCCGAAGGCCTGTAAAGACGAGCGCAAATACAAGACTGCAAGGAGAGAACCTTGGCTCGACTGTGAGTGCATGTGTCAGGAAACAAGCACCTTCTTAAAACAAAAGATTTCGTGCCTCAAACAAGGACCCCTTCCTTTTCCTGGACAAGAATGATATTTATTACAAGGTGACTGCCTTTGCAATTTGATTTATAAAATTATTATTTTTCTATTTTAAAACTAGGTCTGTTGTGGTTTGAAAATGTTCCAAATTCATCCACATTCTCTAGTTCCATGGATTCTATGCAAAATATAGCAGCAGAAAAGGAGAAGAAAAAGAAGAGGACAAATGGTGAAATACTGAAATGAGATGATTTACAAAATTACATTATCCATTTCTTTGGATCAGCAACAACAGCTAACACAAAACATTTTAATTGCCATAGTTTTGGTTACCATACATGAACCAGAAAACCAAACCCCACCAAAACCAAAATCAAAAACAAAAACAAAAACACAAAAGAACAAGAGGGTGGCAATGGCACATGGGCTTCTAGACCTAAATCAGTTTGGTTTCGTTTTCAGAATCTATTTTCTGAAATATCACATTGTTCTCTCTTTTCTTTTCCTTTTTTAAGAGTTTTGATAACTCAAAAGCATATTTCCTCATTTATTTTCGCCAAACTAGTTTTTATTATTTTTAAAAAAACAAATTCCGAAAACGAAACCATAAAAGGTGTGTAAAAGTTTGGACCTTGAGTGCTTCTTTGTGGGTTTAGAGATATTGGAATAGTAGGAGGGAGGAGGAGTGAGAGGAGGGAGAGAAGTGTCACAAAGTGGATTCTTAGGAGTACCAGGCTGAGACTCCCACAAGAATGGGACAGCAACAGAGACTCCACCATAGTAGACTCTGAAAGATGGGCTACCCATGGAGCTTCTTTCCTTAGATTCAAGTCTAGAGAAGAACTTGTCATCCTGCTTAATTTGAAGTGACTTTTGGGGAAGCTCAGGGCTACTACTTGTGAACATCTTGGACTTGATTGACGACTTGCTTGGAAAATGGATATGATGATGGAGAGAGAAGAAGAGTGGAGAGCTTCAACTGATATATGAACTCACACATAATATATACTAGTGGGAGGGGTGGTTAATTTAGGGAGATTGGGATGGTTTTCTTACATTTTGTCCAAACAATTATTAATTGAAATAATTTAAATAAAAACAAATTATATCGGTAGCCTCTATACTTTCATCTTTATATCATTTTGGTTCGTAAAATTTTAATTGGTTCCATTTTGATTATGAAGTTATGATATTGTCACAATTTACTCCAATTAATTACAATAGTTAGTATTTTTTTATGAAAAGTGCACACATAAGCGGCATATGTTATACTTTTAAGTAAAATTATAAATTTATTAAACTCAGTGAGTTAATTTCAATTAACTTAATAATTATTTTTTAAAAAAAATCCTTGTTATCAATTAGATTAATTGATACAAAATTTAAAATTAAAGATCAAAATTAAACTAATTAAAATTAGAAGAATTAAAATGATATAAAGGACAAATTGTAAAGACTATCAATATCATTTACTATAAAGTAATTTAGGGGGCTTTGTAATATAACCTCCTTTGCAAGTCATTTTTCAAAAGTGAGTTCTATGCCGGGATTACTAAATTCTCGATCTTTAAAATTTTTGTCTCATTATTTTTAATGCACTAGTAATTGCACAATCACATTCAAGATTTTTTTGTTTTGAAATTTTCACCGATATAATTAAAAGTAATTTAGAGGAAAAAAATATAGAATAGAAGACCGTTGAACATGACGAACATATGGCAATTGATTAAGATTTGTGCCCACAATAAGTACTAGAGCTTTAAATGACAACAATTTGGGAAAGTGTAATATTAGAAATTTCAAAAATTTTATTAAAAGTTTCACCAAATGTTTTATATGGGTGTGGGACCCACACAATGTGGGTCCTATGTAGGTCTCACACTAATGTGAGACATTTGGTAAAATTTTTGGTAGAATTTTTAGGACCTCTAACATTTTTGTTTGGAAAATCAGTCATTTACTGTGCTTATAAATGGTGGGGGGCAAAACCAAGTAGTCTTTTCACTCATAATATAAGTCTATTTATCGTTCTAAATTAATTGGAACAAAATCATAAATCTGCATTGCTGGTTGTATATGGAGTTTGAAATTTCTCAGAATACCTTAACGGTGGTATCACATATACTAATTAGGGGTGAGCAGCGGATATACCGATCCGTCAAAACCGACCGAACCGAACCGATCCGCCGCATTTTGGACGGATGCGTGATGACGAGCGGACGGTTGTAGATTGATTTTCTCCAATCTGCCAATCTGGCGGACGGATGGCGGATTTGAGATTCCTTTGGCCGCAACCGAACCGCCAAACCGCAACACCATAGTAATTTATAAGACTTTGTGTTTTCAATTTGTTTAAATATTTTGTTTGTGTTTTCAATTAAAAAAGAGTTTAAATATTCTATTGAAAAAAAGTTTTCAACTTGAATATTTTTTTGAATTGAAAAAAATAAACATATTATTTATCTATATTTTTGGTTTTTAAATCCATCTCTAAAAATAATAAGTAGAAAATATGATATATGTTGGTTGATTTTTGTTTTTAAAAACAGATATAGATGTAACAATACAGAGACATATAATCTCTACTACTGCTCTGTTCATGGTTTTGTTGGTTTGAATTGTTTTTATATTTTAAGAATCACAGATTGTAATACTTTATGTGGATGATGCATGTTGTGATTGTAGTATGTGGATGAGACATGCAGTGATTGTGATATTCTAAAATTTCAAACTTTCTTACTTTGGATGAGGCATGCAGTGATTATAATATTTTTTTATGTCATTAGCTGTAATACTTTCTTTTCTTTTCTTTTTTTTTTGAAAAAGTGCACAAGTTGAATTATGTTGAAAATTTATAAAATTTTAAACTGCCAAACCGATTCGCATCCATCCGCCAAACCGCCAATCCGCTCAATCTACATCCGCCGAATTGGCGGACGGATGCGGATTGATTTTCTCCAATTCGCCAATCTGGTGGACGGATGACGGATTGGAGGTTTTGTGGCTGCAACCGACCCGCGCCCACCCCTAATACTAATTAGTATATTAATATTAATTATGATATTATTTTGATCTCATTCATTAATCACTTTATAAATCTAAAAAATCTCTTAAATTATATCACATTATCAATTGGTACACAAATTAGTATACTAATTAGTGCATATAGCATTATTCATACATTAATATGACACAAACTGTACATAAAATTAATGAATATATAAATTTTTAAAAAATGGCACATACTATACCTAAAATTAGTGAATGGATCATTTTACCTCATTACAAGATCTGAATTCGACTCCCTTCTCTTCCTCTAAATACACACCAAAAAAAAAAAAAAAAAATCTAAAATTTGATTGCTCCTCAATTAGTTTTTCAAAGTTTTGATCAAGCAATTTAAATGTTGATGTGCACAGGGGTGTGCATATGTCATGAATTACTAACCCCATATGCATTTAGGTAAATTAACAAATCATATATAATAGGAAATTTTCTCTTCTCTAAACTAATTTTTTTAACCCTAAACCCAAATGAAATATGAGCTGAAAATCAATGTGGACGATATTAACCTTGATGGAGCATCGAATAAGAGTAAATTTAAGCACACAACAAGATTTTCATGTAATAAAAAAATTCTATTTTCATGTAACATTTATATTTTCTTATGTAAAAATCTTATGTATTCATAATGCATTTGTTCCGATAATAATAGTCGGTGGCACCATCATGTCAATCATTGTCGTTTGGGCCCTTGGTTGTACAAAAAGACAATGTGCTACATGATCCTAATTTTTTTTGTCTAGGCTACAGGAGCTCATAGGACAATGACCACACACTATACATAGAGGCTTTTTTTCTTTTTTATTGGGAAAGTCCGTAGACTTAGAAATTGAACATAAAAAAGTGAAATCAATTATTTATATAATGAGGTCCATGAAATCAATTTCAATCATTAAATATGTTTTGTAGACATTTTTTTGAAGTGATACTATACTGCTGCTAATAACCATATTGTATATATTCATTCAGAGTTCAACTTTTGTATGCACTCTCTTTTAAAAGAGTGACATTATGTTGGAGAAAATATCAATTCTCATCGCATTTTTTTATTATATATTTTTATACATTTTTAACTTAATGATCACTTATGCAAGTTTAATATTTTCATGGGAGAAATGATCTTGTAGGCCACTAAACGAAAAAGAGAAGGATGATTCCAAAAGATTGACCACTAGATGAGCAACTTCTTTGGTTGATATGGATTGAGTTTTTTGCAATACCATCTATAAATATGCAATAATGGCTGCAACAACTCATGTGATGTACCGTGAAACATTGAACAAGAGAGAATTTTGAGCCTGAACTCATGTGACCACACAGAAGACAGAGACATATAGACTCTCTTCTCACAACACTAATATTATCGGGTGACATAATTTATCTCGTATTCTAAATTAATTATACCAAAAATCTAACAGGCGAAAGATTCACATTTGTTAGATAGTTGAGAGGTAAATGATGAATGCTAGTTGATCGATGGGGAGAAAGAGAGAGAGAGAAGAACCTAAGTAGTTGATATAGTACATAGACAGAGAAGAGATTAAGATTGAAAATGAAAGATACATTAATTAACCGCGGAACCATCAAATTGTTTCATGAGATTAGTGGCTTCCGCTTTGTTTACATGTACCATAAGATTATATATATATATATATATATATTTTATACTTACTGTTTATATAAATATAAACAACACACATTAACAAAATATTTGTTAAGAATGATAATTACGTTTGGAAGTTCAAATTCACCAGGGATGGAGTGGTTCTACTTATACATAATAATTTTTTTATAATAAAACTTATTGTGTGTAAATAGAAACCCTCCAATGTAGGATCATCCATCAGCACAATATAGTACAGGTTCACAACAAATTTTTTTAATGATTTTAATTTCTTTATTTTAAATCATCTAATCAAAGACAGACCTTAAAAATAAAATAAGCTACATACCAGCTGAATAATTAATCTATGATTGCAAGTAGTTTCTAGACCAGCTCGGGATAGGATCCGTTAAACATACTTACAAGGAGGGAAAAGTATGCAAATCTCCGTGTAAACGAAAGCTTCAAATATAACGAAGCACTAACTATTTTTTTAACTTTGTCTAATTAATTTTGTTTGGAAATATATTATTTTAATATTTTTTTAATTTTTTATGAAAAGATAGAAAAAAATAAAAAGAACGACATGATAATTTATAATAATTTTTTAATTTTTTAATTAAAATTAAAAATTATCAAACGAGACTATTTCTTTACTTATTTCATAAAATGCTAGGGTGACTTCTACTATGTATTGCTTTAAATTTTTTTTCCAATAATATGCTTTAAAAAAAAGAAAAGAAAAGAAAAGGGTGACCATTTACCTTAATATGTTTCAACTGTCACTTCCCATGAAAAAGTAGATTCCAAAATAAAGCTCGAGAGTTTGGTCTACCACGCATTACCACTTTTGCAAAAGCTTTTGTTTGGGATGTGAATTAGGTTTTTTGATTTTTTATTTATTTTAGTTAAGGATTAAAAAAATTTATTTTGAATAAGTTTTTTTATTTTTTTAAGTTTTGTGAAAGAAAAAATAAAATAGTTATGATTTGGATGTGATATTTTATTTTATTGACTTTTTAGTCTATTTTATTTTTTTGTAACTATTTTAGTCCGAAAGCTATATGCCAAACAAAGCTCAAAGGGCAAAAATATTGCTTTACTTTAGGATTATGCAAAATACCGCCTAATTCACTAAAATCGCATCGATCTGCATTAATCTGCACTGTTTTAACCGCTAATCGTGGTTTAAATTTTAAATTTTATAATCCACCAATCGAACTGTTCCGCTTCACTATAGTTTTTTTTTTTTTTTATCAGCAAGAGAATTTTATTGAATAAGAATCAAAGATAAATCCTTACATCAAACATCAATAAAGAACAAAACCTAGTAGGTGCTATAAGCATCAGAGTGAAGGCCATTTATCCTAAGGGTGGGCGCGGGTTGGTTGCGGCCACGAAACTTTCAATCCGTCATTCGTCTACCAGATTGACGAATTGGAGAAAATCAATCCACATTCGTCCGCCAATTTGGCGGATGTGGATCAAGCGGATTGGGAGATATATGCGAATCGGTTTGACGGTTTAAAATTTTATAAATTTTCAATATAATTCAACTTATGCACTTCCTCAAAAAAAAATAAATAAATAAAATATTACAGTCACCGCATGTCTCATTCAAATAAAGAAAGTTTGAAACTTTAGAATATTACAATCACTGTATGTCTCATCCATATATTACAATCACAGCATGCCTTATCTATATAAAGTATTACAATTTGTGATTCTTAAATTATAAAAATAATTCAAACCATCAAAATCATGAACAGAGCAGTAGTAAAGACTGTATGCCTTTATTGTATTGTTCAATCTATATCTGTTTTTGAAAATAAAAACCAACCAACATATATCATCTTTTTTATTTATTATTTTTAGAGTTAGATGTAAAAATCAAAAAATATAGATAAATAATACATTTATTTATTTTTAATTCAAAAAATATATTCAAGTGAAAAACTATTTTTCAATAGAATACATTCGACAGAATATTTAAACTCTTTTTCAATTGAAAACACAAAGACTTACAAATTATTAGGGGTGGTTGGGGTTTGGCAGTTTAGTTGTGGCCAAAAGAACCTCAAATCCACCATCCGTCCAAAACTAGGTGGATTGGAAAAAATCAATCTGCAACCGTTCGTTCGTCATCACGCATCCGTCCAAAATACGACAGATTGACTCGGTTCGGTCAGTTTAAGCAGATCAGTATATCCGCTGCTCACCCCTAATTTATCTCAACTAGGTTGGCACAAAAGGACTCACCCAATCATATGCAACACCTACAGAACAAGGCTGAAGAGAGATCAACCAAACATAAACAAAACAACAACTACCAACACCCAAAACACAGAAACCTAACCAGCTAGCTACCCCTTATAACTTTGATACTAAACACCAAGCCAAAAACAGAGTAACTCACCTCTTTGACATAATATTTAACCCATAAGGCTATATGCAATAATATCGATTCACACAAATCTTTCTAATTAATACCAAGACTAGCAAACTTGTACCCATTTCTAGTCTTCCATAAATTCCATGTCACAGCAGCTGGAATTGCACCCCAAATACTTTTTTCCAACTTTTTGAATTTGAATCCATCCCACCACTCCAACAAATGACTTACAGATTGAGGAACCAGCCAAAAAATACCCCACCATGACAAAATCTCTGTCCAGATTTTCCAAGCAAAACTGCAATGAAGGAGCACATGGTTCACATCTTCATCACAAGAATTACAGAAAATGCAATATCAATATAAAATGAGTGTGAGAGAGATTTAAGATATGAAATTTGTTACAAATTAGTGGTTATATATATGAAATATGTTATGTAAAATTACTTTGTATTATATATCTCAAAAAAAATTATACAAATTAGTGTTATATATTATGCAAATGTATAATAATTAGTTAGAATATTTTTCAATTTGCCAATCCGCCAAAAATCGTCCAAACCGCAATTTGTCAATTCATTAATCCGCTAACCCATCATTCGATTTGTAATTTTACTTTCAAACCATCTGAACCGCACCGCGCACACCCTTACCCTAAGCTGCATATAATTTTTTAGGACAATTAAAAAAAAAATTGAATTTGATTTTTGTAATAAAATAAATTTTTAATTTTTAATTTTATCAATTTAAATTTAATATTAGTATTTATTTTAAATCTAAATTATTTGCCCATTTTCTTTAACTAAATCTGATGAAAAAAATAATATTTTAATAATTAAACTCAATGTAAAAATATCTAAAATATTTATGTTCATTTGGTTTACTGATTAAAATATTTGTTTTTTTAGTCATTTTCATTTTCCTATTTGACTAAATAGATATTTTTTTCATTTGCCTATTTGAAAATAAGTATTTTAGATATTTTAGCCATATCTTGAGTTCAATGATTAAAATACTATTTTTTTATCGATTTTAATTAATGAAAACAGATAAATAATTTAAATTAAAAATAAATTAAAATATTAATATTTAAATTAACAAAATTAAAATTAAAATTTTATTACAAGGTCAAATCTTGAGTGTGTTTTTTTTATTATTTTAAATTTATTTATCAATAATCCACACATTGCAAGATGAACAAAAGTGGATGAAAGAAAAAGTCAAACAAAATGTCATTGAGCCCAAATAAATTAAATAGTAGAATCCAGTCCAAACTAGCCGTTGGCCCGTAATCCATGCTGAAATTTTTGTTTCCCTCTCCTCCACTTTTGGGTTCTTCTGAAAAATCGAACGTTACACACCCACCTAGTTACTCCTTGACTCAGATACACATTACAACACAACGTTTCTCTCTCTCTCTCTCTCTCTCTCTCTCTCTCTCCTCTGTTGTATCTACTAGTATAGTCCACTGTTTGGGATAATCATTGTTCATTATCCACAAGTTTAAGTTTTGGATTGAGGTTTCAATGGCTGCTCAGGACTCAGATTGCTTTACCCAATTTGTTTCGGAAACACTAGAGACAGATTCACTTGGGGGTGAAGCTGAAAGTGTCGAAATTGGACTCAGACAGAGCGAAGCTGAACTGGGTTCGGGGAAGAAGATGAAGATGAGGGCTGAAATCGACACGTCAGCGCCTTTCGAGTCTGTGAAGGAGGCAGCGAGTCGATTCGGTGGAATCGGTTTCTGGAAACCCAATTCCCATAAGCCCTCTGAATCTTCTGAGGTGTGCTCTCTCTCTCTCTCCAAGCAAAGTTTATTAATGTTTTTGCTTTAGAATTTTATTTTAACCTGTTATTCTTTAGTTATTTTTTGATAAATCATACAAAGTATGAATTTTTAATTTTATTATGATTTCAGCTTCTTTTTTGTTTACTGGCATTGACATTGTCATTCTGTCTCTCTTTTGGTTTTTGAAGCTAATTGTTAATTGTTCTTCTTCAAAGGTGTTTCATATTATTACTTCTTACTTAACCCATGATCCCAATTTGCTTTGAAAAATATAGTTTAGAGCTATATTCATGTTATGCCTTCATTTGCAAAAGTATATGGTTCTCATTTTGTTTCTTTTTTTCTTTCCATTCATAGTTTCAATTTGCAGTCAAGAGCAGTAGTCTCCATTTAAATGGGGTCATCATAAATCTCATATTTGGCATCCATTTATTCAGTTTATGTACCTCAGGATTAACCATCTTTTTCCACCATGAATGGGGACTATGGTTGTAGTCATAGAGTGCATTACCTAGGAATAGGATCATCCGTAGTTGGGGGACCTATTTGAGCTCGGTACCTATTACAACTACCGGCAGGTGTGGGATACCCAACAACAATATGATTAGTTTAGTTAAACAAGTTTTGCTTTTTTTTTTTTCCAACCAAACCCTTGCTATTTGAAATAGATTTCCAAAAGCAAGTTTTTTTAAACTTATATGTCGCAAAACTCAATACATGACTTAAAAGAACAACCTAGGTTTGGTAAATAAGTTCAAAACAACTTTTATTTGAGAATTTTTTTAGACACGGCATGGGTTTGGTGCACTGGTTTGTCATCCTTCAAAAAAGTCAAAAAGCCAAAAAGTCACTATCCTATTTAAGTCACATCATCTTATTTAAGTCACATCACCTCTCTACCACATCACTTCAAACCCAATCCATACCCAACTCATATTTCATAAAAAGTCAAAAAGTGCACTTATTTAGATCCTCCCAAACCACCCTGAACACCTCACAACCAGTTTAGTTTCTACTCTAGAGCTGCATTGCGCACATTTTAAAGTTGATACCTTTTTCCCTTTTTTTGGGTAATGTGGTTTTGAGATGTGGTTTTTTGGGTAATACACAATAGCATAGATATAGTTATATTACACTTATCTAGTTTTAATATGTTTCACAGATTCTCTCCCACCTAGGAAAAAAAGAGCATAAATTTGAGATGAATAGTAAATCAAGTGTTCTGATTTCTTGATTCATACCTAGAAAGCTATCTATCTTGGCATTATTTGATGTTAAGGATTATGAAGATCCTCAAAATTTTGCTGCATTTCTTATAAATTATGGTTTCTCTTCAATTTTTTGGAGAGCCATTTATCTTAAAGTCTTGTTGTCTTACAAACTCAATAGCTGCCATCTTAATTCAATGTGAGGATCATGTTTTTTCTTATGATTTTGCTTTCAGTTGAAATGGAAACACAGTCTAAACCACTTTAAGCAAAATCTGTTTGTGATTTCTATTGAGATTTTTATTTATTTTTTGGGGGTATGGAAGTCTGAAAGATCAGTTAAATACAATTACAAGGCTGGATTCTGGTAAATTTTCTTTAACTTATTTATTTATTTTTTACAATATTTGATTTGTTGAGGAGTTTCCATTAATGGCAGCATGGCATTGAAGTGGTTGACATCGCAAAAGTGGAGGGACAGGCTGCACAGTTGGAGAAAGATCTGATTGCAAAAGAAAAGGAAACACTCGATGTCTTGAAAGAACTGGAAACAACTAAAACAATTGTACAAGAACTGAAACTAAAGCTACAGAAAGAAACATCTGAAATCAACGCAGCCTCTGATGCAAATTTCGAAGATAGGAATGCAAATTCAGTTCCGGAATTCATCTTAATGGAATTGAAACAAGCCAAGTTGAATCTCAGCAGAACCACGAATGATCTTGCTGATATTCGAGGTACTGTTGAATCATTTAACGAGAAAATAGAGAAGGAAAGAATTTCGCTTGAGAAGACCTGTGAGAGGTTATCTTTAAATTCCTCAAAAATGTCAACACTCGAGGAAGAACTAAACAAAACAAGACTGAAGCTACAACAGGCCCAAGATAATCCCATTGATATAACACGAGAGCTTCAATGGTTGAGTAATGAGGCAGAGCAGTACAAGAGAATGGGTGAATCAGCAAAATCAGAAGTTCTGAGAGCAATGTCGGAGATTGAACAGACAAAAACTAGGATTAAAACCGCTGAGATCAGATTGGTTGCAGCCAAGAAAATGAAGGAAGCGGCTAGAGCCACTGAAGCTGTTGCTCATGCCGAGATCAAGGCCCTATCAAGCAGTGAGGCTAAAGGAGTTACCCTTTCGTTCGAGGAATACACATCTCTAACTACAAAAGCCCGAGATGCTGAGGAAGCTTCTAAGAGGAGAGTAGTAGATACCATGCTTCAAGTTGATGCAGCAACAAACGTTTCAAAAATGGAGATTTTGAAGAGGGTAGAAGAAGCAACGGAGGAAGTCAAAACATGTAAGGTGGTCTTTGAAGAAGCTATGAATAGAGTAGATGCTGCAAATAGAGCAAAGTTGGAGGCTGAAGAGGCACTGCGAAAATGGAGATCTGAACACGGTCAAAAAAGACGTTCCATACAGAACTCTACCAAGTTCAAGAATTCTTACCCATCTCACCATCGAAAAGAACCTTGTGTTATTGATGTGAATGGGTTGAATCTGGTAAATGATGAGCCAAAGCTGGTTTTGAGGTCATCACTGTCTATAGGGCAAATACTGAGCAGGAAACTGCTTCTAAAAGAAGAATTTGAGAATGGGACGAGGGCGGGAAAAGGTGCTGTGAAGCGGAAGATTTCACTCGGTCAAATGCTTAGTAGGTCTAATGGTGATACGCCCTCTACGCAGAAGAGCGATGAGAGGGAAAGTGGCCACAAACAGCTGCCTGCAAAGAGAAAGAAGTTTGGATTTGCTCGGTTCTCAGTCCTCATCAACAAAAAGCAAAGTAAGAAAAAGAAGAAGCAAATTCCTCATCAAAAAACAAAGTAAGAAAAGGAAGCAAATTCCTCCTAATTCAAGGTGCCACGGTTGCTTCAGATCAAGAACTGCCTTTTCTTGTCATCTTTAATTGTCATGTTCTTGTTATTATTAGGCCCTAAACCTCTTTCGGTGTGTCGCTAGTTTAATGTTTATGTCTTCTTAATTAGGTGCCTAATCCATTGTTTATGGATTGTATTTTCTCTCTTTTGTGGTGGTTCAAATGATGAAAGTGAAATTTCACTATTACAACCTTCACTGAGAATGTGGTGTATGCTTAAAACATTGTCTCGATGATATATTTCTCTTTTGGCAGGGAGTAATTCTAAGTGCACAAATGATTTTTACAGAATGGGACATAAATGTGAAACAACCTGTGTCTCATGTCTGTGTCATATTCTATGAATATCTTTTGTTTTTCTAACAGAGCTGTTTTTGGCAATTTGTATAGTCATTTATGCCAAATCATGCAATAATCTGTCAATTATTTTCAGCAGTTTCCTTCTGGCTCTTTCTTTCATGCACTGTGAATGGGGAAGTTTATCTGTTGCTTCTTTCCCAGCTCCTTCATATAATAATTCAGATTAATATTTTTGCGAAGGAAAATGAGTGAGACTCAATTTTGGGGATCGTCACGACCCTCAAAATGATCTGTCACGACCCTCAAAATGATCTGGGCCACTCAAATGTTGTTGTTTTTTTTTTTTTTTCCTATCTCTCTCACATGACTGGTTCATATAATTTTGGGGGCGAACGTGAGTGGAGCAGACTATTTAGGGATGGACCTCACTGCCCACTGGGCTGCGTTTTAGACATTTTAAAAGAGAGGAGGGTTGTGTCCGGCAAAAAAAATTTAAAATATTTTTTTGTTCTGAGAGCAGTAAAAAATAGAAAAACAAATTTGCAAATTTACTTGGTTTGTTGTTCAAAAAAACTATTCTTAAAATAACTTATGTCGAGATAAGAATTTTATCGAAAAGTGGCTAAACTAAAATACTTTGGCCAAGTTTGGCATGATTGAAAAAAGACAAAAAGTCAAAAAGTCACTATCCTATTTAAGTCATATCATCTTATTTAAGTCACATCACCTCTCTAACACATCACTTCAAACCCAACCCAAACTCAACCCATATTTTATAAAAAGTCAAAAAGTGCACTTATTTAGATCATTCCAAACAACCCCTTTATCCTGAGATAACTTGTCATATCTTATCCTATTCACAACCCAAACATGACCCTTGAATTTTTCTTCAATTTATTATTATTTTTTGAAAGAAACATTGTGAAAGAGAAACATAATCAATCAATAGAGATAGACAATGATGAGCTTTTGTTTTGCTTTCCAAATTTGACCTTGCTTTCTTCTTAAGCTAATCCTCAAAACACACTCATTAGTGTATACAACAGAAAATTAATAAAATTGACATAAATTCTATGTCCACTATTTTTTTTATTTTTTTTTTGGTTACAGGAAAATCCTCCCACCCTCCCGCAGGTATGAGGAGATCACCAGGGTGTCCTGTTGTTCGTTCCGAGTAAGAGACTATAATCTGGAAGCTTGTCCCGACCTCCCAAGGCAAGTTTCAACCGAGTAAGAGACTATAATCTGGAAGCTTGTCCCGACCTCCCAAGGGACTATAATCTGGAAGCTTGTCCCGACCTCCCAAGGCAAGTTTCGATTAAGTCAGGACTCGCACAGCGGGGGAGCATTAAACCCACACCAAGTAGCTGATTAGGCATCCTTGAGGTCCAACCTCCTAACCAACAGTGCTTCGCCCAAGAGATTGGCCCAAAGGAGGAATTGAACTTGTGACCTTGGGGCTTAAACCCCAAGACCTTACCACAATGCCGCAACCCCTTGGGTTATCCACTATTATTTTAATCTTTAATCTCTTTAACATTCTGTTTAAGGTTTCAAAATATTCTCATCTCAATAGAAAAAGTATCTAATATTCTCTTTTTCATTTGATAACTTTTAATATTCTTATATGAAATATGAAAAGTTCTATTTAAGAGGTCTTATATATAATGAGTGTCGCCTACAGATTAAAAATTGTTGAATAAATTATACAAACGGTCTCTGTAATTTACCTGTTTTATCATTTTGATCCCTATTGTTTTAATTTGATCAATTTTGCTTCTGAATTTTACGGATTGTATCATATCGGTCCAATAAATAACGGCGGTTAAGTTTGATGGACGGAAATCGAATGATGTATCAATTTGGTCCCGATGGATTATAGGAAAGTCAAAACGACATGGACCAAATGGACACATCGTGGAAAATACAATGATCAAATTGACACATCACTTAATTTTTCGTCCATCAAACTTAACTGCCGTTATTTATTGGACTAATATGATACAATCCATAAATTCAGGGGCAAAATTGATCAAATTAGAACACAGGGACCAAAATGATAAAACGGGTAAACTACAGGGACTACTGCTGTAATTTATCCAAAATTATTTATAAATCATATTTGAAAGACTTATTTAATATGAAATTTTATAAATATTCTTTCAGAGTTTGAAATCCTATTTAAATAGAAATGTGTTCTATAAGATCTTATGAGTTGTAAATGGATGATATTAGTATACTATTATACTCCTAATTTGTTTTCATATTATACCTTACTTTCTCATTTATCATATCATGTTTGGGAAGACTTTTAGAAAAGATAAGTCTACAGGCAACGAACGTGCGAATTTTTTTTGCCTTGATCGCAAGATTCTAGTGCAGTTTCAAAATATTGCTTAAATGGATGTAGATATGGTCGATGATATGATAGAGTTTGAGGGTTGTGTGTTGATTCCTTCGACAGATTTCGACTCCAATCGGTTGAAGGGAAGAGGTATACTTTCTTCTTCTTCTTTTTTGTTGAAGTGTAGATTGTTCATCTTTACACTTTAGCCAATGTTCTGATTGAATGTGTGTATTTGACATTGTGATGGTTGATTCGTTTTAATATGTTCGATGTGTGGGGTGGTGTGCATGGGTTAGAGGGTTGGGTTAGGTTAGGAGTATTTGGTTTGGGTTGTTAATTAGATATCGAATGTGAACGACGTCGTAGGATGGCAATTGTACATTGAGACATGGATGATCGTGTTATAATGCATGTTACATTTAGTGTGTGATGTTAATCCACATATACCATGTAGTAAATGACATTTGTGTGTTTGTTCAATTATATATGTGTTTGAATGTGTATCATATCTTTGTTATAGTCGATGTTTATATGCATGTCACAGTACATTGAGTAAAATTATTAGGGATTTGGATTTGTAATTGAATGTAGATTGAATCTCATTGCTCGATGTTGAAATTACGCTGGATTGGGAGTGATGGTGGTTCAATACATGGGTTGAATTAGGATGTTACATGTTACATTTAAGAGGTTACATTATTTATAATTCAACGATAGAGTATTGGAATGTCACATTGGGTTTGAGATGAGAAGCATATGGGAATGTCACGGTGGGTTTGAGATGTTACATCTTATATTTACGCTGGGTTTGGAATGAGAAGTATATGAGAATGTCACGTTGAGTTTAGGAATGTCACATTGGGTTTAGAATGTTACATGTTACGTTTATGTTTTGAATTTCAAATTTCCAACCACATATATATATTACTACAATTTATGGTAATATTGGATTTCTCAGGTATAATATTGCCGTTAATCAAGTTATTTTGAATTTCAGAAGCATATTGAAATATCACGTTGGGTTTGGGAATGTTACATTGAGTTTGGGATATTACATGTTACATTTACGTTTTGAATTTCAAATTTTCAAACATACAGATATGACCACAATTTATGGTAATATTGAATTTTTCATATATGGTATTACTATTAATTAGGTTATTTTGAATTTCAAATTTCTAACCATATAGATATAATCACAATCTATAGTAACATTGAATTTCCTATATATGGTATGGTCATTAACTAAGTTATTTTGAATTTTAAATTTCTAACTGTATAAATATGATCACAATTTATGATACACATTAAAATTTTCATATATAGTATTATTATTAATCAAATTATTAATTCATTAAGATTGGGGGTACATGTATCCACGAGAAAATCACAGGACCAATAAATAAATTTTTTCATTATATAAGTTTTCCAAATGTTACCCATTAATGTTTGTGAATTAAATTTTGAATAAGGTTTTAGGATACAGCAATGCTAGGTATCATGAAAAATCGTTCATGAAAATAGTCATGAAAGATTTGTGACCTTTGGATTACACTTACAATAAAGCACCACACACTAATCAAGGTAATTTAAAGGTCACAAAATTTTCGTGATCATTTTCATGACAAAATTTCTATGAGCTCTAACATTTCTCTTTAGCGTATGTGGTATTACTGTTCTTATATTTTGGTAATCAGTGGACAGGATCAAAACTTATGTGGGTGTCCTTTTTCAAAGTTGTTATCTAACATTCCAAATGGAACCAAAATGACAACAACCATTCAACCCAAGAACCCTTTACTTGTAAGGAAGGGAAGAATCAATACCTATCCATCTTTTTCTTTCCCTTCTGAGACAATCCACATTGACTCCCATGGCGTTCCCCAGAACTTCTGCAAAAGGTATGGTTTTGGATTTTGAATTCTAGGGTTTCATTCTTGTATTTAGTCTCTATATTTCTATTGTGTTTGGGTTCTTATATATGGCCTTAAATCTATTTAGGTATGTATGTATGATTGGAACTTAAACCTTCAATTTGTTTATTGTGGGTTTACTAGTTTATTATCTTCAGTGGCATTGCTGGTTGAAAATTTGTGCAGGTTTTGCTCTGATTTTTGTGGGTTAATTAATTAATTTATTTACTTATTTTTTGCACGGATATTAGCAAGTTAACAAGCTATGTTAGCAAAATCGGACATTCAACGCTTCTCTATGAGCTTGAATTCCAAACCTCTTTCTAGAAATTTACAGGTACAACCACCTGAGGTACGCTAATGTTCTTTGTGGGTTAATTTGATAGAGCCATAGATTTGATTATTACTAGGTTGTCAACTAAATATGGGATTAGAGAACTTAGCTAATCATATGGGTTTTAAATTTCTGAGGTAAATCTTCAAACTAGTCCTTGCATTACACTCTGAGGGCATACTGATTACGATGTTGGAGTATACACTGGGGTTGGGTCCATATTAATAATCACTCATGAATAGTATCTTCTTTTTTTTGAACAGTCACTCATGAATATTGTCAGCTTTGCTTGGTTGTTTTCTTATTTTAGCTTATCCACAAGCCTAAATAGGTACCGTTAAACTTGTGCAACACTTGGCTCAATGTTATTGGCTTGTTAAATGTTGAGGTAGGTGTCAAGGGGAAAAAAAGTTGACAAGTGACAGATTCTTTGTGCAAGCTTTTGCTCTAGTAATGAACTTGACTTCAGAAATATGGATGTCTGAAGTGGGTCATTTACTCATTTGGTTAGGCAGGGCTTGTGTATGAACCAAACATTGGCCAACCTAGATGAGTGATCTCAAATTGGGTTATGTTATGTTGTGTTGTGCATTTTTCTTTTTCTTTTTTTTGAAAAGTGTTGTGTTAGAGTGTCCGTGTCGTGTCGTGTGTTTGCTTCATAGTATTGCATAAACATGGGAGAATTTGATAGCTCTAAATTATTTCCAGAGCTGCTAATATGCCTTAATTGATTTGATAACCTTACTTTGATAGCTCTAAATTATTTCCAGAGCTGCTAATATGCCTTAATTGATTTGATAACCTTACTTTTTTGCATTCCAAATGTAAGGGTTGTATTGTATCTTTCACCATTGTTAGTTTTTTTTTTTGTTTCTATTCTATTTCTTATTTGTTAAGTTGTCTTATGTTCTAGTGCCAAACTGTATCCTGTAGAAACCTCATTACTTCTTTGACTAATGAACTTCTAAATTTGGAGCTTGTGATGAATACAAATTGTCCCCTGCTCACTTCTCAATCACATGGCAGTGTTTGGAAATTTCCTTGAAAAGATAACCTAATTCCTGTGGCCCCAATTATATTATAATGAATATGAACCTTTAATTCCTGTGTCCCCAATTATATCATAATAAATATGAACCTTTTCATTAGAATCATCATAACTAGGGTCAGTCTAGTAGTTGTCTTAAATTCTCAATTCATATTCCTTTTATCCAAGGTGAAGCATCCTTATTATCTTCAGAGCCTAGAATGTCCTTTATGAAAAAGTTCCCATTTGGATTTGCTAAACTTATTTGAAGGTGCTTGTTTAGAGGTGTTGGATTATTATTATTATTATTAAAAAAGAAATAAAAAAATAAAAAAAAACTGTGATTGTGTTTGGCAAAGGTTGCTGAAACTGGGTCATATGTGGAATTGCCACTTTTGTTTTGAGGGAAATTTTGGAAGCTTATGGTTGCTAAAAACAGGTTCATTACTGAAAGTTTACATTTGGGTATGGTATTTAAAGCTTACAAGTGGAATGTCACTAGTTCGGGAGAAAACTTGTGCAACTGAGCTTGTCTATTTGTGTGAATAAGTTTAGTTTTCAGTACATGTTTTTGCAGACATAGCACAATAGTGTATATTATGTTCATATATTCTGGTACAATTGAAACTTAGGTACTCTGCTCTTGCAAAATTTAGTTCTGATCTTTTTTTCTATTTGTACCATTTGGGAATTTTTTATTTTTTATTTGAGCTAGAGAATTAGCAATCCAAATTATTGTCATCAAAAGAAGTGTTTTTAGAGAAGCAAGGAAAACATTGTGGATCAAAGACCTGCTAAGGTTTTTTGACCTTACAACTGATTGGTCCAACCTAAGAGCATGAACATGATCCAATGAAGAAGTTAATGGATAGTAGATTTCATCTAGTACATATATAATTCATTCAAATTATATTAATTGAGTTTTTAAATTGGGTAAATATTAGTCATTGTCTTATGATTTGGCTTTCATTCACTTCTTCATATTTATATGCATCTAGGAGTTGGTCCTACCATTATGAAAACCTGTGTGCTGGTTTGTGCCTTTTGTTCATTAATTCATCATCTAAGAACGGTGGGTTACAATATTTTGTGATTTTCAGCTATTACTGTCAATAAGTTTATCATATTGGTGATTTGAGTGTTTTCCTTTCATATTGTTTTTCTTTTTTCAATGCTTTTTGGGTTGAATCGAATTTCTTTTGCCTCAGGCACCATGGTTGCAACGGGTGGACTCTTTGTTCTTTTCGTTTTGGGCACTAGCTGGGCATGTGATGCTAGAGAATTAATGACAACCGAACTCTCTAGTAGAGAAACGGTGATATCTGATGTTTCAGGTAGTTCTCTTTTTTCTTTTTTCCTCTTCCAAATTTATATAATTTTAAGATTTTAATGTTTGCAGTACATGATACTTAAGTATATATCCAAATAAATCAATGTTTTCTGGCTACAGTGTTGCAGATAAATCACCAGGAATCAGAAGGGATAATTAAAGCTTCAGAAGAAGTTGGAAGGAATGAAAATGTGTGCACGCTGTGTGAAGAGTTTGCTGCCAAGGCAATTGAGTACCTCGAGGACAACAAGACTCAGACGGAGATCATTGATATCCTTCACAACACTTGTGCTCGGCTGATCCCTATTGAGCAAAAGGTAGTAACTGACATAAATGCCATTGGATTTGAATAAACTTGTTTGTTCACCATAATCCCGAGCTTTAGGCACTGTCAAGTTTCTCATGCCTAATTTGTAAACACTAATAGGAGTAATGAATACCCAATTACCCATTCTAGGTAGTTATTATTAGATAGTGGTGTTTTTCGGTGATTGCCACCAAAAACATCTGCAACCACATGATTTCAGCCTTCACTAGTTGATTGGTTATCTTGATCAGCAAGTGTTGAGATTCAAACTGTCTGTTTGCACGAATGGATCTATCATCTTTGTCATGTTGATTTGTATAAAAAATGAGTAGGTTCCCTTCATTTGAATGGCCCATCTTCTTCACATATGGTGATAATTGGAAGACTTACATCTATAATATTTTTTTGGCAGTGCATAACTTTGGTGGACTATTATGTTACTCTCCTATTCTCGGAGATTGAATTATTGCAACCCGAAGATTTCTGCCAAGCATTCTATCTTTGTGAACAAAGGGTACTCGCTTCTCAGTCACTAGCTGAGGATAAGTGTGAAATTTGCCATCTTGCTATTTCGGAAGTTATAGTAAAGTTGAAAGATCCTGACACACAGGTACATATACTTCCAATCATCAGCTGATCTCCAAGAAATACAATTATAAATTGTATCTTTCAATTTACAACTGCAAATTACCTTTGTGACTTTATTTTGTTCTTCAATGTGGATTTCATGTCTAAAACTCATTTCTATCTCTAGAACATTTTCTTTCTAGTTGAGGACGGTAAATGATATTGAGTGATAGTTCAAACCCGTTAATTTATCTTATATGTGTCTTGAAGCATAAATATTTCACAATCTATCTCAATGTACATGGATATTTAGTTTTGTTTTTGCCTTTTATTTCAGTTGGAGATAATTGAGCTGCTTCTGAAAGCATGTGATGCTGTGGAGAACTATGTCAAAAAGGTTAGAAACATTTTAGTAGCTTAAGTAAGATGAACAATCCATTTTGTGACTCCAATATATGCTCCTCTCTTTTTTTGATTCTGTTATTTCAATTCTTTGGGCAGTGTAAGACTCTGGTTTTCGAATACGGACCGTTCATCCTTGAGAATGCAGAGCAGTTTCTTGAATCAACAGACATATGCACTCTAATTCATGCCTGCCCTTCGACTTCCACTGGCGGCGAGCAAGCTTTATCACAATAGAGAAAACATCCCTCACAATAGAGAAAACATCCCTGCTTTCTGTTTTGTAAAAAAATGCAAAAAAATGGACCTGGTTGAAAATGTCACAATGTAACAAGAGCAAATTGGTATATTCTCTTCTTTAGGGGTTTGCGTGCAATAATAATAAGGGTAAATTATATTAATCTCTCTTGAGGCTTGAAAAATATGTCGAGACCCATAAATTTGACATAATTATGTTAAGTTTTGATAAAATTTTAGTTCACATAATATTTTTCATATTTTTAAGTAATTTATTAGTAGTATGAATGAAAAAAATGATGTCATATTTCATATTAAAATATATATTTTACAATTGTTTATCATTATGACCACACAAGTCACATTATTTGTATTAGTTTTGATTATTTTATTCTTACTAAAAGTAAAATAAAGGTAATTATGCTAAAATTAAATTTAGGAATATGAACGGCAATGCGGGGCAACAAGGCGGATATTAATTTCCCGTTCTTATTCCCTGATCATAATTTTTCTCCATTCTTTATGGGAACTACCATTTTCATCTCCTAACGAATTTGAATTTTCCTCAATTTGACTTGACTAATTTTTTACTACTTTTTTTTGAAAAAAAAAAAATTATTATTTTTCAAACAATTTTAATTTTCCTAAAATTACATATATTTTTATTTTTTAAAATATTTTTTTATTAAGGAACTTATTTAAAAAAATTTAGAATTGATGGTATAAGTAATGTAAAAACATATGAAGAAATTGGTGAGTATCATTGTTGATGAAGATTTAAATCATGCGACTGACCTGATCCGAGGGGTAGAAAAACAAGAAAAATCCATATATTTTAGGTTGGGTTTGCATGCATAACTGCTGGATAAAGTCCATTCCTACATAGGTAGGGGCAGAGCCAAAACTCCGAGGTTGGGGGCCCACCTAAGAAGCATTTATGTTCTTTGAAATCTCTATGTTTTTATAATTGTCATTTTGTCATTTTTTTTATAATAGCAGTGGGCTTTTAAAATAGCTAATAAACTATTGGTTATTGTTTGATTAACTAGAATGAATAAAAATCTAACAATTATTTTATTAGAATATCTATTTTATATTTAGTTCATTAAAAAATGATATAAAAAGTATTATAAATTAAAAAGAGATTTATTAGAAAATTATTTTTTAAGTGTTTATATCTCAATTAGTTTATAAGATATTTTTATATTTTAATAAGTCCTATTATTTGAACATTTGATTTATCAAATCCTAATTCTCATATTTAAGGTATTTTATGGACATTTCTACTCTTACAAATATTTTTTGAACGGTTAGTAATTTGGTGATGTGAACATTCATATTTTACAATGTGAATATTCACATTGACGTGCTAACATTTACATTGACGGTGTGAACATTCACATTGATAGTGCCTTACAAATAAAAAGTATCCCTAAAAAAATTATCAATTATCATTATAAATAAATAATCATTTCAAAGAAATAAAAAATAATGAATGACTATTCAATTTTATTCCACTTTAGTAAACCAAAAGTACCCTAATTTTTTTCTCACTTTTATTTGTCATTACCTTAATTGGTGAGTAATTATTTTTGATGATACCTAAATTGGCTTTCCACCCATTAATATTTGGGTAAATTACAAATACCTCCTTCGAGATTTAACTAAATTACAAATACCCTCTCAGGTTTCAGAAATTACATCCCGTCCCCTGGAGTTTGTATTTTCATAACAATTTGTTCCCTGAGATTTATATTTTTCATAACAAATTACCGTCTAATTTGTTATGCAAATATAACATTCAGGGAGAAATCAAATCTCAAGAAGTATCTGTAATTTAGCCAAACTTAAAAGAAGTATATGTAATTTGTCCTTAATATTTTGACTTTCCCTTTAAAATTACAGTAATACTTGAGACCCCCAGGTGCGGGTGAACCCACCACCCCCACTGCCTTTTCATTGGTTTAATTTTTTTTTTTTTGTAAGTCTGGCTCTCATCTATTTTAGCCTAGCCTTTGTCCCTTTTGAAAGCCTACATACGGTGCATATTGGTGCAAACAATGGAAAATGTCCCATCATTGATGATAGACAAAAAGACCAAATATCAAAACTTGGAAGATCCAGCAAATTCGGAGGGCCATTGCATGAGTGCCATCAAAATATTTGAAGTCATCTACTGTAAAAAGGAGTGGTCAGTATAATTTATCCTAATAATAATTTAATTGCTGACCACAACTCATTAACTTGCTAGCCTGGAGTCTCATTACCCCTGTTTGGAAAATTTTGTTTGCAGCATATTTAACTTTAAATTTTGATATTTCATACTTTCGTACTCATTAAATATTTGGTAGGATTTTTCAAGTTGTTAACTGATTTACCTTTTCAAGTAAAAAAAAAATTAAAATAAGCTAAGAATTTATTATTATTATTATTATTATTTTTTATTTTTACAGTAGGATTCGAGATGTTTTTCTTAGATTGTGAGTAAGTTTTATCGAACAAGTTCAATCTGTTTATTTATGAATGTTGTTACTCAAACTTATTCAAATTAGCTACGTCACATGTATAAACTTTTTTTATTTTATAGAATGAGATGCAAATATGAAGACGGTGTTAAATTTTGCTTAGTCATACTTAAAAATCCAAACTGTTGATGGGTTGGTGAGAATGGTAGCTATGAATTTTTTAAATTCAGTTCTATACTTGAATAATGCTTCTAAAATTTGTAGTTTCGATAATCATACAAGTACATGAATCCAACCCAGTAGGTTGGATAAGATTTACAAATTGTTCTTCCATTGAAACAACTTCATTTAAAAAATTAATCCACTGTTAATTGGGCTGGGGGGGCATAAATAAGTTTAAAACACAGATTACCGGAAAGTTAGGAATGTCATTTTTCATTTTTCTGATTATTAAAATTTTGATTACAAAGAGTTGCACCAAAAATCTTTATAATATAATCTATAATTACAATTTCGAAGCACCTCTTTCATACTTTTAGGCTAATTTATATAGGTTATATTACCTATCAATTATATGTAGTGATGATACAGTTTGTCCCAGTGAATGGATCGGACTGGTCCAAGCTCCTCAAGCCCTGGTCCAAGCTCCTCAAGCTCTCCGAATAACCTACAAACAAGTTCAACGGGGAACGGGGTAGTCCCCCAGTGAACGCTCCGACGAGCAAGTTAGGAATATGAGTGGAGTGTAGAGAGAGAGATTAGAGATAGAAAAACTTAACATTCTTCTTGTCTTCAACGTTTGCTTATATCCTTTGATAATCATTTCACTGTCCCTTCCGATCTGCCTCCTCGCCGAAAGTCTATGCTGTAGCTTACCTTATTCAGGTTAAGGGGGTCCTGTTCCGACGGAGAAGTGTTGTCGTAATAAATGCTGTGATGGGCTGCATTAATGGTGATGTGCAGTGGCAATAATTTTGTAGATCTTTGTCTGCTGATGTGGCTCGTCCTTCTCCTGCCGTGTGTCTGAATGTCATTGGCTCTTTATGCTATGTTGGACTCCAGCTGTCCTGGACCTCACCAGCTGGGTTATGCATTAGGCTCCAAGTGATGGGCTTGAATGGTCCATAGGTGATTTGTGGCCTTTATGGGCTTATACACATCAGTAGTCCCCCATTCCCGAGTGCAGCTTTAGTCCAACGAAGGGCATATGAATGAAGTAGATGAGTGTGTTAGGGATTGGCAGGATGGAGGTCGACCGGCAGGGGTGATCGAGGGGGTGAACTGACCGGGAGATGGTCCGACTGTGCAGGGCGACCGAGTGGAAGGGCCGATCAGGGAGAGGATCGACCGCAAGGTTGGCCGAGTGGGATGGTTGACAACAAGGAGGGCCGACCGCGAAGGGGGGGCCGAGCGCGGTGGTTGGCCGAGCGGGAGGGTCGACCGCAAAGGGTGAGGTGGAGAGGCGTGGAGCTGGTCGGCCAACCCTCCCGCCGAGCGGTGAGGTGGAGGGGCTGGTTGAAAAGACAGTTTTGGCGGATGATTTGAAAAGTTTTCAAACTGGCGAAAATTAATTGGGATCCTTGGAATACGGGTGAACCGTGGGCTTTTACCGTCGTCCGATTCACTTACTTGTTTACACAGAACCAAAACATTCCAAGTGTTACTTCATTTGTTGCTCACGATACACCTCTGCAGCACTTCTTCAATTTCCTTGCTCCTACATCGGAAGCGATTCGCAGACATACCATAGAAATGGCTCAAAAAGAAGCTGTGAATGTCAGGGTGGATCCACTGGGTGATGATGATGCGGTGGAGTTAGCGCAGCAATACAGGATGGAGAGGGTGGGGGAGTTGATTGTACGATCCCATGGTTCCACCATGATAGCAGCTCCAAAGTCAATCAACCAAGCAGAACCTGATCACTGGCACACAAAGGCAGATAAATCAACAGTCACTGCAGCGGATTTGGAGGCTATTCGCGAAAAATACCAGGTGCCTGCTGAAATAGAGTTGTCGTTGCCGATGTCGACGGAGAGGCCATCCGATGCCAAGCTAAGGCAATTTGCCCTTTATGAGGAAGCATTGAAAGGAGGACTGAGGTTGTCCCTGTTGCAGGTGGTAGTAGATGTCCTAAATCGTTTGGAGGTGGCGCCGAGCCAACTAATGCCCAACGCGTGGAAGATCTTGTTGTCCTGTGCAAGTACCTGGCCGAAGGCGAACGAAGGGGTGGCCATGACAGTGGACGAATTCTTCGCGTGCTACAAGGCCTCAGGGCAGCAAGAGACTTGGGTCACTCTGCAAGCAACAGCAGGGAAAGGGCTGGTGGCGGGGTTGCCGTCGTCGATCAAGGGGTGGAGACCACGGTGGTTCTATGTGTCTGCCAGTAGAGGAGTTGGAGTGCGCACCATTTGGAAGGTACCCACCAAGTCGATGGAGCCAAAGTTGGGGACAGCAGCAGAGGAGAGGGTAAAGAGGGTAAAGGAGTGGAGGGAGAAAGAAGGGGCCAAATGGGATGAGCTCGTTCAGCCGTCTGCATTGTTTAAGGCAGGGGTTGGGTCCACAGCCGAGCGGTGGGGACCTCGACCGTGTGGAGTTGGAAGCGAGGAGGAGGGCTCAAGAGGCGGAGGATCAGACCGTCCTTGCGAAAGCCCAAAAATTCTAAGAGTCCCAGGCCGATCGACCACCAAAACCGGTTGCAAGGGAGCGGATTCGACCTCACCCCAAACCCTTGGGAGAGAAAGACTTGAGCGAATTTGTGCCGCGACCGCCCCCAATAGACCCTTTGAAGGAGAGATCTTTGAAGGAGTTGGAGGCGTTGGGCGTGGTGGAGAAGAAGAGGGTGAGGCGGAGTGAAGAAGAGCCTGCCTAGAAGAGGAGAAGGGAGATGAGTGTAAAGGAGACCAGTGTGGCCAAGGAGGCAGAGAGGGGAGAAATGGGGGGGGCCCAGGAAGAGTGATTGCCTCAGAAGTGGTGGACATCGCCTCAGAGGAAATGGAGGTGGTACCAGTGGTAGCGGTGATCGCCACAGGGGTCGCAAGGGCCGCCCCTGAAGGGCAAGTAGAAGATGGGGCAACTGGACCTGGGCCAAGGAGGGAAGAACAACCCCAGGAGGGTCCTGCACCTCAAGGAGGGGGAGTCAGTCTGACCACAGCGATCTACCATGCTCGTGTGGTGGCGGGGCGGCTGGAAGGAGAAGAAGGCCCAGCTAGGGCAGGGGCAGACCGCCTGGTAGGGATTGTAGAAGAGGCAGCCTTGCGCTCGGCATCCAGATTCAACGAGGCTGAACTGCTAAGGGGGTTATGCTCCGCTCAAATGGAGGTAACCACCTTAGCAGGGGCTCTGCTGAGGAAGGCGGAAACTGCCAAACTCAAGGCAGATGAGGCCAAGGCTCAGCTTGCAAAGTTGAAGAAGAAGAGTGCAAGTTGGGAGAGTGCCCACGCTGATCTGCAAGCGGTTAGGGTGGAGCTGGAGAACACACGCTGCCAGGTTGTGTCGCTCGAGTTCCAACTGGCTAGCGAGCAGAAGAAGTTGGATGAGGCCCAAAAAGCTTACGCAGTCGCGGTCGAATGCCATGAAGAGGCAATGAGCAGTAATGAAGAGCTGGTCAGGCAGAAAGATGAGGCAGATGTGAAGATTGGCGATCTGCAGAAGGAGCTGGAGGGCAAGCGGGCTAAGGCAATGGAGGAGAAGAGGAGCCTTTAGAAGGAGCTGGAAGCAGAGAGAGCCAAGGCGACGGCGGAAAAGGAGAACCTGAAAAAGGAGTTGGAGGAGGAGAGGGCTAAGGCTGCGTCTGAAAGGGCGACCTTGCAGAAGGAGCTAGACGAAGAGAGGGTGAATGCAGCCTCTGAGAGGGCGGCCTACCCCGATCTGTGCATCGCAGCGGTGGAGCAATTCAAAGGGTCTGATGAATTTCAGATGGCAGTTGATGCCGCGGTCGCCAGCAGCTTGGCTAGGCAAGAATCTGGGGGGGCGGGCCCATCGAGGACGACCGCTGGAGGCAGAACCAAAGCAGAAGTTATTGAGAGCTTCCAGCGGTCAAATTTCTATAAACACGAAATGGCTGAGTTTTGGGACAGTGGCTGGAAGATGTTCAAACGTAGAGCTGAAGAACTGTTCCCAGACATAGACCTCAATAGTGTAACAATTGGTGAGGACGATGTGGCCCAAACCCCCCTGGATGAGGGTATTGAAGAAGAGGACCTCATCTCCAGTGAGAAGGAGTAACTGGAAAATAAGAAGAAGAAGACTGTGCACAGACATTGTGTTTGTTTGGTTTTGTTTGTTTGTTTGTTTTGTTTTTTTTTTTTTTTTTTTGAATTGCTGTAATGAACTTTTGTACAAAGTTGTGAAGAAATAAAATTTCAATTGTGTTTTGCATTTGATTGTTTTTGCTTGTACGTCTGAAACGGGTGAAAACTGGTGATAAAAACTTGTGATAGACTTGTGATAAAAATTGAATTTAGGAATTCCTCAAGGCAGAGTGAAATTGAACTTGTAATAAAAACTCAATCCAGAGTGAAGGTGAACTTGCAATAAAAACTCAATGTAGAGTGAAATTTAAAATGTAATAAAATTACAAGTTTGCGTTTGCCACACTGCTCAAGTAGGTTAGTGGTTTATAGAGTGAGGCTTGGTTTGTGAGTTTGATTGAGGAAAGAATAACTTGACTTGTGTAAGAACAGCTCTGGAATTCGACTGAGCAAAGAGTGGTGTAGAGATTTGGAGCTGGAATTGTGACTAAGTGTGTCTACTAATTCCACGAGCATGGAATTTGAATGGGTGGCCTTGGTCGAGTCCTGCATGCGTGCTCATTTGGGTTAAGGCTATGATTTACTGACAGTGTAGGTAACTGAGTCTAACCCTGAAACTGTGGTGCTCAGTCTGGCTAAGACTTGTCAGGCAAGCCGAGTACTTCATGTTCGGTCTAGCAGAGGCTGTTAGTGCTCGGTCTGGCTGAGGCTTTTTAATGCTCAGTCTGGTTGAGGCTTTTGGTGCTCAGTCTGGCTGAGGCTTTTTTAGTGCTCAGTCTGGCTGAGACTTGTCATGTAAGCCGAGTACTTCATGTTCGGTCTGGCAAAGGCTGTTAGTTCTCGGTCTGGCCGAGGCTTTTTTAGTGCTCAGTCTGGCTGAGACTTGTCAGGCAAGCCGAGTACTTCATGTTCGGTCTGGCAGAGGCTGTTAGTGCTCGGTCTGGCCGAGGCTTTTTTAGTGCTCAGTCTGGCTGAGGCTGTTGACGGTCGGACTGGCCGAGACTTATAGAGTGACGCTCGGTCTGGCTGAGGCTTGTAATAAGTGCTGCAAATGAGAATGTTATTGAGACAACACATAAATAGCCAAGGTATAGAATTATTGTCATGATCGGTGTAATCCAGTCGATCCAAGTTTACATTATGTAACAAAACAAAAATAAAATAAAACAACTGAGCAATACAAAAGTAGGAGCTTATTGAAAGTAATGTTTCAGGTGTTCAGCATTCCATGGGTGGGGTAGGTCTTGACCTTCCATGTCCTGAAGTCGGTAGGTGCCCGGACGTGGTTGGGCTTTCACAACGTAAGGTCTCTCCCATTTGGCTGCCAGTTTACCCTCAGTCGGATTTTTTGTGGCAATAGTTGCTTCTTTTAAGACAAGGTCCCCGACAACGAACTCCCTTGGTCGGACTTTCCGGTTATAGTGTGTTCTCATTTTCTGTTGGTATGAGGCCAGTCTGACAGAGGTGGTCTCTCTGAGTTCTTCGATTAGGTCCAGGTCTGCCCAACGGAGCTCTTCCGTTTGTGCTGGATCCGGATGTAAAACCCTAAGAGTAGGCAGACTGACTTCTACTGGAATAACCGCCTCAGCGCCGTATGTTAAGCGGAAAGGGGTTTCCCCAGTGGGAGTCCGAGCTGTAGTTCGGTAAGCCTAGAGTACATTCGGTAGTTCCTCGGCCCAAAGCTCCTTAGCAGCCTCGAGCTTAGTTTTGATGATCTTCGGGAGAGAACGGTTGGTGACCTCAACTTGGCCATTGGCCTGGGGATGACCGGGGGAAGAGAAACATGGTTAAATCTGGAGGTCGGCACAGAACTTCCTGTACTTGGCGTTGTCAAATTGTTTGCCGTTGTTAGAGACGATGGCCTGAGGGATGCCAAATCTGCAAACGATCGACTGCCAAATGAACTTTGTTGTGTTCCGTTCAGTAATGGTGGCAAGGGGTTTTGCCTCTACCCACTTAGTGAAGTAATCAATGGCAACGATCGCGAACTTGGTCTGACCTCGACCGGTGGGAAGTGGACCGACCAAGTCGATCCCCCATTTGGCGAACGGATAAGGGCTGCAAAGTGTGATCAACTCTGAAGGAGGAGCATGGGGAATGTTGGCAAAACGTTGACACTTATCACATTTGAGCACGAAATCAGTCGCATCTTAATTGAGAGTTGGCCAGAAATAACCAGTACATAGCATTTTATGGGCCAGAGACCTGCCACCCGAATGATTGCCACAAATTCCCTCATGGATTTCCCGCATTACATAGGTTGCTTGAGCCGAATTGAGGCATCGCAGGTATGGGGGTGAAAAACCACGTTTGTATAAGACGCCACTGACCAGGATGTAATTGGACGACCGGGCCCTGACTTTGGCGGCCTGCTGTCGGTCATCTGGGAGTTCCCCGTTGTCAAAAATAGGAAGATGTCGGAGGCCCAAGGGATGGGTTCATTTTGGAGGAACTACACTTCTTGTAAGTCGGGTGAGATGGCCGGGTAGGCTAGGTATTCGAGGCGGACACCGTAGCTGAGGTCGGACTGGTCTACAGAGGTCAACTGAGCAATCTCGTCTGCCTTGGAGTTTTCCGCCCGAGGTATGTGCTCAATGTGAAAGGTATTGAAGAGGCGAACAAGGGGGAGGGCCATATCCCTGTAAGCCCGCATTGTGTCCTCCTTGGTATCGAATTCCTCCGTAATCTGGCTGACGATAAGCTGGGAGTCACTGAACACCCGGATGTGGCTGACTCCAATGTCGTTGGCGAGGCAGAGTCCTGCTATCAATGCCTCACATTCGGCCTCATTGTTACTGGTATTAAACAAGAAACATAGAGCACATTTGAAATAGCTGCCCTCAGGAGCGGTAAGAATGAGGCCAGCCCCACTACTTTCCCTGCGGGATGATCCGTCCACGTTGAGAGTCCATGAATGCGGGTCTTCTGGCTCGGTAGGGGTTGGTGGGGGTGGGGGCGTAGCGGTTGGGGTAGGATTAGTGAATTCCAAGATGAAGTTGGCGATAGCCTGCCCCTTAATTGCTGTTCGAGGCCGGTAAGAGATGTCAAACAGGCTGAATTCCACTGACCACTGCATGAGTTTGCCGGAAAGTTCTGGTTGCTGCATGACCTTCTTCAAGGGTTGGTCGGTGAGGACCACTATGGAATGGGCTTGGAAGTAAGGACGGAGTCGTCTGGAGGAGGTGACCAAGGCCAAGGACAATTTTTCTAACAGTGGGTAGTTCTGCTCCGCTCCCTTGAGGGCCCGACTGATGTAGTAGACCGGTCGTTGGACAGAGCCGTCTTCCCTGATTAGTGCTGCACTGACGGTGGTGCTTGATACGGCTAAGTAGAGAAAGAGGGGCTTGCCCGTGATTGCTTGTGAAAGGAGGGGAGGGTTGGCCATGAACTGCTTCAACTGCTGAAAAGCTTCTTCAGATTCAGCTGTCCATTCAAAAGTTTGCCGAAGAACTTTAAAAAATGGGAGGCACTTATCTGTTGCGCGGGAAATGAAGCGGTTGAGGGCTGCAACTCGGCCAGTGAGACTTTGAACCTCCTTCACCGTTCTGGGTGACTGCATCTCAATCAAGGCCTTGATCTTTTCAGGGTTAGCTTCAATGCCCCGCTGACTGACCATAAAACCCAGAAACTTCCCAGATCCTACGCCGAAGGCGCACTTCTCTGGGTTGAGCATCATTTGGTACTTGCGTAGGGTGGCGAAGGTCTCTCGCAGGTCAGACAAATGATCAGTAGAGAGTTTGCTCTTGACTAGCATGTCGTCGACGTAGACTTCCATATTCCGACCTATTTGATGATGGAAAACGGCATTGACCAACCGCTGGTAGGTGGCCCCAGCATTCTTTAGTCCGAATGGCATCACGCGGTAGTGGTAGGTACCTCAGTCGGTAATGAAGGATATATGTTTCCGATCGGACGGGTGCATCAGGATTTGGTTGTACCTAGAGAAAGCATCCATGAAGCTGAGCATTTGATGACCGATCGTAGTGTCGACCAGCAGATCTATGCGGGGAAGAGGATAGCTGTCTTTGGGACAAGCGCGGTTTAGGTCAGAGTAATCAACACAGAGTCGCCATTTGCCATTGTTCTTGTGGACTAGGACCACGTTTGACAACCACTTAGGGTAATCCATGTTTTTGATGAATTGGGCCTCAAGAAGCTTGTCAACCTCTGCGGCTATAAGTGTATTGCGCTCTGGATGGAAGATGCGCTGCTTCTGGCGGTAAAGTCAGAAATGGGGTTCGATGCTGAGGCGGTGAGTTATGAAAGAGGGGTCGATGCGTGGCATGTCTGAATGGGTCCAGGCAAATACATCATGGTGCTCGATCAGAAGGGCGGTAAGGTCGGCCTTAGCTTGGAAGAATAGTTGGCTGCCAATCTTGGCAGTTTTCAAAGGATTGGTGGGATCGATGGGAACCTCAACGAGCTCCTCAACCGATTCTCCTCTAACCAGCTCGTTCTCATCTCGGACGTCAAGTCCTTCAATGATCATGGCCTCCTTCAGCTTGACTTCCTTGAGTGAGGCGACATAACATTCCCTGGCTACAGTTTGCTCTCCCCTTACTGTCCCGACGCCCAGGTCGGTAGGGAACTTTATGGCGAGGTGGTAGGTTGAAGTGATAGCTTGAAAAGCATTGAGGGTGGTGCGACCAAGGATGATGTTGTAGGCAGAGGGACAGTCGACCACAAAGAAAGTGACCAACTTGGTAGTCTGCCGTGGGTATTCGCCGATGGTGAGGGGGAGATCGATGGAGCCGATGGAGGTCATCCGGTCGCCAGTGAAACCAACCAAAGGGGCTTGGAGGGGAGACAAGCTTTCCTCCCCAATTTTGAGCTGGCGGAAGCAGTTGAGGAATATGATGTCGGAAGAATTGCCGTTGTCGATGAGAACCCGTCTAACCTTATAGTTGGAGAAGAGTGCAGAAATGACGAGAGGGTCATCATGAGGATAACGGATGCCTGTACAATCGACGTCCGTGAAGGTGATGGGCTCTGTCCACTGCTTGGGCTGTTTGGAGGGTCGGTCTACCGTGGCAACTGCTCTGTCCGAGCCTTGCCTTATCTTCCTGAGTTCTGCTCTCTGAGCGGAACGGGATGGTCCGCCACAAGCAAGACCACCTGAAATGACTCGGATTTCACCGACTGGCGGAGGGGGATTACCTGGAGGCCGAGGCTGTTGTGGGGGGCGATCATGGCCTTGGTTGGGTTGGGCGGGTTGCCGGGGTGGGGTGCACCGGCAGTTGTTTCTGAGGGGCTCGGTTCTTTGCCTCTGTTGTGGGCGGGTGTCCGTGAACCGGCTGAGACGCCCTTGACGAATGAGGGTCTCGACCTGATCCTTGAGGTTGATGCAGTCATCAGTGTTATGGCCATGATCTTGGTGGAAACGACAATATTTGGATTGGTCTTTCCGATTGGAAAAGGTCCGTGAAGGTAGGGGCCATTTGAGGGGGTAGTCCCGTTAGATCTGGTGGAGGACTTGTTCCATAGGAGAGTTAAGGGGCGTGTACAGCTCGAACTGACCGGGCGGTCGAGCGGGTGTCGACCGGTCATTGCGAGAAGGTTGGTCGGTATAATGTGGTGTTTGGCTGTTATACTGGGTGTTTCTGGATTCTGAGTCTTTTCTCTTTTCTCTGGGGGTCGGGTTTTTAGATATGGGATCCTGCCGAACGGCTAGTGAATCTTCGGCATTCATGTATTTTTAGGCTTTGGAGAGTAAGGCTGCCATGGAGGTTGGGGGGTTTTTGGAGAGGGAAAAGAGGAAATCGGATGACCATAACCCGGCCATAAAAGCCGTGAGGATGACCTTGTCATCGTTTTCCGCCACTTGCAGGGCTTCGGTGTTGAAGCGGGTAACAAAACTGCACAGTGACTCCCCCTCGGTCTGACGGATGTTGAGGAGTTGGGTTGCCGGGTGGCGTTGGCGCTGGGCTTCAATGAAATGGCTAAGGAAGGAGTCGCTGAGATGCTGAAAAGTGGAGACAGAGTCTGCTGGTAACTGGCTGAACCACAATCGAGCTGACCCCTTCAGTGTCACGGGGAAAGCCCGACACATGATCTCGTCGGGGAAGGCATGAAGGATCATGAGAGTACGGTAGGTCTCTAGATGGTCGACTGGGTCCGTCGTACCGTCAAAAGAGTCAATGGTGGGCATCTTGAACTTGGTGGGCAGAGGTTTGTTCTGGATGGAGGCAACAAATGGTGAATTTGCCGTGATAGAGGGTTTTATGCTGAATGTTATGCATGACCCCTTGGAGTTGGAGCTTTATTGCTCGGAGTTTAGCGTCTTAGAGGGAAATGTGGTCACCATGGTCAGTCAATGGGGTCTGGACGCTGCTGGCTTCCCCTTCAGGGGCTGGTGCCACAACCGACGGGTGTGGGGGTGGAGGTGGTGGATTTATATGTGGCTAAGGAGGTTGCAAACCTTCCAAGTTGAGTGGATGGGGTTGCGGAGCAGTGTGGCTCGGGGCTCTTTCTTGGTTGGGTGGAATATCTGGAGGTGGTGGAGGAGGCATCGGAAGGTTTCTTTGGAGTAAAGCATTTATCAGGGCCTGGTTTTGCTCGGCCATGCGGTTAATGCTGTTGGTAAGCTCGATAAAATACTGGGGTGGATTGTTTGGATTGGGGGGGTCGGCGTGATGGTCGGCAACATTATTGTGAGAAGCCATGGATCTAGTTGTGACCATACACTTTGACGGGTAGGAGGAAAGGTTGTTGGAACCGGGTCTCCGGCGACAGTGAACACAACTGGCGCGAGGAGCAAAGTGTTCCCACAGATGGCGCCAACTGATGATACAGTTTGTCCCAGTAAATGGATCGGACTGGTCCAAGCTCCTCAAGCCCAAGTCCAAATGATCAAGCTCTCCGGATAACCTGCAAATAAGTTCAACGGGGAACGGGGTAGTCCCCCGTGAACCCTCCGACGAGCAAGTTAGGAAAAGGAGTGGAGTGTAGAGAGAGAGATTAGAGATAGAAAAACTTAACCTTCTTCTTGTCTTCAACGTTTGCTTATATCCTTTGGTAATCATTTCACTGTCCCTTCCGACCTGCCCTCCTCACCGAAAGTCTATGTTGTAGCTTACCTTGTTCAGGGTAAGGGGGTCCTGTTCCGACGGAGAGGTGTTGTCGTAATAAATGCTGTGATGGGGTACATTGATGGTGATGTGCAGTGGCAATAACTTTGCAGATCTTTGTCTGCTGATGTGGCTCATCCTTCTCCTGCCGTGTGTCTGAATGTCATTGGCTCTTTATGCCATGTTGGACTCCAGCTGTCCTGGACCTCACCAGCTGGGTTATACATTGGGCTCCAAGTGATGAGCTTGGATGGTCCATAGGTGATTCGTGGCCTTTATGGACTTATAAACGTCATGTAGAATTCAAAATTTCAAGATAAATAATAAAGAGTTTTGCTAGTAAGTGTCCCTATAATATAAGAAATAACAATAAATAAATAAATTCTGAGACATTTTTTACTAAATTCAAAATATTTTTTTAACACATTCACTAGGAACACTTGTTGACATTTACTAATAATTAAAAAAAATATATTAAAAACTCATTTAAGATGCGTTGATATAAAAAAATTAGGACTTAATATTCGTTTGGGAATTGATTTTGTTTAGTTATTTTTTGATTTTTTACACACAAAAAATATATACAAAAAATATAAAGAAAATAAGTTGACCTTTTGTATTGATTTTTTTGATTATTTTGGTTAACGACAATGTTAGGTAGCTCAAATTTTTGTAGCTCAAATAGCTCAAATCTGTCAAAACGACGTCATTTTGACAGATTTTGAGTGTAAAACGACGTCGTTTTGACAGATTTGAGCCATTTGAGCCACAAAAAATTGAGCTACCAAACATTTTCCTTTGGTTAATTGCCAGACACTCCCGAGTAAGGTTCAATCCGGGTGCATGCGCCCATTATTTGGTCTTTTCATTTTTACAACTATGCGTAAATTATTTATATAAAAATAATTAATTAATTTAATAAAAATGAATGACAAATATAATTTTAAAAACATAATAATCAATTTTTTTTTAATAAATAACAATAAAATTATATAATTATAATTATTGAATCAATTTGAATGACTTACTTTTAGAAAAAATTTAAAAGTTAACAAAACCAAATTACAGAAAGGATAATTCTTAAGTGTACAAGTATATACTATGTGTATTTACATAAGTTGTCATAAATATGCGTAAGTTACCTCATAAAATTGCGGATGAATCCACCATTACGAATGTACGGTCAGAATTATATATATGTCCAAACTTTTATGTCATTCGGATGGAGATGGTGTTGCATTTGTAAGGTTGAAAGATAGATAAATATTAAATCAGTAATATTTTTAAAAAATAATTATAAATTAATAATAATTTTTATAAATATTAATAATTTTAATCTTAATTTTTTTTTATAAATTTGTAATCCTTTTAAAAAAATTATATTAAATTATATTCTTCTAAAAAAAGTAATAAAATTGGATATTAATATGATTGATCCACACCGTCTATTTCATTCTATTTTCATTTCATCAGCTTCAACGACGTTTGTCCCAAAAAACAAAAAAAGCTTCAACGAGGTTGTTGTGTCTTCGTTGCTTCGCATTTGCGCATGCGCGAAGTAGAGACAACTTATGCCATTATTGTTAGGGATGGATAATGACACGATAACATGATAGGAATGGGAATTGAATAAGGCATTGCTTTGGACCAGTTCTTCATCGAATTGGATAGTACTGTTAGGTTTGTGGGAGTCTATTACGAGTTCCGTTTTGAAAATTTAAACCGTTTAATGTGTAGAACTCGTTGAGTGCTATATGTCTATAAAAATCACGTTGATCGGATATCGATAGTTATGTGATCAAAACAGTTTTTTATCAACCGTTAATTTATTCACCGTCTATTTTTTTTTTATACAAAACGGATTTGATCACATAGCTATCAATATCCGATCAATGTGATTTTTTACAGGCATATAGTACTCGACGAATTCTACACATTGAACGGTTCAGATTTTCACAAAGAGACCCGTGATGGGCCCCCACAGGCCCAACAGCACGGTCCAGTCCGATGGTGGACTGGACCAAAGCCAGACCCAAAATGGTACTCAGTCGGCTTGATTTAAGAGTATCCGTATTAGTCTTAATAAATTTTGGATTAAATTATAATTCAAAATTTATTTTTGTTATTTTAATTAGTCATTTTTTTTGTATTTACTGTATCAAATTCTTTATTCTAATTCAATCCTATTAAAATATTAATTTTATTATTGTATTTGTTTTTTTTATTATTAAATTAATGAGGTGCCACCCAAACAATTCTTAAAAAATGAAAAAATAAAAAATAAAAAATTGTCGTTGACCGATCAGTTGACTTGTCAGTTGATCGGTTAGGCTAATTTTAAACATTTTTCTTCTTCTGCTACAGGCACTCACGGGACATTCGGTGGGATATTCAAGAGGACATCTAAGTGGACGACTGGTTTAAAGATTTTAACCCAGTTTTGCTCCAGAAAATATAATAAAAAATAAAATAACCAATGAAAAGTGGCTCAACAAAGTTATTGAGTTACTGTAGCAAATATAAATAATAGTTAGCCATAGAATTAGTTTGTTGAGTCTGATGGAGCACATATTCTTGACTTTTGCTCTCTACAATAGCTTTAAAGCTAGTGTAGATGCTCTAAGATGACACAATCCATCCTTTGTTGGATTCATTTTCGATTTATCATGATGATTTAAATTATTTATTTTATAAAGTTTGTCGAGTAAATTATTCATATTAAAATTCAAGTTGATCAAATTTCAATATCTACTTTATTGAAACTTACTTGTTTGGAAAAAAAGAACAGAAAAAAAAATGGTATTGTCCGGAATTATACTGATCAATTATTATTTTTAGACAAATGATTCTGATAAAGTGGATACTGATATCCGATCAACTTGATTCTTGACATTAATGATTTACTCAATGAAGCTTACAAAATGAATGGTTGAAATAATCAATATAGATCAAATTGGATGATTCAGTTGGCCATTCTTGATACGTTTAATTATAACACAACACGACAACACCAGTGAAGTTGTTGTCAAACATGTATAATGTAAAATTGACAGGGATAACCCTTTTACTAAGAGATTGTAGTGGTGAGTAGCAGCTATACCGGTTCGTCCAAACCAACCCAACCCAACCGATCCGTCGCATTTTGAACGGATGCGTGATGACGAGCGGACGGTTGAGAATTGATTTTTTCTAATCCATCTAGTTTTGGACAGATGGCGGATTTGAGGTTCTTTTGGCCGCAACCGAACCGCCAAACTGCGAGCACCCCTAGTAATTTGTAAGACTTTGTGTTTTCAATTTGTTTAGATATTTTGTTTATATTTTCAATTGAAAAAAAAGTTTAAATATTCTGTTGAAAAAGAATTTTCAATTTGAATATATTTTTTGAATTGAAAAAAATAAATGTATAATTTATCTATATTTTTTTTATTTTTAAATCTAACTCTAAAAATAATAAATAAAAAAATGATATATACTGGTTGGTTTTTATTTTCAAAAATAGATATATTGCCAAGCAATTCAGCTCATTCCCATTTCGCTGGTGGGCAGAGAAGACCGGCTGGTTTGGCATCATAACAAGTCTAGGCTGTATTCGGTAAAATCTGGTTATTGGGTGGCAAAGATGTCCAAGCAAGAGAGTTCTCAGTCACAACTGTCCAGCTCTTTTCAACTTCCCCAAGGTTTCTGGAAGAATCTGCGAAACATTAAGGCCCTTCCCAAACTCAAGCACTTTTGGTGGCGCGCTTGTAAGAATTTTTTGGCTTCTAAGGTTAATCTCTATCGTCGACGACGCTCAACCCCTCAGGTCTGTCCTATTTGCTTGAAAGAAGACGAATCGCTGGAACGTTTGTTATTTGATTGTCCATGGACTCAAGCTGTGTGGTTCAGCAGCCTGTTGAATATCAGAATTGAGAAAGGGTCTGTGGCACATGTGGCTGAATGGACGTCTAGTTGGATGCAATTACAACGGCAGGTTGATGGCATGGATTCGGTCCTCAACAAAATTGTATTTATTGGGTGGCATATTTGGAAGGGACATACAATTTATAAATTTTCTACTACTTTGTTCATGATTTTGGCGGTTTATGTGGATGAGGCATGCTGTGATTGTAATATGTGGATGAGGCATTGTTGGCTAAAATGTTGGCTTATTTTTCCTACGAAGGAAAATATCATAAATGCGAGCGTGCCAGCAAGGATTGAAAAATCCTTACAGATTAAATTCAAGCCAATTATCAAGCGATTGTGTTGACGGTTCTTTTGCCTCAACGAAGAGGACTTCAAGATTGCCAAGTGTAAAGAAAAGAAAAATTAAAAGAAGAATGGGGAACGGAGAAAGATGATTGAGTGAACAATCAAAGTAATAATTACTTACCTCTACTCCTATGCTTCGAAAAGAAAGTGCATAAAATGCTTCGAAATGGAAATGCTGAAAATAAATGCTTCGAAATATAAATCTATGTTAAACTACCCCTAAGATAAGGAAAATAACAAGAAATATTGAAATCAAGTGTCTTTGATTATGAATTCTGGATCCTTTACAATGTAGCCATTAATGGCTATTTATAGAAGAAAAAATACAGCAATAACTACTTAGTAACTACCCATTTCTTCCATCTTCATTCTTGTCTTGCCATGTGTCATTCCATTCATCCACTTTGTCCTCCCACTCATCCACTTTGTCCTTCATATTCTCCATTATCTCTATAACTTCTTTTAACTTCCAAATGAATAAGAGGATGCCACGTGTCCTGCAATTATATAAATAATAAATAATAATAAAAATTGCAGATTTATGGTGTTAACATTACCCCCCGCGGCCCTTAAAAATGATGTTTATTTGAATTTTTGAAGGGCCGAACCAAGCACATGACTAACCTAAGCAGCAAAGTGCTTCGAATGATGTAACAACACCAATAAAGTGCTTCGAATGAGTATGAAATTATGACAAGATGACTCGAATTATTACTAGTAACAAGCTTCGAAAGTGATATAAAGGACCAAAATCATTCTTCGAAGGTCGATGGAACCGACCAAAGACGAATTACATCCTCAAAAATACTCGACAAAGCTTCGAAGGTTCACAGCCACCATTATTATTTCTTCGAAGCTGTTGTTGATACAAGATAGAGTGCTTCGAAGCTTACAAAATTATGGCAAAACGGCTTTCGAAGCAACTTATGGCAAAACGGCTTTCGAAGCTGTTTTTGGCCAACATTGTGGTTATTCAAAACTTATATGTTCTGGTTCACACAGAATTAATGAAAATATTAATTTTGTGCTTCGAACCAATTATTAATTCTTCGAAGACACCAAAACTGTTGTTCTTCGAGCCAACTTATGATGCCAAAAACAGGCATTATTCGACAACTAATTAATTGTCATTTTACATATATTTGAAGAGATGTACACATTTTGAAAGTTTTTAAAGTTTTATACAGTTTCGAAGGTGAAGTAATCAACCTTCGAAACAACTCTTGATGTTTCGAATGTATCTTCAAAGCTTTATACAGCTTCGAATGTGAAGTAATCAACCTTCGAAACAACTCTTGATGCTTCGAATGTATCTTCGATGCTTTGATTGTGTACATACAAACAATTGGCCATCAATTTGAAAAGATAAGCCATTCTCAGCCATTTATTTAAATGCACAGGCTTTTTCTAGCCAAGTTCATGCATTTTAAATGGCCATCCCTTGTTCTTAGTGCTTCGAACTCATAAGAACAATTTGTTAATTTTATTAGCCACATCATCATAATTATATTTTGATGTGAACCACAAATCCAAAAAGGATTTTGAACACCAAAAGTCATGGTATAGTGTGACCATGAAAATTTATACTTTTTGACATTTTGAAAAATGTCAAAAATTTTGAATTCATGAACAGTGGCTTGTTCATTATTCTTTACCATGTTTGGTTTAAAAACATGACTTTCGCCAAATTGATTTTCATAATTCTTTGGCAAAGTGGGTTGTTTTTCCATGTTAGCCATTAATGGCTTATGAAAATCTCCCATAAGAATATTATTTTCATGACTTGACTCTCTAAAAATTAGTTTTTGGACCCCCCGAGTCATGTATGAAATATCATTCTTAGCCAAATTTGGCTTAAAAATATGCTCTTTCGTTATGTTAATTTCATAATTTGGCTCTTTAAAAACGGATTCTTGAACCCCCCGAGCCATTGATGAAATCAACTCTTTGCTTTTGCTATTTTTAACCATGGAAAAATTCTGAAAAAATTCACCAATTCCGGCCATTAAGGCCTCAGTTAAAGACTTGGTAGTGAGAGTTGATAACTCATCATTCCATTGGCGAATTTCCATACCAAGTTGATGAATTTCTCCAATTAAATGGTGTCTTTTTTCTTCCACCAAACAATATTGTAAGGGATGAAAATTTATTTCATCAAGAAAATGGATCTCTTCTTGAAGATCCAAAATTTCTTGTTTACGCCAATAAATTTCATCTAGGCTATTTGAAATGGACAAATCCAATTCATTTTCCATTTATTACACTTGACGTCCCACTGGGCGTGCCAAAAAATGTTGGCTAAAATGTTGGCTTATTTTTCCTACGAAGGAAAATATCATAAATGCGAGCGTGCCAGCAAGGATTGAAAAATCCTTACAGATTAAATTTAAGCCAATTATCAAGCGATTGTGTTGACGGTTCTTTTGCCTCAACGAAGAGGACTTCAAGATTGCCAAGTGTAAAGAAAAGAAAAATTAAAAGAAGAATGGGGAACGGAGAAAGATGATTGAGTGAACAATCAAAGTAATAATTACTTACCTCTACTCCTATGCTTCGAAAAGAAAGTGCATAAAATGCTTCGAAATGGAAATGCTGAAAATAAATGCTTCGAAATATAAATCTATGTTAAACTACTCCTAAGATAAGGAAAATAACAAGAAATATTGAAATCAAGTGTCTTTGATTATGAATTCTGGATCCTTTACAATGTAGCCATTAATGGCTATTTATAGAAGAAAAAATACAGCAATAACTACTTAGTAACTACCCATTTCTTCCATCTTCATTCTTGTCTTGCCATGTGTCATTCCATTCATCCACTTTGTCCTCCCACTCATCCACTTTGTCCTTCATATTCTCCATTATCTCTATAACTTCTTTTAACTTCCAAATGAATAAGAGGATGCCACGTGTCCTGCAATTATATAAATAATAAATAATAATAAAAATTGCAGATTTATGGTGTTAACAGGCATGTAGTGATTTTAATATTCTAAAGTTCAAACTTTCTTTTTTTGGATGAGACATGCAGTGATTGTAATATTTTTTTAAGTTATCGACTCTATTTTTTTTTTTTTTTTTTGTTGAGGAAGTACACAGGTTGAATTATGTTGAAAACTTATAAAATTTTAAATCACCAAACCGATTCGCATCTATTTGCCAATCTGCTCAATCCACTTCCGCCGAATAGAGATGCGGATTGATTTTTTTCAATCTGCCAATTTGACGGACAAAAAACGGATTAGAAGTTCTGTGACCGCAACTGACTCACACTCGCCCCTAAGAGATTGTTTGACAATGAATTAATTTAGTTAAAAAAAGTAAAAAGTTATTAAAAAAAAGTCAAAAATCAAGAGAAAAAAAAGAGTTGGAAAATACTTTTCATTCTCACAGGTTTTTGTACATTAAAAGTCAAAAAGTCATTATCGGATGCTACGTTTTGTTTTTTTAAATTAAAAAAAAATCACAACTTTAAAAATAAAAAATAAAAATTAATTTGATGAAAATAAACATTAAAAATATATTTTTAAAATTTTAAATATTATTTATAACCTCTCAAAAGATAAAATTATATAAAAATAATAAGTATTTTTTATTTGCTTCACCAAATTAATTTTTTGTTTTTGAGAAAAAAATTCTAAAAATCAAACCAAATATTTTTAATTTTTTTATCTCATATTTTAGATAAAAAATAAAAAAAGTCAATTTCCAAACTAATCTTACTTAACATATTTTAATCGCTTATAGAATTCCATCCAATTGAATAAAAACTATACACAAAACATAATAATAGAATACTAGGATTAATATAGTCATTTTGTTATATTGTTTTAAATAATTTGATTTTTTTCATTTACTATATTAGATTCGATCTAACAAATAAAAACAAACAATAAAAACTAGTGTTTTAAAATTAAGAAATGAAAATTAAACATTTTTTGGTAATAAATTGGTCTAGTAAAGATTAGTTTATGAATTTCAATGTAGAGATAAAATTTTATTATTCTTAAACTGTTGGTATTTTTAATTGAAAGTATTTTTTTTTTTTTTTGACATAACACATTTGCATAAGAGGAATCTAAAATAAAATGACTTTAATAACGTTAGAAGAATAAACAAATTACATTAATATTAAAAAAATTAACACCAATTTGAAAACTTGGCGGCACATCATTCGTAATTATGGTGTTGATGATGTGTGGGCCATCTACTTCGTGTTACGTGAACTAATTAATATATATATATATATATATATATGTTGTATCCTGTTTCTAACTGTTTAGCTACTTCTGTTCAATCGTCTTCCTTGTTTGTTTAATTAATCCTGTTTTCAGTTCATCTTAATCACCCAAAAGATCAGTCTGTTCTATCCACCTAGTTTAAGTCACCCACTTCTTCCCAGTCTTCTGTAAGTCCTTCGGTTTAGGCAGAGTCAGACTTTGGGGTTTAAAGATAGGGTATGTATGTATACTAGGTATGTGGTAAAATTGACAAGAATAGGGTATGTATTAAGATATCTGTAAAACTGGTTAATTATATCAAAACAATGAATCGATTATTTAGAAGTAACTCATCAGTCAGTTCTAGGTCAACTACCTTGCCTTCCATACCTAATCCAGGTATCATAATTAATGAAGAAGATGTTGAAATACAAAATGATCAAATTAATTCCGGATGGAATATTCCAAAACTACCTATTAAAGAGATTTATAAAACTTCTTTTATACAGGATGTTTTTAAAGTTACTCTCCATGTTAAAACTATTGAACAAGTTTATGCTTTAGAAAAACCCAGAGAAACCTGTCAGTTATTTGATAAAAAATTAATCAAACGACATTTAGATCGTGGTTACAATTTTATGCATATTGGTTTAATACAAATTGGTGTCAATCCGTTAACAATAATAGGACAAAATACTTCTGTTTTACTCTGTTTAAGAGATGCTCGTTTTCTTAATTATAATGCTAGTTTAATGGGAATGATGAAAACTGGTCTTAATAAAGGTCCAGTACATTTTAACTGTTTTCCTGATTTTACATTAAGTTTAAGAGATCCACATATTCTCAAAGCATTAACACTGAACATTCAATTACATGGTGAATATACTGAAATGTTAGATTCTTTTCATAATATTGCTTTAATTTATCGTGTTCATTATAAATGTATGCAAACCAATTTACATGTTCATGCTTTACATAAAAGTCCCAAAGATAAAACTTTATTAATCCAAAGCAGTAGTACTAATGAATCAAACATTAATATTCCTCACATGATTGAATGGAAAGATATTAATTTACCTGATCAATGGGTTACTGTCAATGAAAATTACAAACATAATCAACAACAATCTTCAATCCATGACATTCAACATATCCAGCAAAACAATGATGGATCAGTTAATATCAAATTTAATCGAAGTCAATCTTCTCGACATAGTACATCTAGTGTCCCTTCCGAAATATCAACTGACGATGAAATATTTAACACTCCTCTATTTAGGAAAAACAGTCAAATCCATCTTGGTCCAACTAATCCAACTTCAACAAATAAATTAAAAGGAATTGATAATTCTACCACTTCCCAAATTAATAAACCTGTTTATACTACTACCTCACATTTCCCTGAAGAAGAAATAGCTTCAAATAATTCCCCAACTCAAACTGATTTCGAAGGATTTATACCACCTGTCAATCCTCAGCTAATGACAATCAAAAAAGATTTTACTCCTGATTTAGATAAATTACTTGTTGAATTCCGTTCCAAAGAAAATAAAACTAAAAGACATGCCTATAGTGCTAAATATAGTTCTGTTCAACAATCCCAAATAACTAGAGAATGGTATAATTTCATGGTTCAATATGGTTTTGAATTATCTTTCTTTGATTATATGGATCAATATTATAAAAAGGTTAATACAATCACAAAACATAAATGGAAAACTTCTCCAAATACTTCTGTTAGTTCTAATCATCCACCATTAGAAAATATAATTATTGATCACCAAGGTTCTGAAGTTCCAGCCTCTCATTTTAAGTTACCTGGTCCTGACCCTGAAATTAAAAAAGTTATTGAACAAAACAATTATACTAATCAATGTCTCAAAACAATTGGTAAACAATTAGATAAATTAGAAACTAATTTAGATGACCAATCTGCTAAATCAACTAAATCTCTCGATCAACCATTACTTAATCTACCTAGTCATCGTTCTAAACGAACTAGCCTCGTCACTACTGATCAATCTACTGTCAAAGCTATTGAACAACTATTTACTAAATTAACTCCTAATGATACTTCCACCTCTAAAGACAAAGGTCTTACTGTCTTGAATCAACAACCTACTACTAACACTGTTTCCGATCAATCTGAAACTGATACTACTGATAATGAAATCAATCAATTAGCCCAACAGTTTCAACCTACTACTCTTAATAAAATTCATTATCCCAAAGTTAATCCTCACAATACCAAAAACTGGTATTCCAAACCAACTCCTGTCGACCTCCAATTTGAAGACACAAATATTAGTAATCAATTTTCTGTTTCTGCTAAACGATTATACGAATGGAATATAGATGGTCTCAGTGAAGATCAAATCCTTCAAAAATTAAACCATTTATCTATGGTCGCCAATAGTTATCTCAGTAATTATCCCCAATACACTCAACCTGAAATTGTTTCCTTACTTACCTCTGGTTTTACTGGTATGCTCAAATCTTGGTGGGAAAAATATCTCACTGAAACAGACCGTGACTCTGTTATTTATGCCAATCAAACTGATGAAAATGGTCTCCCTCTTTTTGATGAATCTATAGGATGTTGTCACCCTGATGGAATTAACCAATTAATATACACAATAGTTCGACATTTTATTGGTACACCTACGAATATTTATTCTCGAATCCATGATCAACTAAGTAATCTTAACTGTCCAACCTTAAGTGATTTCCGATGGTATAAAGATGTATTCACCTCTCGAGTCATGTTAAGAGAAGACTGTACTAAATCATTTTGGAAAGAAAAATTTATTAATGGATTACCCAGCTTATTTGCCCATAAAATTAGAGATGTTCTTAGTCAACCCACTGGTGTTATTGAATATGATAATCTCACATATGGTGATATAATTAGTACTATTCAAAAAGAAGGTTTAAAAATGTGTATTGACCTCAAACTTACTCAAAAAGCTAATAAAGATAAACATAAAGCTAAGTATGAATTAGGAAATTTCTATGAACAATATGGTTTACCTCCTGTTGCACCCTCTCGTAGGAAATCACATAAATACTCCAAACATAAATCCCCATACAAACATTCCAATAAATATAAATATAAAAAGAATTATTCACCTTCCAAATCCAATGACAAATTTTATACCAAACCTAAAAAGAACTATTATAAATCTAAATCACATCCAAAATCTAAATCTACTAAAGATGTTACTTGTTATAACTGTGGTCAAAAAGGTCATTACTCTAATAAATGTAAAGAAAAACAAAAATTAAAAGATAAAGTAAATCAACTTCAAATTGATGATAATTCCAAAAATCAACTATTTGAAATCTTTCAATTAAATCACTCCCTCAGTAGTTCCTCTTCAGATCCTCCTGCTACTTCATCTGATTCCTCCTCACCTAGTGATAATTCTGATAATGATATTACAATAGGTTGTAATGACGTTTGTTGTAAATCCGTTAAACAACTTACTGTCCTTACCAAAACTACTCAAGAAGAATCTGCTTTAATTGACCTAATTAGTAAATTGGATGATCCCAAGTTAAAACAAAAATATACTGAAAAATTAAAATCCTTATTAATTCATTCAGATTCCAAACCTAAATTTGATAAACCTATAATTAGTCTATCCAAAACTTTAGAAAGATTTAAAAATAAACAAAAAGAAGTCACATTACAAGATTTACAACAAGAAATTAATCAGATTAAACAAACAATCAAAGAATTACAACATAAAGATAAAAAATTAGAAGATGAAATTATTACTTTAAAACTTGATAAAAGTTTAGATAATTTCCACACCAATGAACATGAGTCCCCACATGAATCTGAACATGAATCTGATCCTAATCAGGATAATTTAATATTTGATAACCGATCACACCAATCCCCATCTAATAATCCTGAAGACAAACGATTAAGTTTAATCAACAAACTTTACATTCAAAAATGGTATTCGAAAATTAAAATAATTATTAATGATTTTGAATTAGAATTAATTGCCTTAATTGATACTGGTGCTGATTTAAATTGTATTCAAGAAGGATTACTTCCTACTACATATTATGAAAAATGTCAAGAAAAATTAACTTCTGCTAATGGTACTAAAATGCATATCAAATATAAATTACCAAAAGTACATGTTTGCCAAGATAATGTATGTTTCAAAACCTCTTTTGTTTTAGTCACTAACATGACTGATAAAATCATTTTAGGTTCCCCGTTTATTTATTTATTATATCCCTTTACCACATCCAGTACAGGCATCACCACCCATGTTTTAGGGCAACCTGTTACATTCAAATTTTTATCTCCTCCTGAACTATTACACTTAAACCAATTAAAAGATTGTTCTATTTCTTATCAAATTAACCGCCTAACTAGGCATTTAAAATTTCTTAAAGAAGAAGTAAATCATAAACGTATTGACCAACAATTGACTGATCCAATTCTTGTTTCCAAAATCCATGATTTTCAATTAAAACTTGAGTCGACTGTTTGTTCTACTTTACCCACTGCTTTCTGGCATAGGAAAAAACATGTTGTTACCCTACCCTATATTAAGAATTTTCATGAATCACAAATTCCTACTAAATCTCGACCAATTCAAATGAACTATGAATTACTTGAAATGTGTAAAAAAGAAATTAAAGAATTATTAAGAAATCGCATCATTAGCCCAAGTAAATCACCGTGGTCCTGCCCTGCTTTCTATGTTAATAAAAATGCTGAGTTAGAACGTGGTGTCCCTCGACTTGTTATTAATTACAAACCATTAAATTCTGTTTTAGAATGGATTCGGTATCCTATTCCTAATAAAAAAGATTTAATTAAACGACTTAGTCAGGCTGTTATTTTCAGTAAATTCGACTTAAAGAGTGGTTTTTGGCAAATTCAAATTCATCCCAAAGATAGATATAAAACTGCATTTAATACACCCTTTGGTCAATATGAATGGAATGTCATGCTATTTGGTTTAAAAAATGCTCCTAGTGAATTTCAACATATCATGAATGACATATTTAATCCATTTAGTCATTTTTCAATTGTTTACATTGATGACATCTTAATTTTTTCAAAATCAATTAGTGAACATTGGAAGCATTTAACTGCATTTTATTACACCATCAAAAGTCATGGTCTTGTCATTTCTGCTCCTAAAATTAAATTATTTCAAACCAAAGTCAGGTTTTTAGGATACGATATTCATCATAATACTATCCTACCCATTAGTAGATCCATTGAATTTGCTTCCAAATTCCCTGATGAAATCCTTGATAAAACCCAATTACAAAGGTTCTTAGGTTCCCTCAATTACATTGCTGAGTTTTATAAAGACCTTAGGAAAACTTGTCAACCCCTATTTGATAGGCTAAAAGATAATCCTCCTCCTTGGTCTTCTGTTCATACTTCTATTGTCAAACAGGTCAAACAATATGTTAAGACTCTTCCTTGTCTTGGTATTCCCACTGAAAATTCATTCAAAATTATTCAAACTGATGCCTCTGACATTGGTTATGGTGGTATCCTCCTTCAGCAACTTACTCCTCAATCATCTGAACAAATTGTTCGCTATCATTCTGGTGTCTGGAATAAAGCACAATTTAATTATAGTACTATTAAAAAAGAAATTTTATCTACTGTTTTATGTATTCAAAAATTTCAAGATGATGTTTTAAATCAAAAATTCTTACTTCGTGTTGATTGCAAATCTGCCAAATTTATTTTAGAAAAAGATGCACTACAACAAAAAAGGTCTATGGTGACGAAAATGCGTGACGAAAAAATATTTCGTCTCCAAATATGCATGTTTTAGTGATGAAAATAAGATTTCGCCTCCAATTGTATTATTTTTAGAGACGAAAACCAAATTTCGTCACCAAATGCTTAAAATCAAATAAAACAATAGGTGGCAAAAATTTTATTCGTCTCTAAATTTTATTTTTCGTCACAAAACAATTTCCCGCCCTTGGAAAATTTGGTGGAAGATTTGGCGCCATTTTGGAGACAAAATTTGTCGTCACCATTGTAAAAATTTTTAAAGAGGAAATAATTTCGTCTCCAAATGTATTATTTTTAGAGAGGAAAACCAAATTTCGTCACCAAATACTTAAAATCAATAAAAAAATACAAGAAATCTAGGCTATTGTGACAAAATTTAGTGACAAATTTTTTTTTGTCTTAAAATTTAACCGAAAGATGACAAAATATTAATTTTGTCGTTTGTTTTAATTTTTTTCAGAAGTATAGGAGACGAAAACAAAAATTCGTGTGCAAAAATGAGGCGCCAATTTCATTTGCATTGGCGCGAATTATTTTAGCTCATTGGAGACGAACATTTTTGTCACAAAATATTTTTTTTTTTTTGTGACGAACGTAATTCATCACCAATAAATTTCATACCTATTAAACGATGTCGCTTCATATTTCCATTTATTAGGCGACAAATATATTTTTGTCTGGGAATGATAAGTTATGGAAGACGAAAATATTTCGTCACCAATAAACACTCCATCATGCAAACAATGTCATTTCATCTTTCTATTAAATAGGCGACAAATATATTTTTGTTTCTGAAGAATAAGTTGTGGGAGACGAAAATATTTCGTCACTAATAAATTCTAATTGATTGCGTGACGAATATATTTTTCATCTCATAAGGTTAAGTCGTGGAAGACAAAAATATTTCATCACCAATAATAAATTCTTTGTTCTGGTATTGAAGGATACAAAAATATTTTATCACTAATCATTGCTGTTTTTTAAAATGCCGTGAAACTGTGACCCCAAGAGATACACTCTGACGCTTATCACTCATTTTCATGTACACGGACCTTGAAGTCATGACCCAAGAAAACACTTTCTACAAACCCTCATTTCTCTCTCGCACTTGAGTCTACTCCTCTCTCACAAGTATTGAAGTCGTGACTCAAGAAGACACTCTGTAAACCATTTTTTCTATTTCGCGCTAAAGCCCCTCTCTTCTGTCTCACACTTAAGCCCTTCGTGCATGCTAGCATTGAAGCTATTATCCAAGAAGGTACCCTATGCAAACCCACTATTCTTTCTCACAGTGAAGGCCCCTCTTGCACGCAAGCACTTTTTCTCATTGTCGGAGCCAACTCTATCCTTTCCGTCTAGAACACTCATTTCAGAAAAATCGAAGGTCAAAACCTCTCTCCACAAAAAAAGAAAAAGAAAAAGATAATTAATGTAGCTATTTTTTTTGTGAGAAAAAATACAGAGAAACAAATAATAAAAAATTTGTAATTTTTAAAATTAATAGAAAACATTACCTTGTTTAGTATGGAGTTTTCAATAATTAATTTTTAAAATTTGGTGATAAAATTTATTTTCATTTTAGAACATAACCCAAACTTGACCAAATATTACTTTTGTCGTTTCTTTTAATTGTTCTCAAAACTATAGGAGACGAAAAAATAAATTCGTCAGAAAAAAAAGAGGCGCCAATTTTTTTTCTTGTTGGCGCCAATTATTTTAGCTCATTGGAGACGAACATTTTTGTCACAAAATTTAAAGTATTTTGCGACAAAAGGAATTCGTCACCAATAAATTCCAAACTTATTAGACGATGTCGTTTCATTTTCTTATTTATTTGGTGACAAATATATTTTTTGTCTGGGAAGGATAAGTTATGGGAGACGAAAATATTTTGTCACCAATAAACCCTTCATGCTCGTTTTATCTTTCTGTTAATTAGGCGACAAATATATTTTTGTCTCGGAAGGATATGTTTTGGGAGACGAAAATATTTCGTCACTAATAAATTCTCCATGTGTCGTGTTGCATTTTGATTGATTGTGCGACGAATATATTTTCGTCTCATAACGTTAAGTTGAAGGAGACGAAAATATTTCACCACCAATAAATTCTCCATCCCCACACAATGTTGTTTTTGTATTTTTGTTGATTAGGCAATGAACATATGAGTTTGAAACGAAAATATTTTGTCACTAATTATTTCTCTTTATTAAAATGCCGTCAGAAACTAAGAGACACTCTTCCTTAATGACTTACTTTCACACACACACAAATACTAAAGTCGTGACCCGAAAAGACACCCTCTACAAATCCTCATTTCTCTCGCACACTTGAGTCTCCTCTCTTACAAGTATTGAAGCTGTGACTCGAGAAACAATCTTTATAAACCATCTCTTCTATTTTGCACTGAAGTTCCTCTATTCTCTCTCACATTTAAGCCATTTGTGCATGCAAACATTATTATTCAAGAAGACATTTTGTACAAAGCTACTATTCTTTCTCACAATAAACCCCTCTCCACAAAAAGAAAATAATAATAATAATAATAATAATAATAATAATAATAATAATAATAATAATAATACTAATAATAATAATAATAATTAAACAAGGAAACAAAATACAAGAAATCTAGGCTATTATTGTGACAAAATTTGGTGATGAAAATTTTTTTATCTTAAAATTTAACCCAAAGATGACAAAATATTGATTTTGTCGTTTGTTTTAATTTTTCTCAAACGTATAGGAGACGAAAAAGAATTTCGTCTGCAGAATTCAGGTGTCAATTTCATTTGCATTGGCTCGAATTATTTTAGCTCATTGGAGATGAACATTTTTGTCACAAAATATATATATTTTTTGCGACGAACGTAATTTGTCACCAATAAATTCCCTACCTATTAAACAATGTCGTTGCATATTTCCATTTATTAGGCGACAAATATATTTTTGTCTGGGAATGATAAGTTATGGAAGACAAAAATATGTCATCACCAATAAACACTCCATCATGCAAACGATGTCGTTTCATCTTTCTATTAAATGGGCAACAAATATATTTTTATCTTTGAAGAATAAGTTGTGGGAGATGAAAATATTTCGTCACTCATAAATTCTGATTGATTGCGCGATGAATATATTTTTCGTCTCATAAGGTTATGTTGTGGAAGACAAAAATATTTCGTCACCAATAATAAATTCTCTGTTCTTGTATTTAAGGAGACAAAAATATTTTATCACTAATTATTTCTCTTTATTAAAATGCACACTGACCCTTATCACTCATTTTCATGTGCACGGACACTCAAGTCATGACCCAAGAAGACACTTCCTACAAACCCTCATTTCTCTCTCGCACTTGAGCCTACTCCTCTCTCACAAGTATTGAAGTCGTGAAGCAAGAAGACACTCTGTAAACCATTTCTTTTATTTTCGCACTAAAGCCCCTTTCATATGTCTCACACTTAAGCCCTTCATGCATGTCAGTATTGAAAGCTATTATCCAAGAAGGCACCCTATGCAAAACCGACTATTCTTTCTCATAGTGAAGGTGCCCCTTGCATAAGCACTTTTTCTCATTGTCTAAACCAATTTTACCATTTCCATCTAGAACACACATTTTAGACAAATCGCAGGTCAAAACCCCTTTCCACAAAAAAAAGAAAAAAAAAAGATAATTAATGTAACTTTTTTTTTTTGTGAGAAAAAAAAACAGAGGAAAAATTAATAATAATTTTTTAATTTTCAAAATTAATAAAAAAACATTACCTTGTTTAGTATGCAGTTTTCAATAATTAATTTTTGATTTTTAATCTATATTTTTTTAGTGAACATTTTTTAATATTATAATTTTTTTTCTTTTTTTTTTAACTTTTTAAATCCCTTTAATTTAGATGAGGGCAAATTGCAGCAGTTGTCCCGATACTTTGGTCCTTGTGTCATATAAACGTTATGTGCCATATTTATATCTATCTATCTATCTATATATTATAGAGAAAAGCTAAGGATCATGAAAAAACTTTCATGAAAATGATCATAAAAGAATTATGACCCTTAGATTACCTTGATTAGTGTGTGGTGCTTTATTTTAAGTGTAATCCAAGAGTCATAAATCTTTCATGATCATTTTCATAAAAAAAAATTCATGATACCTAGTATTGCTCATTATTATATAAGGAAAATGGGGTTTTAAATTTACAAACCTTATGGGAGCTCTAATATCCCAATCTTAATTTTAAAAATTTTTGATTTAAAAAAAAAAAAGCACTCAGCATTTATTGAATTCTCCCAACCCACTTTTTGACTTTTCTCATACCTACTCCTACACCCTTTTCAACTTCTCGCATATACTATGGCTAGTGATGGGATTGTTAAATTATTTTTATAAAAAAAATTTAAAAAATAATTAGTATATTAAAAAAATATCTAAAACAAATATAAATTCTTAATAATATATATATATATATACTATATATTAAGCAAAAAGGGGTTTTTAACCCCAAGGCCTGTGGGAGCTTCAATATCCAAATCTGAATTTTCTAATTTTTTTATTTAAAAAAAATCAACATTTATTAATTTGGTCAAAATCCCTTGATCAGCATTTATTAACTTGTTTCAATCCACATGTCTTTCCACATGCTTGCATTTATTGATTTGGTCAAAATCCCCTATCAGTATTTAAAATCCCCTCATACAAATAATTATAGATACAATCTGTGTATAGTTACTGCAATACCCTTTTCAACTTCTCTCATGCGCTATGGTTAGTGATAAGATTGTTAAATTATTTTTATAAAAAAATCTTAAAAAACATAATTTATATATTAAAAAAAAATCAGAGGTTGCGATTCACTCATCACTCTTCTCTGTCTGTCCGTCTCTCTCTTTCTCTCTGTGTCTCTGTTACTCTTCTCTTTCTCTCTCTCACTCATTACTCTTCTCTGTCTGTCTGTCTCTCTCTTTTTCTCTGTATCTCTCATCCATCTCTCTTCTCTCTCTCTCTCTCTCTGTGTCTCTCACTCATCTCTTTCTCTCACCATTCATCTCCTCTACCACCTTCACCACTACTACAAACGCCATTTCACTACCACCACTACTACCACGGTCGCCATTTCACCTCTACGACTACCATTACTACTACCATCGCCACCACTCCACTACTACCACTACCACTATTGCCACTACTACTACTACCATTACCTGTCTTCTCTATCTCTTTCTCTCTCTGTGTCTGTCTCTCGCTCTTCTCTCTCTCTCTCTTTCTCTCTATGTGTCTGTCTGTCTATTTGTCTCTCTCCCCCATTGTGTTCACCTTACTCACTCTCTACCACCACTATTCTATCTCCTCTACCACTACCACAACTTCACCACTTATCTCTTTCACCATCACTTAAAAAAAAAAAAATGGGTTGTAAAAAAATATTTTTCATTGGCCACAAAAAATTAACTTTATTTTAATGGAAAATATTATCCCTACTTCTACCAAATAAAAAAATAATAATAGTTTTGTATTCATTAAAATAAATATGAAACAAATAAATTTTCAACCTTAATAAATGAAAAAACAAAAACAAAAATTCATTAACTATAAAAAAATTATTTTAATAAAAAATAATTTTTTTATAGCAATGACATTCTCCGTTGCAAAAAAAAAAAAGAAAGAGTCGTTTTATTATTTAAATATTCATTTGTAATGAAAAAAAATCAAAAAAATAAAAAAAATTTCCATTCTCCCCCCTTCCTTTTCCATTCCCGCTCGGGTTCCCCCCAACCCAAATCCAAAATCCCCAATCTCAAAAATCCCTAATCTCTCCCCCCCTTCTTTTCCATTCCAGCTCGGGTTTCCCCCCACCCCAATCTTGAACCAAAATCCCCAATCTCAAAATCCCTAATCTCTTCTTACATCTCTCTCTCTCTCTCTCTCTCTCTCTCTCTCTCTCTCTCTCCGTCTCAATTTGTTTCAGATGATGAAGACATTTACGACGGCCTTCAAGACGAGCCATGGGAGGAACGAACTCTCCACCTCCTTTACAACTCCAAGAGATCTCTCTCTCTCTCAATTCTTACACTACTACAAAAATAGTTAAAGATCACATTTTGACAAAAAAAAATATCTCACTTTTATTGAAAGTGTGATAAAAAAAATTAGATTGATATTTTAATCACACTTAATTTGATTGAGTGTGATAATATTTATTTTCTATGTCACTTTTCAATTAAGTGTGATTATATATATATTTTTTAATCACACATTCTAATTAAAGTGTGATTATTTATATATTTTTTAATCACACTTTCTAATTAAAGTGTGATTATATATACATTACTACTTTTTAATCACACTTTTCAAATGAGTGTGATTATATATATATTTTTTAATCACACATTCTAATTAAAGTGTGATTATATATACATTACTACTTTTTAATCACACTTTTTAAATAAGTGTGATTATATATATATATATATATATATATTTATTTATTTATTTAATCACACTCCCTAAATAGGTGTGATTGTAGAAAATATTCCAATTTGATTTTTATATAAAATATGCAATTCCCATTTTTTTTTTTTAAAAAAAAAAAAACCCCAACACCAAAACACAAATTAAAAAAAAAATTCAAAATACATTTAACTCTTTGGATATAGCTAAAAAGTAAAATATTTATAAAAAAATGTAATACATGTGAAATGTATTAAATTTTATATTTTTTTGAATTTAGTATTTTTTAAAAAAAATAAAAAATATTTTCCTTCTAAGTATATGTAATTTTTTTCAATTTAAAATGTAAAAAAAAAATTTAAAACATTTAAAAATTTACAATAACTAAAATAAAAAAAACTCAAAAACATGATTTTAAGGCTTCCTTCACCACTCTCCCTCTTATTCTATCTATACATGTTTTTGCCTCAAACCCCCTCTCTCTCTCTCTCTCTCTCTCTCTCTCTCTCTCTCTCTCTCTCTCTCTCTCTCTCTCTCTAATTTTTTTGGACTTATTTGGGTATATTTATGATTTTAGAAAAAAAAAACAAATTTTAAAACTTATCTTAAAAATTACTAAAAAAAGCTACACACACAAATATGAGTTATTTTTTTATCGGTGATGCACCAATTGGTGTACCAACTAAGGTATCAACATACCTTATGTTATTATTATTGATCTCATTCATTATACAAATTATAAATATCCAAAAAATTTAAAATTATGCCACATCATAGCATTATTAATTTTTTATAGCATTAATTTTTTTATTTAAAAAAAAAAACTTATTTTTAATTAATAAATTTTAACATCAATTTTATCTCATCGTTTTTTTTTCTGACATAATTTTTTTTCCTAAGTAGACACTAAAAATAGATAAAGATCACACTTTGATACATGAAAATATCTCACTTTTATTGGAAGTGTGATAAAAAAAAATTAGATTGATATTTTAATCATACTTGATTTGATTGAGTGTGATAATATTTATTTTTTATCACACTTTTCAATTAAGTGTGATTATAGATATACATTTTTTAATCACACTTTTTAATTAACATGTGCTATATTTATTTTTTATGTCACTTTTCAATTAAGTGTCATTATATATATATATTTTTTTATCAGACTTTTCAATTAAGTGTGATTATATATATATACATTTTTAACCACACTTTTTAATTAACATGTGATATATTTATTTTTTATGTCACTTTTTAATTAAATGTCATTATATATATATATATATATATTTTTTTAATCACACTTTCTAATTAAGTGTGATTATATATAATAAAAATATAAATGTGATTATATATATATATATATTGAATATATTTTTTTATACAAAAATATATCCTAAAATTGGTGCCTTTTCCTCTTCCACTACTCCAGCAGACACGCCTTCTTCCAAGAAGATTTAGAAGTTCCAAACATATACCAGACTCTTCCTTTTCCAATTCTGTTTTGCCTCTCTTTCTGATTCGTTTTCCCTAATTTGGTTTGCAGCTCCAAAATCCCCATTGTTACTCACTCAAGTCTTCGTCTCTGTTGAATCTTCAAACTTTTGGTGAGTTCTGTTCTTTTTTTTTTTTTTTTTTTTTTATGCTCCTTTCGTATGTCATTCATAAGATATATTTGTATATGATTATGATTATTATTAGTGGAATTATATAAATATAGTGTTTCATTTGGAATGAGGGTTTTGGGTGGGAATGTTGATATTGTATTTGGGTTTTGTAAATCAGAGTTGGAATTTTTATTTTTTATTTTTTATACTGTATGTTGATAGTGTATTTGTATCTGAATGTGTGGAAGATGTGGTCTAGGGTTGATGAAACGGTGGGGATTGCAGTGGGTTCATTTAAAGCTGGTTCTCTGTTTTTTGAAGTTGGTTCTCTGTTTTTCATCATTTGAAGCTGGTTCATTTGTTTGGTTTACTTCATTTTTTTTGTGCTTCTTATCTCTCAATTGTTTGGTTTTTACTGATGTATTCATATGTTTTTGGTTTACTGATTTATTTCCATGTCTTTGAATCTCTCCATCCATTCCTCATAAATTCCATATATTTTTATAGGTGAACTGGTTTTATTAGGAGGGAAAAAACTGTAAAAACTATCCTCACAGTTCCAGAATTATTAATTTTGCTGCTATAGATTAAAATCAAGTAGATTGATTTCACCTCCTTATTCCAAATACATATTTACAATATCAATGACCCCATTGGGTTGGCCACAAAATTAAAACATGACATCTGCATCCAATTTGGGATAATTTATCTTGTTACAGTACTGCAGAATTTGTTGGTTGATAGATTCCCCCATTTGTTAAACATGGCTCCCCTGCTTTTGTCCTAAACATTGCTGCTGTTTAATCTTTTTATCATCTTAATAAGGTTTTTCTGTTTCTTCATTTTGCCATCAGGCTGTGAGAATTCTTGCAAAAAGTCCACATTTGCTAGAAATCTAAGGCACCTTCAATTTGAGGCTGATATAAATCCACTCTTTCTTTACACCAGGTCAGTATCATTTGGTTATTGAATGAACCATTGTTCACGTTACTTGTCCCGAGCTTGCTTTTGCCTTTCACAGCACCTTTGTTTCGTGCTTTAATGTTATGAATGCATTAATGCTTGATTGACCTGAGTTTTGTGGCCTTGAAAAAGAAGAAATTTTAACAACTGTTAATGTATTGAAAATGGTGTCATATATTCTGGAAAGGTCATAATAAGATGCAAATTCATCTTGAATTCCTAAAGTATCTATTATCGACAATAATCTTATGGTATTTCAATTTGAGCAATATATAATTTTTGTTTCTATCTAGAAATCTAGTAGTAAGGCTTTGAATCTGTAAGCAAAAAAGAAGCCAAAAATTGATTTTAGCTAATCAAAAGTGAATCAATCGATTCACCGATTCACCGATTCACTCACGGTTCACAACTATTTTCGATTTATGCAACATGTTCATATCGATTACTCACTGAATCGAATAGAATTGTACGATTTGAATTGTGAACTGTATGATTCCAATAACAGAATAGTAATACTTGGCATAAGTGGATAAGTATTTATGATTGTTGAGCTTTGACGAGGTAATTCACTTTCATAGTTTTGGAAGATTGAGACAAACATCATGATTAATATTCTGCATTTCATGTATTGATGCTCTAATCTACCATGCTCCTTCATGTGAACACGATGCAGCCTTTGTTGCCATATATTTACCTTCATTTCTTTTTATCATTCTAGTCTTAATTCCTTATGAAATCCTTGCATATCCAGCTATAATCATTTAGGAAGAAATGCTGATGAATCAAATGCAGAGGCGATCATTGATATGGCTGGTAAAGCCTCCCTCTCTGATCAACAGAAACATTGGTGCCAATCCTTCGCAATCATATCACTAATTTCTTGGCATAGATTAAAATCAAGATTCAAGCCAGTTTGCATGAGAGTTTTTTAAAATCAAGATTCAAGCCAATTTACTGTTTGGCATAGATTAAAATCAAATCGCTAATTTCTGGAACTGTGAGAGTTTTTTATTTATTTAAATTATCAAGATTCAAGCCAAAGTCTTGAAGTTAATGATGAAGTTGGATCTTATTATCAAATTTTATCGTTCCGCCAATTCTTCAAAAATTTTCTGACTATTATATTTATTATCAATATATTATTCACGCATAAAATAATAAATAAAATATGATAGGAAAATACCATGTGTTGACATTATTAACTCGGAAAAACAAAAAAGGTGTCGAAGAAGACAATATTTGAGAATGATTGCCTTGTAATGTCCTGACAGGCATACCACATCACTAGGTTTGAAGGGATTAGGTCCAAATCTAGGAGCCAAACATTCTTATTTTACAAAATTGACTATTATTATTAGTAGATTATATAATTCTTTCCACATTCAATAGTGGCAGAATTGAATTTTTGAGTCAAAAGGTAGCAACACTAAATTAAAGCTAATCGGCTGAATCTTGATTTTAATCTATGCCAAGAAATTAGTGATATGATTGCAAAGGATTGGCACAAACAGAAATGTTAATTCTGCCCATTAGCTTGCCAACCTTCAAGTAGCCTACAAACAGTATGCATCAGCAAGCATGGTGCAGAGCTGTTTTGCTGCTGCTGCTGTTGTATAGCTGTTTTTGTTGCTGCAAGTTGCTGCTTGTTTGGGAGGCAAACCACCTAAGTTAGTTGGGCTATACCTCATCATTCCACTCCCAAATTGACACAGTTATGTAGTTAGGATTAACTACAGTTAGGTTGACTTGGTTATAGAGTAGTTAGAACTGTAGTTTAATTAGATGGTTATGCAATATATGTATATAAGTTCATGTACTCTGTATGGTTATGTGTTAGGAATTGACCCAAAAAATTTCAAAAGTTCCCAAAAAATTTCGGTTGGGGGGGGGGTGGGGTAATTGATTTGTGATTGAACCCTGCAATTCTTCTACAATGCGGGCACCATCTACTGTGGCTTAATATCAACAATGACAATAATAAGCAAGTTTTTATGTCTCGATCCAGGAACAAATCAGATCATTAACAACCGTGCAACATATCTAACCAAAACTCTCCAAAATGTAATGTAGTCCAATCTCAGCATCCGAAAACCTTACTGCTGACCTATCTCATGCACACTGTTACTGCTATTAAGTTGGACAGCTACATAAAGATAAACTCTTCCACACCCAATTTGACATGATATAGAAAAGCCCACAACAGTAAAAATACTAACGAAGAAGAAGCCGGTGAAGTACTCAATACTTCGGACCTGGCTTTTGGGTTGGCAGCAATCCAAATCGTTTCTTCAGAAGAACCCTTTGCCTTGAATATTTGTCATCAGTGGAGAAGCGAGCTGTGGTTGAAAAAATATAACAATAAATAAATAAAACAGATTAATTATGAGAACAATGCAGTGTGCATTATATTCTTCTATTGTTCAATAATTTAACTAGTAGAATATGCATAAATATAGACGCGCATATGTGAGACGAGAATAGGAGGTGAAAAGAGAGAATGGGTTCATCTGATCACTCTGACTCTTACAAAAAATTATCTACTTAAACATGGTCAAAAATTAACAATGGACTTGAGCCCAAAACAACCTACTACCACAACCTGATACACATAGATGCAAATTCCAAATTAATGAAATGGGATTTCCAACCAAATCTTCACAGAGATCTCCTTTTAATAAAATCATTTATAACTAGGATTACACATAACAAAGAAAAAGAAAATCACCTAACTCTTTGATTGTGGATGGGGAAAGGGGGGAAAATACTTGTCAAGATCTTCAAATATTAATGAAGAAAGGTACGATTTTTCATCCAATATTAAAAAAATATCAAATGTGCAGTAGATTATGGGACTGACTTTACTTTGATTAACCAACTTACCAGTAATATTTTCAACAAAAAATAAGGAAACAAATAGTATGCATTTATTTTTGTAAATGAATTCTCTTTTTTGTTTTCATTTTACATATTTTAGAATATTAATTTTATAGGGCTGGGATCAAGAACACAATCAATTTGCTGTGAAATTCCATGTGTTCTTTTTTCCTTATCCTCTAAGCATGTAAGTGAAACATAATAAAAACCAAATAAGTGGCAAAATGAGAAAGGGAAACTATTAAACATGGATTGGAAGGCTCACATAATAGGAGATTAATTTATGATTCCTTAAAATGCATCTTTCACATCATAGAATAAAGAACTAAGATTTCAGTTTCTATGATTGTATTTTCTGTTTGTTCTTGAGTTTGGTCTGAAGTTTCATGATAATGGTAAGCAACTAGCTGAGTAACTAATACAGGGTATTAAGACAGAACTTTAGATTTGATATAGTTGTGGAAGAAAGAAAGGGATATGAGTTTGGTATCAGTAATTGTTCCATATCTTGTGAAATGTAAATGGATTTTTTCACAATCTATCTTGCCCATGCTTATATGCCCCCTAATTGTGAACGGTGTAAATTACTCGTTTTTCTTTTTTCACCCAGAAAAATCATCTTATAATGAAATCTCAACAAGTCCTCTAATCTATATTTCAAAGAATTGAATGAAACTAGTGAATAATTTGAAACATCTTTTAAGTTGAAATGATATATAGGAAAAGGATAGATATGAACAATGCAATTCTTTATTATCAAGCATTAAATTTGTTTTATTAGTGATACATTTCATTGTTATATTGGTTCATTCTTCCTTACAGGAACAATCAAAAGCTAACATATTTGTCTTACTAATAATACATTTCATTATTATATTGGTCATTCTTTCTTATAGGAGCAATCAAAGGGTAACATCGCGAACAGAGAAAGGATGTATACAAAACACAGGTGTGGTTCTAGGTCAATCCCTGTTAGAGTAGAAAAACTGGTACGTATCCTTGCACTTTAAGAATTAAATGGACCAATATAAGTTATATGAACTTACGGCACATTAATGGGATGCACCATTTGTGAATTAGCCTTAAAATTAATTTTTTGTTCTCATAATCTTGAAAAAAAAGTCTATTAGAGGGGTAAATTGTATAATTGATCTAATTGTAAATTGATGAGTTACTAATGTTTTTAATCTTTTGTATAATTAATTAATTACTAAAGCTTTTAATTTATTTTTTTGCAGATTGGATTGGGGTGCAATTTTTGACGTGCAACAATGATCTAATTTGCTTGAATGTTCATTTTTGTTTGATAAGGATACACATACTTTGTGGAGTTGCACTAGTTATTGTTGGATTTTTGGTAAAATTGAACAAGTTATAACTTTTGGATATTTTGTGGATATTTCACTATTTTATTGTATTAGGATGAAATTATTTGTGATGATGAATGGATATTTTCATTTTGTTAATTCGTAAATGTGTTGATAACAGGTTAGGTTAAGTTGTGATGGAATTGTTATATTCAACAGGTTTCAACATGAACAGGGTTATATTTGTTGAACTAAAATTTAGATTTTGATAAAATAGGTATATAATATGGAAAAAAATATTATGAAATTATTGACAAAATTTTTCACCCCTAAAGAAGATTCTTTTGTCTCTTATTTCGCTTAGGTGGATGATTAATTTTGTCATGAATTTTTTATTTCGTCACTAAATGCATTTGTCGTGACAAAAAATATTGTCACATTTTGTCACTATTATCCTCAATGTGTGACGAATTTTTTGACATTATTTTATCATTTTTAATGATGAATTTGTTTTTGTCTCTATTGGTAGCTTCTTTGACAAAAAAAATTTCGTCTTCGTTTATATTAAACGTGACAAAATTATTTTGTCTCCATTTCTTATATTTATGACAAAATAATTGTGTCTCTAATTTCTCCTTTAATGACAAAATATTTTGTCGCTAATTACTTACAAGTATGTTCCCAACAGAGTGTATTTGAGACAAAAAAATTCGTCACAAATTTATCATTTTTAATGATGAATTTGTTTGTCTCTATTGGTAGCTTCTTTGACAAAATTTTTTTTGTCTTCGTTTATATTAAACGTGACAAAATTATTTTGTCTCTATTTCTTATATTTATGACAAAATATTTTTGTCTCTAATTTCTTCCTATAATGACAAAATATTTTGTCGCTAATTACTTACAAGTATGTTTCCAACAGAGTGTATTAGAGACAAAAAAATTGGTCACAAATTTATCATTTTTAATGATGAATTTGTTTTTATCTCTATTGGTAGCTTCTTTGACAAAAAAATTTCGTCTTCGTTTATATTAAGCGTGACAAAATTATTTCGTCTCTATTTCTTATATTTATGACGAAATATTTTTGTCTCTAATTTCTTCCTTTAATGACAAAATATTTTGTCGCTAATTACTTACAAGTATGTTCCCAACAGAGCGTATTGGAGACAAAAAAATTCGTCACAAATTTATCATTTTCAATGACGAAATTGTTTTTTCGTCTCTACGACCCTTTAGCGACGAGGCTTTGGCGACAAAACGGGTGACGAAAAATTTTCGTCGTAATTAGTTTGAGTGACGAAATATATATATTTTGGGACAAATTTGTTTCGTCTTTAAATCCCAAATTTGTTGTAGTGATGTTCAAAATCTTGCTAGTAAACAAATTTTTGCCCGTTGGCAAGCTCTTTTAAGTATTTTTGATTTTGATATTACCTATATACCTGGTTGTCAAAATTCCCTACCTGATTTTCTTACCCGGGAATTTTTACAGAGGGGTAAGGGATGACTACACCATTTACTGCTTACCATAAATCCCGAATTACCTATTTCAAAACCCTTATTAAACAGCTTACCCATCGCATTCACCGCCTCAAATCAGCTAGACCCACTACCAAAAGAGCCCAATACATCAATTACCAACAGATTCAAGCTCGCCGCAATTTACTACGACACAACTACAATTGTTTGCGTCATCATCAAGATTATTTAGATCTTCTTTCTGGTTGCTAATCATTGTCTCTTATTTCAACAGATGTCTCGTCCAAGGCCTCCTTCCAAGGCTTTGGCCTCATCCTCCAGTAAACCTAATCAACTTTTTGTCCCTCCTCCTTTGGAGTCAGTCACCCCTTCTTATTCACTTGACCTCATTAACCGTTACCAAACCCTTGGTACTATTCAACGCCCTGATTATTCATCTGCATTGGCCTCTGATCCTTTTGTATCTAGCCAATCGGTTTCAGTTACTCCATTTCCAGTTAACCCTATTAAATCATCTCGGTCTGAATATACCAATTCACATGTTACCAACCTGTTCTATAGAGAACCCAGTCACCCAAGAAATCAAACCATCAATGACATTGTTAAATTCCATTTTGGCTCTGGATGCCATTTCACCCTTTCCCATCCAGGGAAAACTCTAGCCTATTACAAGGATATTTTAATCAACCATCATTCCATCCTAATCAAGCCAATTCAAGACCGCACCTATGCCTATAAGGTCCTATACCATTCACTTTATATTCACAACATTGTTTCCATGGCTGAATGGGGAAATCCTAACCAGCTTCGTGATCTACCTGGTTATTCTATTCCATACAATTATCATGATTATGTTGATGCTTGGTTCAAGATTTTCTTGTACCAAAATGAAACTTTTAGTCATTCCTGGTTCATCTCATTTGATCAAAAATTCAAATCTGAGTTACCAACTTGGTTTTTGAGATGGTGGTCTCACTATGGCGCCATTTCAGCTATCCTTCCTGATGATCTCAAAAATATAATTCATTATTTCAACTCTGTTTATCCATTTTCTACTCACCAGAAGCAATTTCCCTTATTACTCATATTCATTGCCAAATACAAGATTCCATGGATATTCAAATGGCATTATGGGATTGATGATAATATTATCATCCGCCAACACACAGTTAAATGGTGGGATAAATTCAATGTTCCCAGAATTCTTGAAATTGTTCCAGCAGAATTTCCACCTGATCAATATGCTCCAACTCCTGCTCTTGCTCCAGCCCAGCAGAACCCAACTGCTGCAATCACTCAAGGAAGCCAGCCCAGTCTTCCTCCGGTCAACCTTGGCAGCCCCTCATCTAGTGGCTCCAAGCCCAAATCAACAAAATCAAAGCCCAAAGCACAGTCCAAAGTCAAGGCAAAGCCCATTCCACCTCCTGCTCAGACCAAAGGTAAATCCAAAAGTAAAGCCCAATCATCCAAAGCAGACATGATCCAGTTAGCCCATCAACTGTTGAATCAAGCTAAAGCCCAATCCACCGATTCAGACAATTCAGATGATTCAACTCAGGTCCATTCCTCTGAAGAATCAACCAATCAATATTCCGGACCAGAGTTCCAAGATGCTCAAGATCCGTTTATCTGATCAACATTGGATTCCATATAGATACAAATTAGCTTCAATCAATACTCTTTTGAGAAAAGCTGCCAATTTGTATTTATATTGATTCCATAATTCACATGTTCCACCGAAAGTAATGAATAGTAGAAGTTACTGTTCACTTTTACTATTCACCATCACTGTTCACTCTGCTCAACTATTCAATCAATCAACCGAAAGCAACCGACAGTATCTGCTTTTCACATGCTCGGCCAGCTGCTTTCAGAAGTCACATGTTTACTGTGTTTGCTTTTATTTCTTTAAATGTAATCAATTGTAAGGATTCAGGCATTCTTCACTTTTCTTCTCCTTCATTGTTGTAAGAAAAACCAGAGTGTTTTGAGAGCCTTACAAGCTTCCCCGTTGTACTTATTTAACAGATCCTTACAGTTGCTACTACAATTGTAAGTTATTCAATGTTTTATTTCAATATTTTAAATTATTAAATTATAGTTATGTATGTAATGTGGTATGTGCAATCCAGTTATCGTCTTGTGATTTCATAATTCATCTTCCTTCATATATATGCTGCTTTAATATATTAATTAGTGTTATACTATTATTATTAATATTACTTATTATATAAATTTTAAATATTTAAAATTTTTAAAATTATGTTACATTATCTGTTAATATATTAATTGATACATATAATATTATTCATCTCCTAAAACTGTTTTTAAAAACTCTGTTTGGTAAAGATTTTACATGTAGACTATGTTTGGTAAAGATTTTTTTTAACTAAAATTCATAAAAAGATAAAATGTTTAAAATAGTTAATAAGATAAAATATTATATTAAATTTATAATCATTTTATTTTTTTCCTCACAACTATTATATTAAATTATAAAAAATTCAATTATCTTTTTAAATATAAATATTTTAACTTATTAAAATAATTAAAAATTAAAAATTAAAATAAACTATTAAAATAACAAAAGAAGCGACTACCGATGCAAGAGCTCTTTTCCCCTTATGCGCTCTAAAAAAAATAATCTTTATATTTTCATTCATTTTATAGGGTTTTAATTTTTGGCCATCTACAAACTTTTCAATCAGTAGACTATTTATAAAAGGAAAAGGCTATGCTGCGCCTCTCAAAAGATATATAGACTTTATAATTATAGAAAAAAATGATATAATTTTATATTTTTTTAATTATAATTAAAAAAAACAAAAAAAAAAGTCATAACTAAACACAAAAAAAATTATAATTAAACATTTCAAAATAATGTCATAATTAAATAAGAAAATAACGTAATTAAATATATATATGATATGAGATATTTATAATAAAATTCTCCTTTATGAAATGCTAACCTCTGGAAAGAGACATAAATCATTTTAAAGTATCGTAGCTTAGCAGCTATTTAGATTATTCTTAAATAAACAAACAAATTATAATCCAAATGATAGACAAAAACAATAATAATTGTGCCTTCTTGTATTCTCAAAAGATTTCGTCATTTCCTTCTTGTTTTCAAATAATAATGAAGTTTTAATTGTTTGCAAATTCGATGCAATTTGTGTATATTTTAATTGAAATAAATTGACAATTAGAGATCACATTCAAAGAATATATACCTAATATAAACTCAAAGGGTTTCCTTAGGGATTATCGTGAGCTCTTCACCTCTTTTAATAGGCGAATGAGTTTTAATCACGTGTGTTCAACTCAATCGAGTTGTTATATAATATTTCTAAAGCAATTGTTATCTTAATGGAGAGATAGCGACTAACTTTCTCTGATGACAAGGCCTACGTATAATGTACATTTTTTTATCACATTAGTCAATAGAAAATTATAAATAAATTTAAATAGACATTTTGTGTCCTCTACTAATTCTAAATATTAATTCTAATCTTCATTATTACAATATGAAATTTGTGATTGATAGATGATAAACCATCACATAATGGCAGCTGTCTGATGAGTGAATCACGCTATAGGGCCATTTTAAAGCTTCAGGCCAGTTAAAAAGAGCTGGTAGGCCTGGAATCAGTATCGTTAATTGGCAATTTATCTATAGGAATCAGGCCTCTTCAATTTAAAGCCTTCTTCTATGGGGAGCAATACAATAAAAGGGTTGCAAGCGCGGAATCCTATATTCTAATTGTACAATACACTCAGTGCATGAGTAATGAGAGGGTAATTTTTAGTGAAAATTGGGCCGAGCTGTGAGATGGACTTTGTGGCCCAAAGTACGAAGGACTGTGTAAAAAAGGCCGAAAAGTTACTCCGGCCCAAGACAGATAAAGTTACTCCGGTTCAAGAGTGATAAAGTTATTCCAGCCCAGAAGAGATGTTGAGTTACTTCGGTCCGTGCAACTTGGAGTTAGGCCGGTCTCAGAGAGAGTCCGGTCATGATGTATTCTGGGTAGGTCGGTCGGAATGTTGCTATTCATTAGATCGGTCCAAACACACCATGGTTCGTGTATGAGAGAACCGAGATATGGCGCAGCAAGAGGAAGAACTGAACTACTGTTAGTACGGCCTACTCTGTGGCTCAGTATAGCCAGGTTTATCTCGGTCGTATGGCAGTTCGGCCGTGGTGAAAACCATCCCACTTGGTTTAAGCAGTGGAAGGGTGTAAAAGGATAAGCATTATCCTTTAGGAGTATGAATCCTAGGAGGACTCTGCATGAAGAAATAAAAGTCCTACTAGGATTGTGCCACTCGAAACCTATAAAAGCTCACAAGCATCACCTTGGAGAAGGTAACATAACACAACATACAATTTAGCTTCCTGAATACATTGAGTTTTGTCTATTTGTCAAGTTTTCTGACTTAGGCATCGGAGAGGTTTCCGGCACACACCCGCCGGCTAGCTCACGTTTGTGTTTTCAGGTAACAAAGCGACGTCGAACGGAGAAGCGTGGACTTAGTCAACAGGATTATATGAGGAAACTTATTTCTTCCCCGTACAATTGGCGCCGTCTGTGGGAAAGAACAGACAGAACAAAACCTCTTGATTAAAGCTTCTCCCCTTTACATTCAATGGCACACATTGAAGAATTGCCGCAGTCCACCGTCGACGGACTAACTCCAGAAGAGGGCGCAAGGCGTGAAGGATTACCTTCTGTCCCTCCCATGGCGAACTTGGAGCCCCAAAGACATACCTCCAGGAGGGATGCTAGGGGGAGACGGACTCACAGCCCCCGTCAATCCCATTCTCAAAGTCCCGACAGGAAAAGACGGAGGATTGACCCTCAAGCTCTGGAAGATCGCGTGAAAGAGCAAGATGAATTGATAAAGAAGATGGCGGCGGACATGGAGGCCTTGAAACGCCAGATGAAGAAAAAAGAAGTGGCGACAGGAGAGGGGCGCAAAAACAAGACGCCCCCTCGCCACTCAGAAAATCATAGTAGGAATACTACACCCTCACAAGGAGAGAGTAGAAGCCTCAGGACAGGCGATACTCAAACATGGTCTTCCAGAACTCGTCACTCCAGGTCTGAGAGGACGAAGTCTGAAAGATCATACACTGAAGGAAGCACATATTGGCCCTCGCATTCGCACCAAACCAGATCTAAACAGACGGAATTACCCAGATCATTCGACTTACGAACCGTGCTCGAAGAGAAAGCATGATGCAAGGAGGATGCCAGGGCAAGGGATCCACATAGAGTTTCAGCCTTGCAGCGGTTGGCTCCTCGGACGCATGGAAGCGTCGAGGTTGGAATGCCAATACCGCGCCCTGCCTATGAACCGACGGACAAGGCATTAGCAAGGCTGCAGACTTCACCGTTTGTTCCAGCGATCGAAAACGCGCCCCTACCATCAGGCTTCCTTCAGCCGAAATTCACTACATATGAATGGAAGACGGATCCCTACTCACACTTAAGCCATTTTCGCCAAGTCATGGCTGTATACAGGCGAAACGAGGCCTTAATGTGCATACTCTTCCCATCAAGTCTTGGCAACCTCGGCTTGACTTGGTTCGAGAAACTTCCTGAGGGCAGCATAGCCTCTTGGGCGCAATTGGCAGAAGCATTCGTAACAAGGTTCCGAACGAACACTAAAACCCCGGTGGAGATCGACCAGCTTCTCTCCATCGACATGGGTGAAAAAGAGACCCTCAGATCTTACAACAGTCGCTACTGGGAGACATTCAATCAGATAGGGGACTGCCCCACCAATCTCGCCATTGCACAATATAAAAGAGGCCTTCCAGTTGGGAACAGACTGAGGGACTCGATTACCATGACGCCACCCCTCACTATGGAAGCCCTGATGGAAAGAGTGCATCAGCACATCAGGGTAGAAGAGGATGGCGCACGTGCCAAAGCAAAATCTAGTGCGATCGCAATACCAGAAAAGAAAACCTCAGCCAAGGTCAACACGGTAGACCGAAGTAACAGAAACGGACGTGGCAGACGAGATAACGGAGAAGACCCTGATAAGAGATGGTTGAGAATCCGCACTGCCATAACCACGGTGTTCAAGAAACCGATATATCGGATTCTAAGTGAGATAAGAGATGAGCCTTTCGTCAAGTGGCCAGCCAAGCTAGGAGAAACTCAGAAGGACTATGACGAGAGATCACGGTGCACCTTCCACAAAGAAAAAGGGCACCGCACTGAGAATTACACACCATTGAGACAACACTTGGAGGAATTGGTGGCAGCAGGCCACTTGGATAAGTACATCGAAGGAGGAACGCAACCAGGCCCCCAGGATCACAATAACCCCAACGGAATGCCAATCGACCTCCCACCTCAAGGCATTATCAATGTGATACATGGAGTCTTTGAGCCTGAGCGTGTATGCGAGCTCAGGGGGTCAATTAAAAAGGCTGAGCATTTAAGAGAGGTGCTAAGTGCCCAACCTGTCATCAAAAAGGGAAAAACCGAGGCGACAAATGTCATGTCTTTTTCGGATAAAGACTTGGATCGAATATACTGTCCTCACAATGATGCCCTAGTCGTCACTCTCCAAGTCAAGGATTTTGACGTCAAGCAGATTCTGATTGACCAGGGTAGTTCATGTGAGATCATGTACTACGACACATTTAAACAACTAAAGCTACAAGACAAAGACTTGGCGCCTACAGTATCTCCCCTAATTGGATTCAACTCCATGCCAGAGTGGCCTGTCGGCAAAATAATTCTTCCAGTCAGAGCAGGAAGTGTAACAAAACAAGTGGAGTTATGGGTATTGAAGGTCCCCTCCACTTACAATATCATCTTGGGCAGAACATAGCTACACGCCATGCGTTCGGTGGCGTCATCCTACCACCAGGTAATGCGGTTCCCCAACGACACCGGTATAATTGAAGAAGTATATGGAGATCAGATCATGTCAAAACAGTGTTTCGCCACGGTAAATGGCAGCCGCGCTGCCAAAGGATACGTTCATTCGGTGGAGGAACCTGAAAGCAATGAACTATTCGTGGACGTCGGCAAAGAGGCTGATCAGAAAGCGGTGGAGGACTTGGTGGAGGTAAAAATAGATGAGAAGAACCCGGATAAGTTCTTCTTGCTTGGCTCGTTGTTGTCCAGCACTGAGAGAATAGAAGTCTTGGAATTCTTGACTTCTAACATCGAAGTGTGTGCCTGGACGCCCTACGACATGCCAAGCATTGATCCAAACTTCATCAGTCACCAACTCAATGTCCACCCATCCGCCAGACCAGTCATTCAACGCACGCGCAGATCGGCACTCCACCACGCGGAAATAGTGGCGGAAGAAGTAAGCAACCTGCTGGAAGCAGGAGAAATTAGAGAAGTGCACTACCCAAGATGGATCTCCAACACAGTCGTAGTGCCAAAAAAAAATGGCAAATGGCGAGTCTGCATCGACTACAAAACAGTCAACAAGGCGTGCCCGAAAGACAGCTTTTCTCTACCTCGGATAGATCAACTAGTGGACCTAACGGCAGGGCACAACCGACTTAGCTTTCTGGATGCATACAGAGGCTATCACCAAATCGCCATGCATGAACCAGACCAGGAGGTCACATCTTTTACAACTCCAAGAGGACTATACTGTTACAAGGTCATGCCCTTTGGCCTGAAGAACGCAGGGGCAACATTCCAACGGATGGTCACCAAGATGTTTGAGCCCTTGTTAGGCAGAACAATGGAAGCTTACATCGACGACATGGTGGTCAAAAGCAAGGATGAGAATGACCATCTTAAGGACCTAGGCGAGATGTTTGAAATCCTAAACAAGCACAAGTTGCGCCTCAAAGCGTCCAAGTGTGCATTCGGAGTAGGATCTGGCAAATTCCTGGGCTTCCTCGTGACCAACCGAGGTATAGAGGCAGACCCCTCTCAAATCAAGGCAGTCCAAGATCTGGAGAGACCAAACTCAGTAAAAGAAGTGCAGCATCTCACCGGCATGGCAGCTGCACTCAACCGGTTCATAAGCAGATCGTCAGATAGACTACGACCATTTTTTCATGCCTTAAAAGCCAAGTTTGAGTGGGATGAAGAATGCGACTGAGCTCTGGAAAGCTTGAAGGAGTACATGTCTTCCCCACCACTACTTGTTACTCCAGTACCTGGTGAAGAACTCTTCTTATACTTGGCGGTCTCTCAACAAGCAGTTAGCGTAGTGTTGGTTCGTGTAGAAGGAATCCAACACTCGCTATCTATTATGTCAGCAAGACACTGCTGAGAGCCGAAACAAGGTATTTACCACTGGAAAAACTGGCATTGGCCTTGATGATGGCCTCCAGGAAATTGGCACACTACTTTCACGCCTACACCATAGTCGTCCTCACAGCTTTCCCACTAAAAGCTTTGTTTGAGAGGGCGAACTTTTCTGGGCGAATTTTGAAGTGGGCAGTAGAATTGGGATAATTCGACATCAAGTTCCAACCCAGGACCGCAATAAAAGCCCAATCTTTGGCAGACTTTGTCGCAGAGTTTACTCCTGGAAGTCATCATATCTGCCCAGTCGACCTAACTGACACAACCGAACTAGGGACGGAAGTTGACGCCGGAATAGCACAACCCCTAGTAGAAGGTACTCAGTCAAACTCCAAGGCAGACCAAACTAAGGACAACAAAGAGGAAACAAACAAAGGCTCACCAACAGTACAATCAGAAGACGAAAGGCAGACAGCAAGCATGGACCTTGAAGAAAACACCATTCTTGACCCCACGACATCATCTGACCCCTCCACGTGCTGGAAATTGTTCGTTGGAGAGATGTGAAAGCTCTTTGTGGATGGAGCATCCAACCGGCATGGTGCAGGACTTGGCATAGTCCTCATCTCCCCAGACGGCCTGGTTGTAGAGCAAGCAATCAACCTTGGCTTCCCAGTATCAAACAACGAAGCGGAGTATGAAGCGCTTCTCGCGGGACTCAAATCAGCGTGTTACATGAAGGCCACCGAACTAATGGTTTACAGCGACTCACAGCTGGTGGTAAATCAAATTTCTGGTGACTATGAAGCGAAGGATGATAGGATGGCCAAATACCAAGAGTTGGTCAGAACAGAGATCAAGAAATTTAAAGTAGTAAGGATAGAGCAAATCGGCAGGGAGAAAAATAGCAGAGCAGACGAACTAGCAGGTTTCGCCTCCATGGTAGATACCTCCATACCCCATCCACTACTGATCGACTACCTACCTAGACCGAGCATAGAAGACCCCGAAGCGGAAGAAGTATGTTGCACAGAACTAGGCCCCTCTTGGATGGATCCCATCATCCTGTTCTTAAAAGACGGCATCCTACCAGAAGAGAAAAAAGAAGCCAACAGAATAAGAGAAAAATCACAGCGATTTTGGCTCTCCCCATCCTTAGCATTATACAAGAAGTCATTCTCAGGACCCTACCTAAAGTGCGTACATCCCAGCAAAGTAGAAGCTTTCTTGTACGAGATACATGAAGGGGTGTGCGGAAGCCATCAAGGTGGAAGATTGCTAGCTTACAGGGCCATTTCACAAGGTTACTGGTGGCCATACATGCAGGCAGACTCAGAGAAATATGTAAAGAAGTATGAGAAATACCAAAAATTCGCACACCAAATTCATCAACCAGCAAGAGAACTCCTACCATTGACCAGCCCATGGCCTTTCGCAATGTGGGGCTTGGACATAGTAGGACCACTTCCAACTGCACCCGGCAACAGGAAGTTCTTTGTCGCAGCAACAGACTACTTCACAAAGTGGGTGGAAGCAGAGGCATTGGCATCCATCAAAGAAAAAGATGTGAAGAAGTTCGTTTGGCAGAATATCATCACTCGGTTTGGCATACCAAAAGCCCTAATCTCAGACAATGGCACTCAGTTCGACGGTAGAATCTTCAGAAGCTTTTGTGAAGGATACAAGATAGAGTTCTACAATTCTACACCGGCATATCCTCAAGCAAATGGCCAAGCAGAAGCATCAAATAAAGTCGTCTTGGATGGACTTAAGAAAAGACTAGAGAAGGCAAAAGGCAAGTGGGCAGACGAACTTCCTCATGTTTTATGGGCTTACCGCACCACACCTCGACGATCAGCAGGAGAGACACCATTCTCCTTAGCCTATGGAATAGAAGCAGTAATCCCACTGGAAGTTGGCCTCCCCACAATCCGAAGCGAAAATTTTGATCCAGACTTAAATGAAGAAGCCATAGCATTGGAACTCGATCTTGCAGAAGAAAGAAGAGAAAGAGCGCTGGTTCACATCGCCTCATACCAACGAGAGTTAATCAGAAAATATAACAAGACAGTGCATCCAAGACAATTCAAGATTGGCGATTGGGTACTGCGCAAAGTAATGGGAAACACCTTGGTTCCAGGAGATGGCAAGTTAGGGCCAAATTGGGAAGGTCCTTACAAAGTGGTTGGGTTAGCAGGCAAAGGGGCATACCACTTGGAAGACAAGGACGGCAAAGCAATCCCAAGGCCATGGAACACGACCAATCTCAAGTTATTTTACTTTTAGCTTTGCTTTTTCAAACATATGTAATTTTTTCTTTTTTCAATAAAACAAACGAATGAGTTGTTATCTGTACAAGCTAGCTTTAGTGAAGATTAGGTACAAACCAAACATTATTCTAAGTTAGCTGGAAAAACTAACTTAGAGGTTGGCTGGATTAAAACCAGCACCCTCCTAAGCCCAGGATAAGGATCCAGGCTGCAGGACGTTTGGTCGGAATAACCAAACAGTATTCTAAGTTAGATGGAAAAACTAACTTAGAAGTTGGCTGGAATAAACCAACTCCTTGTACTCTTCAGCCGAAGTAAGGGCATGGTTGAAGAGTGGTTGGCTGGAATAAACCAACTCTCTGTACTCTTCAGCCGAAGTAAGGGCATGGCTGAAGAGTGGTTGGCTGGAATAAACCAACTCTCTAAACTCTTCAGCCGAAGTAAGGGCATGGTTGAAGAGTGGTTGGCTGGAATAAATCAACTCTCTGTACTCTTCAGCCGAAGTAAGGGCATGGTTGAAGAGTGGTTGGCTGGAATAAATCAACTCTCTGTACTCTTCAGCCGAAGTAAAGGCATGGCTGAAGAGTGGTTGGCTGGAATAAACCAACTCTCTGAACTCTTCAGCCGAAGTAAGGGCATGGCTGAAGAGTGGTTGGCTGGAATAAACCAACTCTCTGTACTCTTCAGCCGAAGTAAGGGCATGGCTGAAGAGTGGTTGGCTGGAATAAACCAACTCTCTGAACTCTTCAGCCGAAGTAAGGGCATGGCTGAAGAGTGGTTGGCTGGAATAAACCAACTCTCTGTACTCTTCAGCCGAAGTAAGGGCATGGCTGAAGAGTGGTTGGCTGGATTAAACCAACTCTCTGTACTCTTCAGCCGAAGTAAGGACATGGCTGAAGGGTGGTTAGCAGGAATAAACCAACTCTTGTTACTCTTCAGCCGAAGTAAGGGGAAGGTTGAAAAGTAGTTGGCTGGATTAAACAAACTCTGTATACTCCTCAGCCGAAGTAAATATATCGGCTAAGGAGTGGTTGGCTGGTAAGCATAGTTTAACCAGCTAAAACCGGAATAAGAGTTCAAACAAAATTTTCATTCAAAACATTACAAATGCAAGCATACGAATCAAAACCGGAATAAGAGTTCAAGCAAAATTTTCATTCATTGAAAAGCAAGTACAGAGGGGCATAGCCCGATTACAAAGACAAAAAGTATCAAAAAAGAGAAAAAGTGCAAAATCAAGAAAAAAGTTCTTCAATTTCGGTATCAAAAGCTGCATCAGCATCAGAACGAAGACCGGCTTCAGGCGGAAGGTCGTTTTCAGTTGCAAGAGTGGTTTCGGTCGGAACCACGGTTTCACCTGGTTGATCAATAGTTAGATCTTCCACCATGGGCTCCGACCGAACTGGCTGATCTACATGCATAACCGGAGTATCCTCAGGGGCAGAGTCTTCATCAGAGTCTGAGCCCTCAAGAAACTGTTGTTGCATGGCATTTGCATATTCCATGAGGGAGTTTGGTATAAAGTAGGCTGGAGGGTTGAAAACCTTGGTCTGTGGATCATGACCGAGCTTCTCAACGGCTCCCCTCCAGCCGCACTTAAAGAACAGATCCTTGACGGCCTCACACTGTTTGACATATATATCCTCTGCCTTCTTGTAGCCTTTCTTTTCGGCCTCTTTTGCGTCCTCCTTCGCCTCGGATATTTCGGCATCTTTCTTCCTGTTATCCAGTTAAGCAACCCAAGAGGGGGGTGAATTGGGTTACTAAAAATTTCACAATATTAAATATAACACAATATTCAGAATTTGAATAAATAAAAACAAACAGAATAATAATTATCAATATAAAAGTAGAAGAGATAGAGAGAGAAAATCAAACACTGCGATTTATAGTGGTTCGGCACGCCAGGCCTACGTCCACTCCCCAAGGAACCTCCTTGAGAATTTCTTTACTATCAATTGAATAAATACACCACCAAGCTTGTGGATTTGGCACAGGGCTTACTCTTATCTATTGAGCCTCACTCAACAATAAATGTCTTACCCTTACAAAATCTCTCACAAAAATAAGGAATAAGAATAAGTGGTAATTGAACCCACTTTTACAATAATTCTCTCACAAAGAGTAGATATGAAAGTGTAATAACAAAAGCTAGACTTAGATCTGAAAGTTAAAGAGCAGAATACTCAGAATTTTGGAGCTCACAGAAATATTTTCTCTTCAAGTTCTTGATTTTTCTCCACATCCAACACTTCTATTTATATACAAAAATATACCCGTTGGACACTCCTTGCTGACGTCATGGCTTACATAAGCACGCTCCTGACGTCATGGCTTACATAAGCACGCTCCTGATGTCATGGCTTACATAAGCATACTCTTGATGTCATCGCTTACATAAGCACACTCCTTGATTTTGAATAGTCAACAAAAGATAAAAAATAAGACTGATTTTTTTCTTTTTGTTTTTTCAAACATGGAGCCACCATTTTTGTAGACAATTTAATACAAAGTTCACAACTTTCAAACAAACAAATAATTTTCTCCATCTAGTTTATAATATATATATATATTCATATATATATAACTCCATCTTTTTCTTCTTGTTTAATTATAATATGATATAATCAATGTAGTGTAGTGTGATATGATATGATATAATCAATGTAATGTAAAAAATTTAATAGCGCACGAGATGTATTCTGCATATAATGTTATATAAGTTCTGATCAAAATTTTGCATACAAAAAAATCTCTATAAATTATATTTATGATGGATCTGAAAATATATGTCCTCTTTAAAATATTGTATATGTTGTAGAGATTTTAAACTAAATATATTTTACCACTCCATATTAATTTTGTCAAAAAAAGACAACCCATAAATATCAAATTTGTCAAAATAATACAACCAATCAATCATTTTTGTCAAAATAATATAATTAATCGATTTGTCAAAAGATGAATAGTAATTAACCCTATTTTTCAAAATAATATAATTAATCGATTTGTCAAAGGATGAATAGTAATTAACCCTATTTTTCAAAAAGTGAATAGTAAAGTTTTTGAAAATATTTAAAATGATATTTAACATAGATATTTTAAAAAAATAATATTATTTTATTTAAATAATATTTAACAAATATATATATTTTAAAAAGATAATAATTTGTGTCAAATAATATGTATATTAACTAATATATTTTAGACATCATCAAAATTAAATAATATGATTAACAATCTCCTCCTTTTTGATGATGGCAATATTTGTATGGATTTGACACAAAATAAATTTAACAAAATATTTGACAACCCTGCGACATATAATTTTGATAATGGTAACCCTGCAACATATAATTTTCAAAATCATATTTTTTCTCCCCCTTTGACATCATCAAAATAAAGATGAAGATAAGAAACAAGCACAGTGGATACAATAATCTGGGTGGCCAAAAATAAAATAAGGGGCCGGCTGTCTTGTCGGAATCATTGTGGGGATTTTGGAGCATCTCGAGCGCAGGAAGTATGGACAAACAAAAGATTTGAGCAGAGATAGCAGATATGCATCGAGGAATGGAGCAATGGAGTGTATAAAAAGTGACACAGATCAGAGGCAAAGATACAAAATCATCAAGTGTTTTGAGAGAAAAATTTGTTTTAGCTTCTTTTGTAATCATGTCATTCCTTACCTTGGCTATCAATGAGTCGGACCTGCATGAGGTGCCTGTAATGTAGGCAAATGAGAGAGTACCAGTGACGCAGGCACATGCTATGCCTATAAATGAGGGTTCTAGTAGTATTGGCAATCGAAATGATTTCGATGCTATTAATCACACTGTGGCTCTTAGTACACAGGCCATGACTGCAGTTTCCAATATGGCGCGACGATTACAAGCAAGAGTACAAGAAAATCAGCAATGGAGAGATGAAGTGTGCTTGTTAAAACAACAAGTAGTGAATATGTGTAAGGAGAAGAAAGAGCTAAAAAGAAAAAATGCACAGTTGGAGAATGCAGTGCAGTATTATGCAACGGTGATAATGCCAAGACTCACAAAAATCGAAAATAGAGAGAGGCATGTAACAGAGGCTCATGAAAAATTGTTGAGAGAAGTGAAAAAGAAAAAATCTGTGAAACCTTCTGAAAATTTACCTGTAATCGAGTAATATTTTCTTTTCTGAAATAAAATTGTGAGCATTTCTTCCTTTATTTATTTTTTATTATTATTATTATTATTTTTTTTTAAAATTTTGACTTTGCACAAAAAAATTGTTTGTTGGTGCAGATAAGGAGTATGGCAGATAAGAAAAAAAATGTATATATATACTCCCCCTAAAATTATGCACAGAATATACACATGCCCTCTTTTATATATATATATATATATATAATGATTGTTAATCTCAAAATATGAGTCTCCCCCTGAATTAATGCACTAGAAATTTCATAAAATTGAAGAAATAAATTACCAATTTATGACACCAAAGGCCCTTAAGATCTGGCCATAAACAACTACACCAAGTGCACTAGCAAAAAAGGAGAAAATAAAAATAAAAACAAATACTTCAATCAAGGTAGAAGCAACCAATATTAAATCCAAGAGAATTTGGAGCACATATAACAAGTAAAAAAATACAACACAGTGCAACAAAAATTTTAACATGTTGATCGGTGATAACCTTGATGAACGGAATCGGTGACGAATTTGTGTAGATCGGCAATGGATCTTGATGGATCAGTCACGGATCTTGATGGATCGGTGATGGAACTTGATGAATCGGTGAAGATGGTGATGCAGATTTCGGGTGGAGAAGTGATGGAGTTTGGGAGATTAGTGAGGGATTTGGATGGATGGTGATAGTGATGAAAGTGATCGATGATTTTGTGGATGGTGGAGTTGGTTGTAGGCTATGGTGAGGGTGGAGATGGAGTCGGCTAAGGGTAGAGGAAGAAGGGGAGAGCGAGACAGCAAGAGAAGGAGAAAAAGAGAGAGTAAGGGAGAGAGTGGGTGAGAGATAGAGACGGAACGGAAGAGAGAGAGAGAGAGAAAAATTATGTATATAAATATATGTATATTATTATTATGGTTATTATTTTTTATAATAATAATTATTATTACAATATTTATTTTATTTAATTATTAAAAAATTATTTTTTAATATAAACATTATATTGGAGTATTCATCATACCAAGTTCTGTTCTAATATAACAAAATTGTTCTTCATTTAGAGGCTTGGTAAATATGTCAGCTAATTGACAATTTGTAGGCACAAATTCGAGTTCAATGTCACCTTTGAGTACATGATCTCTCAGAAAATGATGCCTTATTTCAATGTGTTTAGTGCGTGAGTGCTGAATAGGATTTTTGAAAGGTTAATGGCACTTGTGTTGTCACATTTTATAGGAATATGATCATAGTGAAGTCCAAAATCTTGAAGTTGTTGTTTCATCCAAAGCAATTGTGCACAACACCCAGCGGCGGCAATGTATTCTGCTTCAGCAGTTGACAAAGCCACTGAGTTTTGTTTTTTGCAAAACCAAGAGGTGAGTGAGTGTCCAAGAAAATGACAAGTGCCACTAGTGCTTTTTCGGTCAAGTCTACATCCCGCAAAGTCGGCATCTGAGTAACCAAAAAGTTCAAAGGTGGTTCCCTTAGGATACCATAATCCCAAATTTTGAGTGCCGACAAGATATCTGAAAATGCGTTTGACTGCGATGATGTGTGACTCTTTCGGTGCGGATTGAAAACGTGCACACATACAAACACTAAACATTATGTCGGGCCTACTTGCAGTAAGATAAAGTAAAGAACCAATCATACCTCGATATTTCTTCTCATCTACGGGTTTACCTTACTCATCTTTGTCGATTTTTATCGATGTGCTCATTGGAGTTGCTGCAGGCTTTGATGATTCCATTTCAAACCTTTTGAGTAGATCTTTGATATATTTCGTTTGATTTAAATGGATTCCATCATTAGTTTGTTTAATTTGTAGACCAAGGAAGTAATTTAATTCCCCCATCATACTCATTTCAAACTCACCCTGCATGTCTTTAGCAAACTCTTTGCACAAATTTTCATTAGTAGCACCAAAAATGATATCATCAACATAAATTTGAACGATTAGCATATCTTCCTTTTTGATTTTTATAAAAAGTGTTGTATCAATTTTTCCTCTACAAAAACCTTTGTCAAGTAGAAAATTACTCAATCTTTCATACCATGCTCTAGGAGCTTGTTTCAAGCCATATAAGGCTTTTGAAAGTTTGAAAACATGATCCGGGTATTTATGATTTTCAAAACTGGGAGGTTGTTCAACATAGACTTCCTCCGAAATGTACCCATTTAAAAAAGCACTTTTAACATCCATTTGATATAATTTAAAATCTTTAAAACACGCAAAAGCAAGTAACATTCTAATAGCTTCAAGTCTAGCAACTGGTGCAAAAGTTTCATCAAAATCAATTCCCTCTTCTTGATTATAGCCTTGAGCTACTAATCTAGCTTTATTTCTAGTAACAACTCCAGATTCGTCCATTTTATTTCGAAAAACCCATTTTGTACCAATAACGGGATGATCCTTAGGTCGAGGGGTCAAAAACCAAACTTCATTTCTTTCAAATTGATTTAATTCTTCTTGCATTGCTAAAATCCAGTTTTCATCATTTTCAGCTTCTAAAAATGATTTTGGTTCAATTTGTGAAACAAATGCCAAGTTACCACAAATATTTCTAACAGAGGAACGAGTTTTTATACCTTCCGCCGCATCACCTATGATGAGGTCTTTGGAGTGGCCATGAGCATACTTCCATTCTTTTGGTAGATTTGAGTCATTTTCTGGAAGAGCATATATTTCTTGAAGATTCTCCATTGTCATTTCTTCGTCATGTTTGCGTAATGGATTTTCTTCATTTTCCTTTTTATAAATACTCTCCATGCTTGGTTGATTTTCTACAATATCATTACTTAAAAGATTCTTGGAAATAATATCGTTAGATTCATCAAAAACAACATGCACAGATTCTTCAATAAGTAGAGTTCTTTTATTAAATACTCTATAAGCTTTACTAGACATAGAATAACCAAGAAATATAGCTTCATCCGATTTAGCATCAAATTTTCCTAAATTATCTTTATTGTTATTTAATACAAAGCATTTACAACCAAAAGCACGCAAGTGACTAATATTAGGTTTTCTACCTTTCCAAAGTTCGTAAGGAGTTTTCTTAAGAATAGGTCTAATCATGCACGGTTTATAACATAGCATGCAGTGTTTACAGCTTCCGCCCAAAAATATTTAGGCAAATTATTTTCACAAAGCATAGTACGAGCCATTTCTTCAAGAGTTCTATTTTTTCTTTCAACCACACCGTTTTGTTGAGGAGTCCTAGGGGCTGAGAAATTATGATCTATTCCTAAGTCATCACAAAACTTAATAAAATCATCATTTTCAAATTCTCTACCATGGTCACTTCTAATACTACAAATATTAAGATTTTTCTCATTTTGAATTCTTTTACAAAGTTTTGAGAAATTATAAAAAGCTTCATTTTTGTGTGTTAAAAATAATACCAATGTATATCTAGTGTAATCATCAACACAAACAAGGGCATAAGATTTTCCTCCTAAACTTAACGTTCTAGATGGTCCGAATAGATCAATATGCAAGAGTTGAAGCGGTCTAGTAGTTGAAACGATATTTTTGGATTTAAAAGAAATTCTAGTTTGTTTTCCAAATTGACATGCATCACAAAGTTTATCTTTTTCAAAAACAATTTTTGGTAAACCTATGACTAACTCATTTTTTGAAAGTTTGGAAATTAAATCAAAATGAGCATGTCCTAATCTTCTATGCCAAAGCCAACCATTATCATTTATAGCAGATAAACATTTAATGTTAAAATGAGAAGATAAATCATGTAAATCAAACACATATACATTCTCATGTCTATAACCTACAAATAAAGTTTTGTTTTCTAAGGTATTTTCAATAGTGCAATGAGTTTTCTCAAAAACAACTCTATAACCTTTATCACATAATTGACTAATACTAAGCAAGTTATGTTTTAAACCTTCAACAAATAAAACATTTTCAATAATAGGAGAGGGATTTTTACCAATACTTCCTACACCAATGATTTTACCCTTGCTATTGTCGCCAAAAGTCACATATCCGCCATCCTTTGGTTGGAGTGTGGCGAACATAGCTTTATTTCCAGTCATGTGTCTCGAACATGCACTGTCGAGATACCATCTATCGTTACTGGATTTTGTCTTGAAACATACCTACAAAAATTTGATTTCTCTATTGGTACCCATTTTTTCTTGGGTCCATAAAAGTTAGAATTTGATACCCTTGAGATATCCTTAGGAACCCACATCTTTTTTGTTTTAGCAAAAGGATTTCTTTTAATAGGACATGAAGGTGAAATATGACCTTTTGTTCCACAAAAATGACATGTGAGATGAGAGTGATTAGAAGATGCATATACAAAACCATTTTTGGCAGTTTTTACTTTTGAAAAAGGTTTATATCCAATTCCGACTCTACCAAAAGTACGGTTTTGATTTTTAAGAATTTTATCTAAAGTCTCTCTACCTTGAGTGAACTTTGAAAGAGTAGTTTTCAAGTCTTCAATATTTTCTTTTAAAATAATTTGCTCATTTTTTAAAGACTCGTTTTCTTTTTGCAATACAACTAAATGTTTTTCAGAAATTGAAGACTCTTTTTGAGTTAAAATCTCATTTTCCTTTTTCATTTTCATGGCTTCATTTTCTAAAACATTTATCTTGGAAGTCAATGATTCATTTTCTTTTGATAAACTTGAAATTACTTTCTTTTGACAATTATTTTTCAAACTAAGTTTCTTAAATTCTGCATGTAATTCATCAAAAGCTAATTGTAATTCATCAAATGTAAAGGATTCGTCATTTACCTCATTTTTATTTCCAAGTGCCATTAAACATAGGTTAGCAACCTCGTTTTTGCAAACTTCGGTTTCTGTGTCGCTTTCATCACTATCTTCTCCCCATGCTGCAATCATAGCTTTCTTTTTGTCGTTCTTGAATTTTTTCTTAAGTTCTGGACATTCTGATTTGTAGTATCCAGGTTTGTTGCATTCATAGCAGGTTACTTCAGATTTTTTGTGATTTTCTCCTCTTTGAAAATCCCTGTTGTTGAAGTCTTTTCTGAAAAAATTTCGTACACCTTGTTTCTTTCTCACAAACCTTTGGAACTTTCTAGTGATGAATGCCATTTCCTCATCCTCATCTGAATCATCTTCCTTATCCTCTTGATGTTTCGAGGTGGATTTGAAAGCTATTCCTTTCTTCTTCTTGTTGTCTTCCTCTTCCTTTCCTTCTTGCATTATGAGCTCATGAGTTAAGAGAGATCCCATTAACTCATCTAGACTTAGCTTTGATAAATCCTTGGCTTCGGTAATGGCAATGACTTTTGTCTCCCAACTTTTTGGCAATGACCTAAGCACTTTTCTTACAATTTCAGCATTAGTATATATTTTGCCAAGAGAAGTTAAACCATTAATAATATCAGTAAAACGAGTAAACATTTGAGGAATAGTTTCATCAGGCTTCATTTTAAAAAGTTCATAATTATGGACTAGCAAACTGACTCTAGATTCTTTAACTTGTTCGGTTCCCTCATGAGTCACTATAAGCTTGTCCCAAATTTCTTTAGCGGTTTTACATGTGGAAATTCTATTGAACTCGTTGGCATCTAAAGCGCAGTACAACATGTTTGTAGCTTTGACATTAATTTGGGCCATTCTAGTATCTGATTCATCCCACTCATCTTCAGGTTTTGGTACCCTAAGTCCATCTATAGTTTTGGTAGGAATTTTTGGACCATTACAAATAATTTTCCAACATTCATAATCATTAGATTGAATATGTATGGTCATCCTAGTTTTCCAATAGCTAAAATTTGTGCCGCTAAATAGAGGTGGCCTATTAGATGCTTGTCCCTCGGGTAAGGAATAACTAGGGGTTGCCATGATCTACTCTGAGACGGTTAAGTCACAAAAACTAGAGTCTACGCTCTGATACCAATTGTTATCCCAGTTAGGCAACCCAAGAGGGGGGGTGAATTGGGTTACTAAAAATTTCACAATATTAAATATAACACAATATTCAGAATTTGAATAAATAAAAACAAACAGAATAATAATTATCAATATAAAAGTAGAAGAGATAGAGAGAGAAAATCAAACACTGCGATTTATAGTGGTTCGGCACGCCAGGCCTACGTCCACTCCCCAAGGAACCTCCTTGAGAATTTCTTTACTATCAATTGAATAAATACACCACCAAGCTTGTGGATTTGGCACAGGGCTTACTCTTATCTATTGAGCCTCACTCAACAATAAATGCCTTACCCTTACAAAATCTCTCACAAAAATAAGGAATAAGAATAAGTGGTAATTGAACCCACTTTTACAATAATTCTCTCACAAAGAGTAGATATGAAAGTGTAAGAACAAAAGCTAGACTTAGATCTGAAAGTTAAAGAGCAGAATACTCAGAATTTTGGAGCTCACAGAAATATTTTCTCTTCAAGTTCTTGATTTTTCTCCACATCCAACACTTCTATTTATACACAAAAATATACCCGTTGGACACTCCTTGCTGACGTCATGGCTTACATAAGCACGCTCCTGACGTCATGGCTTACATAAGCACGCTCCTGATGTCATGGCTTACATAAGCATACTCTTGATGTCATCGCTTACATAAGCACACTCCTTGATTTTGAATAGTCAACAAAAGATAAAAAATAAGACTGATTTTTTTCTTTTTGTTTTTTCAAACATGGAGCCACCATTTTTGTAGACAATTTAATACAAAGTTCACAACTTTCAAACAAACAAATAATTTTCTCCATCTAGTTTATAAATATATATATATATATATATATATTCATATATATATAACTCCATCTTTTTCTTCTTGTTTAATTATAATATGATATAATCAATGTAGTGTAGTGTGATATGATATGATATAATCAATGTAATGTAAAAAATTTAATAGCGCACGAGATGTATTCTGCATATAATGTTATATAAGTTCTGATCAAAATTTTGCATACAGAAAAATCTCTATAAATTATATTTATGATGGATCTGAAAATATATGTCCTCTTTAAAATATTGTATATGTTGTAGAGATTTTAAACTAAATATATTTTACCACTCCATATTAATTTTGTCAAAAAAAGACAACCCATAAATATCAAATTTGTCAAAATAATACAACCAATCAATCATTTTTGTCAAAATAATATAATTAATCGATTTTTCAAAAGATGAATAGTAATTAACCCTATTTTTCAAAATAATATAATTAATCGATTTGTCAAAGGATGAATAGTAATTAACCCTATTTTTCAAAAAGTGAATAGTAAAGTTTTTGAAAATATTTAAAATAATATTTAACATAGATATTTTAAAAAGATAATATTATTTTATTTAAATAATATTTAACAAATATATATATATTAAAAATATAATAATTTGTGTCAAATAATATGTATATTAACTAATATATTTTAGACATCATCAAAATTAAATAATATGATTAACACTTCCTTTCCAGCTTCACCAGCTCGCGTAGGTACTTGTCTTTCAGAGCAATGGCAGCCTTCTGTTTTTCGGCCTCGGCCGAACTAACCAGTCCGGTCAGTCTGCCGATCTCACCTTGTAGCTCGGCCATTTGTTTTCTGGCTTCATCTAGCTCGGCCGCCTTCGCTTCGGCTTCCGCCACGACTTGCCTTGTTGTCTTCCTGAGCTCTAGGACTTTCTTATAAGTAATGTTGTTTTTCTGTAAGGCCTGACAAAACGAAGACTTCCCTTGAGCCGAAGTGAAAGTTCGAAAAATTAGACAGAAAAACGGACAAAGCTACTTACCAAAATCATGGACTTTGATGAAGATCGGATGGACTTCAATTCGGTGTTTAGTTGCTTTTGGTGGTGCTCCATATCTTTGGGGAGGCACACACTCTTGGCCAGGTTTAAGGCCAATTGATGATCTTTGTCAGCAACAACCGAATCAGAATCTCTGATATCTCGGTCGTTGAAGGTTAGCTTCGGTGCCCAGATAGTGGTAGTTGGGTTGGTAGGCTCGGATTGGGGGCTCGGTGGCAGGCTCGGTGGAACAGCAGCTTCGTCTTCATCAACCAAGTTTTGTTCGGTTTCGGCAGTCCGGGCTCGCTTGGTTCGGCGGGATGAGGACGGTTGTTATGTAGGAAGGGCCACCACCGCTTCTTGGGTTTGAACTGATAGTGGTACTTCGGCCCTGGTTGTTGCGGTCAGAAGGGCCCTGACTCTGCTTTTCTTTGCCATCTCTTCTTCAGCGGTTAGTGGGACAAGTCTTATTTCGGGCAAGGTTGGGTCCGGTTCTGGTGCGTCTTCAAGAAGGAAATCAGTCACTCTGGCTTTTCGGCGACCGCTATATCTGTAGGTCGGCTCAAAGTTTAGGAGCTTAGCCCAACTCCTTTCTTTAAACCGTAATGCGGCTCGGAGTGTGTTCAGATTTGGGTAACTATATAGGGAAGCAAGATGAGCTGAGTCTGCAAAGAGGATACAACTGTTAGATCGGTTATGACATCTGAAACCAAAGTAAAAGAACATGCATAAAACCGAAGTAACTATACCAGGTTCTCCTTTTTTCCAATTGATACTTCGGCCTGGGATTTGGGCTTGCTGATCTTCAAAATTTCCCGATACCCAGAAAAAGTCGTCGTCATTTACATCCTTATCCGGCGTATCTTTTATTATATTTTCTCTACGACGGCGTATCCTAAGGTAATAAACCCAGCCATCGTCTTTGGAACCTATGGAGTACTGGTGGAAGATTTCGGCTAGACCGAGGTTCAGGCCTGCTTGGCAGTTTAGTTCAGCTATACCCATTATTATCCGGTATGTATTGGTGGATAGCTGGGTTGGGCATAGTTTGGTTTGCCTAAGAAACTCACAAATTAAAGGCTGGACTGGGAACCTTAGTCCGGTCTCTATAATTGAAAGCAGGGTAAAAGGTAAAAAGCCTGCTTCACCCCATGGTATGATATCCTGCTTAGCTAGGGTAAGGTGTACATCGTCTGGAATGCCATAATCCCTTCGGAATTCGGCCATACCACCAGGGGTCTCTACTAGATACCTATACTTACCCATTTGTTGTATAATTTACGAATAAGTTATGTCGGTGCAAAAATTGTGGTCAGTAGCTCGGTTGAGCGCACGCAGGAGTGCCTGGGCAACCTAAGTCTGCAAAGTAGAAAACAGGGGTTAAGCACTGATCATTGGACCGTGCTACAAATTAAAAGCAAGGTATAAGAGCCCTACTTCGGCCTTGTGAACTGGTTCTACCTCGGTTCGTCAAAAGGTTTGGTAGCTCGGTTTGAGCAGGTTGCTTATTAGACTGGTTCATCATCTAGGGGTAGCTTTCTGAGTTCGGTCTAAAAACTAAGAAAGCTGGCTTAGCCCCAAAGGCCTAAATCGGTTGAACTATGAGTTTTGTTACTTCGGTTGAGCCTCTAGGGGCAGCTTTCTGAGTTTGGTTTAGAAACTAAGAAAGCTAGCTTAGCCCCAAAGGCTTAGCTCGGTTGAAGACCGAGGTTCCTAGTTTAATGTGTTCAAACTTCGTTCGGTGATCTTATTTCGGCTAAGTTGGATCGAAATTTGGTTATTTTTTGAAGCTGCTGTTATCTCTACAAGTTCTAGTTCGGTTGTTGTCTAAAGTGATCTACCTATATAGGACAAACAGTATCCTAGTTCGGTTGTTACATAATTTTGGATCAAGACTAGTTTTCTACAGAATAATTCATACACGCATGAGTTCTACTGATTTTCTCATGAAAGTACAGAAGCAAAAACAAAAATGTACAAATATGTTTCGCAAAAACATAGAAAGTGAGATACGAAAGCAAAACAGAGGAAGAAAAGGGGGTTTACTTACCAGATTAAAGAAGAGGGAACTGGAGATGGAGCAGTTGCAGCAATGAAGAGCACGAACTCAGGATTGAAGAAATAGAGACACAGAGAGAGAAGACGAAGAATAGTAGAGTAAGTGATTCAAAAATGAATGGGTTGTTTTGTGTAAAGGGTGAAAGGCAGAAAGGGCGGGACTGTTCAAAAATTTCGCAGTACGAGGGCGGCCTGACAGCTGCCCCCAGCCTATCAGAACCCGCCACGTGTCATTGGATAGGGAAGCGTTACAGTCGTGATTGAAGAGACGTTTTGACTGGACAAAACAGAGCCCGGAGTGAAAGTAGCTCGGCTTAAAAAGCTTAGGAGTTTTTTAGCTCGGCTGGAGAGGCTAAAGGGTTTTTAGCTCGGCTGGAAAAACTTAAAAACTCCAGCCCGGCTAGTAGACTGGTAATCCCAATCATGCTGTGCAGATGGAATTAAGGGGCAATTGAGAGGGTAATTTTTGGTGAAAATTGGGCCGAGCTGTGAGATGGACTTTGTGGCCCAAAGTACGAAGGACTATGTAAAAAAGGCCGAAAAGTTACTCTGGCCCAAGAGAGATAAAGTTACTCCGGTTCAAGAGTGATAAAGTTACTCCAGCCCAGAAGAGATGTTGAGTTACTTCAGTCCGTGCAACTTGGAGTTAGGCTGGTCTCAGAGATAGTCCGGTCATGATGTATTCTGGGTAGGTCGGTCGGAATGTTGCTATTCATTAGATCGGTCCAAACACACCATGGTTCGTGTATGAGAGAACCGAGATATGGCGCAGTACGAGGAAGAACCGAACTACTGTTAGTACGGCCTACTCTGTGGCTTAGTATAGCCAGGTTTATCTTGGTCGTATGGCAGTTCGGCCGTGGTGAAAATCATCCCACTTGGTTTAAGCAGTAGGGGGGGTGTAAAAGGATAAGCATTATCCTTTAGGAGTATGAATCCTAGGAGGACTCTGCATGGAGAAATAAAAGTCCTACTAGGATTGTGCCACTCGAAACCTGTAAAAGCTCACAAGCATCACCTTGGAGGAGGTAACATAACACAACATACAATTTAGCTTCCTGAATACATTGAGCTTTGTCTATTTGTCAAGTTTTCTGACTTAGGCATCGGAGAGGTTTCCGGCACACACCCGCCGGCTAGCTCACGTTTGTGTTTTCAGGTAACAAAGCGACGTCGAACGGAGAAGCGTGGACTTAGTCAACAGGATTATACGAGGAAACTTATTTCTTCCCCGTACAAGTAATTATCATTATTATTGTAATATGAAAATTTTAATTGATTAATGATTAATAATACTTTATATAATTCAAAAATAAATTTAAAAATATATATAAATTACAAAAATAAAAGTAAAAATATATAAACTATAAAATAATATTAATACACAACCAAGTGATGCTGCTGGCTTGTGATGATTTCTACTGGGTAGGGGTGAGCAGTGGATATACCGATCCGTCAAAACTGACCAAACCAAACTGATCCGCCGCATTTTGGACGAATGCGTGATGACGAGCGGACGGTTGCGGATTGATTTTCTCCAATCTGCCAATCTGGCGGACGAATGGCGAATTTGAGATTCTTTTGGCCGCAACTGAACCGCCAAACCGCGATCACCCCTAGTAATTTATAAGATTTTTTATTTTCAGTTTGTTTAAATATTCTATTTGTGTTTTCAATTAAAAAAGAGAAATATTCTGTTGAAAAAAAGTTTTCAACTTGAATATCTTTTTTGAATTGAAAAAAAGAAACGTATTATTTATCTATATTTTTTGGTTTTTAAATCTATTTCTAAAAATAATAAATAGAAAATATGATATATGATGGTTGGTTTTTGTTTTCAAAAACAGATATAGATGTAACAATACAGAGACATATAATCTCTACTATTGCTCTGTTCATGGTTTTGGTGGTTTGAATTGTTTTTATATTTTAAGAACCACAGATTGTAATACTTTATGTGGATAAGGCATGCTGTGATTGTATTATGTAGATGAGGCATTTAGTGATTGTGATATTTTAAAGTTCTAAACTTTCTTGCTTTGGATGAAACATGCAGTGATTGTAATATTTTTTTAAGTCATTGACTGTAATACTTTTTTTTTTTTAGAAAGTGCACAAGTTGAATTATGTTGAAAATTTATAAAATTTTAAACCGCCAAACCGATTCGCACCCATCCGCCAAACCGCTCAATCCACATCCGCTGAATTGGCGGACGGATGCGGATTGATTTTCTCCAATCTGTCAATCTGACGGATGAATGACGAATTAAAAGTTCCGTATCCTCAACCGACCCGCGCCCACCCCTACTACTGGGGAAGATAATAGACAAGGAAAGACGTCTCACTAGTGTCAATCCTCCCTTGAATTCTGCTACATAAAAAAACATGCCTTATTTTTTTGAATAAATTGCAATAAATCTGATTTATTTATATTTTATTTCATAAATTTTAGAATTTAATAATTAATCTTTTCAGGATATTATCTTATTATAATTAAAAAAAATTGTTGGGATTATGTTATAAATTTACATAAAACTAAATCATGTGCAAAGCACATGACACATTTATTAAATCACTACAAGAAAATACACTTTTGGCGACTAAAACATTCGTCGCCAAAAGTGCATATTTTAGTCGCCGAAAGTATTTCCCGACTAAATAATTTGGTCGTTGGATTTGTCGGCCATACATAGTCGCCGAAAGAATTAGCGACTAAAATTCATTTAGTCGCTATAAGTATCACAAAATACCGACTAACATGTTAGTAGCCAAAAAGACAGGTATTGGCGACGAAATAATTCTTAGTCGCCGATAGAATACATTGCCGACTAAAACTTTAGTCGCCGAAACCTTTCATTAAATATTTTAACTCAACTATTAGCTACTAATATTTTTGTCGCTAAAAAATGAAATATCTACGGCGGCAATATTATTAGTCGCTAATAGTGAAGCTTCAGCTACTAATGTTTAGTCGCCCATGATTTTTTTATGTTTTCGCGACTAAAATTTAGTCGCCTAAACTTTCTTGGGGTTTTAGCTACTAAAATAAGTTGTCGCCATAGCTGTTTTGGAGTTGTTTTGGCTACCAAAAATTTTGTCGCCAAAAGTCTTTTCAGCTTTAGCCACTATACATTTAGTCACCATAACTATTTTATTCGTTTTAGCTACTAAAATTTTAGTCGCCAAAAGATTTTTCTTTTTAACTACAAATTGATTTCTCACCAAATGCATCATTTTATATTTTTGTTTTGTTTGTTTAATTTTACTAAATTTTGTCCAAACCTGTATGTATCCATCGCAACCTGTATGTATCACCTACATGGTTCACTTAGAACCATAAAACAAAAATGAACACCTGCTATATATATTCCAATTACAAATAATAATGTAAACTTATATACGAACGAACTATATATATTCCAATTACAAATAATAACATCATACATTCCAAATACGTTACCAAAATTATGTCCTCTATACACAACATTTTTACTATACTATGCATTGTAATGACCATTTGACAAGGTACAAATTACTATGGTAATATGTACCACGACAAAAGGTAATACAAGCTCCAAAAATATTATGTACCCCACCATAAATTATATGTACGATGCATCCAAATTCCACGGTTCATTAATTAATACAAGCTCCAAAAATACTTTGTACCCTGTCAAAAATTATATGTTCGATGCATCCATAGTCCACAGCAAAAAGTATAGGACGACAAAAAACTTCCCAACTTTCCCAGCTTGTGTATCTTCCGAGAAAAAATTAGAAGATCCACATGTCAATGCCAAAAGCCATCTACACAACAAAAATTACATCCATTAGTTCCATTGTAAACAAAAAGTTATATTGATCTACAAAACACAAATTGCAAGGATGTCAATTGTAATTGAAATTGTATGTAAATATAATTTGAATTTAGGTATTTCAATATACTTTTTGTACACGTTAACTTTTATTTAAAGTGCAAACAAATTTGTAAGTCAACCCCAACTCAAGTTTACTCTAATGTGTAAACATACATATATTTTATTCATAACTGTACGTATATAGAGATTGTTATAGAACATATATATATATTGCTAAGCTTTAATATATTTGTATAAGCTTTAGGCATTTTTCACGCCAACTCCCAACGTACACGTGCTAATTACGTCCCGTCCGTCCCCACACGTCCTATTTGACACGAGGAAACTACCCGTACCATCCCCGCAGTGCTTCGGGGGCTGCTCTCAAGTTTTGGCCCTCGAACGCCTTTTTTCGGCTAAGTTTATTGCTTTTTTCACGCCAACTCCCAACCTACGCGTGCTAATTACGTCTCGTCTGTCCCCACAGGTCCTACTTGACACGAGGAAGCTACCCGTGCCATCCCCGTAGTGCTTTGGGGGCTGCTCTCAAATTTCGGCCCTCGAACCCCTTTTTTCGACTAAGTTTATGGCGTTTCTCACTCTAACTCCCAACGTACACGTGCTAATTACGTTCCGTCTGTCCCCACAGGTCCTATTTGACACGAGGAAGCTACCCGTGCCATCCCCGTACTGCTTTGGGGGCTGCTCTCAAATTTCGGCCCTCGAAGCCCTTTTTTCGACTCAGTTTATGGCGTTTTTCACGCTAACTCCCAACGTACACGTGCTAATTACGTCCCGTCTGTCCCCACAGGTCCTATTTGACATGAGGAAGCTACCCGTGCCATCCCCATAGTGCTTTCGGGGCTGCTCTCAAATTTCGGCCCTTTAAGCCCTTTTTTCGGCTAAGTTTATGGCATTTTTCACGCTAACTCCCAATGTACACGTGCTAATTACGTCCCGTCTGTCCTCACAAGTTCTATTTGACATGAGGAAGCTACTCGTGCCATCCCCGCAGTGCGTCGGGGGCTGCTCTCAATTTTCGGCCCTCGAAGCCCTTTTCTTGGCTAAGTTTATGGCATTTTTCGGGTATGCTCCCAACGTACACGTGCTAATTACGTCCCGTCTGTCTCGTCTGTCCCCACTGCCATCCCCGGAGTGTGTTTGGTGTACATAAAGATGCACTATGGAGAAGAATTATTTGCAACAAATATATATTGGATGTGACTAGGTGGCATTGTGTCCATTGGAAACCAGAGTAATATCCTAAGAACTGCTTTTCAAAAATCCAAACAAATTTTAATTTTGTTTTACACATTATTCAGTTCAAATTAGTGTTGGTTTTATTTTTACAAATTTATTATTAAGAATCACATATTCATTCTTCACAGTTAGCGTTTTGAAATCAAAGCTCCTTTGCAGTATTTATATGGCACTCATTATATTGTAGTAAATCAAAATTCATTCTAATTTCTCTTTAGTCTTAAATCTCAAATCACATTCAATTGGAGTTGGTTACCTTATAGAAATCAGCGTACGGTCGTTTCTGTAATGTATCAAAACACCAGGTCCGCTGCTGCAATGTCTACTCACATGATGCCTCATAACCTATTCGAAGCACATCACAAAGAAAATATTTGCATACCAACTTTAGAAGACAATTCTATGAAAATATGATCCATATTTTTTGTACAACTTGCAGTGCCAAGAAAATTATGTTTACGAAATAGTAAGAAAATTATGTTTACCGAATAGTAGGATGACCGTTTGAACCTGGCAAGAGGGTTGTGAGCCGTGACACCACGTCGTTTAGATGATTGAGTTGTAGTTGTTGTGCCTCCCGTGCTTTTTTTTCTTCATCAACTTGTTTGATTAGCTGCTCTCTTTCCCTCGTAATTTCCTCCCGATCTCTTTCGCGCGCCTCTTTCTCCTTCAATAGCTCCTCCCTATCTCTTTGTCGCTCCTCTTTCTCCTTCAATAGCTCCTCCCGATCTCTTTGCCGCTCCTCTTTCTCCTTCAATAGCTCCTCCCGATCCCTTTGCCGCTCCTCTTTCTCCTTCAGCAACTCCTCGTGATCACTTTGACGCTGCTCACGAAGAACCTCCAGTTCCGCTCTCATTAACTCCATATGTTTATCACGTGCTCGTGCCGCACTAGAAGCTGTGGAAGAGGGTTGTGGGCCTACCCCACATCCACGCAAGTAATTTTTTTTTTCCCCGAGCACTTGCCTTGATATTTCTTCGTGGGTCAATTGCAACCCCGCATCGGTGGCTGTCGCTTGTAGATTCACCATATCATCCTGTAATGCCAACAAAACAATAAAGTGAAGATGGGAGAAGGAATTTAAAAAAACTTTATTAATTGATATGCATCACACTTTGTTTCAACATTCAATACTCACATGTAGCTCACCACATTTGGGGTCAATCCAATCTCCCGTCTTCTTAGACTTGTGTGCTTTCTTATAAAATTCGGGGAAATCTATATCCCCATCCTCATTTGCCTGTTATGTTCGGGAAAAATCCATTGACGAATTAGTACATGGTAATATTCACAATCAAGAAGAATTAATCATCCATTACATGTCTAAATTAACTTCTCACCATTAGCGACATTGCTATAGGAAATGATCGCGATCCACTTGTATGATTATAGGGGAGCATACCCCTATTTGCTTTACCAGCCGTCGACCGTTTCTACAAAAATATTAAAAGAAAAAAAAAAAAAAGAACATGCTTTACTAAGTTTCAGTGAAGAAGTTGTACATCTATTAGTGAAGAAGTTTTACATATTAACACATAAATTAATTTCAATAATGGCCTTTCTAATTTATTTGTTACCAGGTGAGATTCGTCTTTCCAAGCAACATCAATCAAATATTTCCAGTCCTCCAAGCTCACTCCACTAGGCGGACGACTATAGGGGTCATCAACACCCTTTTCCTCAAGTTCGAGGAACTCTTGCTTTAGATTGTACCTCCAATCCTTGTATAGCAAATATGCCTTCCTATCGAGGATCTGTTGAGCTTGTTCATCGTTATCAAAATCATCGCCGATAACAAACTTGTCCTACAAACATAGATACAGAATTAGTTGAACAATTAATTTAACGAAGTACAAATTATATAATAAAGACATTATGGCAAGATGAATGTCATACTAGCACCGCTTGGATGACCGCATCTTTCGTACTTTGATCAATTTTTATCCATGACTTCACGCTCTGAAGAGGGCACAATCGTCTAATTTGAAGCCCCAACTCATTCGTCGCTGGGGTTGCATTCCCTCCTGTGATTGCGTTCAACACCCGATTGACGTAGACATGTAATTTCTCCCCCTTTTTCCTAGCAATTTTTTTCTGCACGCCTTTGCCTAATGTAGGTCCTCGAACACGAGTTGACCTCGTTTGCCCTACTACAAAAGGGGAACGTTGTCAACATTACAAACATTGCTAATGGAGTACAAAAAGAAAATGCTGCACGTAAAGTCCTGTCACTTTTTTTGCTGCCTACTGTTGCTGCCAGCTACTGTTTGTGGATATAAAATCGGACGTTAATTATGACTACTGTTGCTGGCAGCTACTGTTTGGCTGCATACAATCTTGGAAAATTATGCGACAACTTGGATAAAGTGTTGGTAAATTATGCATAAAGTCTTCGTAAATTGTTATGCCGACCGTTGCTACCAACTTGGAAGGTTGTGTACCTAATATTTTATTTCTTGTGTAAGTGTCCTTGTTATGTGTATATTAATGTTTAGTTTTTTTTTCCTTTGTTTTTATTTGCCTTTATGGGGTTTTCATTGCCTTACTTGATGACTTATGCACCCCCCCCCAAAAAAAAACCAAATTATTTTTAAACAACTAAATAGTATGCTCTTACCCACTCCACCTGGTTGCGTCTCCTCCACCACAGTTTGTGTATCATCTGGTGGTTGCGTCTCATCAGAGAACATCATCGGGGTGCCACTCTCCTGTGGACATGCTTCAGATGTTGATAGTACGTTGCCACTTGTTGCTCTCTTCCGTCGGCCTGTCTTGACTCCCGGAACCATTGTACCTACATTACGTAACAAACATACATGAGTAATAAACATCGCATAAATTAGTAGTGTAATTGCTGCAATAATGACACAAGACTGTCTACTCAATAATAAAATGCTCGTTAAGCAATGGTAAACTAAGAGAACATGATGGTGATACACATTAATCTAGCAATGTCCTTCCTACTCAAACCCATTTATTCTGAAATTTTTAAAAATAGATTTGTAATTTTTTTTATTAGGTTCCCATAGCTATACATGTAATTTTGTTTTTTTGTATATTTGCTTATTGTTTAAAAATAATTTTATTAACCCAGCAATTACATAAGTTAACAGCAGTGCCAGATTTGCTGCACAGCCCCTAGTAACAGTTGAGTAAAATTAATCATGAATTCATGGCAACTTACTTCTTTTACTTTTGAAAAGACACGAAACTCACATTTTGCCAGTTCTTCTTCAACAATGAAACCAGAAAATTAACACTGAATTGCACAGTTGGAAAACAGCAACTCCCATGCAGAGAACCTTCTTCAGTTGGAATTTGACTGTCACTTTTGTCTCATTAACTTTAGACGCGACAGGTTCTTGATGCGTGACAAGGGTAGGAAACTTCCCTGCATTGGAAGAAATGGAACTCGTCAGATACGATCAATGGTAACTAACAAACTGAGACATAATAAGGAAGAACAAACATGAGCAACATACTCCCCAAAATACAACATTCCATAAATGACATCCCAAAACATGCAACTATACAATCACAATACACCCCAAAATCAGGTCATACACCTTTCATTGAGCCTAAATCTGCTCCAGCAGCATTCATGGAGTGTTGTCTTCCTAGTTTTTTTAATGGTTTGTGATCATGTCAAATATGAACAAAAGCAAGAACAAACATGAGCAACATACTCCCCTTACAAATGATCTCATCCACCATATTGGTTTAAAGTGGGTAACGGGCAGAACACTTTTCTTTGTCTTCATAATTGGCATCCTCTTGGTCCTTTGAAGGAAAGATTTGCAGATTGAGTTATTTATGATGTAGGCTCTCTAGCTTAGGCTAAGGTTGCTTCCATTATAGATGATGGGAGATGGAGATGGCCTGTGTGCCAGACCTGGGAATTAGATGACATTAAGGCTAATGTTCAGGGAAACCCAACTAATATGGAGGATAAAGCTATTTGGCTGGCATCCTCTGATGGGTGCTTCTCTATTCAATCTGCTTCGAATTTGTGGAGAACCCAGCACCCTAAGGTGCAGTGGGCTAAACTTCTTTGGCTCAAGCAATCACTTTCCCAGCCAGCATAGCAGATCCTCAAACATGGAGAGTTCAACTACAATCAAAGCAAAAGTGGGTATGCTCCCACGCTACCAATAAGGGTTCGATTCCCCTCCTGTTTACCTGGTTCAAACTTGGCGGTGGCCTACACCTAGCACAAATTCTCAGTCATTAGCCTTGACATTTATATGAAGTTGTGACTGCAGCCCCGCGCAATTTTGGGACACATAAATCTAATTATCATCCTGGAGAGAAGCATCTGCTGCTAGAGATGCTAGAGCAGAGACTACTACTCAAAATAAACAGAGGGCTGCAGTAGGACCTTCCACAACTTAAAGCATAGGTCAAATGCATATTTTAACATAACCTACCATAAAAATCTTGCCAGACAAAGCTGGCAGACACAATAATGCAGCTGAATAGGGGATCCATAAAGACCACAGAAATACCATCCCAGTTAATACAACTTGACACACAGATCGTGATAAGGCAACAGTAAGTAACTCGACAAACCGCTGCAACTTAGATTGTGAAGTTAGGTGCTTCCAGAATCAACGGTATGGTTGAAAGGGTACAGATATCTCGGGAGATCCGAGAGATTTTTTGTCATCTGTTTTCAACAAATTATGAGTGAAAGGACGACCATGTTCTGTAATCGTCATATTGACCAGATTATCGTCGATTGTTTCTATGGAGTTCCAAAGGTTTGCAGTGCAAAAATGTGAGAGTAATTAGGATATTGAGTAATCACACTTTGTAATCCTAATTTCTTATGTGACGGCCACATATTTCTAAACTAAAATTGACTTTTAAAGAAATAATTTTCAACTATAGAAATGGACGACAGTGTAAACCTCAAGTTTTTCGTAGTGTGTTTCTTGATTGGTCATCAACACGCCGTGATGGGGTATGTGTTCATAATGTATATGTTTCTCCGTTGCGGTCATCAAAGGTAGTTCCATATTTTTTGAACTATCTTTGTCTTACTCTTCTTGAAATGTGTAGAGAGAAGTACTGAAATATCTGAGTTTTAAGTCAGACAATAATCTAAGGGTCATGAAGAGTATAGACTACAAAAACAAACGAATGTGGATGTGTCTAATTGTTTGAAGAGGAGAATGCAAATAGTTTATAATGTTAAACTTGCAATTCTTTAAGGTCCAAGAAATATATATCGAATTGAGGTGTTCCAAATAACAACTACCTAACCCATTGAGATGCGGAGCTGGAGTATATCACTTGTCTTTCGTCTGTTGAATAAAGTGGTCAGGGGCTTATTCTGAAGTGTTTTGGTGGATAGGAATTGGGATAGATGATCTCATACTATGATCATCAGGCTTATTCTCAACTGATTTGGTGGTTACGATTCGAGTTAGGGGAGAGCAAGGTTGAATTTGGTTTGGTTTTGAAGTAAACTAACATCGAATAATTAGCTATGGTTTTATGAAATTTGGAATGAAACTGAATCTTGAAAATATTGAAAGTTTTCAACCAAACTATGAAAATGAGATTAAATTCTGTAATTTGGAACTACGATTTCTATAAATATATTTACATAAATGGAACTAAAATTCAAATAAAAATCATAACTATAAAGTCATGGACCTAACTGTCAATAATTAGGATTGAATCGAACCGATTTGTGGTTTTTAAAAAAAAAACAATTTCTTTTACTTAATTCGAATTTGAGTCACACCATCGGAACGTTTGAAACATGTTTGATACAAAAAACAGAGGCACATTTATAATGATAAGACTAACTCAGGAAAAGCATCCAAAATCAACAAGTGTTCAAAAAACAGATGCACATTTCGAACATTTTCGATACAAAAAAAAGAGGCACATTTCGAACATTTTCGATACAAAAAAAAGAGGCACATTTCGAACATTTTCGATACAAAAAACAGAGGCACAGTTATAATGATAAGAGTAAATCAGGAAAAGCATCCAAAATCAACAAGTGTGTTAAAAAAACAGAGGCACATTTCGAACCGATTTGGAACATTTCTCCAAAACGGAGGCACATTTAAACAATACAAAAAGAATCCAAATCCAAAATCAAAATGGACAATCTGCAATGTCAACCACACCCATTCACGAAGTCAGAAAAGCCCTAAAAATTTGTGTACGAAATAAATGGAAAATGAAAGGACAAAAACATGTCAAACCCTAAAAGTAATCGTCAGAGAAGGGGATGGGAGAGACATCGACAACCAGATAGAACCAGCTCGACAGAGAGGGAGAGAGACGACAGAAACATACCTGCGATGGTGATGATCGCCGATTTGCAGTGGTGCTGGTGGCGAGCGCCGGTGGCCTGCGATGGTGATGCTCGCAGGTGGTGAGCGACGGGTTTGGTAGGGACGGGTTTGGTATGTTGATGTCGGTGTGTGAGAGGGAGACAAAAGAGAACAAAACACTGTGTGCAATATATATGTACTGGGCGCGAAAATTATTTATTTTCCCTCTAAAAAAAAAATTCGAACTTTTAGCGACTAAACGACAATTTGTCGCCAAAATGCATGTTTGGCGACAAGAAATTGGTCGGCTAAAGATTACTTTTTGGCTACTAAATTCAAATATTCGTCGCCAATACTGAATATACAACGACTAATACAGATTTGGTCGTCAAAAAGTGATAACAAAAATACCCTTTTTTTGGCGACAAAAATGCTTAGTCGCCAAATTAAACCATACGGCGACAAAATAAAATATTGGTAGCCTAAGTGGGTAACAACAGCGACTAAATGGAAAGTTGGTCGCCAATGATACTATATGGCGACGAAAATACGTTAGTCGGCAAAAGATTTCAATGAATGCCGACCGAAGCCGATATTTGGTCGATGAATGTGGTATTTTTGGCGACTAAAATTGGTTTGGTCGCCAATTTTAGTCGCCAAACATGCATTTTGTTGTAGTGAATTTTTATGACAATAATACTCGCAATTGATTGTTTTAAAATAATAATAATCTTATATGCTGATTTTATTTATATTTTGTCTATCTTATGTCAGTGAGAAAGTGCAGCCTAAATCACTCTATTATGACATTATTTTTCTAAAAATTTAATAAATATGTCATGCATTTTACACATTATCTGATTTTCTGTAAATTTTTAATAGATCTTAACAAAATAAAAAATAAAAAATTGATTGTAATAAGATAATAGTTTGAAAGAATTAACCATTAAGTTTTTTATTTTTAGAAAGACAAAATATAAATAATTATAATTTAAAAAAATTTAATGTAATTGACCCAAAATAATATTATTACACAGTCAAGTGACGTTGCTGGCTTGTAGTAATCAATCTATCTATTTATCTATCTATATTATATTATAGTATGAAAAATGATTTTTCTCCCAAATTTTGCCCTCCCGAATCCCCCGACTACCCAAAACGACGTCGTTTTGGATATTTTTTTTTTTTTTTTTTTTCTTCTTTTTGCAGGTCTGAGACAAAGGAAGAGGGAGAGAAGAGAGAAGAAGAGAGGAGAAGAGAAAAAGGAGAGGAAGAGGGAATGGAAAGAAGAGAGGGCCCCTCCGCTTCTGCCGTTGGCCGATCGTCGCAGCTCGCAGCTCGTCGGCCGATCATCGCAGCTCGTTGGCCGATCGTCTCCGTCTCGCCTCTGCCTCTGTCTCCGCCTCTTGCCCAGCCTGGTTGATGTTAGTCCCTCCAGTCCTTCTTCTTCTTCTTCCTTCTCTTCTTCTTCTTTCTTCCTTCTTCTTTCTTGTTCTTTTCAAATTCGGGCGATTTGGGAGGGCTCTTTTCGAGCTACATATCACTTCTGATAAAGAAAATAAGATCTTTAGTGAGAAGAATTGTGATAGCTCCAAATTCTCATTCCATAATTACTAATTTTTGTGATTTTAAAAATATTTAAAAATAATTTTATTGGCTAACAAAGTAATTATAGATTAAAAAAATAATAAACCACCTAAAATTTTAAATTACAAGTTCCTAAAATCTCTCCCTCCAATATTTCTCTCTTTCCTAAATCTCATCTCATAACAAAGTAGCTATACATTAAAAAAATATTATACATTAAAAAAAAACACAAATTACAAAAAAAAAATTATAGATTAAAAAAACCCATAAAATCACAATTGTTAATTTTTGTAATTTTAAAAATAGTATTATTGGCTAACAAAGTAACTATGGATTAAAAAAAAAAAAACTAAAATTGTTAATTTTTGTTATTTTAAAAATATTTACAAATAATATTATTGGCTAACAAAGTGACTATAGATTTATCTCTTTCCTAATATTTATCTATTTCCTAAATCCCATAATCTATCTGTCTATGCTATATATTATACCAAGGTGACTTTTAATCTTTAGAGGTCCTAAGTGTTTCAAAACCTCAAATCTAATTTTTTGAATTTTTTATTTTTATAAAAAAATAAAAATAAAGCATCTATCGATTATTCCAATGATATAAATATTAACCTTCAAAATTATTTAATATAAATATATTGCCAATAAAAAGAAAGAAAAAAAAACACACACACAATTCTCAACCTCCCGCGCCATCTCAAAATAAATCAAGCTTTTATTTAAAAAGAATATAAATCTCATACAATCTTCTCTTAAAATAAATCTAATGAAAAAGAAACTCTCTCATCTCCCATAAAATGTATACTATTAATATTTTCTCAACTGTTCTGATTTATATAAACATAAAATTGAACCTAATATAAAATAAAAATTAATCCTTATATCTAATTCTGTCTCTATTCCATATTTAAATACAATTTTATTTCCAAATAAATTTAAACATATCTATACTATATATAAATTTTTTTTAAATCTCATAATTTATTATTTTTTATAATGATTTTATGATTTATAATTTAGAAAAGGAAAGACGAAAAAAATTATTATTGTGCACTTGTTCTCTAACCAATTCCTTCTTCTATCCAAACATCTTAGCCATCATATATTATGCTTTTTTCAAGCCATTAATGTCTTCATCACCCTATCAATATTACATTTATGGAATGATGAAACTTATTATTTTTTAAGTTTTTTTTATGAGACAATTTGAAGGTTAGTTTATGTTTAATCTATTGTATTATTTAAAAACTCTTTTATCATTTAGGTACACCATGTTTTTTTTCTTCTTTTTCCTTTTTTATCTATGACCTTTTTTTTTCTTTTTTGTATTTTATATTTTGTGTGTCATTTCTCCTCCCTCTCTACCAACCATTATCTGTTTTTTGTCTATAACTATTTTTGGTTAGTTAATATTGTTTTATTAGAATTTTTATACTAAAATGGCGTGATAGGGTTATTTGTATAATAAAAAAACATGTCATTAATTTTAAAGTGATAGATTAAAATCCAAATAAAATCATTATTAATAAGTTTTTTGTCTTGATTTTATGTTTGTATATCATTACTTTTTTAAAAAAATAAAAATAAATTTACCTTAGTATTTTTTTGATATCATCATATGTGTTAATTGACAGTTAGTGCACAACATTAGTTAAAAGGCATATAATAGTTTTCAAAGCTATAAAAAAGAAAATATTAATTTTAATCAATTTTTTTCAAAACTATTAAAGGCATTAGTCAATTATTTAATTATTTATATTTAATATGTGCAACTCCTCTCTTCCTTTATGGTACTTTTCTCTCTACTCCACTGTGAGTTCATAAATTTTTAGAAAAAAAATTATATGTAATTTAAAATTTTGAATCTTTTTATATAGGAAGTCAAAAAATAAATTTTAGAATTTAAAATATTGCCACACAAAACCATATCCTTTTAAATATAGCTATATTTATAATTAATTTTAATCTATCTATTATCTATCTTTATTTATATTATTATATAAATAAAAATATTGTACAATAATTAAAATTCAAAATCCTAATCTATTTTTTTTTTCAAAATTTAAAATTGTTAAAATGCATATGTTGCAATATCATTAATTTCTTCATATTATAAATTTTATTTTAAATCTTATAAGTTTTGTTCATTGACTAATATTCAATTTTTGTAAAAATATTCCAATACATTCCTTCCAAAAATTAATATAGCAAGTCCAAAAAATCACATTTTAAAACTAAAAATTATTAATATTTTTATTTGTTTTTTTTTTTTTTTTTACACAAGCATGTTAAAGTATAAATAGATATCTAAATAAAATTATACTTATTAATAAATATGACATTAATTTCAATTGTAATCACATCTTTTTTAAAGTCTTTATTCATTTTTGAACTTGTTTTTTGATATTTTAAATTAATTGTTGCGATAATTGTTTCTTACTCATTAAGTTTTTAAAATTTCTTTAATTATATCCCTTTCAAAAACTAATATAACAATTTTTTTACATTCATATATTTTTATTCTAAAATAGGAAAGTATTAGAACTATGTCATTTTTTTATTATTATAACAAAGCATAATTTTAATTGTTATTTGTCAATATAACAATTTTAATTTATCTATACTATATATTATAGAAAAGAAATATTTAAAACAAAACTCTTAAAGCTATATATAAAATTTTATTTACAAGAGATAAAATACAAAAAATTAAAATAATTATCTAAATAATATATTATTTTATACATTACATAATACGGTCACGTGTTAGTTTCTATAATAGAAAAGGGAAGATGTGATCCACCATTAGTAATTTTCGTTGTCACTAGTGTCACTCTTTCATTGGATTTTGCGACATAAAAAATACGCTCTTTTTTTATATTTTTAAATTACAATAAATCTCTTTAAACTAAGGAGTTGTTTGGGGTGTTCTAAAAAATTGAGAAAGAAAATATGGATGTTTGGGTTAACTTTTTGACTTTTTATAAAAAAAATGTGTAATAAAAAATTGTAAAAATTGATTTGTAGGAAAAAAATTAGGATTGGGAGTTGTGCAGCCGTAATTATTGACTTTTGGTGAATAGTGTTAACTTTTTAACTTTTTAAATAACTTTTTGAGTAACTTTTTAACTTTTTGACTTTTTTACAATATGCCAAACTTGGCCTTAGTGACCACCAGAAGCCCTGTCTTGACTTAGTGGATGTGAAAGTCCAACATGCTGAAAGTGCTCAATGCCTATGGCATTCTCTGAATGGTCTGGGATAGCCATTCCCTACCTCTGATTTTGTTAATATTGCACTGGATTCACCAAGCCCATGCACATCCCTAAATGCCCCGAATGCAATGCTCGCACAAGACAGATTGGTGGCTGGTCCCATACAGCCACAACCCTCATGTTTATAATCAGCTGGAATTGTCAGGGGCTAAGGCGACCCCTGACAATCCAGATCCTCCAAGGGTTATGAAAAACCCATCGTCCCAGCGTGGTTTTCTTAATGAAGACAAAGAATAAACGCTTTGTCCTGGAGCAGCTTCGCCGTAGTATGTGTTTCACCAATAGTGCCTATGTTGACCCAGTTAGGCTTGCGGGGAGGTTGGCTCTGTGGTGGACAACTGATGTAGACATTGATATTCGCTCCCGTAATCCGAATCTGTTGCGGTGTGTGTTATCACATCAAGGTATCACTTGGCTTGCCACCTTTATTTACACACCGCCCAGAAAGCAAATCCGTAACATATTCTAGGACTCCATGAGATCTTTTGCCTCTGAGAATCAATATCCCTGGCTATGCATGGGTGATTTTAATGAGATAAGAGCTTCTTGGGAGAAAACTGGAGGAGTGGGTCCAAATGCTTGAAGAATTCTAGGCTTCCAACAATTGGCTTGCCACCTTCATCAAGGGTCACTGTTTTACATGGACAAACAACCAGTCGGGAAGGCATAATGTCAGGGAAAGAACTGACCGTGCAATGGCAACGGTGGAATGGCAGGAACTATTTCCTTATACACAGCTTATTCATGAACTCATCCTTGGTTCAGATCACTATCCACTTATCCTTAATACTTGTCCGCCTCTGAAATATGTGCCTCGTCTATTTAAATTTGAATCAATGTAGACTACTTCTCCGAATTGTCTTGAGATTATTAGAACGAAATGGGATGAGGCAAGTTTGGGCTCTCCTATGTTCAATCTGTGTAAAAAATTGAGAGGGTGCAAATGGGTTTTGAAATCCTGGAGCCGAAGAGAATTCGGCGATAATCGCATCAAGTTATCTGAGCTCAAGACCAAGTTGTTGTAAGTTTTCTAAACAAAACTATATATTAGATTGAATTCTATTGAACAAAGAATACATACATCATTTATATAGAGTACCACTAATTCCTAATCCTACATGAATATATTACTGAGATATTTAGAAGTCTAATAGATATAGGACACTTATTCCTAATCCTAGGAGAACACATATTCCTAATCCTAGGAGAACACATACTCTCACACCCCCGCTCAAACTCAAGGTGTTTTAGTAGAAAACGTTGAGAGTTTGTCAAGAAAGAACCGAAACCGAGCAGTGGTGTGAGTCTTAGTGAAGAAGTCAGCAAGTTGCAGAGTCGAAGAGACAAAAGGAAGCGAGATAAAGCCAGACTGCAGATGCTGACGGACAAAGTGACAATCAATCTTAATATGTTTTGTCCGTTCATGGAAAACAGTGTTATGAGCAATTTGAATAGCACTTCGGTTGTCACAATAGAGAGAGGTCGGGGAAGATTGAGGGACGCCCAACTCAGATAAGAGATTATGAAGCCAAACAATTTCAGCAGTAGCATGAGCCAGAGCACGATACTCAGCTTCGGCAGTAGAACGGGCAACAACAGTCTGTTTCTTACTTTTCCAAGAAATAAGGGAATCACCAAGAAACATACAGAAACCAGAAGTAGATTTACGATCATTAACATCACCAGCCCAATCAGCATCAGCATAAAGCCACCAAGTCTAAGAAAGAAGTAGAAGAGAACAGCAAGCCCTGAAAGATAGTACTGCGAAGATAGCGAAGAGTCCGAAGCAAAGCAGCCCAATGTGTAGAGCGAGGGGCAGAAACAAACTGACTAATCACATGGACAGCATAGGCAAGATCAGGGCGAGTAACTGTCAGATAGACTAAACAACCCACAAGCTCGCGATATAACGTAGGATCATCTAGAGGAACCCCATCAGTAGTGTTGAGCTTTACATTAAGCTCAATGGGGGTATCAGACAGCTTAGTGTCAGTAAGTCTGGCACGATGGATAACCTCGTTAGCATACTTAGCCTGGGACAGAAAGTAACCCTTGGGAGAAGAAGTCGCCTCAATGCCAAGAAAATACCGCAGTGGTCCTAGATCCTTCATTTCGAAGGTGCGGAATAGATGCTGCTTGACCTCAGAGATAGCAGAAGAGTCAGAGCCAGTGATGATCATATCATCTACATATAGTAAGAGAGCAACAAAACCAGCCGAGGTATGTCTTAGAAATAAAGCAGAGTCGAAAGCAGAAAGATGAAACCCAAGCTCAGTAACAGCAGTCTGAAAGCGATCATACCAAGCACGAGGAAACTGCTTCAGACCATACAGAGCACGCCGAAGACGACAGACTTGGCCAGAGGAATAGTGAAGACCAGGGGGAGGACGCATGTAAACCTCCTCAGTGAGATGGCCATTAAGAAAAGCATTCTTAATATCCATCTGATAAAGAGGCCAAGAACGAATAGCAACGACAGAAATCAAAGTACGGACAGTAGTCATCTTGGGAACAGGAGCAAATGTCTCCTCATAATCAATACCATACTCTTGGGAGAAACCTTTGGCCACCAGACGAGCTTTGTAGCTCTCAAGAGAACCATCAGAATGAGTCTTGACTTTGTAGACCCATTTGTAACCAACCAGGTTTTTACCAGCAGGTAAAGGAACCAACTCCCAAGTACTAGTTTTCTGTAGAGCAAACAACTCATCCTCCATAGCTTGAACCCAATGAGGATCCTGACAGGCCTCCTTGTAAGACTGAGGTTCTGCAAAAGAGTGAATAGCAGACAAAAAGGTACGATAGAAAGCAGAAAAACAAGTATTGGACCAACCCAACCTTTTTGGAGGATGACGCGCTCAAGGAGGATATCGGTGTGCAGTAGGATCAGAGTCGTCAAAAGCAGGAGGATCGGCAGCAGGGGTAGAGACAACTGGTAGAGGAGGAGCCTTGCGATGAGAATAAACTAACAACGGAGGAGAAGAAGGAGGAGAAGGCGAAGAAGGAGAAGTAGTCAGAGGTGAAGCAGGAGGAGAAGATGGAATAAGCTCAGGAGGAACTGTGGAGATGTGCTCATCAGATGGGACCTCAGAAGGAAATGGATCAATATGAACCAAATCCTCTTTGGAAACTGGGGCGGTGAGAGGAGGAAGCTGAAAGTAAGATAGACGTTCGAGAAAGGCAACATGGCGGGAGACATAAAGGCGACGAGAAACAGGATCATAACAGCGATAACCTTTCTGAGTGAGACTATATCCCAAAAAAACACATAGGACAGACCAGGCACTAAGTTTAGTCCTATCTTTACGGGGTAAAAGGACAAAACACGCAGACCCAAACACACGAAGGAGGGAGTAATTAGGAAGTTGAGAAAAGAGAGCCTCATAAGGAGACCAACCAGAAAGAAGGGGGTAGGCATACGGTTGAGAAGAAAAGCAGCAGTAAGAACTGTCTTATCCCAAAACGAAGCTGGAACGGAGGCAGAGAGAAGAAGAGACCTAGCTGTCTCAAGAAGATGACGGTGTTTACGCTCAGCTCGGCCATTTTGGACAGGTGTATCAGTACAAGAAGTTTGGTGAATGGTACCCAAGTTGGCCAAATATTCACAGAATTCAGTTTTAAAGTATTCCCCACCCAAGTCAGACCGCAACATTTTAATAGTAGATCCAAACTGTGTAATGACCATGGACTGGAAAGTACGATATATCTGGTGGAAGTCAAACTTATGAGTCATAAGATAAACCCACGTGTAACGGGTGCAATCATCAACAAAAGACACATAGTATACTTTAGTAAGAACAGGAGAGGGTCCCCAGACATCAGTATGCACAAGAGAGAAAGGAGAAACAGAAATAGATGTACTTTTATTAAAAGGTAAAGCTGACATTTTGGCAAGTTTACACCCCCGACATTCATCAATTTGACTATAAGAAACTTTACCCAACAATCCTGACTGAGCTAAAGACCGTAAGCGGCCAACAGACAAATGACCGAGACGAGAATGCCATAAGTAAAACTGACTCGACTGAGAATCTAATTGAAACGAGGAAAGTGCAGTTGGAGAGGTGGATAAGGGGAGATGCAAGCTTTGAACCACATAGAGATCTCTAATTCTACGGCCGGTCCCAATCTGCTTCTTGGACACCCGATCCTGCACACAACAGACAGAAGAGGAAAAAATAACATCAAAACTAGACGCATCAAGTTGACTGATAGATAACAAACTGACAGATAACTGAGGAACATAAAAAATAGAAGGAATAGTAACAGCAGACATGGCAAAGGGTAAGACAGACCCAACAGATAAAACAGACATACCAGATCCATTAGCAGTATTAATAGTAATAGGAACGGGTGGGGGAATACAATTTTGAAGTAAGGAAAGGTGAGGAGTCATATGATGAAAGGTACCAGAATCAAAAATCCAAACAAAAGAAGGAATACCTGAAGAGGACCCAAGCAAACCCAAATGAAGAGAGGTAAGAGCGGAGACAGATGGGGATGACTGAGAGGTGGACAGAATATGCTGAAGTTGTGCAACCTGAGCACTCAGGGAAGCCAAGTCAGGATTGGGAGCCGGAGTAGATGCAGTGTAAGCAGCAGGAGGTCGGAAAGTACTCGAAGTAGAACCGCGGAACTGTATCTGAGAAGATGGAGAAGGCTGACGTCCCTTTTTGGGACAATTGTTCTTCCGATGACTCTTCTGATGACAGAAAGCACACTCATCTGGCCCTACTGGTCCTCTCTTGGGTTTCGTAGTGGCTTGAAGTTGATGAGGAGGAGGGGTTGATAACAAGGGTGGCTTGGCAGGAGCTAAGAACACAGAAGGAGGCAAAGTCTGACTGGCCGTCTTAAGACGGGTTTCCTCGGAGAGAAGTTCACGATCAATAGCATCTACAGAGGGAAGAGGAGATCGGTGAAGGATGCCACCTCGAATAGCCTCATACTAAGGGGAGAGAGCTGTTAAGAACTGGACTAAATGACCCTGTTCCCGAAACTCAATATAAGCGTCTAGTATCTTGAGACTAGGTGGTTCCATAAGAGCCAACTGATCCCAGAGACCTGTCATCTCAATATAAAAGTCCTGAATAGTTTGATCCCGCTGACGAGCACTCTGAATAGTTGTTTCCAACTCATACCGCTTGGCAAAGTTGGACTGCTGATAAACACTGAGTAAATAATCCCACACTTCCTTGGCAGTACTGTACTTGGAAAACATCATTCCAATACGGTCATCCACAGAGTTATGAAACCAGGTAAGAACTTGGGCATTATCACAATCCCAAGTGTCACAGGAAGACAGATACCCTTCTACCTTTGGGTCCGATGGACGAGGAGCAGAACCAGAAACATAGCCCCATTTTTTTTGACCAAGAAGAAAATTCTTCATAACACTGGCCCAATATGCATAATTGCCACCAGTGAGTTTACATTTAATGGCTTGAATTTTAGGGTCCATTATAAAGAAAAGTTGTAGAATAAACAGACAAATATGGGGCTTGAGTGCAATATTCCTGAAAAAGGGTCTTAAATAGAAATAGTCAAGTTGAAGCACAGAGATCACAGAGATCGCGAAGCGCAGAGAGAGAGAGAGAGAGAGAGAGAGACTGAAGCTGAGATCGATCTTCAGACGGAGCTCGCGAAGATCTCAGACAGAGATCGCGAAGCACAGAGGCAGATGAACCAAATTAACCAAAGAGCCAAAGTAGATGGCTGCGAATCGATTCAAACAAAGATCGCGAGGAAGAGAGAGACCTTCGTGAGACGAACCAGAGAGGGCTAGGGTTTTGAACCCTCGCGAGTCTGGAGAGAGAAAAGTCGCGACTCCGATGGTGACAAACCAGTCGAACCAGAGAGGGCTAGGGTTTTGAACCTAGCTCTGATACCATGTAAGTTTTCTAAACAAAACTGTATATTAGATTGAATTCTATTGAACAAAGAATACATACATCATTTATATAGAGTACCACTAATTCCTAATCCTACATGAATACATTACTGAGATATATAGAAGTCTAATAGATATAGGACACTTATTCCTAATCCTAGGAGAACACATATTCCTAATCCTAGGAGAACAAATATTCTCACAGTTGTCTCATCTTCAAGCTCTTGACTGGTCCGAAGAAAATGTTGCTGCCCAAAAAGAGAAAGATGAAATTTCGAGGGTGCTAATCCGTGAGGAGATGTTTTTCCACCAGCGATCTCAGGTTAACTAGTTATAGTCAGGTGACCAGAATTCTGCCTTTTTTCATGTCTCCTCAATCTAGCGTCATCAACAAAACCAGCTAGTTGAATTGCAAAATGAGGAGGGACAATGGTTATCAACTGACAATGAGATCAATTCACACCTCCATGATTATTTTTCTTGTGTTTTTACAAGTATGCCTTCTCGATCTTTCATCTCAGCTCTGTCGTCCGTTCAGAGGGTTATTTCGGTGGAGATGAATGAGTCATTGACTCGCCCGATGTCCAATGCAGAAATTAGAGCTACTACCCTTCAATTGGGACCTTTGAAAGCACTTGGACCTGATGGTTTCTCTAGTATTTTTTTCCAAACTTATTGGGAGGTGGTGGGTGATGATGTTTGCTTAGCGGTTCACAGTTTTTTTTGCAAATGGGCATATATTGAGGGAATTGAACTACACTAATTTGGTCCTTATTTCCAAATTTCCTAATCCAAAAAAGCTCACACAATTTCGGCCTATTAGCTTGTGTAACTTCACCCTCAAAATCATTACCAAAATTTTGGCCAATCGTTTGAAACCAATCTTGAAACAAATGATCTCCCCGCAACAATCTGCGTTTGTGCCAGAGCATTTGATCCAAGAAAACATTTTAGTAGCTCATGAAGCCTTCCACCATCTAAAGCTGAAGAAGAGAGGCTCCAGGCATGAGATGGCAATCAAGCTAGACTTCAATAAGGCTTATGATCGCATCCAATGGGATTTTTTAGAGGCTCTTCTTATTAAAATGAGGTTTAGCTCGATTTGGGTTTAGTGGATTATGGAAGTGGTGAGTACTGTGTCTTTCTCGATTTTTGCTAATGGGGAAAACAGAGCTGCCTTTATTCCCCAAAAAGGTCTTCGTCAGGGAGATTCACTCTCACCCTACCTTTTAACCTTGGTTGTTGATGTCCTTTCCAGAACGATTTCAGCGAGTATTTTTGCTAATAGATTACATGGCATCAGGTTGAAAAGAGGTTGTCCTATTTTATCCCATTTACTCTTTGTTGATGATGTTCTTCTGTTCTCTACTGCAAATGCGGCTCAATGTCAACATCTGAAGGCACGTCTGGAGGAGTTTTGCCTTGCCTCTGGCCAATTGATAAACTGGGAGAAGTCTAGCATTCATTTCTCATCCAACACACCCATTCCAGTCCAACATGAGATATGTTCGCTTGTGGGCATTTCTTCCATGATGCATGACTCCAAGTATCTAGGCCTTTCTTCCTTTTGGGGCCGATTGAAAACGGAAGCATATGGGTATTTGATTGAACGGGCAGTTCAAAAGATGCAAGGCTGGAAACAACACCTCTTATCACCAGTGGGTCGTGAAACCCTCCTTAAATCGATGGTGCAAGCAATTCCCGCCTATGCTATGGCCTGCTTCGCCTTTCCTAAAAAATTCTACGATCAACTTAATGCTTTCATGAGCAACTTATAGTGGGGAGAAAATCCGGATGGCAGATGTATTCACTGGGTAAAATGGAGCAGCCTCTCAGTTGCAAAATCACAGGGTGGGATGGGCTTTCATGACTTCAAAGCCTTTAACCTTGCTCTTCTAGCCCGTCAAGCTTGGAGGATTTTGAAGTTCCCTACTCCTACCGTTCAAGAATGTTAAAAGGTATTTATTTCCCTCATACAGAGTTTATGAAGGCACAAAAGGGGAGGAAAGCGTCTTGGGCCTAGGCTAGCATACTCCAAGGCAGAAATTTACTCGAGAAAGGTGTTCGGTGGCAAGTTGGCAATGGGGAATCAATCCAGTTCTGGGAGGATAAATGGGTACCTAACACTCCAGATTTCACAGTCCAGCACTCTCGACCTCCAGATTGCCCAATTTCTTGTGTTTCAGATGTTATTATTCTTAACAGCAAAGATTGGGATATTAACAAATTGAGGAGTGTGGTTAGTGCAGATGCGGTAGATAGTATTCGGTAAATTCCCATTTCATGCGAAGATAAAGCAGATGAGGTTGTCTGGCATTTTACCCCGAAGGGTGACTATGAGGTTTGAAGTGGATACCACGTTGCCATTAAAGACACCTTGCAACATGATCCTTCGTCAGTGGCCTCCTCATCCTTTCCCCCTCGGCGAGCATATGGAAGTTAATCTAGTCCCTTAAAGTCCTTCCCAAAATTTGTCATTTTTAGTGGCAGGTGTGCAAAAACAGGTTGGCCTCTAAGGAAAATCTATTCCGCTGTAGATGTGCTCCATCTAGTCAATGCCCAGCTTGTGACTGCCCGGTTGAAACTATTGAGCATCTTCTATTCTATTGCCCTTGGACTAGATCGGTTTGGTTCGGCAGTGAGTTAGGCATAAGGGTTGATTTGTCTGAGTGCAACTCTGTGGCTGAATGGGCCAATTCTCTCATGGATATGTGCTCCAATAAAGCAGAACAGTTAGAGGTTATTGGGAGAGTGGCGATGGTGGGTTGGTATATTTGGAAATCTCGCAATGATTGGGTGTTTAATCACAATCCTCTAAACCCCACGGCAACTCTGCAACAAGCTAAGGCTGCTTTGAGAGAATTATTTGTTCTAAATCAAAATGATGCCCAACAACCAAGCGAAGTAGTGACAGAGTCTCCTATCTGCAGATGGAGCCCCCCGATTTCAGGCCAATTTAAACTTAACTGCGATGCCAGTTTTTCCCAAGATGGGTCGAAGGCATCCTTGGCTGTTGTTCTGCGAAATTGGGAAGGAAAGCTGATAGATGGCAGAACCTCTATCATTCATGTTTCGTCAACCATGTAAGGAGAAACCCAAGCGGTTCGAATGGCATGTGTCTTTTCTCACACCCTCAACCTCAGGCAAGTCCATGTGGAAGGAGATAACAAATCTGTCATCAATTTAAGCACCAAGGATCCTCTAGAGTGAAATTTTCCTAAAGTTTCCTAGAGTGTTACATTGTGTTGTTGAGATTTACTAGCAAGTCACATCAGAAAAATTGATGTGACTTGTCAGTAAATCTCAACCACACAATATAGCACTCTAGGAAACTTTAGGGAAAAATCCCTCTAGAGGATCCTTGCTCCAATTTAAGTGTATCCGAACTGGTGCCTCCTTGGGATTGCCAGGCCATTATCCATGACATTCGACTTGCACGGTCCCGAGGGAATATCTCTTTCAGCTGGTCGTCTAGAACACCAACCGAGTGGCCCACTGGGTAGCCTCTTGCCATTTGAAAGGGAAGCTTCCGCTCGACTGGGTTGTCCATCCCCCTCTAGAGCTTAGGTCTATCCTTTCTTTGGATTTGTTGTAAGCCGTCTGGCGTTTTCTTGTTCAAAAAAAAAAAAAAAACTATGATTTATTTACATTTTATCTTATAAATTTTAAAACTCAATAGTTAACCCTCTTAAAGTATTATCTTCGTATAATTAACCATTTTTGTTAGAATTATGATATAAATTTACATAAAATTAAATCTTGTGCAAAACACATGACACATTTATCAAATTTTTATGATAATAATATCCGTTAATAATTGTTTTAAGATAATAATATTATTATCTAGTGATTTTATTTGCATTTTTCCTCTCTAACCTTAGCGGCAAAGTACAAACGGAATTACTATATAATGACATTATTTTTTTAAAAATATATTTTACATATGATCTGATTTTTTTATAATTTTTTAATAGACTCTTAAAAAAAAGAATTGACTGTAATAAGATAATAATTTGAAAGGATATACTGTTGAGTTTTTTATTCTTAAAATGATAAAATATAAATAGATCATAATTTAAAAAAATTTAATGTAATTTACATAAAATAATATTCAGTGTGTTTGATTTTAATTTTTTGAATTCAATTTTTTAGAAATTGAGTTTTTTGCTTTTTATTTTTCGTTTTTTTTTTATTTTTAGTGAATATTTTTAAAATTTTAAGAAATATTTTTTACTTTTTTAGATGCACCTTACTTAGATATATCTAAATAGTAAAATATTTATAAAAAATATTTTAAAAAATTAATAAATACACAAAAATATTTTTGTGTATTTGGTGAATTTTTTAAAGATTTTTTTTTTACAAATATTATATTTTTTTTAAATATATTTATGTTAGGTGTGTCTAAAATTTAAAAAATATTAAAAAAAAATTAGTGAAAATAAAAAAATAAAATAAAATAAAAATTTTGCCCAATCAAGTGATGTTGTTGGCTTGTGATAATTTCTAGTCGGGAAAGTTTTTTAAAAACACTTTTGAGAAGATTTTACTTTTTTTTATTTTTTGTATTTTTTAATTTTTACTGAATTTTTTAGTATTTTAAGTATTTTTTTTAATTTTTAGACACACATAATATAAATACATTTAAAAATTATAATTTTAGTGAATTTTTTTTAAAAAAATTCACTAAATATCAAAAATATTAAAAAAATAAAAATTTATTATATTTTTTGTATTTTTGTGTATTTATTAATTTTTTAAAATATTTTTTCATAAACACTTTACTTTTTAGATACATTTTAAATAAAAATATGTTTAAAACTTTAAAAATATTCACTAAAAACAAAAAAATTAATTTTTAAAAAACTGAATTCAGAAAAGTAAAATCAAACACTTGATATGTTTGGTAACCATTTCGTTTTCAGTTTTCAGTTTATATTTACAAAAATTTTAAAAATTGTCATAAAAATTTGTTTGATAATTTTTTTGATTTATAAATGGCTGTCTCAGTTTATAAATTTGAAAAAAAAACGTAAACTCAAAAAATGAGTTTATGTTTTCAGTTTTCAAAAAAAAATTTAAATAATTTTTTTTCAATTAATCTTTTTTTGCAATTATTTTTTTAATTAATTATTTTTCTAATTAAATTTTTTTCAATTATTTTTTTAATTATTTTTTTTCAATTATAATATGTGTGATCCCATTATCATAAATAATAAAAATAAATATATATATTTTAAGTCTGAATAAACATATTTTTTAATTTATGTTTTTAAATTTTTTAAAATATTTTATTCAAACTAAATGTATTTATAATTTATATTTTTTAAAAGAAAATAAAATTAATTTATAAAATTTTTATAAACATAAATAAAAAACGTAAATGTTTCCACACGCGTAAATAAAAAAGGAAAGTTGTGGTCCACCGTTAGAAATGGTGAAATTTTTACTGTCACTACGTTACGTGTCACACCTCCATTAGATTCTGTTCTGTTACATGAAAACATCACGCTTTGTTTTTATGAATTTTGTTATACAGATTAAAAAATTAGATTTAATTTTTAAATTTAATAATGTAATAATTAATTAAGATATTTAAAATAATATTTTTTCAATTATTAATCAATTATATTATTTATACATTTTAAATTTAAAAAAATAAATTTATATATCAGTTTTCATTTTTTTGTTTGATTTGATTCGAATCAATTGCGATATTCGTTTCGTACATAGTTGAAACCTTCACCGAAGGCGCCGAATTCAGAAGATGGTCGGTCGATGCTCACTTCACTTCACTCGTCGGCCAAATACAGACAATTTTAATATTATATTAAAAATGTATTAGAAAATTGAAGAATTTCATAGATTTGTAATATCTCAATAGTCTTAAAAATGTATTAATAAAAAGGACAAATTACATATACCTCCCTCGAGATTTAACTAAATTATAAATATTTTTTGAAGTTTCAAAAATTACAGATACCCCCCTGAGATTTATATTTTCATAACAAATTGTTTCCTGAGATTTATATTTTCATAACAATGTACCTCCTAATTTGTTATGCAAATAGTACCTTCAGGGGGTATCTGTAATTTCTCAAACCTCAGGAGATATCTATAATTTTGCTAAACCTCGAGGGATGCATATGTAATTCGCCCTAATAAAAATGTATTAGAAAATTCTCAATAAAAATGTATTAGAAAATTGAAGAATTTCATAGTTAAAATTTTTATTTCATAGATTTGTAATATCTCAATAGTCTTAGGTTTTAAAAGAGTTGACCCAATAAATTCATAACTAATATTTTATGACATTTGTGGAGAAATATTAAAAAAATATGAAAGTTTTCTTCTTCTTCTTCTTCTTTTTTTTTTAACTCGTATTTAATGATTTTTTTTTAAATTATAAATATTTTTATTGTTTAAGTGTATCTAAAAAAAGTAATAATTAAGATATTGCAAAATTAACTAAAAAATACAAAAATACCAATAACAAAAAAAAAATCAAAAAATATATTTGAAAAGTCAAAACCAAAGAAAGAATTATAAGACTTAGGTCTCGTTTGACAGTATCACATTTTAGTGTAAAAGTCAAAAAGTGATTAAAAAATTAAAAAATCCAACAAATTATACCAAAAAAAATCAAAAAAATTATTTTCTCTTTACTTTTTGCACATCTTTTCATAAAAAATTAAAATGTCATCTCAAATATACTAATTTTTTTATCTCATATTTTAATTAAAAAATAAAAAATTACTAGAATAACACGTTCCTTCAAAAACCTTACTAGTTTTATTAGCTTTGCATTGGAACTTTTGTAGATAATGTGCAAAATAATAATAATCAATAGGACCGAGCATTGCTATAATAGCACTGAGGCTTTTTATGGTAACTTAATTTATTAATTAAAAAAATTATACAGATATACTCATTTCTTGTTAAAATTCCAACTTTAATTACTTAAAAGAAAAATAAAACAGAAAAGGTAGTAACTTTTAATTCTAAAAAAAAAAATCAAAAATCTTTAAAATATTAAAAATTTTACCAAATACTCACACGAGTACAGTGGGAGTGTTTAGTAAATTATCTGATAGAATATTTCTACCAAATACTCAAAAAAAAAAAAAATGATGAGTAATGCTAAAGATACAAAATTTCTACCAAATACTCATCCATATGAATATTTAGGCTCTGTTTGGCAAGTTGGGTTGGGGGCTTTTTTGGCTATTTTGGCCACAAAAGACAAAATAGGCTATTTTAGTTACAAAAAACAAAACATCACATCCAACCCATAATCATTACACTCTTCTCTCACAAAAAAAGTCAAAAAAGCCAAAAAACCCTTCCCAAACCAAGCTTTTTAGCCCAGGCTAAAATAGCCAAAAAGCCAACCCACTTCCCAAACCAAGCCTTAGTAAAAAAATTAAGATTTATTGCATTTTTTAAAAGAAAATTTTTAAATAATTGGTCTTTTATAAAATATTTATAAATTCATAAAAAAAAACTTATAAATTTAATTATTAAAATTAATAAACTTTATCACGTATTTTTTTTTAATAAAAAACTTGCACTCAAGTGCAATCTTTTATTCTTCTATTTTTAAAAATGATGCGCTGTGGTCAACCACATTGCAAATAGGATAAATTACATTTTACCTCCTTTACATTTGGTCACCTTTTTATTTTAAATTTTTTTTTTTCATTTTGATCTTTTATGTTTTAATTTTTTCCTAATTTATTCTTAAAACTAATTTTTATTAAAAATTAGATAAAAAATAATATATTAATAGTCACGTGATATAAAAATATTTGATTATATATAACTTGCATATTTAATATAAAACTCAAAATCTAATATAATAATATATTATTTATGTTAGGTAATAGTTATTATAAAATTTTTTTATCTAATTTTAAAAATTAATTTAAGCAATAAATTAATAAAAACTTAAAACATAAAAGTTAAAATATTAAAAAAAAAAGAAAAAAAAGATCAAAAGTGAAAAAATATCAAGAGGGATAAAATATAATTTATTACAAATATGATGAAATGTCAGCTACTGACACTGATATGATGGGATGTCTGTGGTTGAAAAGAAATGTGGCTGCTACGAGTCCGGATCCTCTCCTTGAGTAAGGTCCTTGAGTTCCTGCGGGCAACGACTCAGATCAGCCGTTGGTCATCCAACGGCTGAGATTATTAAAAAAAAAAAATTAAATTTTTTCGAGTTCTCGCCCAAACAAAACAACAACACAGCTCAGAGACATATTCACTCTCACTCTCTCACTCTCTCAGTTTCACTCAGCCTTACAGTCGATCGTGGTCGTCCGCCGAACCTACCCTCACCGGCGAACCGGCGACCAGTCCCAACGGCGACCCAACGACGACCACAGCTCCACCGCTTCAGCCTCTACGCTTCGTGAACTCCACCGCGACGACCACCATCAGTTGAGCATAGATCACGAACCAGGTTGGTCTTCAAACGTCTGAAATTAAGAAGTTAGGAGTCTGAAAAAATGTAGGGCTTTTAGAGTTGGAATTTCTGAAAAAATTTAGGGCTTTTCAGATTTGGAATTTCAAAATTAGGGCTTTGATTTGGGATTTTGAAACGTCTGAAAAAATTTAGGGCTTTTAGATTTGGAATTTCAAAATTAGGGCTGTCATTTGGGATTCCAACGGCTACAAATTTAGGGCTTTGATTTGGTTTCCTCTTCTTCTTCTTCTTCTTCTTCTTTTTTCCATCTCTATCCATATGCATCACATTGGTCAACTAGTGGGCTGTTTATCAAGCAAGACAGATTCATGAAATCAATTCAGCATTGCTCTTTGATCTGAAAATGCGCAAAAGATCCAACTTATCAGATCTTTTAATGTCCTAAATCTGTCTAAAATGAGGATTTGATTTTCACAGCTTGTATGAATCTTGATATTGTTTACAATCAGAAATAGGTATACCATGATTGGAGTGGGCTAACAAGAACACACAACTGGGTTTAATGCCAACCTTCCATTGTATGTTTTGTTAAGTAATAGAGCATCTCCAACCCTTCACCAGTTTTTTCATCTAATTTGATTCCAAATTTGAGATCATTTTTAAGCTCTTTTTCATCAAATTTAAATTGTATGAAAGACAAGGTGAAGAATTGAAGATACTATGTGATTTATTTTGTGTTCCAAACATTGCTAATTTTTCTTACTAACTGATATGACATCTATACCATATTATTGAAGTAGGTCTTATTCTAATTTTGGAAATTAGTAAGATTTATTAATTAGTATAACATTTGTTTATATACATTTTCTACATATTTCACTACAAATATTTACAGGGGATAATGATTACCTTTTGATCAATCATTAGCATTATCAATTGTGAGAATCATAATAGTTAGCACAAATCTCTCTAAACAAGCAAAGGGATGGAGGGAATGAAAACATGGGGCTGATATTATTTGATCAAGTGCAACAAAAATAATGGTTCAAGCTGTATGTGCAGCAAGGGCACAAGAGGGAATGGAAAGAAACCATATGTGCTAGGATATTTGAGTTTCCTTTGTACAATTCCTAAATTTATATGGGAACTTGGAAAAAAATGTCCAATGACATGATTTCGAATTGTAGGTAAAAAGTAAAAAACGCAAATCAGGATGATATATGTTTTTCTTCTTCTTCTTCTTCTTCTTCTTCTTCTTCTTCTTCTTCTTTATGATGCTTCTAGAATCATGAAGACCAACAAATTAACAAGCCAATATGAGGAAACTAGTAACACGTGAATTGTGATCTTCATGAACTCCAAATTTTTTTCATTAGAAGCTTTTTCCCATATTGATTTAAACCTGTCATTCCCAGCAGTGCAATTTACAGATGAAGCTTGCTGAACATTATTCACCCAAAAAAAAAAAGAAGCTTGTTGAACTCCAAGCTTTGTTGAACTTTGGGGCTACAGCTTTTATTTCCATTTTACAAATTGGACGCATCATGTCCTCTCAAACTTTGTCATTTTATATTGCATTAGTCTTTTATTTAGTTAAAACTAAGTGTATTGAATAGAAAATAAGCAGCAATTAGCATTTAGTTTTGACATGTGTGCGTAAGTTTGTTGGTTGTGTATATGGCAAGAAATCAAAGCAGGTGTTTTCACCATTTCACAAATTTGGGGCTTTGTTTTTTTGTGCTTATGGTTTCCTGAAAACTAAGATTTAAATATGCTTAATAGTAAATGAAAACTAGTGATACATGAAAGTTTCACTGTATGTGCATGAGTTCATTATTAATGTATATGGTAAGAAATAAGACCAATCATGTCAGCATATGTGTTTATTGCAATACAAGAATTCTGTTGCTTTCTACTTAAAGTATAAAGATCATCCTCAATGTAATGATTTCCTAAATCATCATCTTCTTGACTGTGAAGGTCATATCCTAAAGTTCCTTTTTTATATGTTTGTAAATCTTAGATATATTGTAGTTTAATAGAATATCTGAAAGTTGATAGTGTAAACTTACTGATATCCCAAACTTTTTCCTATGACTTACTGTTGCTTGTTACTTTGTCATTGAAGCTTGTCCCTTAGGTTAAATATGCTTACTGATATCCCAAATCTCTCATTATCAATTGTTAGAATATAACAAGAACAAAACAAACTCATTATGGTAAAAATCAATTTCAGCTAGTATAACCAAAATGATTAACAAGTGTATTTGGGGGATTCAACTAACCTCCAATACAAATATAAGGTATTCTGTGATCACCACCAATATAAAGAGCATCAGACAATATTCCATAGAGAGGCTTTATCACCATAGGGAGGTTAGCAGTGTTCTGCACAAGCTGCAATGTTGATGGATATAAATTGAGATTGTGGGCCATATGGAAGTTAAGAGCCAGCCAAGGGAAGCCCCTAAAACCTTGTACCCAGTACCCAAATCTACACAAAACCAACATCTGCTGACTACCCACTTGAGAAAAACCTCTTCTGTCCTCATGAGAATTGAGGAGTCAGTGAGAGAGAGTAAGAGAGAAGACAGAGATCTAGAAGAGTGTAGTGGAGGATTGGGAATCTGTATAGTATAGTGAGAGAGAGAGTAACTAAGAAAAGATAGTAGTGTCACAGGCAAAGCTAGGATTGCTTGGATTGGGGGCTGAAAATTAAGCCACTAAGATGGAAATGCAATAGTACAGACAACTTGTAGAGACAAAAAATACACTACTAATGTAACAAAAATGAAGATCTTAACAACTCAATGACCATGAAAATCAAGATCAGAAATTTATACACAACAAAAATAATATTCCATGAGTTACTTGAAAGGTGCAAGTCATGAAGTAATTTAGTCAGGGAGATTCAACTAGTTTAGATCTTAATTTGGCCACAAGAAGCGTGATAAGGAATTTAAGCATAGCCCAACTAATATTCAATAAGCTCCTTCAAAGGTGAAAAACGATTGTGCCAAATGGTCCACATCTATCACTGCATTGCTTAATATTGAGAAAACAAAAGTGGACAACATAAAGCTGCAATGGAGTAGAAGATATGACTAACACATCATTGTCCACTATCAATGTTGAGAGCTGCAATCTGCAATCTGGATTTTTTACAATCCTTATGTCCATATTTTCTTTTATTATGTGTGGAACTAACAATCTCAAATAAGAGTATTAGAATTATGGTTTTACAATCAAAAATAGGCACATGATTTTAAAATCATTATTTCCTAGCACATGCAAAAGAGCAAGCCTTCTGAGTGAAAATACAGCAAATAATGAGAAGGGCAGTAGCATTGTTTTCCTGAATTCAGTGCAACTAAACACTTTGAGACCTAATCAATTTGTATGTAGAACTACAATGCTGAATAACACATAGAATAGGTTTTTATGAGCCCACTACAATGTTGGTTTCAAAACTAAATTGGTTTCTCGAGGGCTGACTGTTTGTGTTGTATTGTGTATGTAGATTTAGAAATGGCTTCTTCTTCTATTAAAACCGAGAATGTGCAATTGTGGAAGAACAGATGCCATACATATCGTAAAAACTAATGAGAATGGAAATAAAGGGCGTTTGTTCTTTGTTTGCCCATCAAAATATGTAAGTATTGTATTGGAAATATTAAATATGTAAGTAGTCACAATTTAATTTGTTTTAATAGACTAACTAATTGTTGGTTGCATTGTAGACTGAAAATCCCAATTGCAATTACTTCAAGTTCGTGGCTGAAGATGATGAAGATGTGACGTCCACAATCCGTTCCAACACTAGAGCTTCTGATGGTGTTACAGTAGAAGACTTTAACGAGCTGAGGAGGAGGCTGTATGACGTGGAAAATGAACATGGCGACTATGGTCGAAGGCTTCGAATGGTGGAAAATATTTTGAAGGCGATGGTGTATTTGATTGTATTTTCTTTACTTTTGTACTTTATGATGTAATGTTATTATGGATTTATGGATTTAAAGTTATTATGGATTTATGGATGTAATCTACTTTATGATGTAATGTTAGTATCCGAAAAATTTGACTAATGTTATCATGGATTTATGATGTTTGTACTTTATGATGTTTTTATGAATGGAATTTGGGAAGTTGGGAATGATTTGAGATGGTTTTTATATGGTTTATTGTCCTAGTGGATTTAATGAACTTGGGAATGATTTGAGATGGTTTTTATATGGTTCATTTAACTTAGTACATGCATACCAACAGAATTTAGTACATGCATAATATGAATTTACTAGATGAACCAGCATACCAAATGCATACCAGCAAAATTCATTTACCAGCATATGAACCAGCAGAATTCACCAAATATGAACCACCATACCAGATGAACCAGCATATGAACCAGCAGACCTGGTGAATTCTGCTACTGTTTATTTTGCATAGGCACATTTCACATCAAGTAGCCTTGGCTGTGGTGTGGTGCATGCTTATTTTGCATGTTCTTTTCACATCAAGTAGCATACCAACAGAATGCAGAATCAGCATACCAGAACCAGCATACATGTTCTTTTGCATGTTTATTTTGCATGTTATTTTGCTACTGTTTATAACTTTTCAGTGTTCAAACCAGCATACTAGAACCAGCATACAGTGTTCAAAACAGAATCTGCATAACAGGGTTAAAAAACCATTTTCTGCTAGTGTTAATAACCATTTCAGAATCTGAACATGAACCATATGAACCAGCAGAGTATACCAGCAGACCTGGTGAATTCTGCTACTGGTAATAACCATTTCAGAATCTGCATAACAATGTTCAAGGGTCCTAAATGAACATCAACCAACATCAACCAAGTTAAATTAACATGTTCAATACAGCATGTTCAATACCAGTTTCCTGAATCTGAACATGAACATCAAGCAACCAACACATAAATTAAAAAAAAAGCATGCTGAATAACAGAATCAGTACAACTTTAACAATAACCAACATCAACCAAGCTAAATGAACATTAACAATAACCAGTTCACTTGGGTTTAACATATAAATTAAAATCAACTGTAAATGAACATCAACCAGTACAACTTTAACATCTAAATTAATTCATTGGTCCTTAAAAATTGACACATTAGTACTTTAACATCACTTTCCAGCAACAGTTTGCTTGACAATTTCAGAGGCCATGACTTCACGTTGCAGCCCAATTTTAGCATCAGTTTGGTTCTGTTCATGGTTGTCCATAGCCTACAAAAAAAAAGACAGAATTTTTAAGCAACTATAAATACATGATATCACAGAATTTTCAGCAACTATAAACTAAAAATACATCAAGGACGAACCTGACTACACATTGGAGTAGTTGATTCTTGAGAATATCGAAACCCAATGTCATATCCACATGAACCTTGTAGTAGTGACTGGAATGTTGGTTGAGTTGGCAAATAATTTGGCACCACATACATCTCCCGCAAATTGTTCGCCTACAAGAATGTCATATATGCTTTCAGTTATGGTTTTAGTCACATATTATATCCACACAAAAAATACAATGTTAAAGTAAGACTTGCATGATATGTGGGATACATCAATGGCGGAGGAATGTAATTACCACCCATGGGCAAAGATCGAGGAAGAGGATGAAGGGGAGGAAGAGGTTGAAGCAGAGGAACATGTTCACGAACATATATATCTCCTCCAACAGATAATGGAGAAGGTGCAACCGTTGAACTTGCAATAGATTGCAACGAAGCCAAGCTATTAGCACGGGATTTTTTTTTGGAGTTCGCTACCAACGCCGCTTCGAATCCACCTTTGACCCTCCTTTTGCCCTTACTAGTTGCCACCTTTTTCTTCAATCCTTTTGGTTGCACAACATGATTCACATCTTCGCATTCCACTTCAAAGCTTTGGGTATCATCATCATTACGTACTTCATTTCCAATACCAAAATGAGCACCTAACTTGCCTTCAACATCTGCACCTAATGTAGCAAGGTGTGCAATACAAAAATCATATGTTTCTTCAGTTTCAGCAGCTCTACTTGCTACTGCTCTAAATGCAGTCATCAATGTCTTATATCGCGAAGCTTGTTGGAATTTCACATCTACTTCAATGTCATTTTCCTTAATGTGCTGCACAGTTTCGGCTCTTGCTTGTTTGGTCCACCTCTTCAGAATGTATTGTGGAGGAACCTCTTTCATCTTCAATATGTCTCTAATGACCTTCAATGAGTGAGAACACAAGATTCCTTCCCTTTCAAACTTTGTACAATTATAACCCAAAGAGCCATCCCTCTCCAACTTCACTTTCCTTGCATGTTTGTTACCAACATCAACAACTGTGTAAATGGTACTAGCCTCGCCATATTCAATTGCTTCTATGTCCGATTCAATGGATTGAAAGTACTCATTTTGAAATTCCTCAAAGATCTTTTTTGTGTAGACGTTACCCATTTGAATTAACATTCTTATTGTTGCTTTCACCTTTGGCAACCTTTGGCACAAAGCATAGCTCGCTTCTAACTCCTTGTATCGCTTCTCGTAAAGTACCCTTTCGAAATGCATGAAGAATTCATTTAAGTTGAAATCAGAACGAATGTAATCCTTCAAAAAAGCATTAAAAGATTCACTAAGTTGTGTGGTACTCATTCCCGCAGCCCATGTTGATCTAACATAAGGCCATCCCCATTTTTCTGTCACCGCAAAAGTCAATTTCAACCAATGGTTTTCATGCGCATCATATTTATCAAGCATTTCCGCCCACTCTAATTTCCATTGATTTGTATCTTCAATGTGAAAGAAAAATTTATTTAGTACACCCTTCACCCCCTTATCTTGGAACAAACAGTTAACATGTTTTAATGCATTTTGCATCAAATGCCAAGTACACAATCGGTGACTTGTGTCAGGCATAACGATGGGTATGGCTTTAGCCATTGCAGCATCTTGATCGGTGAACAAAGTTTTCGGTGCCTTCCTTGACATAGCCTCTAGAAAGTTTTCAAACAACCATACAAACGATTCGGCGGTCTCATCATACAACAATGCTGCACCAAATATAACTGTTTCCCTGTGATGGTTGAATCCCACAAGAGATGCGAACGGTCTATGTTCTTTGTTTAACTTGTAAGTCGTATCAAATGTGACAACATCACCAAATTGGGCATAATCCATGATCATTTGTGCATCGGCCCAAAACATATTGGTTATTTGCTCCTCATTATCTAATTGAACAGCATAGAAGAATGAAGGATTTTGCAAAGATTTTTCTTTAAAGTATTGCAACACATTGCCTACTTCCCCATATGCTAAACTTTGTTGTCTTTTGGTTCTCAAATAATTTTTAGAATCTAATTTCGTAAAACCAAGACATTGCCTTCCACCAGCTTCCCTACCCATGAGTTCAAAAGACTGGCCCAAACGAAGACCAGATTGTGCCGCTAAATCTAACTGAATTGCTTGGGTAGCGGATATCTTTCTTTGTGACGGCAACATGTGGGCACACTCGGGTGATACAAGATTATGGTTGTGTTTTTCTTTGAAATCAGTCACAACATATTTTCCAGTACCCTCATGTAATTTAATATAAAGTCGAGCCTCACACCCAGTCCTAGTTTCAGCTCTAGAGTTTTTTGACAATGGGTCTCGCTTGTTAACCTTTCGAAATCCCTCCTTGTTGCAAACCAAAAGTCTATGAATAAGTTGATTAGTGAACTTGTCCTTCTTACAATAATCTCTTCTTATGCTAAACCCCATTCTTCCTCCATATGTATTATAAAATTCATACGCACATTGTTCAGAATCAAATATCATTCCCAATTTTGGCTTCCAATCACAGTCATTCTCAAGTTCCATATCGATATCAAAATGCAACTGAAAACCCATATAAATAAAATCTTAAGTTAATGATAGTTGAGCTTCTTAATAAGATTGCAGGATTGCTTAGGTTGTAATGCTATGAAAATGAATTGAAATTGGTTTTTAGATAACATTTATCTGGTTTATAGATAGGACCATATGTCATATAAGGAAAATTACTCGAATTAAGGAAATTGAATTATTCATAACTGGTCGTGTCCTGGCTTAGGCACATAGAATTCATAGTACTTGGAAAAACACACATTTGAATTGTCTCAATCCAACAGTTTCTCTTTGGGGCCTAGTCTACACGAAACATCACTCTTATCACAATTGTGCTTTTGATATCACTTGAAAAACTTTAGCTTCTCAAGTTCAAATAAATCTAATATGAAAATCAAGATATAAGATTTTCTCAAGTTGAGTTGAATTTTATTTTTCTTTTTTTCTTTTTCTCAGGAAAAGCTTTACAATGATGCCTTTCAAGTTCAATTCACTGACCCATTTGGGAGATTGGAAATGGGAAATGTAACTTTAAAAAAAAAAAAGGCATGTTGCTTTGTGTTCTGTTTTCATATTTTAAAAAGAACATAATTTTGTTTGGAAATTTGTTTCTGGAAACTGTTTTTTTCTTGAAATTTTCTGAAAATCACCCACCAAAAACTTGTTTTCATATGTACAAAAACAATTTTCACAAGTGGGTGTTTCTGAACTTTTCATTGTTTTGTTTTGAAAAATCAACAAAAAAAGGAAAACAAAAATACAATCAAATAGAACTTAGAGATGGTACAAACACAAATAATAATAATATGACCAAGAATCTTACAGGGAAGTCTATGAGAAAAGATTCACTTCAAACAGAATAGGTTTTCCCTAATTTGATTCTTAGGGAGTTTACATCATCAGCTTGGGAAACAATGTATATATGAAAAGTTAAAGAAATCATAAAGAGGTAAAACACACCAATTAATGAAAACTCCATTCGATTTCTTACCTTACTGTCGAGTGTAATTTGTAAAGAGCTTCAGTCGAAAGCTTTGGCGGCAGAAGAGTACTCTGTAGAGGCTGGAGCGGTGGAGTTTGCCGTCGGTGAGGATGGAGCTCGCCGTCGGTGAGGATGGGTTCGCCGGTGAGGATGAGGATGGGTTCGACGGAGGCGACTGCTGCGTGAGAGTGAGAGTGGTGTGTGAGATTGAAAGTGAATGCTGTGTTGTTGTTTGTTTGGGCGGGAGTATAAAACACACTGTAATTTGATTTTTTTTTTTTTATATAATATCAGCCGTTGGATGACCAACGGCTGATCTGAGCCGTTGCCCGCAGGAACTCAAGGACCTTCCTCAAGGAGAGGATCCGAACTCGGCTGCTACTAGCTGGTCTTAATTACCGTTACGTGATATTGTGGTGTTTTGGGAAGTTGATAAAAAGTTGATTTTTTAATTTTTTAAAATTTAATTTGTCTTTTTATGGATAAAAAATGTGACAGATGATGTGATTTAAAATGGGTAAAAAGCTAAAAGTTGACTTTTTTTTAAGTTGCCAAAACACCCCATTATATATTAAGGTATGGTTTGGAGAGTGAATTAGTTTTTTAATTTTTTGATTTTTTTTGGTTATTTTAATCTGGAGTTAAAAAGTTTGGTTTGAATTTTTTTTTGACTTTTTGTAAGAGAAAAAATATAATGATTATAGATTGAATGTAATGTTTTGTTTAATTAGGTTAAAAAACCTATTTTATTTTATTTTTTGGACTATTTTAGTCAAAAAAATCCCCCAAACCCTCTTCCCAAACCATGCCTAAGTGATTAAGGAATATAAAAGACGAAGGGTGTGTCTAGTTTGTGTTTTGAAACATATTTTTAAAAGAAAATTTCTTAAAACATATTTGATTATAAATTTTTTTTAAAAAAATTCAAAATTAATTTTCTCTCTATTACATATCAACTATTAACTTTTTTTTCTTTCATCTCTCTTTTTCAATTTTTTTCTTCTTCTTGTACTCATCTATTTAATTACAACAAAATATCAAATCATTTCAAACTTTCAAACTCTAAAATTATTTTTAAAATATACAACACAACAAATCTAAAAAAATTTTAAACTCCCTCTCTAAAAATTTTTTAAAAAAATTTACCTCAAAACATAAATTAAATACACCCATAAAAATATGTGATTGATAAAGGATACCACTACCTCACTTCCTAGGACCGCCAAATAATTTTTCGTCCTCCTGATGAAAAACGCGTGCCCCGCGCATGTTCGAACTCGTTATCTAATGTCTCATTTGGTAATATTACTTTTTAATTTAAAAGTAAAAATATTATTAAAAAATTAAAAATCAATAACTTATTTCAAAAATTTAAAATTATTTTTTTCTCTATTTTTCACATCTTTTTATAAAAAATTAAAAAATCATCTCAAATATATTAATTTTTTTACATTAATTTTATAAAAAAAACTAAAAAAATTACTAAAATCTTTCCCAAATGAGGAATTCAGGCTTGTTTTGGAAAATTTGAAGTGACTAAAGTATAAAACGATAAAATAATTTAAAAGTAAATAAAATAAAATGTCACATTTAAATCAGAGTAAATTGCAAATACACTTTGAGGTTTGAATAAAATACAAATCGTTTTATGTGGTTTTAAAAATTACATTACATCCCCTGAGATTTCTAATTTCATAACAAATCGCCCATTTTATTAATAAATAATTATGAATTTTATTTTCTTAGTTAATTCTATTAAATAAAATTTTTTAATAAAGGGATATTTATCATTTTTCAAACTACAGGAGACAATCTGTATTTTAAGCAAATCTCAAGGGGTTTATTTGTAATTTATCCTTTAAATTTTAATTATATTATTTTACTTTCACAATTATCATGTTCTTTCACAATTATCATATTCAAATTAAAAAAAATTAAATTTATTTTCTAAACAAAACTAATTTAACCTAGTTAAATAAACTATAAAAAAAAAAAAAATCAAAAAATAGAGCTCTTCTCAAACCAAGACTCCATTCTCTCATAACAAATCCAAATAATTAAGAGTACACAGTTCTTGACTATTAAATAGTTCTTGACTATTAAATCCTTCTAGCATGGTCATAAATTGATTTACAGCAAAAGGAAGAGCCTGCTGAAAATTTATAAAACCGTGACAGCACCAAAACCATGATTAGCTATCAACGTATTTGTTGGCTGTCTATAGATATGATTAAGATTAATCTTTTGGAAGCATTAAGAAGAGAGCACTATGAAAGTACTAATTAACTGGTTCCTCACTTAATGTGATGGTTGTCTCTCTCTCTTTTTTTTTCTTTTTATATATATATATATACAACAATGATTCATCCCACTAAAAACATCACCACTAATAGCACTAATGCATTAAAAAAGTAAAAAAAAAAAAAAAAAAAAACACAATTCCAAGACCAAAATATCACATCATTAATGACGGGACCCACTGCCACCTAATTAGTGGGAGCACTAATTAGTACTCCCAAGCATTTTTCATATATATATATACACACATTTTTTAGCTCATTAGAGCTGTTAGTGCTTGTTTTTTTATTGGTCTCAATCAGCTCTGGAGGACTAATTGCTTGAGTTCCCAACCAGTTTACCACTAATCTTAAATTTTTGTTTGTAATTTAATTTGTAACTGTAGCAAAATTTAAATAATAATTGTTGATTCAAATTATTAGATAATCACTTTTGTATAAAAATTAAAAAAATAATATTCTTTCCGTTCCAAAATAATAGTTTCTTTTATGCTGTGTTTGGTTAGGGGATTTGAGGAGAGATTTGAAAAGGGAAAGGGAAAAGGTATGTGAAACTAGGTGAAATATAAACATGTTTTATTCACATTTCACCTACCTTTTCCATTTCCCTTTCCAAATCCCTCTCTAAATCTCCCAACCAAACACAGTATTAGGGAATTCAACTTTTTTTATAGTACAATTATTGTACTTCAAAAAAATTAATTTTGTAAAATTATCCTTTGATAGTATATTTTTTGAGAAATATCAGTTATCATAGTTGTACTTTCTGTATTGTTAATGAATTTAAAAGAAGGGCAAAATAGAAAATTCATATTATTTTAATCCTTAATTTTTTAAAATAGACTAATATTTTAAGACAATGAAAAATAGAATAAGAGACTAATAATTTAAGATGAGGAAATATGTTAAATGTGAATTCATAAATAAAAGACTAGGATCCCCTTCCGTTTGGATTGGATGGTGTTGGTTGGGCCTATGGAATCCACCATGATTCTGTTTTGATAATTTAAACAGTGTATTTTGTCGAGTATTTCGTTTATTTCATCCACAAAAAAATTGGGTCAATCCAATAATTGTAATTTGTTTAATTTATTGTATTTTCACTAAAAAAATGTATGATTTATTTTTAAAAACACAATTGTTATTTATTTTTTTGTTAAAAATTGAACATATTGTAATTATCAGATTGATTTAATTTTTTATAAATAAAATATACAAAATGTCTAATAAAATGAATTATTCGAACAATGCACTCCAATTCAAAATCTGGCTCAGAAGCATCCTCCTCCTAAATAAAATAGAACATTATTCTAATAACATTAAGGCCAAGTTTGGCATAACCTAAATAATACAAAAAGTCAAAAAGTCACTATCCTATTTAAGTCACATCATCTTATTTAAATCACATCACTTCTCTAACACATCACATCAAATCCAACCCAAACCCAACTCATATAAGCTAATAAATCAAAAAGTGTACTTTTTTAAAACATCCCAAACCAACCCTTAAATAATGTTTTCATTTTCACTCACGCGATACTTTACTGTGAGTACGTGTCACTCTACCACTTGATGATGCTCTATGAAAATCACACTTTTTTTTTTTAACCATTATCGATGGCTCCGAAATCAGGTGATGGGTTCACTACATGGAAAAAAATTATATCATGGTCTAGTGGCACCATGTGGTTTTATCGTTGACCAATCATAATTTATTGTATATTCTTTTGTTCTTCAATTATTAAAGACTAATATTAAAAATTTTAAAAATTCTATCAAAAATTTTATCAAATATTTCATATAAGTGTGAAAATCATATCACGTGAGTCCTATATAGATCCCATGCAAAATATATAGTAGAAATTTTGATATTTTTTATTACTAAGGTCTCGTTTGGGAACAAACTATTTTAGTAACATTTTGACTTTTTTACTAAAATATGAGGTAAAAAAAACTAATACGTTTGTGATAATTTTTTAACTTTTTACGAAAAGATGTGCAAAAAGTGGAGAGAAAATGAAATCTTTAATTTTTTGATATAAGTTGTTAGTTTTTTTATTTTTTTAGTAACTTTTTTACTTTTAAACTAAAATAATTAGTTACCAAACGAAACCTAAATGTAAATGTAAAATCATCAATTCCATTCCCTCTATTAATTACAATTCACGTGGAATACTGTGCGACCGTATCTGGCAACATAGTAAAAAGTCCATTTTTAGTTTTTTTAACCAAAAAAATTAGCTTTTTTACTCAAGTCACTATTTAAAAAGTTAATTTTTTTGATTAAAAAAATCAAAAATTAATTTTTTACCAACTTTCTAAAACACCAAATACTTATCCTCTTCTTGTATCACGTCGGTAAAGTAGTTTTTAATATTATTAAATAATAATAACAATAAAAGTGTTTGGATAAATCACATTTCTGACGTTTTAATTTTGACTTGTAGTTCACTTTAATTTGTATTTCTTACTTTAATTTGTATTTCAGACTATGCCCTCGTTTGGCATAAGGTAAGCGGAATTTTTTGATTAAAATAATTATCAAATGATAAAATAAATTTTTTAATTTAATAAAATAAAATATCATATCAAAATCATAATCAATTTATTTTTTTCACAAAAGTCAAAAAAATCAAAAAAACTATCACAAACGAGACTTTTTAATCACAGACTAAAATAACTAAAAAGTTAAAAAGTCAACTCACATCCCAAACGAAGCTACTTGTAACAGGAAATTATTCAATGCTAGCATTGCTCATTTCTATTTATAAGTAAAAAAAAATGAACTTATTATACTTACTTTTTATACAATTTTTTTCGTAAAAATTAAAAATCATTAAAAAGTTCATTCTCAAACTAATCTTTAATTTGGTTTTCTTGTACAGTTTAAAATGTTGGAAAAATGGTTTTATATAGGCATATTATTTAGCCCAATTTGGGTGGACCCCAAACGTCTTTTGGGGTGGGTCCGAAGAGGTGAAGTGTTCCTTGCCGCGTGGCAAGTCACACGGTGAAGATGGAACGTCAAAACCATTTATGAGTGAATGGGAAGTTGACGTTGTTTTCAAGTCTAACATTAATTTTTATTTGATAAAATTCATTTGGATTTTTTTCAATAAAAAATTATTGTGGGAATTTAATTTAATTCTAAATTCAAATTTTGGGTTCCTGAGTGGTTTCCTAAAGTTTGTAATTGTGGGAATTTAATTTAATTCTAAATTCAAATTTTGAATTTCTAAGTAGTTTCCTAAAATTTGTACCTCTTCCTTTATTTATTAAACTATTCAAATATATATTTATATATATATTCAAATAGTTTAAATTAATTAGTTCCCACAAGTTTTACTTTTCCACCAACGGTTCACTCTATTTCCAATTGGTTGAACATTTGACCACTAACGGTCAATTTTTCAAAATTGTTTTATATTGGTTTTCTTAGTGCTAACTGTCAGTGGAATGGTTTGAATTTAAAGGTGCACCCTTTCATTTTTATGGCACCTTTTCGGGTCTTTTAGATTTTGCCTATAAATACCCATATGTTCCAGCAGTTTAGAAAGTGGAAAAAAAAAATATTTCATCCGAGAAAATTCAGTCTAGTTGTCTCTTTGTTGTCCAAAATTTTTCTACTTTTGCATTATTCTTCACTTTAGTTGTAGAATAAATTAAAGAGAGTATTAGAACATAAGGTTTGGTTCGCCGAACAAATTTATTTGAAGTGCTTCTATAAATTTGTGAAGATCATTGTATCCTGGGAGATAGACGCCATTCAACCGTAAGCACCATAGCGGGGCGAATCTGTCTTAAAGACAGAGTGTCACACACTCGACTTGGTCTTGTAATTTTATTTGGTTCGACAAAATAAATCCGGTATGTTATTTATTTATTTTGTTTGAATTTATTTCTAGTTATTTTATTTACACAGAAGATTGTTCTAACAATCTTAAGACAGATTCGAATTATTCTGTTTACAGAATTTTTCGTTTGTTTTCCGTTTTCTTTCTTCGTAAATAATTTCGGAAGAAAAATTATTTTCTGTGAATTTACAAAATAATATTCTGGTTGGAAAAACAAATAGTGATTATATGCTATTTGACAGATAGTAGTAATATACTGTCTCTTTTCTTTGACAACAACTAGTAGTACGATACTGGTGTCATTAACAATTCAGAATATATTTTTGTGGAATTTTGTCAGAAAACTAATTTTGGTTTTTAGAAATTATTTTCTGAGTTTTCTTTAATTAAAATTCTGTTTCAGTATTTTAATTATTGAAGTGTTACAGAAATTTAATTTTCTGTGTGGAATTAATTTGGTTAAATAAAATTTTATTTTATTTCCAAATTAATTGAAAAATAAAAGTTATAGTTTTTATTTCTTTTATTTTACAGAATTAATTTTCTTGTGTGGAATTAATTTGGTTAAATAAGATTTTATTTTATTTCCAAATTAATTGAAAAATAAAAGTTATAGTTTTTTATTTCTTTTATTTTTACAGAATTTATTTTCTTTTGTGGAATTAATTTGGTTAAATAAAATTTTATTTTATTTCCAAATTATTTGGAAAATAAAAGTTATAGTTTTTTATTTCTTTTATTTTTACAGAATTTAATTTTCTGTGTGGAATTAATTTGTTTAAATAAAATTTAATTTTATTTTCAAATTAATTGGAAAATAAAAGTTACATTCTTGTTTCTTTTATTTTTACAGAATTTAATTCTGTGAATTTGGTTTAATTTTCTGTGTAGTGTAAATTCTAATTATACTTTTGTTTTATATATTAGAATTGATGGCTACTGAAACGAATGCCCAAACAAGTACTACTGTGGTGGCTGCAATGACGCCAACCCCCTCTCCTGTTGTAACAGTACCGGTAAATCACGGTGAAAAGCCAGAGAAGTTCTTAGGAACTGACTTTAAAAGATGGCAACAGAAAATGTTGTTCTATCTTACAACTCTGAACCTGGCTCGTTTCCTCCGTGAAAATGCTCCTATCCTGAAAGAGGATGAAACCGATCGGCAAGTGGTTGCTGCGGTTGATGCCTGGAAACATGCCGATTTCCTTTGCCGGAATTACGTCTTGAACGGACTTGACAACACATTGTACAACGTCTACAGTCCAATCAAGACAGAAAAGGAACTTTGGGAATCGTTGGAGAAAAAGTACAAAACGGAAGATGCCGGCTCAAAGAAATTTATGGTTGGCAGATTCTTAGATTTTGTAATGGTTGATTCAAAAACTGTGATCAGCCAAGCTCAAGATTTCCAACTCATTCTGCATGACATTCACGCAGAAGGTATGTCTCTCAGTGAATCCTTTCAAGTTGCAGCCTTAATTGAAAAATTACCAAAAGGCTGGAAGGAATTCAAGAACTACCTCAAACATAAGCGCAAAGAAATTTCTATGGACGAGTTGATTGTGCGTTTGAGGATTGAGGAGGACAACCGCAATTCTGAAAAGCGGGCTGGTAAGCTTCCTATGGAGTCTAAGGCAAATGTGGTGGAACATGCTTCAAAAACCAAGAAATGAAAGTCTTCTGGAGAAAGTTCATCACAAGGCTCTAAAGGGGGGGATAATAAAAAGTACAAGTTTAATGGCAAATGTTACATCTGTGACAAAGAGGGACATCGGGCCAAAGATTGCCGTAGCAAAGGCAAAAACAAAAGAAGAACAAGCAAGAAGCCTGTTCAAGCCCACATGACCAAAGTGGATAATATTTCCAATGGTGTCGATGACATCAATCTTTCTGCAGTTGTTTCCGAGGCAAATCTTGTCGGAAATCCTAAAGAATGGTGGGTGGACACTGGTGCTACTCGCCATATCTGTGCCGACAAAAAGATGTTCACATCTTATTCTTCAGTGGATAATGGCGAACAACTCTTTATGGGCAACTCCTCAACTTCCAAAGTTGAAGGACAAGGAAAGATTGTACTCAAGATGACATCTGGAAAGGAACTCACCCTCAACAATGTGCTGCATGTACCGGACATTCGCAAGAATCTTGTTTCCGGATCTTTGTTGAGTACGAATGGGTTTAGGCTAGTATTTGAGAGTGATAAATTTGTACTTACTAAGAATGGGATGTATGTAGGAAAAGGTTACATGTCTGATGGCCTTTTCAAGTTAAATGTAATGACCGTTGTACCCTCAGTTATTAATAATACTACATCTTCTTCTTACTTGCTTGAGTCTTCAAATTTATGGCATGGTAGATTAGGACATATTAATTATGGATCTTTGCGTAGATTAATTAATATGGAATGTTTACCTAAATTTAACATTGATTCAAATCATAAATGTGAAGTTTGCGTTGAGGCAAAATTATCTAAAACTCCTTTTCATTCAATTGAAAGAAGTACAGAACCACTTGAATTAATTCATAGTGACATTTGTGATTTTAAATCAATTCAAACTAGAGGTGGGAAAAAGTATTTTATCACTTTTATAGATTACTATACTAGATATAGTTATGTTTATTTAATTCGAACCAAGGATGAAGCTTTGGAAACTTTCATTCAATATAAGAATGAAGTTGAAAATCAACTTGGTAAGAAAATCAAGAAACTTAGAAGTGATAGAGGTGGTGAATATGAATCACCTTTTGGTGAGTTTTGTAAAGAACATGGAATAATTCATCAAACCACCGCTCCTTACTCACCTCAGCAAAATGGTATTGCTGAAAGGAAAAATAGGACTTTAAAAGAAATGATGAATGCCATGTTAATAAGTTCTGGATTACCTCAGAACTTGTGGGGGGAAGCAATACTTTCTGGTAATTATATACTTAATAAAGTACCCCGAAAGAAAGTGAATCAAACACCTTACGAATTGTGGCATGGAAGAATACCATCCTACAAATACTTAAAAGTGTGGGGGTGTTTGGCTAAAGTGGCTATTCCTAGTCCTAAAAAGACTAAGATAGGTCCTAAGACCATTGATTGCATTTTCATTGGTTATGCCAAGAATAGTAGTGCATATCGGTTTTTGATTCATAAATCAGAACATTCCGAAATGCATGTAAATACTATTATTGAATCTCGGAATGCATCGTTCTTTGAACATGTATTTCCGAATAAGATTGGACAAGAGACTAGTAATAAGAAAAGATCTTTTGATGCTATTACTAGTAATGATCAAGAACATGATCAAGAACAAGAGTTAGATCAAAATGAAGAAGAGGAACCTAGGCGTAGTAAACGTGCTAGAACCTCAAAATCTTTTGGTCCAAATTTTCTAACATATATGGTAGAAAATGAGCCTTTAGCTTTTAAAGAGGCTATGTCCAGTCCTGAAGCTCCTTTATGGAAAGAAGCTGTCAACAGTGAAGTTGAATCCATCTTGCAAAATCACACTTGGGAACTAGTGGACTTACCACCAGGTTGTAAACCTCTTGGATATAAGTGGATTTTCAAAAAGAAAATGAAAGCGGATGGATCAATTGACAAATACAAGGCAAGACTTGTAGTCAAAGGATTTAGACAAAAAGAAGGTCTAGATTACTTTGACACATACTCACCGGTTACTAGAATCACATCCATTAGAATGCTAATTGCCATTGCATCTCTATACAATCTAGAAAATCATCAAATGGATGTTAAAACCGCTTTCTTAAATGGTGAGTTAAATGAAGAAATTTACATGGAACAACCAGAAGGGTTTTCTGTTCCAGGAAAAGAAAAGAAAGTGTGTAAATTGGTTAAATCATTATATGGTTTAAAACAAGCGCCAAAACAATGGCATGAGAAATTTGACAAAGAAATGATGTCAAATGGATTTAAAATTAATGAGTGTGACAAATGTGTTTATATTAAAAACACAGATAAAGGTTATGTCATTATATGTCTTTATGTAGATGATATGCTCATCATAGGTAGTAATAATGATATGATTAAAACTACCAAGAAAATGTTGAATAAACATTTTGACATGAAGGACATGGGCATTGCTGATGTAATTCTTGGTATGAAAATTACCAAAACATCAGAAGGATATGCTTTGTCACAATCTCATTACATTGAGAAAATACTTGACAAATTCAGCAAAGATGATGATCATCTAGCTAGAACACCTGTAGATGTTAATTTGTATCTTTCTAAAAATGTACAGGAAAGTATTTCTCAATTAGAGTATGCCCAAATAATTGGAAGCTTAATGTACTTAATGAACTGCACTCGCCCAGATATAACTTATGCAGTAAGTAAATTAAGTAGATATACGAGTAATCCGGGAGTAGAACACTGGAAAGCAATTATAAGGGTTCTAAGATATCTCCGATTTACTCGTAACATTGGGCTGAATTATACTAGATATCCAGCAGTACTTGAAGGATACTGTGATGCAAATTGGATATCGGATACAAGAGACTCAAAGTCCACCAGTGGGTATGTCTTTACTCTTGGTGGGGCGGCTGTATCTTGGAAATCTTCCAAACAGACTTGTATTGCTAGGTCTACTATGGAATCTGAATTCATAGCTTTAGACAAAGCAGGGGAACCGGCAGAATGGCTTCGCCACTTCCTTGAAGATATTCCAATTTGGCCAAAACCGGTGCCTGCTATATGCATACATTGCGATAGTCAATCAGCAATAGGTAGAGCACAGAGTCATATGTATAACGGTAAGTCTCGACACATTCGTCGTCGACATAATACCGTAAGACAACTACTCTCTAATGGAATTATTTCCATAGAATATGTTAAGTCTAAAGACAACATAGCGGATCCACTAACCAAAGGGTTAGCAAGAGAGTTAGTTGAAAATTCATCGAGGGGAATGGGACTTAAGCCTATTAAATAAAAGTTACCACAACGGCAACCCAACCTAGTTGACTGGAGATCCCAAGATCTAGGTTCAAAGGGACAACCGAGTTGTGATTGACTCAGAAGGATCACTGTGGAGTCCAACTCCTACCCATTTCTATGATGAAATAAGTGATGTCTGCAGCGATTTAGGTTAAGTAATACTTTTAATGATTCTTATATCTAGGTAAACCTAGTTGAGTATGGCAGGATACTTTTCATAAGAATCACCTATGTGAGTGTGAACTGGGCCGGTTCTATAAGATTTGTGAAGGGCTACAAGTCTTTAGAGCACTCATGAAAGACCAGGTTGTTCAGGGCCAAAATGAACACAATAGTGAGAACTAAACTGTGTCTGGGAATATACTGTGTGGGTTCTATTGTCTTGGTTTACACAAACGGCTGAACAGTTCAAGACATCATGTTCACTGGTTAGCTAGTAAATCCGATAGTGTCTCACAAGGGAAGGTTCAAAGCCAAAAGCTACCTATCCTTTGCAGGATATTTCCAATTTCTGTACTCTCTATATTTAGATCATGTTGTTGCATTTTCTCTCCGTCAAATTCCATTCATGTGGGGGATTGTTGGAAAAATGGTTTTATATAGGCATATTATTTAGCCCAATTTGGGTGGACCCCAAACGTCTTTTGGGGTGGGTCCGAAGAGGTGAAGTGTTCCTTGCCGCGTGGCAAGTCACACGGTGAAGATGGAACGTCAAAACCATTTATGAGTGAATGGGAAGTTGACGTTGTTTTCAAGTCTAACATTAATTTTTATTTGATAAAATTCATTTGGATTTTTTTCAATAAAAAATTATTGTGGGAATTTAATTTAATTCTAAATTCAAATTTTGGGTTCCTGAGTGGTTTCCTAAAGTTTGTAATTGTGGGAATTTAATTTAATTCTAAATTCAAATTTTGAGTTTCTAAGTAGTTTCCTAAAATTTGTACCTCTTCCTTTATTTATTAAACTATTCAAATATATATTTATATATATATTCAAATAGTTTAAATTAATTAGTTCCCACAAGTTTTACTTTTCCACCAACGGTTCACTCTATTTCCAATTGGTTGAACATTTGACCACTAACGGTCAATTTTTCAAAATTGTTTTATATTGGTTTTCTTAGTGCTAACTGTCAGTGGAATGGTTTGAATTTAGAGGTGCACCCTTTCATTTTTATGGCACCTTTTCGGGTCTTTTAGATTTTGCCTATAAATACCCATATGTTCCAGCAGTTTAGAAAGTGGAAAAAAAAAATATTTCATCCGAGAAAATTCAGTCTAGTTGTCTCTTTGTTGTCCAAAATTTTTCTACTTTTGCATTATTCTTCACTTTAGTTGTAGAATAAATTAAAGAGAGTATTAGAACATAAGGTTTGGTTCGCCGAACAAATTTATTTGAAGTGCTTCTATAAATTTGTGAAGATCATTGTATCCTGGGAGATAGACGCCATTCAACCGTAAGCACCATAGCGGGGCGAATCTGTCTTAAGGACAGAGTGTCACACACTCGACTTGGTCTTGTAATTTTATTTGGTTCGACAAAATAAATCCGGTATGTTATTTATTTATTTGTTTGAATTTATTTCTAGTTATTTTATTTACACAGAAGATTGTTCTAACATAAAATTTTGGTGAAAGTTGAAATATCTAGAATTAAAGTGAAATTTAATTACTTTTGGAGAATAAAAGTAATTTATACTTACAACTTACAAATTAAGAAAAAAAAATTAAATAAACTAAAAAAGGAATTAGGTATTAAAAAAATCATCAAAAAATACGTAGCTTAATACATTGTGCATCCGGAAAATAAGTTGTCCAATAAAATATATTGAAGTGCAAAGATGGATCCTAAAAGGGATAAGGAAAGCTTTCATGGAGGGCGAATAACAAGTCTCTACCTGAGAAGGTGAAAGCCTTGACGTAAAGAAGAATTACTGTAGCAAAAAACAAAATTTCACCACCAAATAAAGGCCAGCAAACACATTTACAATCCGTTTATTATCGCAATCAATAGTTGTTTCATAATTTCTACTTCTACGTTACAAAATAAATCATTCTAGATCTGAAGTGGTTACCAAACGTCCAAAAACACGTTTAGCAGATCTCAATCATAAGTTAGATCTAAGTCTGGATTTGAAAGCTTCTTTGGTGGTGTAAAATAAATTGATGTATATTATTGATTGATGTTTTGAATGTTACAATGATTCCTATATATATAGAAGAGTAGGTGGTAGTAGGTGGTAGGTGGAGTAGGTGAAGTGGAGGTGGTAGGTGGAGTAGGTGAAGTGGAGGTGGTAGGTGGAGTGTAGGTATGTTTACAATTTACAATTTACATTAACAGCCCCTCTCAAACTCAAGGAGGATAGGTACTAGCCAACTTGAGTTTAGAGAGAGTAACAAAACAGAAAAATAAGCTGACAAATAAAATTAAAAATGGGATAGGAGACACTGTATGGTCGTGTCAGACCGTTGTAGAAGACTGTATGGTTATGGCAGACCGATGTAAAAGACACTGGCTCGTGTTGGACCGATGTAGAAGACAGTTTATGGGGTCATGTCGGACCGGTGTAGAAGACAGTTTATGGGGTCATGTCGGACCGTTGTAGCAGGACAGTTTACGAGGTCGTGTCGGATTGGTGTAGAGACACTGTGTGGTCGTGTCAGACCGATGTAGAAGATAGTTTATGGGGTCATGTCGGACCGGTGTAGAAGACAGTTTACAGGGTCATGTCGGACCGAAGTAGAAGCTGACCGGAATCAATGTCGGGACAATTTATGAGGTCATGTCGGACCGTTGTAGAAGCTTGTGGTGGTGCACCAAGGGGGCGACTTAGGGAGTACGCCATGGGGTGGCTTGGGTGGTTCCCATGGTGTGTAACCATGCTCACCATAATACATGATATATGTATAACCCCCCCCTCAAACTCAAATAGGTGTGAAGATAGAAACCTATTTGAGGTTGAAACAAAGGGAGTGAGAAAGTTGACCGTTGTAGAAGAGTGTGTAGATAGGCTGTCCAAAAGAGATACATGTATATATACATCGAGCCCTCAAAAGTCGCGCCCTCAAAAGGCGTGCCCAATCTTTCAAAAGGCGTGCCATCAAAAGGCGTGCCCAATCCATAAAAAGGCGTGCCATCAAAAGACGTGCCATCAAAAGGCGCGCCCAAGTTGTCAGCGAGCACTGAGAGGTGCATGATGCGCGTGTCTGCCTCTTCATCATGGTCTTTATAAACCGAAGCGGAGGCTGAGGTTTGGAAGCATAACAAACCAGTTGAAACCTCTTCGTTCTCTGAGAGCTTGTCGCTAAGAGCTGCAAATCTTGAAACACTCTATAACCAACCGGTCTCTGAAACACTCAGCAACCCATAACATGGCCTCGTCTTCCCGTTCAGCTACCCAGAATATGGCCTCTTCGTCCCGTGGTCTGCTCACTCTCTTTCCTGACCTCAACAAGTCAACAAGAGAGATAACTAGTGCGGTGGCCAGTGAACCTCAACCAAGCGCTTCTGGTTTTGCTCCGTTGAACTTTCCGATGCGGTCGGTGGAGCAAAAAATGGCGGTGCAAACGGATATTGAGGCCAATCAGTATACTTTGAAGTCATGTGTGGAGACCATGACGGCGGTCACAAACCTGTCGCACCGGCTGCAGAGTAGGACAAATGAGGTGCAGCAGTTAAACGCCCAACTGGCTCTGCTCCAGCGCATGTATAAGGATGCGTGAGCAGAGATAAGTGTGCTAAAGGCGGAAAATAAGGAGCTGAAGCGGAAGGCCACCGTTATGTTCCGATTTGGAGGGCCGCCATATGCTGCAGTGGAGCAGCATGGAGTAGTGATCATGCCCAGTGGAGTGGGAAACACGGAGGCAACACTGGCAAGGGCCGCCCAGGACGGAGGCAAGAAGAAAAGACCGGCGGCAGAGTAGAGAAGAAAAATCCCGCCTCTGGATGAGGTGGTTGGGTGTGGGTGGTTTTTTTTTTTTTTTTTTGGAATAAAATGGTGATCGGGGTGAGCCCCGACATGAATAAAATGAGTTTGGTGTGCAGTTCGTCTTCTTCGTCTGCTGTTTGTTTGTTTGTTTTTTTTTTTTTTTTTTTGTGCAAAGAAATAATAATGAAAAAAAAGGTTTCGTGGCCCACGGTGTTGTGAAAACCTGCAATGGGTTTGGTATTTGTTTTTGTATATATATATATTTTTTTTAATAATAATAATAATAATAGATTAAGGGCGAAAGCATGTGCCTCGGGGGATTGGAAAGTGAAAAAATGAGAGAGAGAAAGTGGGGTACATGATGAGGAGGATGATAATAAGAATAAAACGAATAAAAGAAAAAGAAAGGAAAAGAGAGGGTGTAAAGGGGGGGAGAGAGAAAAGAGATACATGTGCAAATCAATTTGTGTTTCGTGTGCTTTTCAAAAGATGGAGTAAAATAATAAAACAAAAAGAAAAAGAAAGTTGAGTGGGCTCTCTCTCTGTAAACTGTGTGTGTGTGAATGCGCTAACCCAAAACTGCCGAGAGAGTGAGAGAACGCCTTCGACGAAGCAACCTGTCTTGCCGAGGACTGCGAGGGCGAAGCGGCGGCGCTGGAAGTCGTAGAAGATGCGGGCGTGGTGGCGAGAGATGTTCATGCCGCCGCCGAGGGAGGAGAAGTCGACGTCGACGGTGGGTTTCTTGCTGTTGCGACCTAATACGATGGCGTGGAAGTCGCAGGTAGTACTCGAAGTCTTCGCCCTGGAGATCCGACAAGGGATGGTAATCGATGTGCTGTACCAGACTGCACAAAGAGTGCACGAGGACGGACTGACTTTTGTGTCCGTCACGGTGGGAGCAAGCGATGCAAATCCGAAGGGTGTGGGAAGAGTGCACAAGGTAGCACTGATTTTTGCAAGGCACACGGAGGAGGTAAGAGATGCTTGTGGGGCCAGCCTGGCTCGGAATTTGGTCAAGGTGATGGACTCTGTAACTCGTTTGCTAGGGGAAAGACTGGGTTATGTACATCACACGGTGCTCTAGTGCAAGACAAACGAGTTCATAGGAAGCAGCAGTGGTGGGATTCCTTCATCAGAGAAGAGAGCAGCTATGGAATTTGTGGCAGCGGAGTAAAGGTATGTGTAGAGGTCCGGCGGACTAGGTTGAGGTCCGGCGGGCAGCTAAGGTGAGGTTGCCGCCCGCCGGGGAAGCGAAAATATTAGGTTCTAAACCTGCTCTGATACCATGTAAAATAAATTGATGTATATTATTGATTGATGTTTTGAATGTTACAATGATTCCTATATATATAGAAGAGTAGGTGATAGTAGGTGGTAGGTGGAGTAGGTGAAGTGGAGGTGGTAGGTGGAGTGCAGGTATGTTTACAATTTACAATTTACATTAACAGGTGGCAGTCGATGATGGAGATGGAAGGAACGGTAATGACTAAAATGGTGATAAACAAAATAACAAAAAAATCTTCACAAAAGAAATAAAGGGAAGAGGAATGTTAGAAGCACCGCGTTCCTTTCTTGCCGAATAGGTTTCAAAGAGAAAACAAAGCAATTAGAGTCATTAAATCATTAAAAAATATTTTTTTGCATTTAGATTTTCTATTTTTAATTTGATAAAATTTATCCGAAACGAGATTTTAATGACTTCCAATTAATGAAAACAGGCGTCTTTATGAAACTGGAAATTCATCATCAATCAAAGGATTATGCTTATTTATTAATTTGTTTGTTTCTTTATTTTTAGATGCAACATCATATAGTAATAACCTTATTTGGTGCCAGTAAATCTAAATAAATAAAAGAAAAAAAAATTCCGAAGTTTAGCCTTCCCTAGCTTAGCTCATCACCAGCCAATTGATTAACTCTTCTCAAACCAAGACTCCATTCTCTCCTAACAAATCCAAATAATTAAGAATACACAGTTCTTGACTATTAAATCCTTCTAGCATGGTCATAAATTGATTTACAACAAAAGGAAGAACCTGTTGAAAATTTATAAAACCCATGATTAGTGTGGGGATGTATTTTCTGAATACCAACATGTGGCATGGTGACGCCGACGTGTCAGCCGAGGTGCCACGTGCCCTGGTAGTTAAGCCGAGGTAATCTCGGAGAAGCGGAGGTTATCTCCGAAGATATCGGAATCCGAGATAAGAGGCAAGAGTCCTAAGGCAAAAAGGGGACTTAACCAAGATAAGGATAAAACTCTCAAGGAGTTTATCTTTATCACTTAAAAGAGTCCAGAGTAAGCAGTGAACTAGAGTTCATAGAAGTCATACTTCTAGTGGGACTTGGATTGAGTATATTATAAAAAAGAGGCACCCCCGTGGGTCTAAGGTATGTAATTTATACTTTGAGTATTCTGTTTAGTACTTGATTATCTTTGAGAGATATACTGACTTGATCGTCGGAGTGCCCCCGGGTGGAAGAACCACCGCCGGAGCTTTTTCTTTCTGTTTCAGGTTGCTTAAGCCATCTATTCTGCTTGTGCTCTTCAGCTGATCACTAAACGGGCAGTGTGGTCAGATTTTCACCCACACAATTTGGCGCCGTCTGTGGGAACGAAAGAAGAATAGATGGCCAGTAACGGACAGCAGGAAAATATTGGGGATGACGCTCCCACTGGGAGTGGCAGACCAATTGACCTTGACATCGAAGGAGATAACCACAATGCAGGAGCCCGTGACCAGGGTCACAGAGAGAACGACGTCATCCCAGAAAGCGACACGTCAAAAAGAGCAAACCAAGGAAAATACTACAATGAAGATAACCTCCAGGTATGGAGGGACAGGTGCCTACGGAGGGATGAGGAAGTAAAAGAACTAGCAAACAAGTTGGCGGACCTCCAGTCAGTCGTCAACTTCATGATGCAGAATAATGTTATGCAGCCACCATACCCGCTGCAAGATACGCCGATGCCGGCGAACAACACCCAGAAGGATGGAAGAAAAACAATCTCCGAAGTCCCTCAGCATACCAAAAGCGGAAGGCATTCTCACCGGCCTTCCAGGGAAGTCGGACGAGAAAAGCCGAGGCAAGAAGAGTCCCGAAGGACACACCACATGAAGAATCCAGACCCCAAAGAACATCGACATGTTCAGGGGCAAGTACTCCATTTTTACACAACCCATGAAGAAAGATCCAAACGACCCCACCACGAGGCCGAAAGTAGTGTACCAAAAAGACTAAAATCCAAAGACAGCCGAGCTCCAGGGAGGAGCAAAGAAGACTTAAGGGACTACCTCAAGAGGAGGCAGCAGAATGCAGAAGCCGAGGTAAACTCCCCAGTGAAACCGAAGACAGCCTTCTCGGTGGAACTGGACAAATTCGAACCACCCAAAAGATTCAGTATGCCGAGGTTTCAAATCTATGATGGTAAGTCAGATCCAAACTTTCACGTTGGGCTATACCTGAATTCAATGGCGTTATATAGCGGGAACGAGCCGTTGCTCTGCAAAGTATTCCCCTCATCCTTTGGGTAAATTGCATCGGATTGGTTCCACAAGTTACCAAAAGGAAGCATAAAGACATGGGAAGGCTTGGCCGAGATGTTTGTGGCCAGATTCGTGACCAACAAGCTGCAACCCCTGAGGGTTGATGCTTTGATGGCTCTACGAATCACCAAGGAAGAAGGCCTCAGGGCCTATGCAAAGAGGTACTACGAGGTGTTCAACCGAATACCCGAGTGCAACCAGGAAGTAGCAGTCGTGTCCTTTAAGAACGGCCTGAAAGATGACTGCCCACTACGGAAGTCTTTGGCAAAAACATTGCCAAAAAGCATGGAAGAACTCATGGCAAGAATTGAGAAATACGCCAGGGCCGAAGAAGATACATCGGGAAACAAAGAGGTGAAACAAGAAAAAGGAAACGGCTCGCCAAAGCGAGGCCGAGTCAACAATGGGCCGACCAAACAAGAAATTGAATTAAGAAATAAACAGGCGGTAACCACGGTATTCCGGATCCCAATCCATAAAATCTTAGATCGGATTCGAAATCAACCTTATTTCAGGGCTCCGGCAAGAGCACCGGGGGAATTCATGGGAAGGAACGTTGGTAGACGTTGTGCCTACCACAATGAAGAAGGGCATCCAACTCAAGGTTTCAGAGCCTTAAAAGCACACTTGGAGGACCTGGTAAGACAAGGCCTTCTGAGGGACCTGGTCGATGAGGCCAGAACAAGGGAAGAGCAGGCAAGGTTGCCTCAAGCACCAGCGGCACCCCCTCCTCCAGCACAGCTACCACAAGCAGGAGAACCGAGGGTGGTTAATGTGATCCACTCAAGGGTCAACGAAAACGAAGTCAGAGGAGAAACCCAGAGGGTAAGACATTTACAGCATATCTACCAAGTCGGGGAAAAGAGACATCGGCCAGAAGAATGCCAAGGGCCAATGATAGCTTTTACTGAAGCCGACCTAGAACTGGTCCAACAACCGCAAAATGATGCCTTGGTAGTATCCCTCCAGGTTGGGGAGTGCCAAGTAAAACGCATCCTAATGGATCAAGGCAGCTCCTGTGACATCATGTATGTCAGATGTTACAAAGAGCTAGGCCTTCACCCCGATGACCTAGAACAATCAAGCGGCCCGATGGTCGGCTTTAATGGAACACCGACATGGCCACTGGGTGCAACAAGCTTAGAAGTACAAGCCGGCACTAAGAAGATCAGGACGGAATTCCTGGTAATCGACACACCCTCACCATACAACATCATCTTGGGAAGGCCGTGGTTGCATGCAATGGGGGCAGTTCCCTCAACGTTGCATCAATTACTCCGGTTCCCAACAGAGCATGGGATTGAAGAAGTTAGAGGGGATCAACTACAAGCCAAAACTTGCTCCATGGCAGCAATAAAATCCACCTGTAGTATACGGGAGTCAAAGAAAGCGGAAGTTGAAGATGAGGACATGGAAGTCCTAGAAGATGTCGGGAAAGAACCAGCCGAGAAAAGCGAAGAGGCGCTAAAGAAAATCCTCGTCCAGGAGGGCGACGAAGAACGATTTTTTCTTCTCGGCTCAGGCTTAGCTAGAGAAGAAGAAAAGGAACTGAAAGATTTTTTAAGGGCAAACATAGAGGCGTTCGCCTGGACACCTTATGAAATGCCTGGCATTGACCCCGAGGTCACCTGCCACAGTCTGAATGTCGACAGATCGGCAAAACCAGTAATTCAACGAGCCAGAAGGCCGACGTTAATGCACGTCGAAGCAGTAGAGGAAGAGGTAGACAGACTCCTTGAAGCCAGGGCCATCCGAGAAGTCCAGTACCCAACGTGGTTGTCCAACACAGTAGTAGTAAAAAAGAAGAATGGCAAGTGGAGAGTTTGTGTAAACTTTACCAGCCTCAACAAAGCTTGCCCGAAAGACAGCTTTCCCCTGCCCAAAATCGACCAACTGGTAGACGCCACTTCGGGACATGAAAGGATGAGTTTTTTAGATGCATACAGAGGGTACCACCAGATTGCTATGTACCCTCCAGATGAGGAGAAGACCGCGTTTATCACCCCGAAAGGCCTGTACTGTTACAGGGTAATGCCTTTTGGGCTGAAAAACGCAGGAGCAACCTATCAGAGGTTAGTGACAAAGATGTTTAAACACCTGATTGGCAAAACGGTAGAAGTTTACATCGACGATATGGTCGTAAAGACCAAGGAATCAAAAGGTCATCTTGCTGACCTAAAAGAGGTCTTTGACATACTCAAAAGATATCGGCTCCGACTCAACGCCTCAAAATGCGCCTTCGGAGTTGGGTCAGGTAAATTTCTAGGATATCTAGTAACAAGAAAGGGCATTGAAGCCAACCCAGACCAAATCAAGGCCATCCTGGAACTACAGAGTCCAACATCGGCAAAGCAAGTTCAAGTGCTCACTGGAAGGGCCGCAGCCCTAAACCGATTCATCAGCAGAAGCTCAGATAAGTGCAGACCCTTCTTTAACCTGGTGAAAAAAGCCACAGACTTCCTATGGACGGAAGAATGTGAAGCTGCCTTAGCCGACCTAAAAAAGTACTTGACCACAACCCCGGTCCTTTCTAACCCAATCCCAGGGGAGGAATTGTTTCTGTACTTAGCAGTCTCTGAACACGCAGTCAGTGCAGTGCTAATCCGAGAGGAAAAAGGGGAGCAGAAGGCTGTCTATTATGTAAGCAAGACTCTGGCTAACGCGGAAACAAGGTACCTACCACTGGAAAAATTAATGCTAGCCTTGGTAATGGCCTCAAAGAAATTGAGTCATTACTTTCAGGCACACAAGATTGTGGTTCTAACAGAGCACCCACTGAAATCCTTATTACATCAAGGAGACTTAACTGGAAGGATAGCAAAATGGGCAGTAACACTAGGCCAGTTTGACCTAGAATTTAGGCCAAGAACAGCAATAAAAGGCCAAGTTTTGGCCGACTTCGTCGCAGAACTCACACCTGAAGCCATCACACCTCGGGCTCCGTTGAGCCAAGATGAGCATCGCCCCGACAAGCAAAAAGAATCCCAGTCAAAGACAAAAAAGCAAGAGAAAGAAAAGCTCAGACCATGTAGCATCTACATCGGCGATTCATTCAGATTATTCGTCGATGGAAGTTCAAACCGCCAGGGAGCAGGAGCAGGAGTACTGCTGATATCTCCAGATGGAGAAATTGTAGAACAGTCCATCCGTCTGGGGTTCAAAGCCTCTAATAATGAAGCAGAATATGAAGCATTAATTGCAGGGCTAAAACTAGCAGCAGCAGCAGAGGCAGACGAGGTAATTGTTTTTTGTGATTCACAACTGATTGTTAACCAGTCAACAGGAGAATTTGCAGCCAGAGACGAAAGAATGTCGGCATATGCAAAGGAAGTCATCCGACTGGCAGCCCTATTCCAGAACTGCAGATTACTCCAAGTTAGCCGAGATGACAACACCCACGCCGACGCGTTAGCCAACCTGGCCAGCTCAATTCAAACTGGAAAAACAAGGACAATTATGATCGACTACATGTCGGCCCCGAGCATAGATAAACAGAGCACCGAACAAGAAGCAATGTGCGTGGGCTTTGGACCAAGCTGGATGGATGCAATCATTGCATTCCTAAAAGAGGGGAAGCTGCCAGAAGACCACAAAGAAGCACATAAAATAAGGCTGAAATCGGCCAGATTCAGCCTAACAGCGGAAGGTCATCTTTACAGGAGGTCATTCACTGGACCACTTTTAAGGTGCGTACACCCTTTGCAGGTCGAAGATTTTCTTTACGAGATTCATGAAGGAATCTGTGGAAGCCATACTGGGGGCAGATCGTTAGCCCACAGGGCCATTACCCAGGGGTATTGGTGGCCCTACATGCAAAAGGATGCCGAAGCCTATGTAAAGAAGTGTGAGCAATGTCAAAAGTTTGCACCTTTGATACATCAGCCAGCTGCCGACCTAAATCCAGTATCCAGCCCTTGGCCGTTTGCCCAATGGGGAATGGATCTGGTTGGACAACTTCCCCAGGCAACTGGGCAGAGAAAATACTTACTGGTAGCAACAGACTACTTTACAAAATGGATAGAGGCAGAACCTCTTGCCAAAATCCGAGATGTGGACGTCAAGAATTTTATATGGAAAAACATTATCACAAGATTTGGGATTCCAAGAGCAATAATTGCCGACAACGGAACACAGTTCGACAGCAAACTTATCAAAAACTTTTGTGCAAAATTCAAGATCAAGAATTATTTCTCAACACCAAGTTTTCCTCAAAGCAATGGGCAAGCAGGGGCATCCAACAAAGTAATCCTGGATGGAATAAAGAAGAGACTCCAGGCAGCAAAAGGAAAGTGGGTGGACGAGTTGCCCAACGTACTTTGGGCATATCGGACTACACCGAGAAGATCAACAGGAGAATCCCCCTTTGCCATGGCCTATGGCACAGAAGTAGTTATCCCATTAGAGATCGGCATCCCAGGGATCAGAACCTAGGGAGTAGAGAATGGCACCAATGACATACTCTTAGCACGAGACCTAGATTTATTGGAAGAACGAAGAGAGAAAGCTGCGATTCAGCTCGCAGTATACCAGCAACAGCTTGCCAGAGCTTACAACAAGAAGGTTAATCCAAGAGATTTTCAAGTTGGCGACCTAGTCCTAAGAAAAGTCGTCGGAAACAAGAAGGATCCCAGGGAGGGCAAGCTTGGCCCAAACTGGGAAGGACCCTACAGAGTTACTTCAGTATTAGGCAATGGAGCATATCGGCTTGAGGACAATAAGGGCAAAGCATTTCCCAGACCTTAGAATACTTGTAATTTGAAATTTTTCTATCATTAGATAAACATCATTGTTTGGCCGATATTATCAATAAAGTCTTTTCAGAATCCTTTCAACATGTTCGATTGATAAAGTTATGCATGGATGTTTATTGAAGACATATCAAACTCAGGCAAAGTTAAGCCGATGCTATTCCTTAATCCACTTGTTGAAATTTGTAGCAATTTACAAGTTGGAATTAAGCTGATTCCTTATCTTCACTTGTTGAAATTTGTAGCAATTTACAAGTTGAAGTTAAGCCGATGCTATTCCTTAATCCACTTGTTGAAATTTGTAGCAATTTACAAGTTGGAATTAAGCTGATTCCTTATCTTCACTTGTTGAAATTTGTAGCAATTTACAAGTTGAAGTTAAGCCGATGTTATTCCTTAATCCACTTGTTGAAATTTGTAGCAATTTACAAGTTGGAATTAAGCTGATTCCTTATCCTCACTTGTTGAAATTTGTAGCAATTTACAAGTTGAAGTTAAGCCGATGTTATTCCTTAATCCACTTGTTGAAATTTGTAGCAATTTACAAGTTGGAATTAAGCTGATTCCTTATCTTCACTTGTTGAAATTTGTAGCAATTTACAAGTCGAAGATAGGCCGAGGTTATTGCTTAAGTTCTCATAGCAGTATGTGGGTTGTTTAAACCCTAGGGAAGACACTTAACGCTTGTTAAAATTAGTAGCAATTACAAGTTTATGTTAAGCCGACATACGATCACCCGCTGAGGTACACAGAAAGTTACAGGTTAAAATAAAGGCTAAGTATATTACTTGTTAAAATTTGTAGCAATTTACAAGTGGGTAAGACTAAGATAACCGTTTAAAACTTGTTGAAACTTAGAGCTTGCAAAAGTTTACATTCTGAATTATATGTTCTATACTTGTTGAAATTTATGAAAAGATTGCAGGACAGTTTCTTGCCGAAGTAAAAGTTTTATGATTATACCCGAGGTATGTAACCCCGAGAAGATTGCACAAAGAAAACAACATGCAAAAGATTTTTTCTAAGTACAAGACTATGCAGAAGCAGTCAACAGAATATCATAAGATCAAAACATCCAGAGAAAGAACTGTTGCAGTTATATATTGAAGAAACCACGTCGGCCAAAAGAAAGAGTTTTTGCATTATCCAGAAGGTAAAAAAGTACAAAGTGCAAAGTACAGAAAAAGAAGGAAAAAATATAAAAGGCAATTTTGTCAAGCTTCTTCAGTGTTAGCCACTGCAGGGACTGGGACCTCGGACGATTCTGGAGGAACCTCGTCGGCCACTTTTTCCGCTTGTATCTCGGCATCAATTTCTGCGATTGTATTCTCCACACTTCTTTCTATCAATAAAAGATTGGAAGATAGCTGCCCAGTGGCAGTCTCCTTGGGTGCCCCCTCAACCTCATCACCCTCCTCATCCAAAGTTAAGTCCATAATCTGCTCAGCAGGAGGAGGGGATTTGGCTTCGGCAGCATCTTTAGGTTTTCTCACCAAGGCGTCACCATCATCTTGTTCTTCATCTTCATCTACAGCATCGGCCTCAGACTCTGATTCACCTTCAGGAGGAGGTGGAGGAAATGGTAAGGGAATGGCGTCGGCCTTGCACAATGGCGAGTCAGCAGGAAGATCAAGCTTCTTTATCAAGGACATCCAACCAAGGGAAAATCCCCTGTTGCATGCCTGCCTGACTTGAAGCTTGTAGTCTTCTGCAACATCGGCCATACCTTGAGCATAGGCCTTTTCATCGGCCTCTTTTACCTCGGCCTCTTTGGTGGCCAGAGCCTGCTGGAGTTCTTTCTCCGCTTGGGCCTTCCTAGCCTCAGCCTCTCTTTTCTCGGCTTCAGCTACTTTTTTAACGGCCTCAGCAGCTTCGGCCTTCTCAAGAGCTAAAGTTTGAACTTTAGTTGCAGCCTCGGCTTGATCCTCCAGTTTTTTCATTTTTGCTTCAAGGGACTTGATCTCTCTCTTCATAGAAGATGCTTCCCTTTTCATATCAACCAACCTTTAACGATTTTCAAAGGATTGCATTGAAAATGAATGGGCATGTTGAATGGCCTGCAGAAAAACAGAAATGTGAGATAGTACTCTCAGTGAAGAATGGAAGAAAAAATCACAAGTACAAACAGAAATACTTACTTGAGCGGAGTGTTGGAGCATAAGAGCGTAATTTTCATACTCACTAAGTTTGCCATTTCGCTCCAAGTCATTTGGTAGAAGAAGAGCAGTGCTAAGGGCGACAGCAACATTAATGTCGTCAGCACTTTCACTAGCCATAATGGGCCTATCCTCCAGGGATAGATCAGGGGCCCAGGGGACGTCGGGTTTCTTCGAAGCCGAGGTCGTTGCAGACGATGACCTTGGCCTCTTTGTTTGTGTAGATCCTGAGGGTTGGCCCTCAGCAGACCTCTTGGTTGAAGTAGATGCTGATTTTTTACTTTCTGCTAGTTTAGAAATCGGCAACGCATCCTCAGCCTCGGCGTCTGTAGCCTTGGCCTTTGGCTGAGCCTTTTTTACTCTCTTTGGTTTGGGTGGGAGCATTGATTGCGTTGGTGCAGCTTCAGCGTCAGCTGGAAGGTCGGCGAGAAGGTCTTGGACGACAGGCCTTGGACGAACCATTTCGGCAGTCTTTACAAGCTTTCTTCGACGTTTGCGTTCAGAAATTGGTATTAAGTAGGGGGCCGAAGTTGATGGAAGATCGGCTGGGTCAGATGTGGACTCTTGATCTGTTCAGGATGTAGAAGCAGTTAAGGTTGTGGCTGTGGGTGGAGAAAGACTCTTCTTCCTTTTTCTTGGGATGTCGGGTAAAGTCGATTTGTATGTAGGGATGAAGTTTAGTAATACTGGGGCTTTTCGTTTATGGATTGGAAGGCCAAGAAGTGTTTTCAAATCTGTTCCTGGGAAGAAGGATTGACGAAAATTTTTCGGTGGCTGATGAAGATCTGCAAAGAAACAGACGTCAGAAACAAAAAGTATGAAAGTCTTAAATAAAAACAACTAAGTGTTGACTCAGGGCTCTTACTCTTGCCCTCTGTAATTGTTCGAGGAAGAGGGTAGAGGTGGACATCTTCATCTGGGCCAAATTCCCAATTTCCAGAAGCGATGAGAAAATCATCTCCAGCCCCCTTGTTGGAGTCTGGGAGGTCGGCTATAATTTTGTACTGGGTGGATCTCGGCTTAAGGTAATAGACAAAACCTCTATCCTTCAGATCAAGAGGGCACATGGTATAACAATATTGAAGGTCGGCTAGGGTGATTCTAAGGTTTTCTTGCCTAGCTAAGGCAATAATACCGTTAATTACCCTATAGGAATTGATAGTAAGTTGCATAGGGTTCAGCTTATAGAAATGGAGAACTTGACGAAAAAGGGGATCAAGTGGAAGCCGAAGTCCACATTCGGTAAAAGCAACTATTGGAAAAGGCATTGTATGGTCTGTGGGCACGATGGTATCATTATCCCCAGCCAATTTAAGATGAACGTCGGCTAGGATAGAGAATTCTTGCCTAAAATATTCAAGTTTTGTCGGGGTATTTACCCTATGCCTCCACATACCCATTATGTTGGCTTAAACTAAGAGGAATATGTCTCAAAAGATGGGCGTTTTTCAGGTTTCCCTAAAGATTAGGGGTTCTACAGACAAATCCCAAATCTATGAGGTATGAAGATAAAGATCGAGGGCACAGATCTGGGGCAGATACAAAAAAGAGAAAACAAAGACGAAGTTTCAGATTCAAGAACAGAGGAATAGTTCTCAGAAACAATAGAGATACAGGAAAAAATGAAGGACAGCGGCAAAAAGAATGATGAAAAAACATAGAAGTTCAAGGTTAAGCCACAAATTCAAGATACAAATAAATCCAAGACCTCGAACAAAGATCAGTAATGGCAACAGACAAACAAAAGCACATAAAGCGAATGAAAGAATTCAAGGAAAGGGTCTTACCAGGACAAATGGAACCGAAGCAATGCTCGCCGAACCCAGAGACCGGTTGCAACAGGAAAGAAGGCTTTGCGAGAATGAGGGATTAAGCGCAGTTCCAGAAGAGAGATTGAAGCGATGGCAGATTCGAAGAAGAATGAGCTTTCAGAGAGAGAAAGAGCAAGAAGACGGAATAAAAAAGTGAAGAAAAGATAGAGGCAAAAAAGAGTTTTGTCAAAAATTTGAAACGGCGGCAAAATTAGGGCAATCATTACGCCTAGGGTAACGTACGCGTCAGACGGCGCAAGACGAACGAACAGACAACTTCCAGGCGCGTCTCAGACACGCTCCAATGAAAACAAAGCACGTAGAAAGGAACGGTTAGATATGCATGACAGCTCATGCGCATGGGAGAGTACGACCAAAGCCTCGTTCTCCGAAGAGAACACGTCGGCTGAAAGTAGATAATCTTGGCTAAACAGTTTTTTTTTTGAGCCATTACTTAGAAAAGAAGTAACAAAATTTCGGAATAGATTCCATCACCTCAGAATGCCGAGGTAATAGAACCTAGGGGGCAGTTGTGGGGATGTATTTTCTGAATACCAACACGTGGCATGGTGACGCCGACGTGTCAGCCGAGGTGCCACGTGCCAGCCGAGGTGCCACGTGCCCTGGTAGTTAAACCGAGGTAATCTCGGAGAAGCGGAGGTTATCTCCGAAGATATCGGAATCCGAGATAAGAGGCAAGAGTCCTAAGGCAAAAAGGGGACTTAACCAAGATAAGGATAAAACTCTCAAGGAGTTTATCTTTATCACTTAAAAGAGTCCAGAGTAAGCAGTGAACTAGAGTTCATAGAAGTCATACTTCTAGTGGGACTTGGATTGAGTATATTATAAAAGAGAGGCACCCCCGTGGGTCTAAGGTATGTAATTTATACTTTGAGTATTCTGTTTAGTACTTGATTATCTTTGAGAGATATACTGACTTGATCGTCGGAGTGCCTCCGGGTGGAAGAACCACCGCTGGAGCTTTTTCTTTCTGTTTCAGGTTGCTTAAGCCATCTATTCTGCTTGTGCTCTTCAGCTGATCACTAAACGGGCAGTGTGGTCAGATTTTCACCCACACAATTAGCTATCAACATATTTGTTGGCTATCTATATATGACTAAGATTAATGCTTAGGAGCATTAAAAAGGGAGCACTATGGGAGTATTAATGAGCTGGCTCTCCCCTTGATGTGATAGTTGTCTTTTATATATATATACATATATATATTTTCCAGCTCATTAGAACTGTTAGTGCTTATTTTTTTAGTGGTCTCAATCAGCTCTGTATGACTAATTGCTTGAGTTCCCAACCAATTTACCACTAATCTTAATTTTTTGTTTGTAATATAATTTGTAACTGTAGCAAAATTTAAATAATAATTGTTGATTCAAATTATCAGATAATCACTTTTGTATAAAAATTAAAAAAATAATACTATTTCTATTCCAAAATAATAGTTTCTTTAGGAAATTCAACTTTTTTTTATAGTACAATTATTGTACTTTAAAAAAATTAATTTTGTAAAATTATCCTTTGATAGTATATTTTTTTGAAAAATATCAATTATCATAGTTGTACTTTCTGTATTGTTAATGAATTTAAAAGAAAGGTAAAATAGAAAATTCATGTTATTTTAATCCTTAATTTTTTAAAATAGACTAATATTTTAAGACAATGAAAAATAAAATAAGAGACTAATAATTTAAGAGGAGGAAATATGTTAAATGTGAATTCATAAATAAAAGATTAGGATCCCCTCCTGTCCAGATTTTAGATTGGATGGTATTGTTTGGGCCTATGGAACCCACCATGGATCCTGTTTTGATAACTCAAACCGTGCATTTTGTTGAGCATTTCGATTATTTCATCCACAAAAAAATTGGGTTAATCCAATAACTATAATTTGTTTAATTTATTGCATTTGTCACTAAAAAATGTATAATTTATTTTTAAAAACACAATTGTTATTTTTTTTGTTAAAAATTGAACAAATTATAATTATCGGATTGATTTAATTTTTTTTACATAAAATATACAAAATGTCTAATAAAATAAATGATTCAAATTTTCAAAATAAAATTCATAATAAATTTTATGGACTCAAACAATGCACTCCAATTCAAAATCTGGCTCAGAAGCATCCTCCTCCTAAATAAAATAGAACATTATTCTAACGACAATGCTACGTAACTCAAATTTTGTGGCTCAAAAGTGGCTCAAATGGCCAAAACGACGTCGTTTTGAGTACAGAACAACATAAAAATGGCCATTTTGAGTACAGAATATCGTTTTGGCCATTTTTATGTTATTCTGTACTCAAAATGACGTCGTTTTGGCCATTTAAACCACTTTTGAGCCACAAAATTTGAGTTACGTAGCATTGTCGTTATTCTAATAACATTAGTGGCACCATGTGGTTTTATCGTTGACCAACCATAATTTATTGTGCCTATGTTTAGGAAGTTGGTTTTGCATTTTTTTTTAGTTAAAATAGTCACAAAAAATAAAATAAATTTTTTAATTTAATAAGACAAAATATCACATTCAACTCATAATCATTACCTTTTTTTCTCACAAAAAAACTAAAAAAGTCAAAAAAAGCCAAAAGTCCTTCCCAAACCAAGTTTTTTAGCCCCGGACTAAAACAACCAAAAAAATCAAAAAACCAACCCACTTCCCAAACGAAGCCTATATATTCTTTTATTCTTCAATTATTAAAGACTAAGAGCATCTCCAATGCACTAGGCATTTCATACTTGTTAGTTAAAATGCCTAGTGTGATTCACTTTTTTCAATTCCAACGCACTAGGCATATGATTAGGCATTTTGGCTCAACTCATATTCACTAGCTACATGTAGCTAGCCTTCAACGCTAGGCAAAATGTATTCAATCATTAGGATCATTTCCCTCCATCTTTGTTGTTGACGTGGCATTCTATAAAATTAATAGTATTTGGATTAATAGCTAAAATAAAGAGCATGGTTGGAGTAAAAACATAAAACAGTTGATAGGCAAAATAAAATATATACTTTATAGTAATATTTAGATAGGTAAAATGCCTACTACCGTTGGAGATGCTCTAAGGCTAGGTTTGACATTCCATATAAAAGTTAAAAAGTCAAAAAGTCATTATCCTATTTAAGTTACATCATCTTATTTAAGTCACATCACCTCTTTACTACATCACTTCAAACCCAACTCATATTTCATAAAAATTAAAAAAATGCACTTATTTACAGCATCCCAAACAACTAAAGATTTTAAAAATTCTATCAAATATTTTATCAAATATTTCATATGGGTATGAGAATCATATCATGTGAGTCCTATGTGAAGCCTATGCAAAACATATAGTAGAAATTTTGATATTTTTTTATTACTAAGGACTGGTTTGGCAAGTTAAAAAAAAGTCAAAAAGTCATCACTATTCATCAAAAAAAATATAAAAAATTAATATACAAATATTAATTTGAATGGTAAATTAATATAAAAGTTCAACTTTTCCCACCCATCAATGTTAGCCGCCTGCAATGAAAGGAAAAAATAATAATAATCAGTGTGTTTGGTTTGAGTTTTCTAAATTAAGTTTTTTGAAAATTAAGTTTTGTGGTTTTCGTATTTTTTTGTTTTTAGTGAATATTTTTAAAATTTTAAACATTTTTTTTTTTTACTTTTTTAGATGTATTTTACTTAGATGTATCTAAAAAGTAAAAAAAAATATAAAAAAATATTTTAAAAAATTAAGAAATACATAAAAATACAAAAAAAAATGTACTGAACTATTTAAATTTTTTTTTATATTTTTGGTATTTAATAAATTTTTAAAAGATTTTTTTTACAATTTTTTTACTTTAGATGTATTTATGTTAGGTGTGTCTAAAAAGTAAAAAATTTGTATAAAATATTAAAAAAATCAGTAAAAACAAAAAAATACGAAAAATAAAAAAGTAGAATTTTTTGAAAATTGTTTTTAAAAAAATGGAACCAAACAATTCATTAAATTGAATGGTAAAGTTGGGCCTATGGGGGCCACCATGGATCTCGTTTTGATAATTCGAACCGTTCAATATATAGAACTCATCTGGTACTATATGCTTGTAAAAAATTACGTCTATCGGATATTGTTAACTACATGATCAAATCAGTTTTGTATAAAAATTGGATAGTAGCATAGTTAACAGTTGACAAAAAAAAAACTAGCACGATCAGATAGCTATCAGTATCCAATCAACATAATTTTTTATAAACATATAGTACTCGACGAGTTCTACACAATAAACGGTTCCGATTAGAAAAAGGGATTCGTGGTGGGCCCTCACGGGACGAACAACACCATCCAATCAAAACCCGCAAATGAGGCAATCTTTTCCCATGTATTCACCAAGCTGACTGTATTGTTCCCATCCGTACTGAGTACTACATATCTTCTTCTACATACTTATTTACACAATTTTTTAATACATATTTTTTATAAAAATTAAAAAATTAACACAAATATTTATATTTTATTTCTTAATTCTTTACTTCAAAAAGATAATAAATGTATTTATTTAGAACATGCAATGTGAAATCAACAATCTCATCGACTCTATTAATTACAATTCACTTGGGAAGCTGTGCGACGGTATCTCAATGCCACAAAAAATAACTTATCCTCTTCTTAGAAAAAGGGATTCGTGTGGTTCCTCACGGCACGAACAACACTATCCAATCAAAATCTAAAAAGAATGTAATTTTTTCTTATGTAATCACCAAGCCGACTGTATTGTTTCTATCCGTACTGAGTATTACATATCTTTTTTTACATACTTATTTATATAATTTTTTAATGCATATTTTTTATAAAAAATTAAAAAATTAATTCAAATATTTATATTTTATTCCTTAATTTTTTAATTTAAAAAAATAAAAAATATATTTATTTAAAACACTCCATGTGAAATCATGAATCTCATTCACTCTATTAATTACAATTCACTTGGGAAACTGTGCGACCGACGACCGTATCTCAATGCCACAAAAAATAACTTATCCTCTTCTTGTATCACGTCGGTAAAGTAGTTTTTAATATTATTAAATAATAATAACAATAAAAGTGTTTGGATAAATCACATTTCTTACGTTTAATTTTGACTTGTAGTTCACTTTATTTCTTACTTTAATTTGTATTTCAGACTATGCACTCGTTTCGCATAAGTTAAACAAAATTTTTTGATTAAAATAATTACACAATGTTAAAATAAGTTTTTTAATTTAATAAATTAAAATATCATATTAAAATCATAATTATAATCTTTTTTTTTATAAAAGTTAAAAAATTAAAAAATATATCACATACGAAACTTTTTAATCACAGACTAAAATAACTAATTGCAAACGAACCTGCTTGTAACAAGAAATTATTCAATGCTAGCATTGCTCATTTCTATTTATAAGTAAAAGAAATGAACTTATTCTATTTACTTTTTTATACATTTTTCGTAAAAATTGAAAATCATTAAAAAGTTCATTCTCAAACTAATCTTTAATTTAGTTTTCTTATACAGTTTAAAATTTAGGTGAAAGTTGAAATATCTAGAATTAAAGTGAAATTTAATTAATTTTGGAGAATAAAAGTAATTTATACTTACAACTCACAACTTAAGGAAAAAAAAAATTAAATAAACTAAAAAAAGGAATTAGTTATTAAAAAAATCATCAAAAAATACGTAGCTTAATACATTGTACAGGGAAATAAGTTGTCCAATAAAATACATTGAAATACAAAGATGGATCCTAAAAGGGATAAGGAAAGCTTTCATGGAGGGAGAATAACAAATCTCTAATTGAGGAGGTGAAATCCTTGGCGTAAAGAAGGATTACGGTAACAAAAAACAAAATTTCATCACTAAATAAAGGCCAACAAACACATTCACAATCTATTTATTATCGCAATCAATAATTGTTTCATAATTTCTACTTCTACGTTACAAAATAAATCATTCTAGATCTGAAATGGTTACCAAACGTACAAAAACACGTTTAGCAAATCTCAATCATAAGTTAGATCTAACTTTGGATTTGGAAGTTTCTTTGGTGGCAGTCGATAATGGAGATGGAAGGAACGATAACAACTAATATGATGATGAACAAAAAAACAAAAAAATCCTCGCAAAAGAAATAAAGGGAAGAAAAATGTTAGAAGCACTACGTTCTTTTCCTCACTGAATAGATTTAAAGAGAAAACAAAAAGAGAAAGAAAGCAATTAGAGTTATCAAATCATTAAAAAATATTTTTTTGCATTTAGATTATTTATTTTTAATTTGATAAAATTTATCCGAAACGAGACTTTAATGACTTCCAATTAATGAAAATATGCATCTTTACGAAACTGGAAATTCATCATCAATCAAAAGATTATGCTTATTCATTAACCTGTTTGTTTCTTTATTTTTAGATGCGACATTATGCAGTAAAAATCTTATTTGGTGCCAATATATCTAAATAAATAAAAGAAAAAAAAAATTCCGAAGTTTAGCCTTCCCTAGCTTAGCTCATCACCAGCCAATTGATAATCTTGTTTTAAAAAATAAAACAAAGTAAATCTATGATTAAGGAGTTATGATTGGTCACCCACTCAAATTGTTATCTAATGATGGCTTCTACCTCGGTTGCACTTTGCAAATTCACCCTTCATACACATCAATATAATAATGTTTTTCTGATGAACAGTACATAAACTAATTTATAATAAGGGCAAATTACATATACACCCCTCGAGGTTTGGCCAAATTACAGATGCCCCCTGAGGTTTGAGAAATTACGAATTCCCCCCTGAATACTATATTTGCATAAGAAATTAGGGGGTTATTTGTTATGAAATATAAACCTCAGGGGGCAAATTGTTATGAAAATACAAACCTCAGGGGGCGGGATGTAATTTCCAAAACCTCAGGGGTATCTGTAATTTAGCCAAACCTCGAGGGGTGTATATGTAATTTGCCCTTATAATAATGATACAAAGTACCGCATCTAAAATAAAAATAATATGAGAGAATCTCTAATTATTGATGTTAAAATAACATTGTCAAATTATTTTTTTTAATGCTACAATATTAAAATATCATGATTTGACAATCTTATTTTAATAGTAAAAATGTTTTTTATTTTATTTCATTTACAAAATATTAAATGAAAATGCTATAATTTTTTTTTTGAGCCAGATTTTGCTAATTTTTATAATTTATGCCAAATTTGACACTATATTTAAATAATATTATAATTTGATAATAATCTTGATAGATGAAGATAACAAGTTAATTTTTTTTCTTCAAATTTTAGCTTTAACAAATGTTATAACAGACCACTATCATAATATTTGTTAACGAAACCTTAGCTCATTCAGTAATTTCATTTTTCATAAAAATAAAAGCTATTTTAATCACTGCTAAAAAAAAATGTCAAATTAAATTAAAAAGATTTAATATAAATTAAATTTTCAACTAACTCTTAAAGGAATTTTAAGGTGTTCGAGAATTAATTTTGAAAAATCTAGAAATCCCCTAGATATTGATTTGTGATTATGTAACAGTTTTAAACAGTATATAACAATCACAATCAAACAATCAAGACAAATCAACACAATGATTTTAACGTGGAAAAACCACAATTGGACACCTCCAGCTGTGATTAAAAAACCACGGGTGACAGCCACAAAACAATCCACTAAGAAGATTTAAAGGAATTACACAAGTATACTCTCAATTACCTAGCGAATCCACGCCTAATTGAACCAACTTCTATGTGCCTCTTCCAACCACGTCTTCACCTTGGGATTGTCTTTACGATGAGCCACTCCAGAATCCACCGAAGCTTCAGGCTCGAATTCTTCAGAATCCACCGAAGAACAACTCTCTCTTTCTTGTGTATAACAAACAAAACCTTTGATGTACTCTCTTTAAACCATGAGTTGAATACTCAATAAAATATCAAAGAAAACTAACAAAAAGAAAACTAACAAAATATCCCCAGAGAACCAAAAAGAAGATCTGGAGGAATTAAATAGTTTTGGGAGAAAATCAATTATTTATAGAAAATCCAAAAGTAATCCTAGTTTTGGAAAAAATCTAATTACTTTTGGATATCCTAGTTTTAGAAGAAAATCAATTTATTAAAGAAATCCTTGTCAAACGGGATTGCCAATAATAAAACCTAACAAATTTTTTTAGTAAGTTTTTAATATAAAAATACGTTTAAAAAGTAGAGATAATGATGTAATTTGTAGTAATTTTTTTACTAAAAATTGAAATTTCCAAACAAGGCCTAAATTAGTGATGTAATAAAAGGCATATATTGAGTTATTTTGGAAAGTAATTGTTCTGGTTGATTTTTTTGATTTTTTATAAATAAAAAAATGCGCAAAGACAGAATAATTGACTTTTTTAACTTTTAAGCTATTTTAAGTTTGTTTTAAAAATTGAATATTTCAATTAATTTTTTTAATTTTTTATGAAAAAATATGTCAAAAAAAATAGAGTGAAAATTAATTTTTTAATAATAATTTTAAAATTTTAAACTAACATAGATAGTTCGCAAATCAAGCCTTAGCTACTTGCCAAATTGACTATTTTAATTTTATTTTTCACTTTTTATGAAAAATATACAAAAAAAAATAGAGTGATTTTATTTATTTATAATAATTTAAAAAATTTTAAACTAAAATAGATAGTTCTCAAATCAAGCCTTATTTACTCGCCAAAATACGCCATTATATGGGTAGCATTTCCATAATTCATAAAAGAAAAATTCTATGACTCGTGAGTGATTCTATTTACATACCACAATCTCTTTCAATACACATCATACCAAATTTTAAATTATTTATTTTTTTCTCAAATCACACCATTCATTTTCCAGTAATCTCAAAATGCCCTCATTTTCTCAAAATGTCTAACCCTAACCCTAATGTAGTCATTACTGTCGCTGTCTACTGTCACCCACCACCACTGTCACCACCATCCCCAGCCTCCTTCAACCATAACCCAACCCCGTCGTTCATTCATCCATCTTCCTCTACCTTCAAAAACCACTGTCGTCTCTCTTCTAACCCATTCTGCCTTTGTTGCCGATGCCAAAGCCATCATCTCCATCGCCAACAACCCATATCGCAACATCGTCCACCACCCACCATTGCTTTCATTCTTTCATCATCCTCATCTTCTTTTTGAAACTCTAACCCTAGATTTAGATCCACTACCACCGACGCTGTTATCACCTCTCACCATCGTTGTCATATTGCGACCCACTGCGACCGCTATTTGAAAACCCTAAATCAAGAGCGAGAGAGAGAATGTGGAGTGAGAAATGGAAGAGGAACGGAGGTGGGAGTCGCCGGAGATGATAACGGTAGCAGCGACGACAGTCATAGCATAAGAAATGAAAAAAAAAAAGCGAGTCACGACGGGCGGGTCATAGTGGTGACCGGAGGGTGTTATGATGGATTTGATTTTAGGGTTTTTGTCCAAAATGGTAATTTCATTCAAGGACACAATAGTAATTAAAAAAATTGAAAAATGTTGTGTATTGAAAATAATAATGATATGTAAATAGAATTATCCATGAATCCTGCCTTAACTATCTTGAATTTATTCAGAAAGAGCTTTTGTGATTAAGATTAAATTTGTGTAATGTAGAGTTTATATATAAAATAAATTTAAATTATAAAATAATAATTTTGAATAATTTTTAGATAATTATAGCTGTATTTGTAATATTAACGTGTATTATACGCACGTTATTTTTTTTTTAGTAACGGCTGCATTTGTAATATTACTGTTCACAAAATATCAAATTGGTAAAGCTACTAAAAAAGCGCTCTAGGGTTTTTCTACGCGTTACTCTGTGTGTATATGTATAGAGAGTTCCATGTGATTGTTATCTTTCATAAGCTTGTGATTGTTATCTTTCGTAAGCTTTTCTTCTCTCAAGTTTTACTGATTAGAATTTGGACTTAAATTCCTCATTACGAAAGGTAATCATTCATCAGTGATTCGATTCGATTCGATCTCTCCTCAATTTCGATTCGCATATCTTTACAGATTCATAAATTCCCACACTTCGTAGTGAATTTTGTTTGTATGTCTGTGTTCGTGTGTGTTTGGTTTCCGAGAAAAGGTCGGAAAAAAGTTAAAGAAAAATAAAACGTATCTGAATCTCGGAGTTTTTTTTCTATTTGATGCTTGAGTTCAGATGAAATGAAAAAAACTCATCTTTGAGCTGAGTTTCTCGGCAACCAAACAGATATGTTACTGTTCCTTTTTTTTTGTTTTTTTTTTTTAAACTCCTTTTCTGGTTTGCCGATCGTCAAATCTGTCTTATTTTTTCAGAAAAGTTAATTTTTTAAGTAGTTTGATGCTGATTTTAATTTATTTACAATTTTATAGGGTTTTATTTGAACTGTAAATTATTTGAATCAACAATTTAGTTCTATGCATATTGAAAGTAATTGTTGAGTGTGAATTAAAGCCTCAAGATTCAGCAATTTTGTAATGGAAATAATTTACAAATAGAATTTTTATGCATATTCAGAATTTTCATAAAAATTTCTGAATCTGTTACTGAAGTATGACAGCTTATCATTGGTTAAATCTTCAAAAACAAAATTTCCTCCAATCCTGATTTCCCTTTTAATTTTCCTCCACCTTCAGCAATATTATTCATTTGGGTCCTCTTCTGCTTTGTATTTGAATCTTTATGTCAAATTGTGTTTATTTTATGAGTCAATGATTACATCTATATATATGGTTGCTTTTCTTTTGTTTACAAGGGATCTGTTTTCATTTCTTTTCAGGTGAATATCTCGTCGCGCTTGCTGGAGAATCGAACCTTAACCAATTTCTGCTTCGGCTTTTGCACTGTTCTGGTACAGGTCCAACTTCTGTCCATAACTATCTTCTCTAGTATTCGTTCATTAAAAAGCTAGGGAATGCTGAAAGATGTGCTTTAGAGCTAAGGTGTCTTTCGGTAAGCTTGAAGCTCCACTCGAGCTGCCCTTGTTTATTCTTGATGAGATTGGGCATATAACTCATAACCCTTTCTTCCTCTTGGCTCAGATGCCCACTATAGCAAATTATTTTAGGGGTCAAGTCGTGTCATATCACGACCATTGTGAAGATGGCTAAACTCTTTATTGTCTTTAATTTGATTCCTTCCTCGTAAATACCTATACTGCATAGATTGGATTATCTGGAGAAAGTATCACACTACTTTCTGTAATTTGAGATGGAGAAGAAAGGGAGTGTGTTGATGCAACGGTATGAGTTAGGGAAGTTATTAGGACAAGGAACCTTCGCCAAGGTCCACCACGCAAGGAACCTTAAAACTGGTATGAGTGTGGCGATTAAGATAATTGACAAAGAGAAGGTTTTGAAGGTTGGGTTGGTTGATCAGATCAAGCGGGAGATTTCTATAATGGGGATGGTTCGACACCCAAATATCGTGCAGCTTTATGAAGTCATGGCCAGCAAAACCAAAATTTACTTTGTCATGGAATACGTCAGAGGCGGTGAACTCTTCAACAAGTTGTCAAAAGGAAAGCTGAAGGAGGATGCTGCGAGGAAGCTTTTCCAACAGCTGATCAGTGCCGTTGATTTCTGCCACAGTAGAGGTGTTTATCACAGGGATTTGAAACCAGAGAACCTACTGTTGGATGAGGATGGAAATCTAAAGGTTTCAGACTTTGGATTGAGTGCCCTCTGTGAATCTAAGCGTCAAGATGGGTTGCTCCACACAACTTGTGGAACACCTGCCTACGTTGCTCCTGAAGTGATCAACAGAAAAGGGTATGATGGATCTAAAGCCGACATATGGTCTTGTGGGGTCATCTTATATGTTCTATTGGCTGGGAATCTCCCATTCCATGATTCGAATCTGATGGAGATGTATAGGAAGATTGGCAAGGCAGAGTTTAAATGCCCTAATTGGTTCGCCCCTGAAGTACGCAGGCTGTTATCAAAGATACTGGACCCAAACCCAAATACCAGAATATCCATTCCCAAAATCATGGAAAGTTATTGGTTTCGGAGAGGCTTTGACTTGAAACCCAAGAGAATTGAAACAGAAGTGAAAGAACCTGTTGTTCTTAACACTGACGCAGTGTTTGGTCCTTCCGAGGATATCAGCACCGCAGCAGAGGCAAAGCAAGAACTGGCAAAGCCAAGCAACTTGAATGCATTTGATATCATTTCATTTTCAGCAGGCTTTGACTTGTCTGGTTTGTTCGAGGAAAGCGATAGAAAGAAAGAAGTGCAATTTACATCCAGACAGACTGCGAAGACCATCATTTCAAAGTTAGAGGAGATAGCGAAGCGATTGAAGCTGAAAGTGATGAAGAAAGACGGAGGGCTGATGAAACTGGAAGGAGCGAAGGAAGGCAGAAAGGGCTCATTGTCTATGGACGCGGAGATCTTTGAGGTCACGCCAACATTTCATTTGGTTGAGGTGAAAAAGACGAGTGGCGATACGTTGGAGTATCAGAAGCTGATCAAAAAGCATTTAAGGCCGGGACTGAAAGACATTGTATGGACTTGGAAAGGTGAGCAGCCGCAAACCCAGCAGGAACAAGATCAACCGGATCTGGAAGAGCCTTATCAATTGCTTCCATTGGAGGCTGTCTCACCTCAGTTTCCATAACAAAATCAAAGTTTATTATCGGGTTTTTTGTAACTTGAATTGTAATGCCTACTCTTTATATCTATTTACTTCTTCAATGTTCTGTTTTTGGAAATGTTACTGTTGTTGACTTGATATTCACTCTTAATAATTTGTTTTCTTTTTAGATTGTGTGATTCGGTTAAACAATTTTGTTTCAAACAGTTCCACAAATACCATGTTGTTCTTTATTTGTTAGAAGCATAGTTTTCAAAATGCATATGCGACCTAAGCCACCGCCCATGAGCAAAACTTCAGTGGGTGAAAAGGAGGTGATGTTTTAGAAAAATATTAGGGATTCTAAAAGTTTTATCAATTTTTTTACTAAATGTTTCACACGAGTTATGTAAAACATTTGATAATAAATTTAGTAAAATTTTTAAATATTAGCATTACTCGATATTTTAAGGTGGTTGGGATTATTTAGGTTGGTGTGTTTTAAGGTGGTTAGGACGGTTGTTGAGGATTTGATCCTTTTTATTATCGGATTAAATGACATAATTAAGTTACTAGCGCTACCTAAATCTACCTACCCTATGTACAGAAGGATCACCAGCCTCGTACAGACGATGTTGTTTGGATAGTTGTAGGGAAGGTTTCTTTTGAGAATGCTTGTTAGAAAATTCATCGACAGCACAGACGATGGCTTAGCATGCTATTTTTAATAGGGTGATTAGTTATTTTGTAAATATCTTATTTAAATTGCTGTTTTTATTATTTTAATCAATGTACATTAAATTTTTTCAAAGTATGTACCAGACACTTAGGTCATATTTATATGGCTCTTTGAAAAAAGAGATTAGACTAATAGTCCTTAGAATCTACTTATAAAGTGTTTGATTGGAAACCTGAGCCAAAGATATTTTATTTTTTTGGATTAATAATCCCTCTTATTGGTAAGACTACCAATCCCATGATAGGGTTGGAATTAGAAATTGAGTGAGGGGATTGTAAATTTTTAAATAATTTTTAAATAAAATTTATAGCCAGTTTTGGAAGAGGTTAAAATTCAATTTTTTAACTTTTAACATCTTTTAAATCATATCACCTCTTTATTTTTTTAAAAGCTTTTTTAAAAAAAAGTTAGAAAAAGTCAAAAAGTTAACTTTTAATTTACTTTCCAAAATAATATGAGAAGTGATGTAAACCCCCTCCGATCACCACCCCACACACATGTGACAGGTGGTGATTAGAGAACAAGGAAAACAAAAAAAAAAAAGAAAAAGAAAATCCAACCAATGAGAGAGAGAGGGGGTCAAAGGGGGTGGGAAAAAAAATGAGTCTTAGACATTTTTGTTATCGTATATCTCGACTTAATATTATCACACTAATAATCTCCTCAGTATAATATTTTGCCTTGTATTTATCACTTCAGTCCTCAATCACTCCAACAGAATTGGAGAAAACATATAAATAAATCAAACAATTCCAAATGCTTTTCATGAATAAATTTTGTATTATAATAGGTAGAGTAATTTGGTGCAATACTTTTCACTTTTTATTGTTTAGAATTAATTGTAACAGTTGGTTAAAATCAAACTGATTAAAGAACCAAACAAAACCTTAACACAAAAGTGAATTCCATCTTTTTGTGAGTCTCGTATCATGTTCGAGGAAAAGGTTCTCAAGTTATTAACCAAGAAAGAGCCTCAACTAATTTTATTATTTGTTTTAAGAAACATTTACACACATGCACAAAATTGCACTTTTAGATCTCCAATATTTTTACTAGTTAGTAGTTACCAAGAAAATGGCAGAATGGAAAATGACCCCCCCCCCCCCCCCCCCAAAATCTTCAGATATGTTTCAATCTCAACATTTTGTTAAGGGAAAATTATACATCAATGGTATTTCTACAAAATATTTATAAATTCATGAAAATAATTATAATTTATTTATTAAAATTGATAAACATTTTTATTAATTTGTAATTTTTTTGGAAAGTCACACTGCAATGTAATTTCCCTTTTTATTAACATTCTATTATAAAAAGAGGATTAAAAATCAACTGTTATTTACATTTATGAGATATACACATCTATCTTTTCCTCTTTTCATAACAAAATATCAATAGAAAGTTTAAGACTGAAACAAAATAGAAGATTAGGGAAATAAAGTATAAATTTTTTTTGTTAATGGGATAAAGTAATAATAGCCCATAGTTGACGGGGTAAAATGTTATTCGCTCAAATAAAAAATGTATGTAGGTAGTAATTAGCTTTGGTGATGTCCTTAGCTTCTCTCTCAAACACCATTTCAGAGCTACCAAAGAAGACCAGGATTGAATTTGTATACATTTTGCAAAACAAAAAAAAAAAAGAAATTTATATTATAAAAAAAAAAGAAAAAAAAAAAAAAAAAAAAAAAGAAAGAAGAAAGATGGAAGCTTCTAAATGCACCTACTAAATTTCTCTCTACATTTTTATGAGGTATTATTACAAAGGTTTTCAATGGCTTGGAGAGATTTAGGCCTCCTTTTGGAAACATATTTTTTTAATAACTTTTTGACTTCTTAACTAAAATGTGATAAAAAAAAAACTAATATATTTGAGATGATTTTTTTACTTTTTACGAAAAGATGTGCACAAAGTAAAGAGAAAAGAGAAAAGAAAATCTTGACTTTTTGATATGGATTGTTAGCTTTTAGATTTTTTTAAATAACTTTTTGATTTTTTGACTAAACCGGCCGCTTCCCAAACAAGGCCTTAGTGGGTGTATTCAGAGGCTCCTGAAGAAGACGAAGAAAAGAACCAAAATAAAAAATGACGATATAAACTATTGACTAGCGCATGCATTCCACGTGTAATTTCCAACATGCTAGTAGTGTTAATTAAATTTTCTCTCATAAAGATGAGAAAGGAAGAAGATACAGTGATCCAGTATTCTAAACTCTCTTCCAGAAGAGGCTTTTTTTACCCTTCAAAAGAGTTTTTGTACTTTTTTTCAAGTCGACTCATAACTACTCTCTGTCACTCTCTTTTTAATCATATGACCAAAGTGACTCTACATTTGGGTTGGAATAGAGTCCACCAATATGAGCCCTTGTGTTCGACGATGAGTTTCCGATGCCTTCCCCCGAACCCTGCACAGTCCCCCACTCCTTCCTGCCACTGAAACAAAAGTGAAAACAAGCATAAGAAAGAATTCTAATACAGGAATGAAGTAAAAAGTTCAACCATTAAAGATATCCCTCAAAAAACAGATGCCATAATAGCTAAACTGCTAAGGTGCCATTTGATATCCCTCAAGTACCAACACCACCACTATATATCAAATTGATATTATGTGCAGAAACATCAAGCTATTATGACTGTCAAGTAAAGTTTAGCATGACTATTATCACACAACCCACTTTAAGCAAAACAGTTCACAATAATAAAGAATAGATGGGCTCCTACAGCTCTACTGCAGTGTCATTTTTATCACACAACCCACATACCACACATTACTCTGCTTACTACAGTCATATTAGTCACATACCACGCATTCACATTATAATTCTTACTCACAACACGGACATTTACATCCCATACAAAAACAAAGTTAAAAAATATGAATGCTTAAATATAGATGTGAATGAAATAACATGTGAATACAAAACCAAATGTCATACTTCAGTCAAATAGTTTCATGTATATATTGTCGATATGAAATTTCACATACTACAGCCACTCTGAATATTACCAACGTAAATAAAACCATATCAATGTCAACATTCAACTGAAAGACCATGTGTTTGAGTGTGCACAGACACACATGATGCGTCTTTACCTATGTATGCCAACATTATCAACCCAAATGACAATATGCATTTGTTAACAAGTTAAAAAGTTCACATTTTCTCAATTGTCATTGTAAATGTTGACTTACCATACATTCAAAATACCATTCACTTTCACAATATGATGAACATTCACAATGAGTACTCACATATGGCATTCACACTCTCATCAACCATCACAATATGGTTATTCACATTCACATTTATTGAATCAAAAAAAATAAATATATATATATGAACGTTCACAAATTTCACAATGAGAACATTACCATAGGTACATTTTGTGTCAATATGTTCACTATCGATGTCCAGCCATTCACATTGCCATTCACATCACATTACCAATACGAATATTTACATTCCAATATACAATGAGCAATGCATAATCATTTTCCACATTCATACAATGTTTACTCACAGATTTGAAACACCCACAAAATATACCCAATAGTGATTTTGGTTTTCACAATCAAAATTAGGATTTTCAAAATCAAAAACATATATTACTACTCAATATGAAGTTTCATATTCGCAATTTGGAAATCATTACAGAATTGACAATGGGGTGTCACTATTTTCGGATGTATTGCAACCATTAGCGTTTTAATAGATAACAAAAAACGAATTACAATCAACTTATGTTTCGTACCCGCCTCCATCTATGCGAAAACGGTCAGTGATGATTTCATCACTAAGAAAACCAAACCAAACCAAACCCTATGTTCCAAACAGTTGGGGTCGGTGACCCAAATTAATCATCAAGCAAAGAAACAAAAATCAAAATCCATAGAACCATGGTGAATATTTCAGGAGCACGTGAACTGCTCCTCAACTTTCATTTATTAAGCAACTACTTCAAATTGTAAGTGTTGAATATAAATTAGCTCTTCAGCTTACATCATAACTCATATCAAACTAGAATAGGCAAAGTTCATATCATAATTTAATGATGCAGATTGGTGTGTAAGAATTTTAGGTATAAAGCAACAGCAGAGATTAGGCTACTGTAAGATAATTAATAACAAAATCTGAGGGGTTGCGGAAATCCACTTTATGACTTATGTGATGGATGTTGACCTAATAATGACATAATAGTTACCTTAACTTCTTCAAACAAACTCACTCAACCATTCCATAAATTTGAATGACCATGAAAAATTAGACAACTTTTGTGGGAGGTAGATATGGAAGTGGGTTTCTATGTCTTACGGTATCGGTTTGTGGAAAGGCATCCGTAGCAAGTGGGATTCTTCTTTCCAATCATATTCAGTTTATAATGAGGAACGGGGAACAAGCAACATTCTGGTGCCATCAATGGTGTGGTGCTGTTTAGCTGGGGATAACTTATCCCAATGTTTCTCATGTTGTGCTTAACAAGATGGCAGCAACAAGACGCTAAGCAATAAAATAAAATAAAAAATGAAGGCAGCAACAAGATGAGTCTGCTGAGGTTGAGGATGGCCATGTTCTTTGGAATATTGGTCTGCACACTCTGCAAAGAGAGCTTAATGATTGGGAGTTGGAAGATTTGATGGATCTTCTTAGGCAGTTGTACGCAACTTGCCTTGGTGATGGGGTGATTCAATCAGGTGGATGAATGTTAAGTCATTTTACAAAATTTTGGCAGGCCATTGGATATGCCTTTCTCCATGGGAAGAAATCTGGGTACTAACATGGTGCACAGTGTATGGCAAGATTCTAACTATCAACGATTTGATTAGAAGAAGGCAAGTGCAAATTAACTGGTATTGCATGTGCAAGTTTGATGGAAAGTCTGTGGTCCGTCTTCCTATCCATTGTGAAATGGTGCAAGAGCTATGGGCTTTGGTCCTCCTCATGTTTGAAGGAGGCTTGGAAATGGCATAACAACGCGTATTTAATGGGTGTTCCCTTGGATGGTAAGGGAGCTTCATTCTTGGAAGGGTGATCGAGTAAGGAGCAGGAAGGCATGGTGCTTGAGCCCTTTGGCAGTTTTGTCGTTAGTGTGGGGTGAAAGGAATAAAATGATTTTTATGGAAGGAAGAACGGTTCTAAAAATAAAAACTAGATTATTGTCTTTTTTATATAGTTGTTATTTGGGTAAGGTTAATCCTTCCTTAAATCAATTTTTAAATTTTACAGTGAATTTTGAGTAGCTTTGGCCTATAGATGAGATGGGCTTCTATTTGTATACAAGCTGCACCCATTGTTACCTCTTTCACTACTCTTTTCTTATTTATCAAAAAATAAAATAAAATAAACACAGTGGTGTCACTAAGCAATTTGGCTTCAAATGGAAAGGTAACCATGGACATGCTTAAGAATAGTTTGCTCAATGAACAAGCTAGGAAAGTCTTGGGCACTTCTTTTGAGGCAGAGGCTCTTGTAACGAAAAAAGAAAAAGAAAAGGCAAACAGGGGGAGAAATCACCACAAATGTGACCCAAGACCATGTAAGAGAGAGAGAATGAGAATTGATGAGCCAGTGAAACAAGGCTTCATTAAGAAACCAAGTATTTAAACCCCCACCTTTAGTGGGTAGAATGCGGCAATTGAGAGAAAAGATAGAACATCTGCTTTGTGGATGATAACAACTCATTTCATGATCAGACGGTGTATTAAAGCTCAATGATGATGAATCTTTACTTGTTTGCTCTAGTTGTTAGGAACTTCACATCTATCGATTGGATTGTTGATCAGACCCTTCTACATTGATTTCTCTATATGACCTTTTCACGTCAAACTTCATGATATTATTGTGTTAAAATTCACCTTAGGGTGAAAAAAATATCTTTGGTACCCAATAGAATATTATGTTCTTGTTGTTGTTAAACTCTAGTTGTGCCGAGAGAGAGGAAACTTCTTGTGAACTCATTATTTGATATAGTGGAAGATTACAATTGGATTACAGTTCCATGGTTTTTCCCTTTTGCATGTTTTCCACATAACAATTGGTTATGGGTGTATCTTGTTGATTTGATTACTGCCATTGTAGTGAAATGTTTCTCATTTTAGTCCACAGAGAAGGGGAATATATTTTTGTTTCCCCTGTGGGTTGTTCTTTTCCCAACAAAAACTACATATGTAAATACAGTAATATTTAATGCACAAATAATGACAAATAACAATATTAACAAGTTCTAGCAGTTTCATGGGTGCTAAAACATGAGTCACTATATCACATAGATTTTTCTTGGCTGCAGATTTGTACCAATACAGAAGGCAATGGTTGAGGAGGTAAAACCGCAGTCACACCATGCACATAAGAGCTACAAGTAAGCCAAGCAGTGGAAAAGATGAAATGAAAGTAAGAAAGAACGATGCATGGAGATAAACTTTAGAACTAGCTAGCAATTGCCCTAGTTTTCTTCTAAGAATAGAATTCAAAGGTGGGATGTTTTTCCATTTAATTTCTAGATATTTTAGAATCAAAGTTACTTCTGGAATGCACTATGTCATAACCAAACCCAACCAAACCAAGCCAAACCAAACCAAACCAAACCAAGCCGTAAGTTCCATCAGAAATAGCTCTACAAAGAAAAATCATGACAAATTTTTTACTCAAAGCTTACTGATATAATGCAGCAGCAAAGATAAACCAATCAACCTCTAAAAATGTTTCAGGAATGAAAAAGGCACATTAAATGTCTTTTGCCCAAGAAAACAATTACAGCTTGAAAGATGGATGCCAGAGTAGATCACTTACTTGGCCCAATTGGCTGGAGCTGATGCAAATTGATGGTTAGTTGCAGATGCATTGGGACTCCGGTACATCATTTCATACTGAGAAGTTTCCTCCGGTGGATTAAGAGAAAAATGGACTTCAGAGCCTGGCATTGGTCCAAATAAAGCTTTTGGTAACCAAGGATCATCAGTAGAACCAGGAATAGAAGTAGCAAAGGTCGCACCATTTTGATAATTGCCAGGGAAAACCTTCCGAGGAGAATGAGTGCCAGAAAGGGTTTCATCATCTTTTGTAAACAGTGATGCCATAGTCTTTTGGGACATAGGATGCACCAAATCTTCCTTATTTGATCTGTTTAGTTCTGGAGGTAATAGCCAGCTGGCTGGGTCACCCACCAAACCTAGAGCATTTTGACCAAGAGGAGAAGTGCTCCACATTTGCCACGTTCCCTTCTCATTTGCATTACTCGAATCATCTGCTGGTGAAGTATGCATATCCTGCGCCTTAGTTGTACTTGGACATCGATTGGAATTAGAATGCCTTTCATCAGAGACTCGTATTCGTGCCGGAGACTCAATTGGTGATGGCCTGTTGATTTCAGCACATGCAGATACGTTCTTTAAAGCACGTGGCTTTTCCAATCCCATGTCTGTTGCAAATCCGGTGCCTAGGTCTAACTGGAAATTATTTAGTGACTCAGAAACAGGCCCAAGCAAAGTTACTGGATCAGGAACATAACATGGGTCTTCAAAAATGTCAGACTCTTCTGGTAAAAAATCACGAGAAGTTTCTCGAATGCGAGGAAACATAACTTCAGATGTTAATGGAGGAATTGTACTAGTTGGTATGTAAGAAAAGGTAGGTAAAGTAAATGGTGATGGGAGTCCAAAATTAATGGGATTATCATATGATTGTCCAGACGAGGAGTGACCAGCAAAAGGAGGGCTTTGAACTTCTGTTTGGGACTTTGCATTTGGTCTACTTATGACATTTGAACTAGTGGGCGGAGGAACAGGTGATGAACGAGTAAATAATTGTTGCCATGATTTTTTAGGGGCCGCTGTTGGTTGCAGTTCAACGACTACCTGCAGTAAACAACCCAACATAAACATAAAGCACACCAGAAGGTAGAAACTCATCCCAAATTCATGCAGTGGCAAAAAATATGAAACTCACAATGTAGAACAAGATTTGTTCGTTTAAAAAATAGATCAAATAAATAGACGATTTCACATGCCAAAAATGCTAAACACTATAAGTCCTAACATAACATTTGTGATGACGGCATGCAAACGGAGAAGCAAAACTCGTGACTCACAAGCACATGCATCATGCATGGCACGAGTCCAGCAAAGGATAATGGACATTTTGACAATTATATTCTCAGCTTACAATACAATCAGTTCAACATTTCCACAACTATTTTAGATATAGCCTCTGAACATATGAAATAAGTGATTAAACCAAATTACATAACAATCAACAAGCAGCAAAATAACTTACAGGACGGTTGATAGTCTTATCATCCCCATTCATAGTTGATTTCCCAGACTGAGATGACTCTCTCTTATTAGTAGAAATGTGAACATAATCTACAGAACCATTAGGCTTATTATCTCTTGAAACAGTAGTAGAATTATTCACACCTTGACCAAAGAAACTACCTCCACTAAAGGCTTTAGACGAAGACAAAAAAGTACCCCTCATACGGTCCAGGTATCTTGTTCCAGCATTTCCTCGGCTATAATTGTTTGCAATAGCACCCTTACTCCCATGTGCCATTTCTGTGCTATAGGACTTCGAACTTTCCACACCAGTTCTGTGATATTCCCGTCGATCAGTCTCACTCTTCCTGTCATACTCCCATTTCTGCTCACTTTCCTTCCCCGCTCTCTTTTCCAGTTCCTCTGCATCCGAGTTGCTTTTACTAGACCCCTTGTCTTTTTCCTTCCTTCTTTCTTGACGCTTTTTCTCTGCTTCCTTCTTACTGTCATTTTCCCGGACAGCAGTTGAACTTCTACTATGATCTTTCTCAGCCTCCATCTTCTCATCCCTCAGTCTCCTACGTTCCTCCACCAACCTTGCAACCTCCTCCCTCTGTTTTCTCTCCTCCTCCTCCAATTGCTCCCTCTCTAACCTAGCCAGTCTCTTCTCTTCAGCTTTTCTGCGAGCTTTCTCTCCTCTACTCTCATTAAAATTCACCCCATTTTCACCTCCTTTAGCCAGCATCCCCTTGTGTTCTGCATCTGATGAATCATCATCTCCAGATGAACTAACCCTAATGATCTTTCTCCAGAGCCGTCCAATGGTCAAGAAAAAAGCTGTCAATATCTTGCAGGCAAAAAAAATAACCCCTGAATAAGATGTCTCTGCCATACAATGGTCATCACTGCTGAAAAAACTGCCTCCATTCTCCTGCCAATAATTATACTTCCCAGCAAAAGACCCACTGACCCAATTACCATTCTCTAACCAATCTTGATTGCATATTCGACTATTATCAGACCACACCTTCCCATTCAATATCTTCCCACTTTTACCAACCAAATCCCTCAAAATCCCAGAATTTGGAAGCCCCAATCCAGGAGGTATAGGGAGGTCCAAAACCGGTCTCTTTGAAATATGCCCACAATAGGAACACATAAACCGTCCCCCGCCAGGATTCTGATCCCGATACGGAGTCAAGCAGTTCCTACACTTCCTAGTTGCTGTCTTCCGAAGCTTCTGCATTTCGATGGCCTCAAACCTCATCCTCTCTCTAAGCCTGGCGTTCCTTCTCACCCGCCAAGCAGACAACTTTGGCATCAAAATCTCATACCAGAATAAGGTAACCAATAAAACAACCACGCACCCCAACCTCGGCGACGTGATTTCAAACCGGAAAGCCGGGGGCAACAGCTGAGACAACGCCCAGAGACCAATCAGTGGAATTACTAACCATGGAAGCAGGGTAGCAACCCGTCGAGACCACTTCTGAATCACGCACAGTATACACATTATCCTCCTATCTTCCCCGTTTCAAAATTCAATCAAAACACGCAAACCCTATAGAAATCAAATCAAACAATCACAGCTCTCGAATACAATCCCTTTCAAACCCTAACAACGCGAGGTGTGTAATACGACCTAGTTTTCAGTGCAATAAAATGAAGATTGAATCAGAATAGTGAGCTTGATTTGAGATAATTGTTCAAATTAGGGTTTCCGGAAGACCTAGTGATGAAGAAACAAATAAACAAACGGACTTACAAATTGGACGTCCATTATCGGGGATTCGGTGGCTGATACGAAGACCGCGGTGGCGGCGGTGGCGGCGGAGACGGTGGTCGTTGGTAGTGTTGGTTTGTTTTTTTTTTTTTTCCTTTTACCAGGGGGAGAAGCTGTGACGACGACGACGACACGGTTGCTTTGAGGATAGAGAAAGTCGAAGAATGAAATATTAGACAATTTTGCGATTTATATATTAAACAATTAGTGAACAGTATGAGTGGGTTTGGATCGGGTTCAAATGTCAGACCGGTTGGGTTTCAAGCCATGGAGTTCATTTTAGGGAACAGTTTGCGCTAGACATGGTTACGTGATATCTATCTCAAATATGTTGCGGTTGAAAGAGAAAATGAGATACATAATTTTATATGTATCCTATTATATGTATCAATTAATATATTAATTGATAATGTTATATAATTTAAAAAATTTTGATATTTATAATATGATTGATGAATGAAATTAATAATAATATTATAACTCGTATTGATACATGTAGTATCATCGACTCTGTATTAAGTCAAATAATAAAATATAATATTTAGTGATTAGTGATAAATATGTCTAGACAGTGCAAAATAAATGTAGGACATATTTTGTTTAGTTGGGAATGTACTCCTTTTAGCTGGGATTGTGCTATAACATAAGGTTGTTTGGTGGTACTCTCAAACTTTAGTTTTACTTTTTATTTTAAATATGGTATTTGTTTATAACTTTTAAAAATTAATTTTACACTCATTTTTAAAAATTCTGTCAAAGGCGAGAAAATTTGAACTAACCGGTCGTCCTTCGGACATTCGGTCGATTGACCAAAACAGTGCACAAATTTTTTATTTTTATTTTTATTTTAACAATTGCCAACTTTTATTTTTTATGTTTTAAATAAAAAAAATTCGAAATTTTTAATTTTTTTTATGGGTTTTGAATATAATTTTGAGTTGTGTATTTGGTTATGAGTTGTAAATTTTTGTATCAAATATCATATGCTACATCAAAAATTTTCTATTCAATTCAAAACTCATTTACCAAATAATTTTTTTATAGTCAAATTATAATTTTAAAACTCACAAATTTAAAATACAATTCTATTCTCAAATCATATTTAAAAAAGTCTACCAAACGCTACCTAAATATTTTAGTCTAACGGGAGGTTAGGTATGCACTCCTTTTAGTTGGGGATTGTGCAAAATAATTGTATGACATATTTTTTTCGATATTATTACATGTATTAATTAGTGTATCAATACTAGTTATAACATTATTATTGAACTCATTCATTTTACAAATTACAAATATCAAAATTTTTTTAAATTTTGTCACATCATCAATTGGTATACTAATTAGTATACAAATTAGTGTATATAAAATTATTCTATTTTTTTTGCACAATGAGTTCGATTTTGATGAGGGAAATTTTATAATACATAAGGCATTCACAAAATAAATTACTAACAATATTTGAATACAAGAAATTAATAGTGAATAACAGTGATAAAGAACTTAAAAAACCTCTACACATCTGACAAGGGAAAAAAGAAAAAAAAAACAAACATACATGCACACACATCTATTTAGCCTCCGTTTGGGAAGTGAGTTGGTTTTTTTAATTTTTTGGCTTTTTTGACTATATGAGCTTGGGCTCAAAAGCTTAGTTTTGGAAGGGCTTTTGGCTTTTTAACTTTTTTGATTTTTTTGTGAGAGAAGAGTGTAATGATTATGGGGTTGGATGAGATGTTTTGTCTGTTGTGGCTCATGAGCCTATTCTATCTTTTATAGCTCATTGAGCCAAAAAAACCCAATGAGCCCTTGCCAAACCAACCCAAGCTCTCTTTCCAGAACTTTTAATCATTATCCAATAGAGAAATGAAAGCTCAAATAAAGTGAAGCACTTTGCTTTTTCCATTAATATGGAACATTAGTTGTCCTAATTAAAGTGTTATCTAATAAATTTTTTTTCCCAATTTTAATTTTAGTCATTTGATTTGCAACTGCAAAAGAAATCAATCTATAATAGAGTTTTTCATTTTTTATTTTAACAAACGTGAGTTTTTTTCAGCTTTTTACTTGTGTTGTTTCATTTTGTTAGCCTTTTAAAAGTAATAAAAAAATAATTAAATCCAACTTGGCGTAGAAAAAAAAGTACTTACAATTGGCTTAATGATTTTTTATTTATTTATTTATTTATTTTTTGGAACTAGAACAATTGGCTTAATAATTGTGTGTGGCATTTTCACACCACTTTTAATATGTCAAATTTGACATTCAAAAAAGGCAGCCATTTAATTATTTTTTTATTACTTGAGTACGTAGGACTTGCAATAAAATGTATATTTTCTTTTTAAACTTTATAGTTAAAAAAATAATATAAAGGCTGCCATTTTTTTTTTTTATTACCTCTGCAAGATATTATTTTTAATATAGTTGCAAGTAGGGGTGTAATTATATCATTTGATGTTGAAAAATCAAAATTGACTATATATATTATGGTTTGAGTTTTATCAGAATTCAATTTTTATGTAAAGAAATGATTCGCATGAAATTTTTATAATTTTATAAAAATTTGTAAAATAATACACCATAAATAAATGAAGAGAGATGGTAGAATTAAGTGGTGGATCCTAAAATTTAGTTAGGAGAAAAAATACCAAGACGAATTATTGTATTAGTTCAGTTTGGAACACAAACTTTAGTTTGAACAAAAAAAAATTATCAATATTTCAAAACTACACTAATATCATGCACATCACTATCAACATTTCTGTTTTTTTTTTTTATTTTTATTCGGATATCGATTTTTCTTATTTTAAGAGATTACCCAAGTAAAATATGTTTTACCATTGTTAAACCTCTTACCAATGTGACTTATCAGTAACACTATGTTTGGGAACTTAGGAGAGAAAAGAAAAGAAAAGATTACTTAAGTTATAAGAGAAAAGAAAATAAATGAAATGATTGTGATTTTTCTCATTTTTGTTTGGATAAAGAAGAAATAAAAGAAAAGAAATGATTGTGATTTCTCTCATTCTTGTTTGGTTAGATTTTATTAAGAGAAAAGAAAAGAAATTATTTTATGTTATATTACCAAAATAACCTTTTTATATTTTCAATCATTTTATTTCTTTTATTTTTATAGGGGCAAAATTGGTATTATGAAAATAATAGTTTCTTTTCTCTCCCAATCTCTCCACTTTTAGAAAGATTGAAAATGAGATTTATAAGAGAAATGAGTTTCTCTCCATTTCTCTTTATTTCTTCTCATTTCTCTCGACTTAGGTTATCCAAACAAGTAAGAGAAATACATTTCTCTCAATTTCTTTTCTTTTCTTTTCTCTCCAAATCACTCAATCCAAACATAGCGTAAATTTGGGATTGGCTTCTTCTTTTTTCTTCTTCTTTTCCCTCATTCATAATGTAGACTTTCAATATTTTCAATTTTCTTACTTTTTCACTCAACAATCTAAATTTTTCGATGAAACATTCAAAATAAAAAAATATTGATGAGATTTAAAAGAAAAAAAATAAGATCGTCTTCTCGTCGTGGCTCAACATTAAACTTTTTAGGGAACAGTATATGAATCAAAAACCATAAAGTGGGCAAGAAAAGTATGGGTACACATGTGCATGCATCTGTGTCACATTGCATTTCTTATCTTACTAATTCAATTAGTGTTAAAAAAATTGCACTAAGTACTTTTAAATGGTGGAGGAGGCGGTGGTGTGGCCATGGGATGATTCTGAGGTGATGGTGACAGTAGAAGTGTGATGGTATTGAAAACTGTTATACCTTTAGAAAGTAAAAAATATTTTCTGTCTCAAATAAATTTATTTTTGGTTTATAAAAGAAAAAGTTTTCTATAATACCAAACGTAAGAAAATATAAACAAATAAAAAATTTGCCAAAACAAACAGGAAATAAGTTTATGCGAAATTCACTTGCAAATTTAGGTGAATTTCTTGATGCCCGGTAAATAAAATTTGAAGGAAAAAAAAAAAAAAACAATTATTTATCGCAACATTCATATTGTGTGATGAGGTCACTTAAACTCTCAAATAGTAACAATGAATTAATGAAGATATCTAGATTAAGAATGATATAGCATGCTTGTCCCTCTTGATTTATTTTTAATATTAAAATTTTATGTGAATTTCTTGATAAAAAGGACAAGATTTTATTTAAATGGTTGTAATAAAGTGCTATTTAAATTTTCTGTTCGAACCTCATGAAATTATAGGAAAACTATGACTATAAAATACTCCTTTAATCTATACTATATATTAAGCAAAATGAGATTTTTAATCCCAAATATTGTGGGAGTTCCAATCTCCCAATTTAAATTTTCTAATTTTTTGATTTAAAAAAAAATCTTAGCATTTATTAACTTATTCCAACTCCCAAGTCTTATCCTCATAATAACACTTTAATGCATTAAGGACAAGTATAAAAAAAATTCTTTGAAATCCAACACATATGAATTTCTTGAAAAGTCCCAACACATATGATTATTATCCCTCATAATAACACTTACGCTGTGTTTGGTTGGGGGATTTGGAAAGGGAAATGGAAATGAAAAGAAAAGGAGAAAGAATTAATAGAATTCTAAATCCCAACTATGTTTGGTTGTGTTGGTTATAAAATAGAATTGATGTCCTAAAAGGTCTCCTATTTCTTTATTTATTTCTCACCCCCTTTCTTTTCCCATATATTTTTTATTATAACCAAACATAAATAGGATTACATTTCTCATTCCTTTTCCAAATCCCACCCCAAAAACCCCAACCAAACACAGCATTAATGTATTAAGATCAAACATAAAAAAAAAATCTTGAAAAGTCCAACACATATGATTATTATAAAAATATTAAACTTTAATATAATATAATAAAAAAAAGACGTTTAATTCCTTGAAAAGTCCAACACATATGATTATTATCAAAATATTAAACTTTAATGTAATATAAAAAAGGAAAAAAAGAAGACATTTGAAAAAAATTAAAAATTAAAAATCACAAATCACAATTTACATATATAGATAATTGTAAACACAATCCGTGCATAGCACGGGTGATATGCTAGTATCTATACTATATATTAAGCAAAAAGGGGTTTTAAAACCCAAATCTTGTGAGAGCTCCAATCTCCAATCTTAATTTCCTGATTTTTTGATTTAAAAAAAAAATCTTAGCATTTATTAACTTCTCTCAACTCCCAAGTCTTATCCTCATAATAATACTTTAATGCATTAAGAACAAACATAAAAAAAAAAAAAAAATCTTTGAAATCCAACACATATGAATTCCTTGAAAAGTACCAACACGTGATTATTATCCCTCATAATAATAGTTTAATGCATTAAGAACAAGCATAAAAAAAATTTCTTGAAAAGTCCAACACATCTATCTATATTTATACTATATATTAAGCAAAAGAGAATTTTTAACCCCAAGGCCTGTGGGAGTTTCAATATCCCAATATGAATTTTCTAAATGTTTTATTAAAAAAAAAGAAAAAAAACTCAACATTTATTGATTTGGTCAGCATTTATTAACTTTTTTTAATCCATGTGTCTTTCCACATGCCTGCATTTATTGATTTGGTCAAAATCCCCTGATCAGCATTTAAAATCCCCTCATACAAATAATTATAGATACAATATGTTTATAGTTACTGCAGTATCCTTTTCAACTTCTCTAATACATTATAGTTAGTGATAAGATTGTCAAATTATTTTTATAAAAAAATCTTAAAAAATATAATTTATATATTAAAAAAAATCTAAAATAAATATAATTATCTATAATTATCCCGTGCATAGCACGAGTGATAGGCTAGTTAACATATAAAGCAAAGACGAATTTAGGATTCAGGAGTTTGATTTTCACAATTGACCAAATACAATATATATATATATATATATATATGCAACCCTTTAGCAAAAGAAAAAATTAGCGCTACTTGTTGACATTAAATTCATATTAAATCTAGTTCATATAAAAAAAGATTTCAAAGATGAGGACTCGGTTTTTAAATTTTGGGAGGTGACATGCCTATAAAAATTGTATATAGAATTCATCATATAAAATATGTGATAGAGATAGTAGCATTTTTTAAAATATAAGTTGTTTTGATAGATGTTTTACTTTACCTTAAATTAAGGAAATCAAAACTTATCACATCATTTTATATTGTTTTTATTTTTATTTTTATTTTTTATATATGTATTTTGAGATTGTAAATTTGACATCTTCAAAGTTCTTCACTTCCTTAAACACGTTGATGGTCCCCAAACGACCTCAACTCCCACAATTTGGGCCCAAGCCCATCACAAAATCTTACTAGGCTCTGTGCTACAATGCCCAAGGTATACCTCAGACAAACTACACTCAGCAAAATGGCTGAAAGTTGGAACTGAGAAGGTCCATCAAGTTTGGGCCTTGTGTTTACAGGCTTTTCTCCTTTGTGTTATGACATGCATATGTGGGCTGGTCCACATAAATGGGATTCTACAACTAAAGAAAATAAAGGGTAAATTACATTCTGTCCCCTTTATATTTGCTTATTTTCTCACTTTTGCCCATAATTTTTTTTCTCCACCTTGACTTGACCATTCATGTTTCAAATTTTTTTCCAATTTACTTTTAAAGCTAACTTTTATTTAAAATTCGACAAAAAAATGTGTGTGAATAAAGCATTCTTTATAATTGATAGAGAATATGGGCCATCTATATCAAAAAATATAAATTTGCTTATTTTATGGACCTTGCAACTCTCCACCAATCAAAAAATATGTTTTCTTTACCTCTTTACGAGCAATTTTTAAGTGTGTAAATACATACTATATGCACTTATATAAGTTTCCACAAATATACATAGGTTATTTTATAAAATTGCATAAGTTTTCACAAACATATGTAAGTTAACTCATAATTATTTGATAAATCACAACTTACGTATATTTGTGAGAACTTAAGAGATTTTGAAAGGTAATTTATGTATATTTGTGAAAACTTACGCAAGTGTATATGGTATGAACTTTACACACCCAAACACCTCCCCTTAAATAAATTAGATCCTACTGATTATTCTCTTCATATACGAAAGCAGAATGTTGAATTATTGGTGACCATAGCAGTCTTGATTCCACGGTTGACATTTAAATAACATCGAAATTGATTATAAAAAAAAACATGACTTATCCAATAAAGTGATCTTATATAAGAAGATTATGTCTAATTAATTTATGTACAAATAGAAAGATTGTTTTAAATTATAACAAAATTTATATATTATTTAGAAAATTATGTTCACACAAGCTAACCTGAACACCAAGTTATCAAAAAGAAGAACACATAATGTTGTTACAAAATGAGACAGGTACAAAACTTGAAGTCAACATATGAAACAAACTTTCTATCTCATTTTGTAAATTTTTTTTTGTGAGCAAGGTTGTCAAGATTGCGATCCGGATCGTAGAATCGTACGATCCTACGACCCAATATACACCATTTGATCCGACTCGTACATCGGATCGACCCCAGATCAGGATCGTGGTGGGATCGTTAGGATTGCATTTGGATCGTGACTCCATGCGATCTAGATTTGAAGGATTTTTTTGGCAACTTAAAAGCAAAATCGGGAGCTAAAATGAGAAAAACAGAGAAGCAAAGCAATAGAGAAGCTTGACCTACTGCGATTAGGGCAATACGAATTGGGAAAAGAGAGAATCAACATCAACGAAGAAGCCTGACCTGCTGCTGCGACTCCAGGTACACTGCTTTCTCTTCTTTTTCTTCTTCTCCTTCTTCTTCTCTCTTCTTCGCTGCTGCTGCTGCGACTCCAGGTCTGCTGCTTTTTTTTTCTTTGAAGACTGTTCTTCCTCTCTACTGTTCTTCCTTCTTCGCTGCTCAACAGCTCTTCTTTCTTCATTGATCTTTTCTTCTTTCTTCACTGAATCACCTCTTCGATATTTTTTTTGCTCTTATTTATTTATTTATTTATTTTTGTTTCTGTAAATTATATTATATATATATATATTTCTGTATGTTTCTCTTATATATAAATTATATATATATATTTGCTCTGTATAAGACTGTAAATAACCTTTTGCTTGAGGCAATTGAGATTAATTGCTAAATGAGGTAGCATCTGTCATTCTGTTTAACAAAAAATGCTAATGCAATGTATGAGACATAAAAGGTAGTCTTCCACATGCTGACATGCTTGGCTAAGTAAAAACTGTCTCAAGAAACATTCAATCGAGTAATCATTAAAAAAAATATATTTTTTTGGCTCTATTTCTCTTATTTTGGCTCTGTTTCTCTTTTTTCTTTTCTTTTTTTCTTCTTTAATTTTCCTTCTTCTTCTTTGCTGCTTGCAATGCTATAAATTATAATGCTACTGTTGTTTTCATTAGCTCCTGGGAATGGAAATTAAATCATTGTAAGATTCATTTTACTTAATCTTGTTAAACACCATTGGTTCTTTCATTGGAAAGGCAAAATAGGATTGCTAATCAAAAAAACATGAATTGTCTTGTGCCTTTTTACAATTTGCCAAATGATGGTTTGTTTGTTTAATGCCTTTTTACAATTTGTAATTTTTACATGGGCTTGGAATTTCTTTTAATGTTTACAATTTGCAATTGCAGGAATGCCAGCCTCTGGTTTAGGAAGAGGGAGGAAGAGGAAAAATGTTGCTGGTCATAGATCTAATCCTGGTTGGGAACACGACATTGAAGTGGATGCTGCAAGCAAAAAGTAAAATGCAAATATTGTAATGTTACTCGTTCTGGAGGAATATATCGATTAAAACACCATTTGGCATGCACTCATCAAAATGTTGAACCATGTCTCCAAGTTCCGGAAGTTGTTAGGGAAAAATTTATGAGTCTTTTGAGAACTCAAACATTGGAGTCTCAAAATAAGAAAAAGAGAATGCTTGATGTTGGTGATGATGATTTTGATGAAGAAGTGGAATTATTGCATGCCGGTGGCTATGAAAACAAACAAAAACATTATGGGCGTATGAATAAATTTGTAGTGAATAAGTCTCAGCATCAAAATAAAAAAACTATCAATCAATTATTTAAGAAAGAAGAGAGAGATGATGTTTGTCAAACAATTGCCCGATTTTTTTACACTAGTGCAATTCCTTTTAATTGTGTCAACAACCCTATATTTCCACTTATGGTTAAGAAAATTGGAGATTATGGAAAAGGCCTTGTGCCATCATCTTACCATGAAATTAGGGTGACATTTTTAAAAAAATAAATGCAAGAGACATTGCAATTACTTGATGAGTTCAAGGAACAATGGAAGAAGACCGGGTGTACAATTATGTTTGATGGATGGTCGAATAGAAAGAGAAGATCAATTTGTAATTTTCTTGCCAATAGCCCTAATGGAACTATCTTTCTATCGTCATTGAATACATCCGACATTTCAAAAATCGGTGAAAAGGTTTTTGAGATGTTGGATGAGATTGTTGAAAAGGCTGGAGTGGAGCATGTTGTGTAAGTGGTGACCAATAATGCTTCTAATTATAAGTTGGCGGGAGAAATGCTAATGGATAAGAGGAAGAGCTTATTTTGGACACCTTGTGCTGCTCATTGCATAGATTTGATGTTAGAGGATTTTGAGAAGCAAATCCAACTTCATCGAGTTACAATTAAAAAAGGAAAAAGAATTGTGGCATACATTTATTCAAGAACAAATCTTATTAATTAGATGGAGGAGTTCACAAAAGGTATTGAACTTATTAGGCCCGCGGTAACACGATTTGCCACATCTTACTTGACCTTGAGGCGCCTTCATGAGCAAAAGGGTGCATTGTTTTCTTTGTTTACATCATCCAAGTGGAGGAATAGTCGATTTGCAAAGTCTGAAAAGGGTAAAAAAATTGAAGATATTGTTTTAGATAATTGTATTTTTTAGAAGGGCATTTCTATGTGCTTGAAGGCTGCAGTACCTCTCATTAAAGTACTTAGATTGGTGGATTCGGATGACCATCTGGCGATGGGATTCATTTACGAGGCAATAGACCGTGCGAAAGAGGAAATTCAAAGCAATTTCAATAATGTTTTCTCATGGTAAACTTTTATTTAGTTAAACTTATTTACTTTACTATTATCTTTCTCTAAACTTTTTATTTGTTCATTAATACTCTTTATTTAATGGTGTTAGCTATGATCCTATATGGACCATCATTGATAGAAGATGGGAATCCCAACTCCATCACCCATTGCATGCTGCAACATACTTCTTGAACCCTCAATTTCATTACAGTCCCAATTTTCAGCTCGATGCGGAGGTTAAAATTGGGCTGTACAAATGTCTTGAAAGAATGGTTCCTGATGCTAATGAGAGGGTGAAGGTAGATTTGCAAATTGATGCATTCAAGAGTGCAAGAGGGCTTTTTGGCATACAAAATGCAATCATGACTAGAAAAAAGAAATCTCCAGGTGTTTTTTTATTTTTACTATAAGTTGATTTGTATCATTTTTAATATCTTATTATTTGTTTTCACTTCATCAATTTTAAATTTATAACTAAACTTTCATGTAGCTGATTGGTAGGACTCTTTTGGTAATGAATGCCCTAAGTTGAAGAGGTTTGCAATTAGGATATTAAGTTTAACGTGCAGTTCAGCGGGGTGTGAGCGAAATTGGAGTGCTTTTGAGATGGTACATTCAAAGCGGAGGAATCGTTTGCACCAAAAGAGAATGAATGGCTTGGTGTTTGTCATGTAGAATTTGAAATTAAGACAACAACACATGAATAGACAAGCAATCGTGAATTCATTATGTTTGGATGATATCCCATCAGATGATGAATGGATAACAGAGAGAGAGACTCCAACTTTTCCAAGAGAAGGAAATTGGTTGAGTGTGCTTGATAGGAATGCTCGACATGGATGTGATTCGGATGAAGACGAAGTGGAGGCCCTTGCAAGGAATTTGGAAGAAGCTTGTAAGTTTATGTACACATCTTTTAATTTTAATTAGAAATTATAACTTTAATTTTACTTTTAATTTTTTTGTTTATTCCAACTTAGGTCGTGATCATATTGGTAGGGAACATGATGAAGTTCATGAAGTAAGTGATGATGATGCTATGGATCAAAACATGGATGCTCGAAGGGATTTTGATCATGACTTTGAAGATGCTACTATTGGTGAAGACATTGAGGACTTGGATGGCACCATGGGTGGTGACGACGATGATGATGATGATGATGATGTGGCAATGATTAATGCTGATTGTGGCAATAATTATGATAATTTCGACGACAATGATGACTTATTGTAGTTTTTATTTGTTCTTCCTTTATTTAGTTTGTTTTGTTTTCATTAAGAAACAATGACAATGGTGTGCAAGTATTGGTATTTGGTTTTATTATGTTTCTGACTTCTTTTTTTGAAAAAAAAAAAAATGTTTGAATGCTGCATTGAATTGCTATATTTCTTTTTTTTTTTTTTGGCTTATTCTATATATATGTTGATAGTATTATTTAGTCATATAAAAATTATTACATTTTTTTATCATTTTAGTAGGATCTTATGATCCTCGATTCGATCCTACGATCCGATCCGACAGACTCCCAAAACGATCCTGTGTAGGATCCCGATCTTAACAACCTTAGTTGTGAGTTGAGGTAATGCTAAAAAAGTCAACTTTTTGTTTAAAAAAAAATTAAAAAGTCAAAAAAAATTAGATTGTTTGTCATCAACTTAAAAATAACGTTAATTTTTTAATTAAAAAAATAAGTATTTTTTTGTAACAATTTTCTAAACATATTAACTTTTTTAACCCATCCTTAAAGAAAAAAAATTTATTAAGTGGTTTTGAAATATCATGGGACAATATTCTCATTAATCATCAAATGTCATGTCCCATCACCCAATATCAAATCACGGATCTTATTCTCTCTACCAGTTATAATATTCTTCGATACCACCTAATCACGTCCCAAGAATATTAAATAATTTCTCCTTAAGCCTCCATTTTGGAAGGAATTAAAACAGTTAAAAAAAAAGATTATTACAAGTTGTTAAATTATCATCACTATTTTTGCACATCTTCTTGTAAAAAAATTTTAAAAAATTAATTCTCAAATACAAACTAAATATTCTGTTAATCAATTAAATTCTCAAATGGTGGAGCCCACCCTATCCCCCATAGAAAAATATTTGAGATTCAAAAAAAAGTATTCATAATTTTATTTAGGGCATCTCCAACCCAATCCTCTCACCAAGAGGATAAAAATAATTTTTTTTTATTCAAAAAGTAAATATAAAGTATGTTACTATTCATTCAAACTCCAACCACAAACCTTCAAAACCCTTCATCTTCCCTTCATCAAAAAGTAATTTTTGTTCATTAACAAATATTTAATTTTAAAATTTTTGTAAAATATATTTAATATTATACTCATTTTAAAGGTATGATTTCATATTTTTTAATGATGTCAATTTTATAAAAATTAAATTTATATATTAAAAGTCATTTGTAATATAATAAAAAAAATAGAATGAATAGTATTATAGAGATGATCCTTCATTTTTCATACTCCCTTCAAATTTGAAGGATGAAACATCCATCCTCCCAAATGGAGGAGGATATAGAGGATGGGTTGAAGTGAATTTTTTCAAAGGATCCTCTATATTTGAAGATATAGAGGATGCATTAGAGATGTTCTTACAATAATGTGAATAAAATATATGTTAATTTTTAATTTATTACACACTTAATAATAATAGAACTAACTAACATGTTACAATATTATAAATAAATTTATGAATAAAAATATGTAAATATCGTATTATTCTTTGTCATAACATTAGGGGTTTGGTTATGGTGTGCAACTTACACCTTACACCTTATACCTTACACTTACACCTTATACTTACATTTTTTGTAAAAAATTAAACCTTACACTTACACATTTTTTGAGGTTGCACACTATGTGCAACCCACTTACACCTTACACCTTACACTTACACCTTATACTTATACTTACACCTTACACTTACACTTTTTGTGTAAGTGGCACATGGTGTGCACTTGCACACTTAAGAAAACTCCTAACATTAGTGTTCGGTATCACCGATACATGCACCGTCACTTCCTATGTGTTTGCCTGCCTGCCTGTACCATTTGTATGATGCCCTTCTCTGCCACCTATCTTATAATTTTTCATTGGGAAAGATTATGGATGTGTATGATATGTGGTTTATAATTATAAAAAATAAATAATATAATTTCATACTTTTTAAATTAAAATTAATAAGAAATTATAATCAAATATAAAAAAATCATAACTAAATATTTTAAAATAATGTTATAATTAAAAAAAATTAGTCATAATTAAAAAAGAAAATGACGTAACTAACAGTGCATATAGTATGGGGTGTGTATAATAAAATTTTCTTTTTTTCTTTTTATTTATTTTTTATTGTGCACCTATCTAACATTTTTTTATAATTGAAGGTAGGAAAAATTACAATATATATATATATATATGATTCAAACATTATAACAAAATATTTCTTTTTCAATATAATCTATTTGCCTATTTTCATTAAATAAAATTTACAAAAAAATTAATATTTTAATAATTAAACGTCGAGATGACTATGCCACGGTGTACAGCCAACAACCTTTATATATAAATAAAACTCTATTTATTTGATTAAAAAAAAAAACATTAAAAGAATATTTGTTATGTGGACGCAACTAAAATCTATAGTAAAAGAAAAAAAATATATATATATACACATATATAGACCTATCCATCCAGTTGCCCATCTTCTTAATTTTAGAATGTATTTTTGTTTAGTCAACTTGGTTGTTTTAGTTGGTAAGGTTATATAATTCTCATAATTAATAGTTTTATTTTCCAATTTTTTTTAAGTCTACTCTTGAGGTTTACGCTGAATAATTACCCGTATAAGTAGAATGAGTACTATATTTCTATAGAATTAGTCAAGGAAAACGCTAAATATTTTCATGAATTAAAAAGAAAATAAAAATAATGCACTTTTGGTATGCTATGTTTTTGTTAACATAGAAACGTTTTAATTGCAAATTTTAGTTCTTCTTTCAAACAATTCATTTTTCTATCATGAGTGTAGCTCGTTAATTAGAAGAATGAAATTTAATGAACACTCTCTGGATATGATACACAATAATCAATAATTATTTAGGGTTTGTTTGGGATGATCTAAATAAATGTACTTTTTATCTTTTTACGAAAAGATATGCAGAAAAGTAGAGAAGTAATGTGATGAAAAAAAAATAAAAAGATAAAAAGATAGATTATATTAAGATTGCCAAACTTAACCTTACTGTCGTCACTACTAATACAATAATACTATTAGTGGCAGTAGGCATTAAAACATTAAAAAAAACCCAGTAAATGTTTTGAGAGTTACATAACAATAGGAAATTGATACATATTGGGCTCATCGAGATTTTCTGGGAACCTTTTTTGATTTCCGAAGATGATACAATGTCTCATAGACAAAAAAAAATTAAATTCATCAGATATCGGTAATTTATTTATCAAATCATATTTATATTTAGTTTTATAGTTCAAATTATATTTACCTTTCATTTTTTTGATACAAATATGAATTGATGAAAATGATTATTGATATCTGTTGAAAATCAAGCCACGTGCCTTTTCTTTATTCCATATGCTTTCGGTTGATTTATTTATTTCATGCTTTCGGTGGTTAGTTATTATAATAATATGTAGTGGCCTTTCATGCTTTCGGTGGTTAGTTATTATAATAATATGTAGTAGCCTCGTGGCCTGCTGGTTTGTGTTTTTGGCCTCCTATATAATGGAGTAGTATTGTAATGCTTAATAGATTGAAATAAAAAGAGTCTATGTTTATGTTTAGTCTTTCAATCACTCTCTCTCTCTCTCAATATTAATATTAGTCTATGTTTATGTTTAGTCTTTCAATCACACTCTCTCTCTCTCAATATTAATATTTTTTCATGGTATCAGAGCGGGTGTAATCCTGTCTCGTCATTTTCGCCTCTTCAGTCAATATTCGAATTTTTCTCTTCTACTCAAATATATCCTTCTATTGCATGACTAAATACGGTCCAGCTTTCGGAATGACTATCAACTCATCCTCCTCTTCTTCTGATATTATCATCTCATCCTCTTCATCCTCTCATCAAATGGAAACCTCTCATCTTCCGATCGCTGCCCATAAACTGAATGGGCAAAATTATTTGCAATGGTCTCAATCCATGTTAATGTTTATACGGGGAAAGGAGAAAGATGACTACATCACCGGAGCCTCGGCGCTACCAGAAACCACAGCATCAACCTACAAAAGGTGGATAGCTGAAAATAATATGGTCATGTCGTGGCTCGTCAACTCTATGACCACTGACATTGGCGAAAATTTTCTGTCATTTGATACTGCCAAAGAGATCTGGGACATGGCAAAAGAAACGTTTTCAGACAAGGAAAACACATCTGAAATCATCCAGCTTGAAAGCTCCCTCCACAATTTACGTCAAGACAATCTTACGGTAACTGAATATTTCAATACCCTTACTCGTCTATGGCGTCAACTTGATACGTTTGAGGTTCATAACTGGCAGTGTGTTACTGATGGTCTGTTATATAAAAAGATTGTCGAAGGGAAGCGTGTGTTTAAATTCTTGTTAGGATTGAACACAAATCTTGATGAAATCAGAGGAAGAATTATGGGAGTAAAACCGCTCCCTAACCTTAGAGAGGCATTCTCTGAAGTCCGTCGCGAAGAAAGTCGGAAAAAACTCATGATGGGATCTCATCAACAACTGAATATGGCAGAAAGCTCGGCTCTTAAGACTCAATTCGCTCCTATCGACAACCGTCAGAAAAATAAAGGAGGTAGGCCTTGGTGTGATCATTGTAGAAAGCCGGGTCACTCGAGAGAAACTTGCTGGAAGATTCATGGAAAGCCAGTAGATTGGAAACCACGTCAGCCTCTTGAGAAAGAAGGACGAGGTAATCATGTAGGTACAAATGAACCATCACCACAACCTGAAGCAAGCCCTTTCACCAAGGAGCAAATGGAGATGCTCCAGAAACTACTACAGTCACAATCTGGTTCGTCTTCCAACCACATCATAGGATCCGGAACCTTGGCTCACAAAGGTAATTCTTTGAACGCCTTTACTGTTAGTAAGAAACGTAAAAAACCTTGGATTGTGGACTCAGGAGCATCTGATCATATGACGGGAGATGCAACAATTTTTGATACATATAACTCATGTCAAAATAATTTAACGGTCCGAATAGCAGATGGTTCACTATCAAAGGTTGCTGGTACAGGTTCAGTTGTGCTGTCTAGGAATCTTATTCTCAACTCTGTTCTCCTTGTTCCTGACTTGGACTGTAATTTATTGTCAATTAGTAAACTCACTAAGGAAAAGAGGTGTGTTACTAATTTTTTCTCCACTCATTGTGAATTTCAGGATTTGGATTCGGGGAAGATGATTGGCAATGCTGAGGAATGCTCTGGACTCTACATCCTTAAGGAACGCCACTATCCACAAGAACAACCTCAAACGGCAATTTGTGGTAGTTCTTTTTCGGTTTCGTGTCAAAATAACGATAGAGCAATTATGTTGTGGCACTATCGCTTAGGTCATCCTAATGTTATGTATCTCAAGCATTTATTTCCTTCATTATTTAATAAAAATCCAAAACCTTTTGATTGTGAAATCTGTCAATTTTCTAAGCATGTACGGTCCCATTTTCCCATTCAATCCTATAAAGCGTCTCGTCCATTCTCACTAATTCATAGTGATATCTGGGGTCCATCCAGAATAAAAAATGTAACTGGTACTAGGTGGTTTGTCTCATTCATAGATGATCACACTAGATTAACCTGGGTCTTCCTCATGAAAGACAAATCTGAAACGAGCCAAATCTTCAAAAATTTTCAAATTATGATTCAGACACAATTCCAGTCAAAAATCCAAATTCTAAAGTCTGATAACGCTCGGGACTATTTCAACTCAATTCTAGGAGATTTTTTAGCAGACAAAGGGATAGTTCACTTAAGTTCATGTGTTGACACCCCACAACAAAACGGCATCGCTGAACGGAAAAATCGGCATTTGTTAGATGTTGCTAGATCATTCATGTTTTCCACAAATGTTCCACAATTCTTCTGGGGGGAAGCTGTTCTTACAGCTGCCTATCTTATCAATAGGATGCCATCTAAGGTCCTACAATTCCAAACTCCTTGTCAACTTCTCCTAAAATCCTTTCCCACTACTCGCCTCATCTCCACCATCCCACCCAAAATTTTCGGGTGTTCTGTCTTTGTTCATGTCCATCAACAGTATCGAGGTAAACTTGATCCCCGGTCGCTCAAGTGTGTCTTCATTGGGTATTCGTCACATCAGAAAGGGTATAAGTGTTACTCTCCGGTCACTAGGAAATTCTACACTTCCATGGATGTCACATTTTTTGAAACCCAGTCTTACTACCCTAAAATTGATATTCAGGGGGAGACTCCAACCCAGGAATATCAATTTTGGACCCCTGAATATCAATTTTGGACCCCTGAGTCATTTAGTGAGCCATCCATCACCACCAAAAATCCCACACCTCCTAAGTCATTGAATCCATCTGTACCTGCCGAAAATTCCGAGTTCATTGTTGCCTTGCGGGATAATGAACACATCCAAGAGGAAATGGAGGAAGGAGCACTTTCTCAACAATCCCATGAGGCTGAACCGGGTTCTAATCCAAGCAACATTCCAGGTAACAATCTTCTTACCACAGATAGTACTGTTGATTCTGAGTTCGAAAACAGTATTCTTAATATGCCCATAGCTTGGAGAAAAGGAGTTAGATCATGTACTCAGCATCCCATTGGGAACTTTATTTCTTATGATAATCTATCACCTTCGTTCCGTGCCTTCACTTCTAGCATCACGGAGATAAACATTCCTCGGAATATTCAGGAAGCCTTCAAGTCTCCTCAGTGGAAGGCAGCAGTCAATGAGGAAGTTCGGGCTCTGGAAACGAATGGTACTTGGGAAATTACTGATCTTCCAAGAGGTAAGAAACCCGTTGGATGTAAATGGATTTTCACAGTAAAGCACAAGGCAGATGGTAATGTGGAACGTTATAAAGCTCGGTTGGTTGCCAAAGGATTCTCCCAATCCTATGGCATTGACTATCAAGAAACCTTTGCTCCGGTTGCCAAGCTCAACACTGTTCGTGTACTTTTATCCTTGGCAGCTAATCTCGATTGGTCACTTCACCAACTTGATGTAAAAAATGCCTTCCTCAATGGTGACTTAGCGGAAGAAGTTTACATGGACATTCCGGCTGGACTTGAGACGACATCAAATTTCAACAAAGTTTGCAGACTCCGAAAATCCTTGTATGGTCTCAAACAATCTCCCAGGGCCTGGTTTGAACGGTTCACTAAGGCAGTAAAAGGGTACGGTTTTGTTCAATGTCAATCCGATCATACATTATTTGTGAAGCACTCCCTAGGAGGGAAATTGGCAATTATCATTGTTTATGTGGATGACATAATTCTAACAGGTGATCATGAAGAGGAAATTGGCTTACTTAAAACATTCCTAACAAAGGAATTTGAGATTAAAGATCTTGGAAATCTTAAGTACTTTCTTGGAATGGAAATTGCTAGGTCAAAGAAAGGCATAGTCGTCTCACAACGTAAATACGTTCTAGACTTACTGAATGAAACAGGGATGCTAGGATGCAAGCCGGCAGAAACTCCTATGGACACAACTATCAAATTGGAAGAAAGTGACGGTAGTGCACCAAGTGATAAAGGGAGATATCAACGTCTTGTGGGAAAACTCATTTATCTTTCTCATACAAGGCCAGACATCGGCTTCTCTGTTAGTGTGGTCAGTCAATTCATGAACAATCCTACCGACAAACACATGACTGCTGTGACCAGAATATTGAGGTACCTAAAAAAGGCACCGGGAAAGGGTCTCTTCTTCCAACGAACAACAAATAGAAAAATTGAGATTTTTTCAGACGCAGATTGGGCAGGTTCAGTAACTGATCGAAGATCAACCTCTGGCTATTGTTCATTTGTTTGGGGGAACGCGGTTACATGGCGAAGCAAGAAACAGTCAGTGGTCGCCCGTAGTAGTGCTGAGGCAGAATTTCGTGCTATGGCCCTAGGTATCTGTGAGGGAATCTGGTTGAACAGACTGTTAGAAGAATTACGAGTTCCATCTGAGCATCCCATGGTTTTATACTGCGACAACCAAGCCGCCATCAGTATCGCTAAGAATCCGGTTCATCATGATCGCACTAAGCACGTGGAGATAGATCGACACTTTATCAAGGAAAAGATTGAAGAGGGAGTTTTTCAAGTCAGCTACACTCCAACAAACTGTCAAAAAGCTGACATTCTCACCAAAGCTCTTGCTCGAGTTAACTTCGAAGCCCTGACGGACAAATTGGGCATGATTAACATCTACAACGTCGCTTGAGGGGGAGTGTTGAAAATCAAGCCACGTGCCTTTTCTTTATTCCATATGCTTTTGGTTGATTTATTTATTTCATGCTTTCGGTGGTTAGTTATTATAATAATATGTAGTGGCCTTTCATGCTTTCGGTGGTTAGTTATTATAATAATATGTAGTGGCCTCGTGGCCTGCTGGTTTGTGTTTTTGGCCTCCTATATAATGGAGTAGTATTGTAATGCTTAATAGATTGAAATAAAAAGAGTCTATGTTTATGTTTAGTCTTTCAATCACTCTCTCTCTCTCTCAATATTAATATTAGTCTATGTTTATGTTTAGTCTTTCAATCACACACTCTCTCTCTCAATATTAATATTTTTTCAATATCTAATTAACTTAGTTTTTTACAATAATGTTTTACTCGATATATTTTAAAAACTGAACAATTGGAATCATCTAAATGGGTCCAAAATGAGCCTAAAAGATAATGCACAACTGCACCTCAAATCCTTCTTTCTTGTCATGGTTTTTGAATTTTGATTGCCTCAAATTTTGTGAGGACATATTTTGTGAGTGACAACATGTGGCCAAGGTGACGCCGAAGTGTCAGCCGAGGTACCACGTGATTTGATCTTAATGCCGAGGTGATCTCGGTTAGGCCGAGGTTGTCGGCAGAGATATCGAAATCTGGAATGTGCGGATAAGAGACAAGAGTCCTAGAACAGGGGAGGACCTTAGTCTGGATAAAGATAAAACTCTTAGGGAATTTATCTCTATCTAGCTGGGAGTTCAGGATAAGCATTGAACAAAAGTCCATTGAAGCTAGGTTTCTACAGGGATCAGGTTAGTGCTGGCTATAAAAGTAAGGCACTCTCGTGCATCTCAGGTATGCTTTTTATGCTCTGTCTAGTGAGTTAAACACTATTTGCTATTTTTGAGAGATAGTGATTACTGACTTGATCGTCGGAGTGCCCCCAGGTGGATGAACCACCGCCGGATTCTTATCTTTCTGTACCAGGTTTTCAGGCTTAATCTATTCTCCCGGTGCTCTCATGCTGAGTTTTCCTGTTTAGTTGAGTGGTCGAAAATCAACACCGACAATTTGGCACCGTTTGTAGGAAATATAAAGAGAATAGATGGCTAACGACAGGCAGAAAGAAAATATTGGAGGTGACATCCCTAGTGGAAGTGGTAAAAACGCCGATCCTAACATTGAAGAGGACAACTGTAATGAAGAACCTCGAGATCAGAATCCCGGGGAAAAGGACGTCGGCCAAGAGGGAGACGCACCGAAGAAAGCATGTCAAGGCAGGTATTACAACGAAAGCGACCTCCAGGTATGGAAAGATAGATACCAGAGGAGAGACGACGAGATGATGGGAATGATAAACAAGTTGGCAGACCTACAATCGGTTGTCAACTACATGATGCAAAACGACATCATGCAGCCACCGTTTCCATTGGAGGATACACCGATTCCAGCGGCAAAGAACGATGCCCAGAAAGGGGGGCAGAAAGCAATTCCAATAGTCCCTTAGCATGACAAAGTGAAAGAATGGGCGAGCAGAGTCAATAAGAGGAGAATCACAGAGGACACCTCGTGCCAAGGAAACTTATGTCAAGGAACATCGACATATTCAAGAGAAGAAGCTTTGTTTTGACACGATGAATGAAGGGAGGTCCAAGAGGACTCATAACGACACCAGGAGCAGTGCACTAAAAAGGTTGAAATCTGTTGACAACCGAGCTCCTGGACGGACTAAGGAGGATTTGAGGCACTACCTCCAGAGGAAGCGACAAGATGCCGAGGTCACATCTCTGGTCAAGCCAAGAATGTCGTTCTCAGTAGAATTGGATAAATGCGAGGCCCAAAAAGGTTTCACATGCCGAGGTTCCAGATATATGACGGTAAGTCCGATCTGAATTTTCACGCCAGCTTGTACCTGAATTCAATGGCACTGTACACCGGGAACGAGCTGCTGCTATGCAAAGTGTTCCCCTCATCCTTTGGGGAAATCGCGTCGGATTGGTTTCACAAGTTGCCAAAAGGAACTGTGAAGAGTTGGGAAGGCCTGACCAAGATGTTTGTGGCCAGGTTTGTTACAAACAAGTTGCAGCCATTGAGGATAGACTCCCTGATAGCTCTGAGAATTGGTGAGGATGTAAGCCTCAGGGTTTATGCCAAAAGGTATTATAAGGTGTTTAACCGAATACCAGGGTGCAACCAAGAGTTAACGGTCGTATCTTTTAAGAACGGCCTGAACGATGACTACATGCTTCGAAAGTCACTGGCAAAGACTTTGCCGAAAAGTATGGAGGAGCTCATGCCAGGATTGAGAAAAATGCGAGAGCCAAAGAAGACATGCCAGGAACGAAGGTGTCAAAGCAGGAGAAGAGAAACGGCTCGCCGAAGCGAGGCCGGGGTAATACAAATTTTAGTAAACAAGAAACAGGACTGAGGGCTGCGCAGGCAGTCATCACCGTGTTCCGGATCCCAGTTTATAAAGTCTTGGAAAGGATCAGGAACCAGCCGTATTACAGAGCGTCGGAGAGGATCCCTAGAATTTATGGGGAGAAGTCTGGGGAAGCACTATGCCTACCACAACGAAGATGGACACCTGACGCAGGGTTGTAGAGCCCTAAAGGTGCATTTGGAAGATCTGGTCAGGCAAGGCCACTTAAGGGACCTGGTAGATTAGGGCAAAACGAGGGAAGAACAGACAAGATTGCCCTAGGCATCGGCAGCACCACCTCTACCAGCACCGCAATCACAAGCAGACGTACCTCGAGTGATCAATGTGATTCACTTGAGGGTCAATGAGAATGAGGGATGTGGGGAGACCCAAAGGGTGAAACATTACAACATGTGTATCAGGTCCAGCAAAAGATGCCTAGGACAAACGAGTACCAGGGACCAATGGTGTCTTTTACTGAGGTCGACCTAGATATGGTGCAACATCTACACAACGATGCTCTGGTGATATCCCTCAAGATTGGAGAATGCCAGATAAAGCGCATTCTGATTAACCAAGGTAGCACTTGTGATATCATGTATGTCAGATGTTACAAGGAGCTCAGCCTCTACCGAAATGATTTGGAGCAGTTCAACAGCTCGATGGTCGGGTTCAATGGAACGCTGACATGGCCCCTAAGAGCAATAAATTTAGAAGTACAGGCAGACACTAAGAAGGTAAGCACAGAGTTCATAGTAATTGACACATCTTCTCCTTACAATGTCATCTTAGGAAGGCCATGGTTGCACTCAATGAAGGTTGTTCCCTCAACACTGCACCAGTTGTTGTGGTTCCCAACAGAACACGAAATTGAAGAGGTCAGAGGGGATCAGGTGCAAGCAAAGAATTGCTCCATGGCAGTAATGAAATCCACCCGTGCGAGAGTCAGAGACAATAGAAATTGATGACGAAAACATGGAGGTCCCGGATGACGTCGGCAAAGAGCCAGCTGACAAAAGCGAGGAAGCCTTGAAGAAGGTTCTAGTTCAACAAGATGATGAAGAACGCTTCTTCCTTCTCGACTTAGGATTAGTTGAGGAAGAAGAAAGGGAGTTAGAAGCATTCTTGCGAGCAAACATAGAGGTGTTTGCCTAGACGACCTACGATTTGCATGCATTGATCCCAAGGTCACATGCCATATGCTCAATATAGACAGGTCGACTAAACCTATCATCTAGTGAGTGAGGAGGCTGACGTTAATGCATGTTGAGGCAGTTGAGAAGGAACTGGACAAACTGCTGGAAGCCAAGGCCATTCACGAAGTAAACTACCCTACTTGCCTGTCCAACACTGTGGTAGTGAAAAAGAAGAATGGCAAGTGAAGGGTTTGTGCTGATTTCGCCAGCCTGAATAAGGCTTGCCCCAAGGACAGTTTTTCACTCCCCAAAAATTAACCAGTTGGTGGATACCACTTCGGGACATGGAAGGATGAGTTTCTTGGATGCTACAGGGGATACCACCAGAAGCTAATATATCTCCCCGATGAAGAGAAGACTACATTTATCACCCCAAAAGAGCTGTATTGCTATAGAGTGATACCTTTCGGGTTAAAAAATTCAAGAGCAACCTACCAGAGGTTGGTGACTAAGATGTTTAGACATTTAATTGGCAAAATAGTGGAAGTATACATTGATGACATGGTTGTGAAAACCAAAGAGCCTGAGAATCACCTAGACGACATAAAGGTAGTTTTTGACATCTTGAGGACATATTAGCTCCGACTCAATGCTTCGAAATGCATATTTGGAGTCGAGTCTGACAAGTTCCTGGGATACTTGGTTACTTGAAGGGGCATTGAGGCAAGCCCAGATCAAATCAAGGCCATCCTGGATTTGAAAAGCCCAACGTTGGCAAAACAAGTGCAGATGTTAACTGGAAGGGCCACAGTCTTGAACAGATTTATAAGCAGAAATTCAAATAAGTGCAAACCATTTTTCAGTCTGTTGAAAAAGTCCACAGATTTCTTGTGGACAGAGGAATGCGAAGTCGCCTTGGTCGACTTGAAAAAATACATGACCACAGCTCTAGTTCTCTCAAATCCAGGACCTGGAGAGGAGCTGTTTTTATACTTGGCGGTTTTGGAGCATACAGTGAGTGTAGTGGTAATCAGAGAAGAGAATGGGAAACAAAGGGCAGTATACTATGTGAGTAAAATGCTAGCAGGCGCAGAGACCAGGTATTTACCCCTGGAGAAATTGACATTGGCCTTAATGATGGCCTTTAAGAAGTTGAACCATTATTTCCAAGCCCACAAGATTGTGGTATTGACTGAGCACCCCTTGAAGTCCCTGCTATAACAAAGAGATCTAACAGGCAGGGTGGCCAGATGGGTAGTGGTATTGGGCCAATACGATTTAGAGTTCAGACCTAGAACAACAATCAAAGGCTAGGTTCTGACCAACTTCGTAGCCGAGTTCATATCTGGTGCCATCCCACGTCAGGCTCCGGTGAGCCGCGGCTTAGGATGTCCAGGAGAAGAAGAAGAGACCTAGCTGGGAATGAAAAACCCCACAGCAGAGCAGAAGAAATAAGAGAAACTCAAGCCCTACGATATTTACATTAGCGACTCCTACCGCTTGTTTGTTGATGGGAGTTTAAACCGTCAAGGAGTGAGGGTAGGCGTAGTGTTGGTATCACCAGATGGGCAAATGCTGGAGCAGTCTATTCGTTTGGGGTTCAAGGCCTTAAACAATGAAGCAAAATATGTGGCACTAATCGCAGGGTTAAAGTTAACAGCAACAATGGAAGCCGACGAAGTGGTAGTCTTCTGTGACCCTCAACTCATTGTAAACCAGGCAACATGCGAGTACACAACCCAAAATGAAAGAATGATAGCCTATGTCAAAGAAGTTGTTAGACTGCTAGCCTTGTTTTAGGATTATCGACTAAAACAGATTAGCCAAGATGACAACAGCCACGCCGATGTCTAGGCTAACCTGGCTAGTGCAATAAAATCAGGGAAAGCAAGGACAATAATGGTTGATTATTTGTCAAGCCCAAATGTGGAACCACTAATCACAGAGTATGAAGTAGTGTGCGTGGAGATGGGTCCAAGTTGGATGGATGCAATAGTAATGTTCCTTAGGGATGACAAGTTACCGGATGATCACAAAGAAGCACACAAGACCAGACTGAAGTCAGTTAGGTTTAGCCTAACAGCGGAAGGACATCTCTACAGAAGGTCTTTTACTGGTCTCCTTTTGAGATGTGTGCATCCCTTCCACGTTGAAGACTTCTTGTATGAAATACATGAAGGAGTATGTGGAAGCCATGCTGAAGGCAGATCACTTGCTCATAGGGCCATTACTCAAGGGTACTGGTGGCCCTACATGCAGAAGGATGCTAAAGCCTATGTCAGAAAGTGCGAGAAGTGTCAAAGGTTTGCACCTTTGATACATCAACCAACAACAGATTTGAACTCAGTATCCAGCCCATGGCCATTTGCCTAGTGGGGCATGGATCTTGTTGGACAACTGGCCCAAACAATTGGGCAAAGGAAATTTCTACTAGTAGCAACTGATTATTTCATAAAGTGGGTAGAAGCTGAACCCCTTACGAAGATTCGAGATATTGATGTGAAGAACTTCATATGGAGGAATATCATCACTAGGTTTGGGATCCCAAGAGTAATAATAGCAGACAATGGTACGCAGTTTGACATCAAGCTAATCAAAGGCTTTTGTGCAAAGTACAAAATCAAGAACTACTACTCTACTCCAAGCTTTTCTCAAAACAATGGTCAGGCAGAAGAATCTAACAAGACTATCTTAGATGGGATCAAAAAGAGGTTGGAAGCAGCAAAGGAAAAATGCATGGAGGAATTGCCCAATGTACTATGGACATATCGGACTACGCCGAGAAGATTAACTGGGGAGTCTCCATTCGCCATGGCCTATGACATTAAAGCAGTTATCCCACTAGAAGTCGGCATTCCAGGGATCAGAACCCAGGAAGTAGAAAATAATACTAACGAAGCGTTTCTAGCCTGAGATCTAGACCTTCTAAAGAAGAAAAAAGAAAAAGCAGCAATTCAGCTAGGGGCATACCGGCAACAACTTGCTAGGGCTTACAACAAGAAGATCAACCCAAGAGAATTCAAAGTTGGGAACCTTGTGCTAAGGAAAGTAGTAAGTAACAAGAAGGATCCTGGGAGGGCAAGCTTGACCCAAATTGGGAGGGGCCTTATAGAATTATCTCAGTCACTAGCAATGGGGCATATCGGCTTGAAGACAGTGAGAGCAAAAAGTTACCAAGACCTTGGAACACTTGCAACTTGAAATTTTTCTATCATTAGATTTTTATTTTTTCAAAATTTATGTCATTAGCCGAAATAATAATAAAATTTTAGCTTGATTTTGAAATTTGTGTAATAGGACTGACCAGTCCTTTGGTGATGTTTCTAATTGAAACATGACGAATAACTTAGACTTATTATATGACAGAGTTGAATTATACTTGCATATAATAGAGTTGAACTAAGTTGGCTATGTTTCTGATTGAAACATGACGAATAACTTAGACTTATTATATGGCAGAGTTGAATTATACTTGCATATAATATAGTTGAACGAAGTTGGCGATATTTCTGATTGAAACATGACGAATAATTTAGACTTATTATATGGTGGAGTTGAATTATATTTGCATATAATAGAGTTGAACTAAGTTGAATTGAAACTAGACTTGCCATGTCAACAGAATTAAACTTAGAATGGAACTAAGTGCATTTCAGTTAGATTAATGGAGAAACTAAGGTTGAGAATCTCGGCAAGTCTTTGTTTGAATCTGACTTCGGCGAAAAACTATATGTGCTTAATGTGAACTTAAGTGAAACTTAGGTTCACATTAGAGGGCAGGAGATAGGAGTGATAAAATAAACTTGAGAGCAAGAGTAAATTTACAAGTTAGAACGGGCTTAACACTTGTTAAAATTTCTCAGAAATTTACAAATTGGAGTTAGCCGAGATAATTACAAATAAAGTACTCAAGATACATCTTACCCGAGGTAACCAACCAGGTCGTCCAAACTTGGAAAGGGTAAAGTCTAAAAAGATAACATATGAAGGTAAAAAGTGATACTGAATAACACTTGTAAAAATATTTTGATATTTTAAGTGTTAGTTGAGGTATTCTAATGGTTGGCTGAGGAAAACATTCAAGATTTATATCTGAGGTATTATATTCGTATTCATTATACAGCTAAGGTATACTTTGAAGAAATGAAAAATTATTCTAAGTATGGAAGTGGTAAACATATATAAAAGAAAAGAAGGCATACAACACTTGGAAAAAGAAATCAGACTTACATTTAAGAAAAATATTACTTGTTCAATTACAAAAGGGGCACATCGGCCAAATTTCAAGCTAAACATTGTTCAGACAGAATAGAGGTACAACTAAAAAAAGAAAGAAAACAAAATAGATGAAATGTTCTAAGTACTAGGATTGGTCTGTGATTGCTCAACCTCGGCAGTTGGAGTTGTATCAGCCTCAGTTGGCAATGTTGCATTCTTCTCCGTCGCTATCTCGGCATCTATTTCAAGCAGAGTTTGATCCAAACTCTTTTCGGCGCATTGGACCTTGGCCTCAGAAGTGGTTGGTTTGGGGGAGACACCCTTGGAAACCAAGCTATCCTCCTCATCTTCAGACAAGACAAGGACTTGCTTATTTAGGGTGGAGGACTTGGCATCAGTGGCAGCCTCCTCCTCCTCTATTCCATCAGCATCACCATCTTCAGCATCATCTTCATCGGATTCATCTCCAGAGTCCTTGGGCTCTGAAGGGAAAAACACTTGAAGCTAATTGATGTCTCGGAGGTCAGAGTTCATTGGAACTGATAACTTGTTGAGCGCCACTATTCAACCAAGGTAATAACCTCGGTTGCAAGCCAAGTTGACTTGCTGTTTGTACTGGTCACAGACGACAGCCTATCCTTCTTCATAAGCCTTTTCATCGGTCGTCTTTACCTCGGCCTCCTTGGAGTCAAGGGTCTCTTGAAGCTTGGCCTCTAAGTCAGTTGCCTTGGCCTTGGCAGCCTCAAGATCGGCTCTAGCGACCTTGGTTTCAGCATTGGACATTTTGGCTTTTTCCTCGGCCAAATCTTGAGCAGCTTTGGAAGTCTTGGCTTGATCCAACAGGGCTCGATTGTTGGCTTCGGCATAATTGAATGAGGTAAGGAGTTTGGCAGTTTCCTTAGTCTTCTTAGCCAACTCCTTTCTTGTCATCTCAATCTTGACCGTGTATGAATGAGCATGTTGGATAGCCTGCAAGAAGTAAGTAGATTAGTGAAAACTGACTAAGTATAGAAAGACTGTAAAAGAGTAAGAAAGAGACTTACCAAGACCGAGTGCTGCATCATAATGGCGAAGTTTTCATATTCATGCAATTTGGCCATACGGTTCATATCTCTAGTAAAAGAAGAGCCATTAACAGGGCTGCGTCAACTTCAAGATACATTGCGTTGTTGCCAGCTATCAGGGGTCTGTCATCCACCATGACCTCGGGAGCCCAGGTCATATTGCGAGGGAAGCTACGCCTACCCTCAGGTTGGTCAGACCTCGGCCTTTTGGGCGGTTGGGAATTGGACGCATCGACCTTGACTGGCCTTTTCTCAACGACTGTTTGACTTTTCTCTACCTCGGCCAATTTCGAAATTGGCACAGTGTCCTCAGAGTCAATCTGAGTCACTGTGGCCTTAGCCTTGGCCTTCTTCAATCTTTTCGGCTTTGGCTTTGTTTGGGATGGAGAATGCGAGGATTGCATTGTCATAACCCTGGGGCTATTGGCAAGGAGATCCTTAACGATGGCTGGTTTACGACCCATTTCGTCGGCTGTGGAAGCAACTGTTACTTTGGTGCCAAAGTGTATTGCTAGAAGTGCAGTAAGTGAGTTTGCTGGATCGTAAGCCACCGTCTCAGTGTTTTGGCTTTTATGGCTACGAGTTCTACCTATAGGAGCGAAGAGTGGAGTTTGGCATCGGCGTTGTCGCTGGGCTGGAGGAATCAGGTAGGAAGTAGATGTTGATGGCTACTCCACTGGATTAGAAGTTGAGACTTGATCAGGCCTTGGCGATGAAGTAGTAGTAGGGAAAGATGTTATAAAAGGTGGAGATTTTCTCTTTCGAGGAACATCGGGCAGCGGGCTACGGTATGTCGGGATGTAGTTGAGGAGGATTGTAGCCTTGCAAAGTTTGATTGGCAAGTTGAGAAGGCGAACCAAGTCTTTGCTCAACGTGTAGTATCGTCGAAAGTCTTTTTCTGGTTGGGGAAGAGCTGCAAAAAGAGGTCATACATTAGAAACAAATTAACAAAATCATGACTAAGTAAATAGAAGAAGGGACTCTAAGGAGAAAAACTGAGTCCTTACCCTTGTCATCCCTAAAAACTTCACGGCATAAAGGGAAGAGGTGGAGTTCATCATCTAAGGCGAACTCCCAATTGCCTGAGACAATTAGGTAGTCGTCTGCCGCGCCTTTATTTGAGTCTGGAATGTCGGCTATCAGCTTGTATTGAGTGGATCTTGGGTTGAGGTAATATGTATAGCCAGCCTTGGTTTTAAGGCCACACATCATGTAGTAGTACTAGATATCAGACAGGGTAATCCTAGCATTCTGCCGATGTTCCAGCTTGGCAATTCCGTTTATAATCCTAAAAGAGTTTACAGCTAACTGCATGGAGTTCAGTTTGTAGTAGTGGAGGACCTCCCTAAAGAGGATGTTAAGGGGAAATCTGACTCCTCCTTCAATGATGGAGACTATGGGAAATGGCATGTAATCCTTCCCAGGCCTAATGGAGTCATCCTCTCTAGCTAACTGGATTTGAACGTCGGCTGGAATGGAGAACTCTCGCTTGAAGTATTCTAATTTGGTCGGGGTGTCTACTCTCCACCTAAACATTCCCATGATGTCGGCTTAGGGTGGATTGGTGCACAGTTTCAGAAGAGAAAATTTGGTATGGGTTTGGGAATCTCGGTTAAACCCTAGACTAGCACTAGGGCAAGGGTTTTTCAAGATCTAAAGGGAATTCCTTTCAATTTTCCTAGAGATAGTGATTTCTATCAAAACCCAAGGCCTAAATCTATACTGAATTAGGAATCAAAGGGGAGAATCTAAAGACAAAACAAGACAAAACAAAAGATGAACATGATTCAAAACCAAGAAGAATTCAAAGTCAAAAACAATAAATCAAGACTCAGACCAAAACAGAAGTGTGGCAAGAACAATGCTAAAATCATTCTAGTAACACAGTGATAAAGCTTCATTGAGGAACAGGAAACTGATTCGTGGTATTTAAAAGTGTAAGGAAAGTGCAGTACAAATATTTAGTGGCAACATAGGCAATATGCAGACAGATACAAGATTCAAAATACAACAGGAATTCGAGAACAAAAATTGATTCGCAATGGCGACAAATAGCATGTAAACATATAACAGATTTGAAACATATCAAAGAAATAGTGAAAGACTAAAAAGAGAGGAAATTAGTGGCTTACCAAGGAAACAAACGCCGGGATGAGTATCGCCGGAGTCAGACGACGTGAGTGGTCGCAAACAGATGATGAAAAGGTCGTCGTCGGAGGTAATCGGAACAGTTGTAGAGCTTAGAAGCTTGAACAATGGCGATTTAGGAGAGAGACGTTAGAGAGAGAAATTTTGAAGGTAAAATACTGTAAAGTGAAAAAGCAAAGAGAGAAAGAGTTTTTGTTAAAACACGAAAATGCGGCAAAACATAATTAAACGCCTTGGACGATATGCTTGTCAAGCGGCGTGCACAAAAGCGACATGACCTAATGGTGCGTGTCAAGTACAAATCAATGAGAGAAGGATGTGTGGCGGATACAGTTGAGAAAATCATGCGTGACAGCTCATACGCAGATAAAACTCTTGGAGTTCTTGATTTAATAAAGCAAAAACCTCGGCTAGAGGAATGATCTCGGTTAAGGAACTTGAAGAACTTGGTTCTTGATTCTTGGTTATTAATAAAGTAGACTGCAGAGTCTTGGTCATTTGAAGCTGACGGGTGATGATCTTGATCGTGAGAGATAAAGTAAGACGTAGCTGACGTATTATGTGGACAAACGGTATAGGTTCCATCACCTCAAGTTGCCGAGGTAATAGAACCTAGGGGGCAATTGTGGGGGCATATTTTGTGAGTGATAATACGTGGCCAAAGTGACGCTGAAGTGTCAGCCGAGGTAGCACGTGGTTTGGTCTTGATGCTGAGGTGATCTCAGTTAGGCCGAGGTTGTCTGCGGAGATATCAGAATCCGGGGTGAGCAGATAAGGGACAAGGGTCCTAGAATAAGGGAGGACCTCAGTCTGGATAAAGATAAAACTCTTATGGAGTTTATCTCTATCTAGTTGGGAGTCCAGGATGAGCATTGAGCAAAAGTCCATTGAAATTAGGTTAGTGTTGGCTATAAAAGTAAGGCACCTTTGTAGGTCTAAAGTACACTTTTTATGCTCTGTCATGTGAGTTAAGCACTATTTGTTATCTTTGAAAGATAGTGATTACTGACTTGATCGTCAGAGTGCCCTCGGGTGGACGAACCACCGCCAGATTCTTATCTTTCTGTGCCAGGTTGTTTGGGCTTAATCTATTCTACCAGTGCTCTCCTGCTGAGTTTCCCTGTTTGGTTGTGTGGTAGAAAATCAACACCCATGAGGATTATTGATATCTGATTAACTTAGTTTTTTGCAATAATGTTTTACTCGATATATTTTAAAAACTGAACAATTTGAATCATCTAAATAGGTCCCAAAATGAGCCTAAAAGATAATGCACAGTTGTACCTCAAATCTTTCTTTCTTGTTGTGGTCTTTGAATTTTGATTGCCTCAAATCTCTTCATCTCTCTAACACTTTGTTTGGATTGTGAGATAAGAAAATAAATGAAATAAAATGAGTTTCTCATCTAAATACGAAAAAAAGAAAAAAGAAAAAATAACTATGATTTCTCACATCCTTATTTAGATAAATAATGATTAAAAGAGAATATATATATATATATATATATATATATATATATATATATATTATGAAGATGATAAATATGTCATGTTACTAAAATCAATTCACATGAGCTTTGATATGCATATGCGGCAGCTAGTTCACATAAATGGGATTGTACAACTAAAGAAAACAAAGGGTAAATTACACTTTGCCCTTTTCTTTTTAGTTATTTTCTTATTTTGGTTTTTAATTTTAATTTTTTACTTTAACCCTTCATATTTCAATTTACTTTTAAGACTAAATTTTATTCAAAATTGAATTAAAAATATCATGTTAATTGTCACATGATATAAAAAATTATATTATTATATTAAAAGGTGGTGGTCAGAGGCGTGAGTTATATAATAAAATATTTTTAAAAGATAGAAAATGTTTTCTAAATTAAAATTTTACCAATGTCACTACACTCAGGCCCAGCCCTGAGGGCAGGCCAAAAAGGCTTGCGCCTTGGGCCCCCAGATTTGGGTTGAAAATAGGGCCCCAAAATATGATTTTTTGTTTTAGATATTAAAAAAAATCCAAATATAATAAGTCCAATTGAATGTAGGGCCAAAAAATATATATATATATATATATATCATAATAGAGGCCCAATAAACATGGGCCCCAAAAACGTGAAACACAATAGGATATACCCACCTGAGCAGAATGAATTCACATGGGTCTTTGCATATTTGATGAAACACATCTTTGAGAAGAATGAAACACAGCCCTGAGAAGAATGAAACACATCTTTGTCTTCTCTATATTTGACGAAACTGTGAGTCTTCTTGCATTGGACTGCTCTCTCTCTTCTTGCATTGGACTGATGAAGATGAAACCGTGATTCTTCAATCTTCTCCTCTTCTCCATATTTGACGGAAGCTGAGCATTAAGGATTTTGGGCATCAAAACCGTGAGTCTCTCTCTCTCTCTCTCTCTCTCTCTTTATATATATATATATCACATTTAAATGGAGGAAGTTTTTGCCCTAATTTTTTCCCTAATTTTTTGCCCTAATTTTCCCCATAATTTTCCTCTTAATTTCTTGCCCTATATAATTTGTTCTTTAAATTAGAAAATTACCTAATTTATGTGCTTTAGTGAAAGTCTATAATTTTTTTTGTGCTCTAATTCTGAAAGTATATTATTTGCAGAGATCAGTGATTGTCAATTTGTGTAGATTTGTGATTATATAGAGTAGTCATGCCTCCTAGGAAGTATATTTCTGGATGTGAAAAAAGGAAAAAGAAACAAAAATTAGAAAATTTTATTCAATCTCAATCGGGAGCGCTTGATAAAATTTTTGGTAGCAAGAAACAAATAGAAAGTTCATGTTTGGTTAATGAAGATTTGGTAATTGAAGAACTTAATCAATGTAATGAGAATGATAATGAAGATTTGGGTGTTGAAGAGCCTATTGAATGTTTGAATGAGAATGACAATGAAGTTTTGGTGAATGAGAAAGCCACTGAAAGTGAAGATTTTAATGTTGAATATGGACCTTTAATTGAAATGATTGCTCAATTTAATTCGGTAATGCAAGACCACCTTCATCGCATTGAAAGGAATGAAATTCATTACCATTATCTTGGTCACAAAATCCAAAATGAATTGATACAGATATTAGCAGATGAGATCAAAAGTACAATTGTGAAAAGAATCAAAGAAGCCAAATATTTTTCAGTTATTCTTGATTATACTCCAGATGTTAGTCATGAAGAACAAATGTCTCTTGTAATAAGATGTGTGGATGTTTCAACTAATCAAGTAAAGGGGGAAGAGTTCTTCTTAGAATTTTTAAAAGTGGATGACACATCGGGATTCGGTCTTTTTTAATGTACTTAAAGAGGTATTGTGCACACTCCAACTTGATATTGGTGATATAAGAGGGCAAGGATATGATAATGGTTCTAACATAAAAGGGAAACACAAAGGTGTACAGAAAAGGCTACTTGAAATAAATCCTAGAGCATTCTACACACCATGTGGTTATCATAGCCTTAACCTTGCACTTTGTGATATGGCTAACTCTTGTCCCAAAGCTATCTCTTTTTTTGGAGTGTTACAACGTATATGTTTATTGTTTTCATCTTCTACAAAGCGGTGGAAAGTTTTAAAAGATCACGTGGAAGGTTTCACATTGAAGCCATTGTCACAAAAAATGTGGGAAAGTCGCGTTGAAAGTGCTAAAGCAATAAGATATCAAGCTCCACAAATAAGAGATGCTTTAAATCATTTGGAAAATCTTGGTCAACCCCACAATACAAAGAGTGAAGCTAAGTCTTTAACAACATATGAAATTGAGAACTTTGAATTTTTGCTTGGCATGATTATTTGGCACAATTTATTGTTTGCAGTTAACTCAGTTAGCAAAATATTTCAAAGGGAAGACATGCATATTGATGTTGCTATAATTCAGTTAAAAGGACTCATTACCTTTATTGAAAAGTATAGAGAAACTGAATTTTCGGATGCCATGATTGAGGCAAAAGAAGTTGCTACTCTAATGGAAATTGATCCAGTATTTCGTGAAAAGCGTGCCATTCGCAGAAAGAAGCAATTTGATGAGAATGTTAGTGAATGGGTGACACAGACTGGTGAAGAATCTTTTAGAGTTAATTACTTTATGTATATAATTGATCAAGCTCTTTCTTCACTTAAGAGTAGGTTTGAACAATTTCAAGTATATGAGGAAAATTTTGGATTTTTGTTTGATTTGAAAAAGTTGAGTTCTACCAATAAGGAATGTTTGAAGACTTATTGTGTTAATCTTGAAGATTTTCTGAAACATGATGAACTTTCTGATATTGATGGGAGAGATCTATTTTCAGAGTTGAATGTCTTGAAAGAAGTTTTACCGGAAGGAATCAAAAGGCCAATTGAAGTATTAAATTATTTGAAAACAATGGATGGTTGTTTCCCAAATGCATGGATTGTGTATAGAATTTTGTTAACTATAACTGTTAAAGTGGTGTCTGGAGAAAGAAATTTTTCAAAGTTGAAGTTAATCAAATCTTACTTTCGGTCAACTATGTCACAAGAAAGATTGAATGTGTTAGCATTATTATTCATTGAAAAGGATATTGTGAATAAATTTGATTATGCAAGCTTCATTAGTGATTTTACAGCTAAAAATGTGAGAAGAGTAATGTTTATGTGATAGTTGGTTCAATTGTAAACTGGATATTGCTAAACTATAAAGCAACAAAACCAGATTTTTAGTTTTTTGAGTATTTGTAATAATTGCTTCCTATCTTAATATATGAAAGTAAATTTTTATTTATAATTTTAATGATTATATGTGCAAATAAATTTTTATCCATTTATCCATCAACTTTTTTTTTTTTTCAATGTGAGAAAGGCCCCATTTCTGAAGGTCGCCTTGGGCCCCCTAAATCTCAGGGCCGGCCCTGACTACACTATCGCCGCCACTCTCACTTCTACCACCGTACCGCCATCCCCATGGCTTTTAGCATCATCACTATTGCTATCACTATCGCCGTTGTCCCACCACCATGCCACCACCTTTACGTCCATCTTCATTTCACAATCACCAACAACAAAACATAGAAAAAAAAAAATTATAAAAAAAAATTTCTAAAAAAAATTTCTGTAAAAAATATTTTTCATTTGAAAATGTTTTCTGTCCAAATAAATGGCGTAAAAGACTGAAAACCGTTTCCAAATTATTGATTTCAACATTCTATTTAGACAAAATAACGAAATTGAAACTATATTTAAAATATAAAAAACAAAATCGTTCAATTTTAAGATCAAAATCAAATTTGAATCAATAGTTAAAAATATAATTTACAAAATTGATAAATATGACTTTACTTATTTAGTTCTCCTAAACTATTTTTTTTTGTGGTACATTTAAGAAAGAAAATAATGGCAAAACAAATTAAATTTGCAAGGCTCAAGTTTTTGTTTTTATTTTTTTCAGAAAACACAAGAGTTAATATATTATACATCTGATAATAAATCGTTTCATAAAGTATATCGGAGTATAAAATAATTTTCAAAAGAGTGTTGATATTAGTACCCCAACAATTATTTAGACTCCCAATTTCTTTGGATCCCCACTTATAAATTCTAAAATCCTTAAAATTTATTTTCTTCCCCCAAATAATATCAAAATTATCCTTGTGAAAATATTTCACCCATTCAATTGAATACATACACTACACCCCAAAAAACCTCTCTCCCAAAAATCCTAATAAAACACATGAAGGTGATTACTACTTCATCTCCACATATTTGCTCATGACCTAAGAAAATAAATATAGGATTTTTTTGTTACTGATTCAAAATTCCCTTTTTGTGCGTTATGCGATCTCCACGAGTTTGGATTTGTGATCTCTTAGGTGGATTTCTTTGAATTCTATGACAGTTTCAATTCTTGTTTCTTATCTTACCTGGGTTTATAATTTTAAAGTTTGAAAAAAGTTCATTAACAATGTTCAATTATCTGTTCCCGAACAAATAAGAAATGTTCGGTTACTTGTTCCCGAACAAAAAAAAAATGTTCTGACTTGTGTTCTTGAATTTCAGCCATATGTTTGGGAGTTCAATCCCAAAAAATGACGAACAATTTTTATTATTTTTGCTATTTTTTTCCAATAAACTTACCCTTACAATGCAATTTTTCTCTGAGTTAAGAACACCATCAAAGTTATGTATCTCCTCTGAGCTTTTATTGTTGTACTTCTCTCGTCTCATGGAGTTGTGGTTTCCGAAAAAATTTCACTCATTGTCATTGCCGAAGAAATGTAGATAATTAAATGGTTGCCACCGTTACCACTAGAATATTACCACCAAAGGGTTTTCAAAGTTTTGAGGGTGTGTAGATTTTCAAGGTGAAATTTGGAGAAGATTGATGGATGGTGATGGAGGTAGGTACTGTCATAAACCCTAATGTGACAACCCTCACCTCTGATTAGTGTTAAACTCTGATTAAGCATGATAAGTAGTTGATTAGAATGAAATCCTAATCTGTTTGCATGAGTGCATTGTTTTAAACGCATTTCTATCTGAATGATCTGTTCGTGTTTTTATTTCGAATTGCAAATTCAAGGCCTTATCAGTGACCGAATCAGAAATTGGTTAGTGTTATATGCTAGTTAGGATTTATGTGATTTTATGATAGGTTTAATTAAAATTTGATTTGGAATGATTGAATTAGAATAAATAAAGTTAAATTACATTAGTTTGCATTTACTACCAAATTGCTATTGAGTGGATTAATGCTAGGCCATTTATTTAGTCTTGATTCATATATGTTTGGCATCATTCTTTATCACTTTTCCTAGACCAAAACCGAGAGAGAGAGAGAGAGAGAGAGAGAGAGAGAGAGAGAGAGAGAGAGAGAGAGAGAGTTGGAAGAGAAGAGTTGATTCAACAAAGTTTGGCTTGGAACTTAGGAGAATTTGAAGGAGACTTGAGAAATTAGGCTCCTACACCTAGAATTAAAGACTTAAGGTAGGGAGTTCTTCCTCTTAATTGTGAATTTAAGTTGTTCTTGCATGGTTCATGGAAATATTGGAGATTAGAGTCAAGTTATAGCCTAAAGAGTTGAATTGAGTAGCAATGTGTGCATGCATGTCCATATTATTGAGTTTTGAGATCAATTACATGAGAATTTCCATATGCATGTCCACATTTTGGTTGTAGTCCATGAATTCACCATGTTTTAGAGTTCAATCTTGCATTTGACCATATTTGGGAGCATTGGAATTCATAAGAACTCATGCATGTTGTGTTCTTGCTATGTTCATTAAGTTTCATTCAAAATTGTGTTCAATTATTACACCTTTGGGTTTGATTTTATAAAGTGATCTTTGAAACATGTTGTACTATGGGTTTCTAAGTGTTTTCCAGAAAATTAGCCCAAAAGAATCGAGTTTGAAGCTTTAGAAGTTGAGTTTTGTGCTTGAGGATCAATCTGGAAATTCCAGATTTTGGATCCACGCTCAAGTAGAGGACTTCACGCTCGAGCGTACACTCTGAGTACATGCACTTCTCGAGCGAAGAAAGTTACGCTCGAGCGTGAAATGCATATGCCCAGAAGTTCATGTGTTTTGCAGTTCGCTTGAGTGAGAGAATTCACGCTCGAGCGAGGGTTTGAGTCTCACGCTCGAGCAGAGGTCGAGCGTCCGTGGAGCATGAATATCATGCAACCAGTACTTTTCATGAGTTTGCAGCCCGCTCGAGCGAAGGAAGTCACCCTTGAGCGGAGCTTCATTGTCTGCATGTCCGCTCGAGCGTAGAAAGCCACGCTCGAGCGTGGACTCCTGTTTCAGTAAATTTTGAAAAGTGTTTTAAAGTACATTTTTTGCATCCTCATTTCATCCTAGGTATTCCTAGGTCAAGTTTAAGACATCTTGATGAGGATAATGTTATAGAACCACACCAAGTCAAGTTTAGGGACTAAGCTATTAATCCCAAGTGTGTAACTTAGTGTGTGTGTTCGTTCTACAACTGTGTAAGGTTGGCACCCGAGGACGCTGACTAGCCTGTCTTTAGCCCAGTACTCTGTGTGTAACAATGTTGTAAAGATACGCTTAATTATAATTATTTTCTGAACGATTGACTGTACTGCTTTCTGAAGTAACATTACTTACTAAATGAATGTTTGTCCTATTTATGAACTGTACACGTGGCATCCATAGCAACTTACTGTTACTGTTACTGTTACTGTTACTGTTACTGTTACTGCTACTGTTACTGTTACAGAGATTTCTGTCAGTTTCAATGTTTGAAACTACTACTGTTTACTGTTTTGATGGCCATCAACTGAGTGTTCGGTCTATTAAGACTTACTGTACTGTTTTGCTATTAGATGTACCACATATGACTACTATGGTTTCCAAATAACTGTTATGGCATGAAATATGAGCCACCGATTGAATAACTGATTTACCGATGCAAATGACTGTTTTAATTAATGAATGGATATTCATTCTTAACCCCTTTACGCATTTGTTATTCACTGAGTTTAGCTCACTGTTTGTATTTATATGTAGGTGTCCAGGCACCAGACCGAAGCTAGAAGTGTCAAATTAAGCTCTCATTTTGTCAACCCAACCATCATGCCTCACTTCTAGGTTCCGAGTTCGTTCAAGCTAAGGCTGTTTTGGAGTGTTCAGGATCACCCTTTTTGTCTCCGTTATGTAATGAATGTTATGACTTGACTGTACAGTTATGGTGAAGGGACTTGGTCCCTAACCTAGGTGTTTGTGTATATGGTGTATGTACATATGTTTTGGTTATGAATGTGGCTTGTTCATAAAAGTCTTTTTGCATTCAGATTTTCACAGGTCATTGGACATCTTTTTAATTACTGTTTGGCTTCCGTCAGCCCATTACTCTGTATTACTGTTAAGTAGGCCTTCGGTAATCACGGATTACTGGCTGCTTGCGATGTTAATCTCATAGGGAAGAGTTTGGGTCATGACACCTAACTCATGATATAATAGGTGTCTAGGCTTAATTGTGAGATGAAGTGTTGAAGTTATTATTGTAATAAAAATAAATTAAAAAATAAAAGATCCAAAATAATTGATAAAATATTAATAATAGCACTATTTTCAAAATGGATAAAGAAAACCTCCACATAAGGAGAATGTGAGTTTTCACATAAAGCGAAAAATCCACCCAGGGAGGAGAATACCTCCATAAAAGGAAGGACCCCTCTACGTAGAAAAGTATTATTACAACACAAAAAAATAAAATAAAATAAAAAATTAAAACAATTTCTATCAAATAAATATTACTAATCATTTTCACGATCCATACATCGTATCAATCGATAGCTGTGGTGGCTTTTGTAACTTTACAGTGAAAAACGGTTGAAAAATATTTTATTCAAATATATTTGTTTTTTTATTATAATAAATATTTTTCATTTATTTTTATTTTGGATAAAGTTTATTTAAAATATAAATTATTCTTTACAATTTAGAAAATTATAAATATTTCGTTGTTAAAATTTTTTATTTAACATAATTAACAAAAAAAAAAAATTTGTAACTGCTCTCTTATTATGATAAAATTAATTGAAATAAAATTTTGATATTATTAAAAAATATTAATTGATTTGATAATTTATTAATAAAAGAGATTATTTGTTATGAAATTAAAATTTTTAAGAAATATCAGGTAATTTTTAAAATTTAAAAATATATATTTTAAACAAATCATAAGAGCATTTATAATTACTTCTTTAATTTCGATTGTAGCAAACTGCAACAAATATGGAATTATTTAAAAAAGATTCAGTGCGTTTGGTTTCAATTTTCTAAATTTAGTTTTTTAAAAATTGAGTTTTTTATTTTTTGAGTTTTTTGTTTTTAGTAAATATTTTTCAAATTTTAAGCATTTTTTTACTTTTTTAGATGCACTTTAATTAGATGTATTTGAAAAATAAAATATTTGTGAAAAAATATTTTAAAAAGTTAATAAATACACAAAAATATAAAAAATATATTGAATTTTTGTTTTTTTTTTATTTTTGATATTTATTGAATTTTTTAAAGATTTTTTCACGAAAATTATATTTTTTAAGTGTATTTATGTTATGTGTATCTAAAAATTAAAAAAATTACTTAAAATATTAAAAAAATTTAATAAAAATAAAAAATATATATATAAAATAAGAAAGTATAATTTTTTGAAAAGTGTTTTAAATTTTTTTGAAAGCAAATACAGTATAATGATTATTTTTCAAGAAAAAAACAAGAATAAAAAAAAACGACAATGCTACGTAGCTCAAATATTGTGGCTCAAAAGTGATTCAAATGGCCAAAACGATATTGTTTTGAGTACAGAACAACGTAAAAATGATCGTTTTGGCCATTTGAACCACGTTTGAATCACAAAATTTGAACTATGAGACCATTTTCCTAAAAAAAATTAAAAATAAAAAAAAAATTTGGATCACCGGTGGACACAGACAATCTTACCATACATTACTGCACGTGGCTAAGAAAGGCAATATCCAATTATGTACTGCCAGCGTGGCTGATCCGAACCATTGCCGGCTTTCTTCCCTCAAAAATCTCGTGATTCAAAAATTTTACCGAATGTCTTTTTATAGGTGTGAAATTCTCATAAAATTTATATTTTGTGAATCTCGTATTCATATGAAATATTTAATAAAATTTTTAAAATATCTTGCGTTACTTTTTCTTCTTTTCCCAAAAGAAAAAAAAATCTGAAAAAATATTAGTAATAAAAATTACATTCTATTGATTATTCAGTTCATATATGTACACAAAATAATGATGAATTATTGGTGTCCATAGCAGTCTTGATTTCATGATTGATTTTAATTATTTTTTTATTTTTTTATAAAAAGATGTATAAAAAATGAAAATAAAAAATAATTTATGTATAAATAGAAGATTTGTTTTAAATTATATGCGCACAAATTAACTCCAAAATCTAATTATCAAAAAATGGAACACATAATATTTTTACAAAATAAAACATAAATATAAAATAATTATATGAAAACTCACATAAGCGAAGTGAACATATAAAAGGGTCAGCTCTCTCCAAAAACACTTAAAAAGTAAAAGAAAGGTGTATTAAATTATTTGTCATTAATTAAAAAAATTAAATGTCACATCAAAAAATTAATTTTTTTTTAACAACTTCCTAAATATATTAACTTTTTTACTAAATTAAAAATATATTTCGTGAGATTTGTTTGAAATAAAAACTATTCTTTATGATCTTGAAAATTATATCTCATCTCTTCAACTTTCTAATCATATAACAAATGACTTATTTTGTTAATAAATTATGAAATCAATTAATAATTTAAGTAATTTTATTGTTGTATAAAAGAGTAATTATATTTTTTATTGTTACTGTTGTTAAATAATTTTTTTAAAAAATGAGATATTTATAATTTTTAAAATTATAAAATACAATTTATATTTTAAACAAATTTCGATAAATGTATTTATAATCACCATATCTTTTTTCAAACTTCTAAAGAAATCAAAAAAATTAAAAAAAATAACTAAAAAAATAAATTCCAAACCCACCTTTAAATATTCTGTTAATCAAAATCAAAGGGGGAGCCCACACTATTTGTCATGACATTAATCTTCGGTGTCATCAATATATATTTCCTACGGCTCTGCTACAGAGCCCGAAACCCTTTCGAGCCAATTTGGCTCGAATTTGAGAAGAAGGAGGAAGAAGAAGAAGGGAAGGAGGGGGAGGGGGAGGGGGAGGGGGAGGGGGGGGAAGGACTGGAGGGGGCCTAAAAAATGGAGGAGGAGGGACTGAGGCGAGGACGCGATCGGCGGTGGCCGACGCGATCGGAGAAGGCAACGCGATCGGCGGCTGGAGGCGACGCGATCGGAGAAGGCAACGCGATCGGCGGCCGGAGGCGACGCAGGCGACGCGACCTCTCTCTCTCTTTCTCTCCCTCTCCCTCTCCCTCTCTTTCTCTTTCTTCCTCTGCAAATGCAGAGGTCGAAAATGGCGGAAAAAAAAGAAAAAAAAAAAAAAAAAAACAGAATGCCCAAAACGACGTCGTTTTGGGCATTCGGGGCATTCGAGCCAGGTATTTCGGGCCCTCAAACATTTTCCTATTTCCTATGTGGTCTTAGCCTACCTGTGCCATTATATATGATGATGACATTCACTTCTCTACCTGTCACCTATCTTATAATTTTTTATTTTTTAATTGAGCACCTATCTGGCAATTTTTATAATTGAAGGTATGTTAAGAAAATGGGATTTTTATTGGTTTATAATTTTTTATTTTTTATGTAGAACCTATCTAACAATTTTTTATTTTAATTGAAGGTATGTCAAAGTGTGTGGGAGTGTGATCGCATAGTATATAAATATTTCAAAACTATCTCAATTATTCAAATGTTACTTTTTGAAACTTATACTTGTTTGGGTTATATATAATTTTTTGTTTGGTTTTTCTATTTGGTTTGTTTATACTGTGTTCAATCAGTGTCTTTCACACAAAAATGAAGTTATGTAAGGCTAACTTCTATACCAAAAGTATTCAAACAAAAACTTATTTTTACTGTTACTTTTAATTATTTTCATTAGTAAATGCTTAGGCAAAAATGTAACTTCAATTATTTGCATTAGTAATTGTTTAGGCAAAAATGTAAGAAAATCACTGAACAATAAGTTAGTTTTGAACTCTCCTCAAAACGAGTTCGGAAGTTGCTAAAAGTAAAAATCTTAACTTCATGGTGAAGTTGACCCATTCTTGGATTAATTTGGACTCATTTTGGTAATTTAAACCATTCATTTTATACAACTAAAAAAATTATCTATACAAAAAATCAAAGTGATCTAACATTGATTATCATATTATTATATTACTTTTATCCATACGGCTTACATAATTTTACGAATAGACTGTCCGTGTGTTATAAAATATATGTGATTTGATCATGTAATTACTTATGTCTAATCAACTTAATTTTTTTTGCATGTACATTGAGATGAATGGTTTAAATCATCGATATGTGTATAGATTAATTTGATAATAGGTATATTTCACCGTGAAATTGAGATATTCAACTTTATCAATTCTAAACTCCTTAAAAACATTTCTTCCATTACTTTAGTATGTAAATAAATATATTATGAATTGCTATATGTTTTTAACATTTTTTTATGTAAATGCACCTAGAAGATAAAAAATTGAAGGAGAAAAAGGGGAAAAAAATATATTTATGTATATATAGACCTACCCAATTGCAACCATCTTCTCAGTTTTAGAATGCACATTTGTTTCGTCAAGTTGGTTGTTTTAGTTGGTAAGGTCATATAATGAACTTAAGGCCATGTGTGCTTATGTGGATTGAATTAAGTTGAATTAGGATTTTCATGACTAATAGTTTTAAGATTACGAATCTTTTGAATTGTGTATCATATCTTATGTTTAGATTGAGTTAGGATTATAAAAAGAAACTAATAGTCCAGGCTTTGGCTTAGTCTTTAAATTTATATCCCAACCTTCTCTGTGGGATTGAATAGTCCATCATATATGAGATACTATATCCGGATGGATTGTTAGTCCATACTTCAATTGTTTAATCAAATATCGGATTAATAATTTTATTGGACTATTAGTTTAATCTCAAGCTCATATCTACCCAAACAAACATGACCTAAGAGTGATCAGTGATTAGAAATTTTATTTTGAGTCTACTCCTAAGGTTTAGGTTGGATAATTTTGTAGAACTATAGCTTCATTTATGCAGAATTAGTTAAGGCAAAATCTCAAACACCTTGTGATAAAAAACAAAGAAAAAAAAATAAAGAAAAGTGCTTTTTTATTACGTTATGTTTCCGTTTATGACCAAAAGTGGTAAAAGTAGCCAGGCAAAGTAATTGTAAACTTTGGTTATTTTTCAATTCAAACAATGCATTTTTTTTTATCATATGAGTGTGTGTCAATTAGGGTTGGTTTGGAAAGTATATTGGTTTTTTGATTTTTTAATTATTTTAGGTCTCGTTTGGGAACAAGTTAATTTAGTAATTTTTTAGCTATTTGGTTAAAATATGAGCTAAAAAAAAATTAATATGTTTGGGATAACTTTTTGACTTTTTACGAAAAGATGTACAAAAAGTAGAGAGAAAAAATAATCTTTGACTTTTTGGTATGGGTTGTTGACTTTTTGACTAATTTAGTAACTTTTTGACTTTTTGGCTAAAAGAGAGGGTTCCCAAACGAGGCCTTAGTCTAGAGTTAAAAGTCTCGTTTGAGAAGAGTTTTTTGACATTTTTGATTTTTTGTGAGAGAAAGAATGTAATGATTATGGGTTGGATGTAATATTTTTTCTTATTAGACTAAAAAGTCTATTTTATTTTTTTATGACTAAAATAAACCCAAATTCAACCAAATCCTTCTTCCCAAACAAAGCCTTACTAGAGTGAAATTTAACTAACACTCTTGCTATTAACCACAACTACCCTGAGTTATTTATTATTGCCACTAGAACTAAAATAATAATATTACAATGGCCCAACCATTAATACAATTGCCTCCAAGTATTTATTTTAATAGTGTTATATGTACCAATTAATATATTAATTAATGAACCAAACATATTATATGATATTGCACAAAACAATAAACCCACCTGTTATACAAACTATATATGCTATGATATTATCACTTCAAAATAATGGACTTCACCTATTGTACAAACTGCATATGCTTTGATAAAGTAATATTAGAGACACTAAAAATTCTACTAAAAACTATACCAAATGTCTCATATGGGTGTGGGACCTACATTGTGTGGGTCCCATACGAGACATTTGATTGCAAAACAATAAACCCACCAGTTCTATAAACTACATATGCTATGATATTATCACTTCAAAATGATGGACTCCACCTATTGTACAAACTGCATATACTCTGATAGAGTAATGTTAGAGACTCTAAAAATTCTACCAAAAATTATACTAAATATCTCACATGAGTGTGCGACCTATATTGTGTGGATCCCACACAAGACATTTGATTTCAAAATAATAAACCCACCGGTTATATAAACTACATATGCTATGATATTATCACTTTAAAATAATGGATTCCACTTATTGTACAAACTACATATGCTATGATAGAGTAATGTTACAGACTCTAAAAATTCTATAAAAAAATTATACCAAATGTGTCATATAGGTGTGGGACCTACATTATGTGGGTCCTACACGAGACATTTGATAGAATTTTTGAAGTCTCTAACATTTTTTGCTACAATATTATTACTTCAAAACAATGGACCCCGCTCATTATACAAATTACAAGATTCAAAATTTTAAAAATTATGTCACATCATCTGTTAATTAGTATATACATATAGCTTTATTCTATTTCTTTAGAACTCCTCTCTTAAAAATTAATCTTAATAGTCTTTATGGGTTCATTTGGGAAGTGGGTTGACTTTTTGGTATTTTGACTTTTTTGACTATTTTAGCCTAGGGCTAAAAAGCTTCGTTTGTGAAGGGCTTTTGGCTTTTTTGTGAGAGGAAGATTATAATAATTATGGGTTGGATGTAATATTTTATTCTATGAACTAAAAAACTTATTTTATTTTTTGTGACTAAAATAACCAAAAAAGCCCCAAACTTAGCTTCCCAAACGAAGCCTATATGATCCACTTAGCCATTGTTTGGGAAGTGAGTTTGGGTGGGTTTGGGGCTAAAATAGTTATAAAAAAATAAAATAGGCTTTTTAGTCCTAATAAGATAAAACGTCACATCCAACCCGTAATCATTGCATTCTTTCTCTCACAAAAAAGTTAAAAGTCTTTCCCAAACCAGACTTTTTAGTCCCAAACTAAAATAGCCCAAAAAAATCAAAGAGCCAAAAAACCAACCCATTTCCCAAACCAAGCCTTAGGCGACGAGTCCTTTCTTTTTCAAGATTGCTCAACCTAGAATTTATACACTGATCCTCGTTTCCAATTAGCCCCCACAAACAACAAATTTTCCGTTTACCTTTCACTGCCAACCTCTCCCATTCTCGTCCTTTGCCGGCCATTATTATCCTATCTGTTCACTTTTTTTCTCCTTCATTGCCTTTCCTAACCTTTTCCCTAGTTATTACTAAAATTAGGAATGGTAATGAGGCGAGGCTGGGGATCACACTCCCCGTCTCCGATCCCTGATGGTAAAAATTTCTCTGCCCCCAGTCCCGATTCCCGACGGGAGATCTATCACCGTCCCCATCCCCCCATCGCCGCCCCCAAAAATTCCCCAAATAAAAAAAAAAAGCTTATGTTCTTGGTTATGGATTGTGCATTTGCTTCCATTCATTTTGTATTCCTTCTATTTCAATCTCAATAAATCCCACCAAAACAATTTCAGATCCATCACTAATTTACACCCAAAACAAAATTTGCATTTTAATTTCAAGAATACAATAAGGGCAAGCCTAGTGAACACAAAAAAACATGGACATTTTTGACCTTTTCCCATTCTGAGAATTCTGATTTGAAAAGCGCAAAAAAACAACTAAAATTTCAATTTGGACATTTAATTAATTAACTCTTTACCTGTGCAAGAACACAACCGTGGCGAGCTCTTGACAATAGCGTTCCTCTAACTCAAAAATGATCTTGAAAACAGTCTCTCTGAACTAAACATTTTCAACTCCATCAAACTAACGACTTTATCAAATCTCAACTACTTTACTCTTTATCAAACAATCCAATGAAAACCACCAAACACTACACTTATAAATAACCACTCTTTATCAAACAATCCAGATTCATAACAACATCATCAACATCACAGATTCATAGAGAGAGAGAGATATCTGCTCAGATCTGCCGTGACGGAGAAAACAGACGCCGGAGGCGAAGAAGGTGGCGCTCGGCGACGATGTTCGGTGCTCTCTCTCTCTCTCTCTCTCTCTGCTCTCTTTGCTCGGAAAAAGAGGAGGAGGTGGCGCTATCTGATTCGGCAGCGAGAGGCGGTGAGGAAGAGAGAGAGAGAGACCAGAGACGGTGAGGAAGAGAAAGATGTGAGGAAGAGAGAGAGCAAGTAGATATAAATGAATAAAAGATGAGAAACATTGAATCAAAAAAGCATATATATATATCACTTCAAGGGACAAACAGGGCGGGAGTCGGGGCTGGGCTCAAGACTGAAACATGTATCCCTATCCCCGGCCTAAATATCATCAGGGATTTGTTTTTTAATATCATCATCGGTCCGTTAGGGGTATTTTTCAGAGAATAATCGCTCAATTCGAGGTCAAGGGATCGGGTCCCCGTCAGGTCGAGTTCAAATTGTCATCCCTAACTAAAACCTTCTCCATTTCCTCTTTGGCTTGTTTTTGAAAAATAAATTAAAAGTTAATTTTAATTTTTTTTAAATATATAAAAAAATAAAGAAAAAATATAACTTAAAAAAAGTCAAATAATTCAAAAAACTACTTCTAATCATGTTCTCAAAACAAGCCTTCATCACTTACACTTTTATCTTCATCTTTAGGTTAAGTGGGCCATTGATCGGAGAGTAGTAGTTTGTAAGACAACCAAGGTACAAAAAGTGTAAAGGTGGAGTGTAAGCAATTAGAATTCATTTGAATTTGCCTAAATGACGGAGGTTCACTTTGAAAATTTGATTAAGAGATTGTTTGGAATGATCTAAATAAGTGTACTTTTTGACTTTTTATGAAATATAAGTTAGATTTGAATTAGGTTTGAAATGATATGATAGAGAGGTAATGTACCTTAAATAAGATGATGTGCCTTAAATAGGATAATGACTTTTTGACTTTTTTAAAACTTGCCAAACCAGTCCTAAAAGTCAAAAGTTAGGTTTTAACTTATTTTATGTCAAATTACTATTCTATTTTTATAAAAAAAAAAAATTTTTAAAAAAATAAATAAATAACTTTCAACTAATTTTTCAAAATAACTATAGTTACAATTAGACCTAATATAATGAAGAGAATGCTGTAAATTGATCCTCCAATGTTCTAGGAGTGGTGACAAACCCAAATCATCTTGACATATTTTAATTTGTTCCTGAGTACAATTGTCAAATTATTTTATTTTATTTTATTTTTTTGTAATTTTTTCAAAACACTTTGAAAGTTCATAAAGGATGTTTATTCAACTCAATATCACACACATAGCACCAAATAATAGGAAATTGATATACACTGCACTGATCAAGATTTTCCCGAACTTTTTTTGATTTCCCGAGAAAGTAATTTTACAACAATGCCTCACACTGTGCAGGAAATAATTAAGAATGATTGGCATATAAAAGAGGCAAACCTTTTAGTTACCGGTAACTGGTCGTTCCGGTTGATAGGTGAGAGACAGGAGCTGGGGTCTAAGTTTATCTTTCCAGAATTCACAGCTAGGTCCAACCTCACTCTCTCTCCTTTTCACCTCCACCACCACCAGCTCATCCGTTAACCGGTCAATCTCCACCACCACCACGAAAAGACCATTTTGCCCTTCCACCTTCAATCCCCAATCCTTCTTCCTCATCACCGTCAACCCCTCCGCCTTCGCCACCGCCTCGATTTCTCCGATGATTTTCTCAGGCGGCGCCGCCGATATAAACCGCTCGCTTCCGGTCGGAACCGCCGGGTGATTGAGCAAACCAGACAGATCAACACCGGAGGAGAACGAGATTATATCGAAAGCGTTCAAGAACTGTTTCTCGTTCTCGTCGTGGTCTTTGAGTTCGAAATCATTGGATTCGAATTTGATTTCTTTGTATCCTTTTTTGAACCACGGATCGGCGACGATTTCATCGACGGTGATGCGAGTTTGGGGATTCGTGTCGAGTAAGCGAGACAAGAAGCGTTTGAGATCCGGAGAAATCCATTTCGGACACCGAAACTCGCCTTTGTAGATTTTTCTGTACATCACCATGAGATTCGCATCGTTGAACGGTAAGTAACCGACGTTGAGGACGTAGAGTATGACGCCGCATGACCAAACATCCACCTTTGCTCCATCGTAACCTTGCTTCGCGAGGATTTCGGGTGCCACGTAAGCAGGGGTACCGCAAAGCGTGTGGAGGAGTCCGTCGGGTCGGATCTGATCCTTCACGGCGCTGAGCCCGAAATCGGTGACTTTCAGATCCCAATTCTCGTCGAGGAGGAGATTCTCCGGCTTCAGATCGCGATGAAAGACGCCGCGAGAATGGCAGAATCCTACGGCGGAGATCAGCTGCTGGAAATACCGACGGCTGAGATCTTCGCTAAACCGTCCCTTCGCGACCTTCGCGAACAGCTCGCCTCCCTTCGCGAACTCCAACACGAAGTAGATCTTCGTCTTCGTAGCCAAAACCTCGAACAGCCTCACGATGTGAGGATGACGCAGCCGGCGCATGATAGAGATCTCTCGGTTAACATGCGCCGTGAGGCCTCCCTTAAGAATTTTTTGCTTGCTAACTGCCTTGATCGCGACGCTCTGGCCTGTCCTGACGTTCCTAGCGTGATACACCTTCGCGAAGGCTCCATAGCCGAGAAGCTTTCCGAGCTCGTATTTTCCGAACAGGTTCGTCGCCGGAGGCAAAACATTGCCGGAATCATCTACGATCTCTGGCATTTTCTCTACCTAGAGATCGTAACACTGTATTCTTCCTCAAAATCCTCTTCTCTTGGCATGAAACCACTCAGCAAAAACTGTTCGCTCGAAAATCAAATCAAAAACTCTGAGAAATTAAATTAAAATTTTAAAAGAATATTTGAATTTCAAGAGTGATTGGATGTTCCAAGGATGTTCAACTATTGGGATACGCAAGGATGATTGATGATGATTATGATGATAATGATTCAAAGAGAGAGTTATCTATATAAAGCGATTACAGAGAAGTTTGAGAGAGAAACGGGACTTGTTTTTTGTTTTTCTGTTGGGAGAGAGAGAAAATTGGGGGGCTTTTTTTTTTTTTTTTTTTGTGGAATGGAAATAAATATTTACGACTTGTTTGTTTGTTTGTCCATTTAAAGAAAAGTTATTACCTCCTGAATAAAAAATAAAAATAAATAATTAAATAAAAATTATTGGGTACGGATAGGCTTGTGTTAAATATAAAAATAAAAAAAAAATTAGGAATTTTAAGAGTTGTATTAAATTTTTTATTAAACACTCACATGGATATGGACCTACATAAGTGGGGCCTATACCTATATGAATATCAATAATGTTAGAGGGTTACAAAATTAGTGGCTCAAATGGCTCAAAACTGTCAAAACGACGTCGTTTTGGGCGCAAAACGACGCAAAACGACGTCGTTTTGACAGTTTTGAGCCATTTGAGCCACTGATTTTGTGGCCCTCAAACATTTTCCTATGAAAAGATAAATTATAAACATATTCTTTGAAATTTACTTAAAGTATAAATTGTCATCTGTAATTTAAAAAATGACAAATACTTCATTGTCATAATTTTTTATTTAACAGAATTAATTAAAAAAATAAAATTCATAATTGCTCTCATATATAACAATAAAATTACTTAAATTATTAATTAAAACACATTTATAATATCATTAAAAACTATTAATTGATTTGATGATTTATTAATAAAATTGACAATGTGTTATGAAATTAGAAATCTCAAGGGGTATAATGTAATTTTCAGAACCATTAGGGGCGATTCTTAATTTAATCAAACCTTAGGGGTGTATTTATAACTTACCCTAAAAAAAGTCATCTAAATCAATTTAATTGAGTTTTGTTGGGATGTGTATCATATGCATTTTTGTTATTGGGCATGGCTTCTGTCCGGTCCTTAATCAGACTGGATGGTTCTGTTGGGCCCGTGGGGGCCCACTACGGGTCCCGTTTTGATAATCTGAACCGTTCAATATTTAGAATTCGTCGAGTACTATATGCCTGTAAAAAATCGCATTAATCAGATATCGATAGCTATGCGATCAAATCAGTTTTGTATAAAAAAAATGGACGGTGAATAAATTAACGGTTGACAAAAATCTGTTTGATCATATAACTATCGATATCCAATCAACGTGATTTTTTATAAACATATAATACTCGACGAATTCTACACATTGATGGTTCAGATTATCAAAATGGGACCCGTGGTGGGCCTTCATGGGCCAAACAGCGTGGTCCAGTCCGATTAAGGACTGGATAGAAGCCATTCCCTTTGTCATTTATTATCTTTGTAATGTTTAGTTATAACTAGAGATACAAGAAAAATTTAAAAAAAAAATTGATCAAACTGATTGAATAGGATCGAATTCGGTAGGGGTATTTAATGGATATTTTAATTCGCCCAAACAGATCGAACAGAACCGAACCGAACCGATCCGTTGCATTTTGAAAGGATTCGTGATGACAAGTGGACGGTTGCGAATTGATTTTTTCCCCAATTCGCTTAGTTTTGGACGGATGACGAATTTGTAATTACTTTGATCGCAACCGAACCGCCAAACAACGAGTACCCCTAGTAATTTGTAAAATTTTGTGTTTTTAATTTGTTTAGATATTCTGTTTGTGTTTTCAATTAAAAAAAAGTTTAGATATTCTGTTATATATTCAATTTGTTTTCAATTTGAAAATCCTTTTACCAAATGGCTAGTGTTGATACTTGATATTTTTGTGTGGAAAATATAAAGTTTAATTTTGTCATTTTTTTTAAAAATCAAATTAAATAGTTTTTTAATATAAAAAAAGTAATGAAATAGTTTTGATAATGCATAATTTTCTTTTATGTATTTATTATTGGTATTTAACAATTTATTTGATAATCTTTTAGTTTTGTTGAGTTAGATTGTCATAATATATATATATATATATATATATATATATATATATATATATATATTGACAAGTTGTTGTACAAAGTTCAAAATTTGTGAAAGTTTAAATTGTCAAATAGATGCGCATCTATCTGCCAATCCTATTCGCCTATCCGGCAGACGGACGCAGATTGATTTTTTTAATTTGCCAATCTGGCGGACCAATGGCATATTAGAGGTTTCCCAGCCGCAATCCAACCAGGAGCGCCACTAGAATCCAATGTATTTGGTCTATTTTTTTTAAATAAGAATTGGTTTGGACAATTTTTTAATTTAATTTTTTTCGATTTCAATTCGGTATTAATTTAAGCACTTTATGCACTTTACTAAATCGAAACTGACTGCTTCAACATATATTGTGTTTATATAATATATATATATATATATATATAGATATAATTTAATAATATAATGATGTTAATAAGTATAATAAATTATTAATCTCAATTAATTAAAATTATCATACTTATAATAAGTCCCTAATTATATGTAATTTTAACTCTAACTCATTATTTTTGAAGTCTTAATATTTATTATTGTTTTTTTGTTTATATTTTGTTAATCTAGAAATTGTAAAATATTTATTAAATGAATGGATTAGATATATTTGAAAATGATTAACAAATGGCTAATTAATGTCTTTAATAAATGAGTGACTATACTAAAAAAAAGGCTTAAATTTGAAAGATTTTAAACTGATTAAATAGCATCAAACCAAACCATTTCAATTGATGCGATTTGATGGGGAAACGGTATGTATTGGTGTTCAAAATAATTAAACTGACATTATCGGTTCGGTGAAAAATTTTATCTAAATACCGACCGTACTGAACTGATTACATCTTTAACTATAACCTATTGTGATGTTAATTATGACTCATTGTGATGTTGTGTAATAACCCTCACTACTGCCTACCGATAAACACTGATTACCGTTAAACTGAACTGATCATGACTGATAATTGAACTGATTAAAAGTACTGAACTGACTAACCGAAATTGAAACTGAATTGAATGAATACATCTGTTTGAATTGCATTTTATCTGTTGACTGTTTGTTTGATCTGTTCATGTCTTATGTTTAAACTGCTAATTGAAGGCCTTATTGGCGGTCGAATCCGGAAGTGATTGATGTTTTATGATCATCATGATTAATGTGATTTTGTGGTATAATTATCTGAAAACTGATTATGTATGATTAGAAATAAGCTTATTAAAGAGTTGGCCTTATTTACCAAACTAACCCTTAAGTGGCCCACTCAAAATAACATATTTGAGCCTTATGTTACACTTAAGCACACAATTCATCAGCCATTTTCTTGCTCTTGCCGACCATAGAGAGAGAGGAACTAGAGGAGTGAATTTCATCTCATTTTGCTTATAAATTGCTTGGTAATTGAAGGAATTGGAACATAGGTTGCAAATTAAGCTTCCTCACCTTGTAACTAAAGCTCTAGGTAAGGAATTCAACCCCTCTTTGTTGTGTTTAAGCTTATTCATGCAAGATTCTTGAGCCTCTAGTGCTTCAAGTCTAGAATTGGTTCTTTGTTGTTGAATTAGAGCATAATTCATGCATGCATGTTAGTGTTGTTGGAGTTTGAGTTGAGTTCATGGCAAAATGTTGCATGCATGTTCACAATTATGTTCAAGTCCATGATTTCATCATGTTTTGGAAACAATTGGCTCCTTAGAGCATCAAATTGAAGCTTTGAATTGGTTTGAATTCATGCATGTTTGCATGTTCTTCATATTCTTGAAAAATGGTTTGAAATTGAGTTTGAATTAAACACCCTTGGGCTTGATTTCTCAAATTGAGCTTTGAACCATGTTATTCTATGTGTTTATAAATGTTTTCCAGAAAATGGGCCCAAGAGGATTGGTTTTGATGCATTTGAATGTAAGTTTGAGCTTGGAGGTGCAATCTGGAATTCCCAGATTTTGCACTTACGCTCGAGCGGGGTAAGTGGCGCTCGAGCGTGGAATCCGAGCATCCAGCATCTCTCTGCACTGTTTTACAGTCCACTCGAGCGGAGGATTGGGCGCTCGAGCGGAGTCATGTCTCAAGCTCGAGCGGGCGTCGAGCGGAGATTTCACTCATCCAGTACTTTTACAGTACGCTTGAGCGGGAAAGTTTACGCTCGAGCGTGTACCTTTGTTGCATTACCGCTCGAGCGGGGAAACCTGCCCTCGAGCGGGACTCTGTTTTTCTAAAAATTCTGAAACTATTTTCTGATCACATCTTTGCATCCTCATCCCATTCTAGGCGTTCTTAGGCCTAGTTTAAGACATCTTAATGAGGATATAGATGTAGAACACACTGAGGCATTAGGGATTAAGTTATTATCTTTTCCAGTTGTGTAGCTTAGTGTGTTCAATCTGTTAACTGTGTAGGGTTGGCGACTGAGGAGACACTCTAGCATACTGTAGCCCAAACTCTGTGAGTAACGATTGTGTAAAGATATGTTCACAAATGATTATCTTCTGAACAACTGAACTGTACTGTTTTCTGAACTGATTACTGTTAACTGAATGAATGTATGTCCTATATTCTGAACTGTACTGTGGCATCCTTAGCACCTACTGTTTACTGTTACTGCGACAGAATTCTCTGTCGGTTCCCTCGTGGAACCACTACTGTTTACTGATTGATGGCCATCATTACTGTTCGGTCTTTTAAGACCTACTGTTTACTGTGCTGTTATGCTAATGGGTGTACCACATATGACTGTACCGACTGAATGACTGAATACTGTTTAAATGGACTGTTTTTATACCGTAAGGACATTCATTCTTTAACATCTTTACGCATTATGTTATTCACTGGGCTTTAGCTCACTGCTCATATATATATATGTAGGTGTACAGGCACCAGACCGCGGCTAGGAGCGTCAGGGTAACTCCAGTTTTGTCAAGCCAACTACTGTGCCTTACTGCGAGGTTTCGTGCCTATCGTGTTAAGGCTTAGGGGTGTTTTACAATTCCCCCTTCTGTACCGTCCCACTATTTTGTATAGACTGAATGTTTACCGTACTGTTATATAGGGTTGAGTCCCTAGTCTGAATGATTGTAAATATTGTACATACTGTTCTGTACTGGTTATATATACACGTATGAAAGTCTTTTTCATATAGACTGTCACAGCTCAATGGACATTATTTATTTACTGTATTGGCTTTCGCCAGGCCCTGTACTCTGTTTTACTGTATTACTGTTCTGCAGGCCTTCGGTAATCTCGGATTACTGGCCGGTTACGGTGCTAAACCCATAGGGTCGCGTTTGGGTCGTGACATGTTGATTATAGCATTATTTTAATTATGATTCAAGAGTTATTTGATTATAACTCATGTGATATGTGGTTATAACTCAATTTTTTTTTTAGTTAAGACTCTCATAATATTAAATTATGACATTTGTAATAATTAAACTTACAAATTACGTAACTTGTATATGTAAACACTCCTTTAAAGGCGTGTCCCATAACATTGGCCACCTGTACGAGCACGAAATAATGTTCTCGTATAATCCTGTTGATCAAGTCTGTGCTTCTCCAAACGTCGTCGCTTTACTCCCTGAAAACACAAACGTGAGTCAACAGGCGGGTGTGTGCCGGATACCTTTCCGATGCCTAAGTCAACAAATAGACAACTAGACAAAAGCTCTGTGTATTCGAGAATCAAAGTTGTGTTACCTCTACATAGGTTATGTTGTGAGCTTTTATAGGTTCTGCAAAGCACAATCCTAGTAGGACCCTTATTCCTCCATGTAGAGTCCTCCTAGGAATCACACTCCTGAAAGATAATGCTTATCCTTCAACACCCCCCTCACTGCTTAAACCAAGTAAGATGGTTTTACCATGGTTGGATGACAGTATGACTGAGCTAACACTAGCCATTTGTCATACTTAATCCAATGTCTTCACATGCAACACATAGCTCGGCTCTCCTTTCACTTATACCTCGGTTTTGGCCTGTTGAGACCGAGCTAACTATACCAAGCTTCGACCGAGCTGTCAAAAGCAAGGTCCTCCGCAGGAAGCCCAAATACCTCATCTCCGAATACTCTGACCGAGCTAAGTACCACTTCGACCGTGGTGACTGTAACCATATTGGGACCGAGCTAACTACAAGGTCCTTTCACTCAGCCCTTTTTACCACGGCCCACAGAGTGGCCCATTACCACGCCTTGGCCTAGCTCGGCCCTAATGCACATAAAAACTCCTTCTCCATTGCCCCTTAATTCCATCTGCGTAGCATGATTGGGATTACTTGTTACCAGCCGAGCTAAAACTTTAGACTTTCAACCGAGCTAAATCGTCACCGGGCTACCGATTGGTTCGGTCTAAAAAATGTCTTTTCAGTCGCTGCAAAACTGAATCGTTTGTTATTCCCAAAGACATGTGGCTGGCCCCTATTGGTTGAGTACAACTATCGACGCCGACTTCGTACCTCGCGAATTTTGAACAGTCCCGCCTTTTTCACACGTTTTATACAAAAAACCCTACGTTTTGAATCAACCATTTCTACTATTTATCTTCTCTCTCTCCTTTCCTCTGAGCCTTCACTCTCGCAAACACAGTGCCTGCAAATCTCTTCCTTGCGATCTCGATCTTCATCCTCTCGTCTTCATCCTATATGTAACTCAATCTCATTTCCTTTTTGTTTGTCTAGTTTCTGTAGTATGTAGTATATTATTCATATGTTTCTCAAAACACACTACTTTAGCTTCCATTTTTCTGGGAAAAAACCATGTAATAGAACCACTAGATTCACGAACAATTTGAGAAACAACGCTTTTGATCCAAAATAATACTCCAACCGAACTAGGATCTTGTTGGTATTAGGTGCAAACCTAGCCAAACTGGATAACTCTTCTAACAACCGGACTAAAACTTCATGCCATACTTGTAGTTTCAATCGGTCTAAGAACCTTTTGTTTCATTTAGCCGAGCTAGCGAACTGTATTAGGTTTGCACACTACCGCATTAGAAAGCCTTAACCAACGACCGGGCTACCACTTGGGGCCAAACCTCCCTGACTTAATCAAAACTGAACCAAGAATGCCGTATCCTAAGCTTCAGCCGGCCTACGAACCTCTCGTTCCACTTAACCGAGCTAAAGTCCTTCGCTTCAACCGAGCTAAGGACATATAGTATCCCACGTAGTCGAGCTAGGACTTCATTTATTTTGCCTTTGTTTCTTTTAGCACGGTCCAACGATCTGCGCTTAACACTTTTCCTTTTCACTTTGTGGACTGACTTAGGTTGGCCAGGCACATCTTTGCACGCTCAACCGAGATACTGAAGGTCATCTCAACGCCGAGCTAAATTATACATAATTTAAGGCCACATGGGAAAGTATCGATTTTTAGTGAACTCTCCACGGGCCATTGTAACAACCCCGACCTCTGATTAAAGTTAATCCATGATTAATTGTGCCTAATTAGCAATTAAGGTAAAATTCTGAATTAATCTTCATGTGTGTGTTGCATTGTTGTGTTTATATCTGTTAGGCGTAGGAAGATCTGTTCGCGTCCTAGTTTCGGTTTGCGAATTGAAAGCCTTATCGGCGACCGATTCAGAAATTGTTTGCTGTTATGTTTTAATTAGGATTTATGTGATTTTATGGCGGTTTAATTAAAATCCAATTTAGAATGATTAAATTAGATTAAATAATGCTAAATCAATTGAATATAGATTGATTGAATGTAAGTTAATTACATTAGTTTGAATTTATTACATTGTTGCCATTAGTGGGCACTTTCTAAGCCATTAGTTGATTTGGCACTATCATTTTACCATTTCCTCAGACCAAGCCGTGAGAGAGAGGGTGCGTAGGGGAAAATTCAATTCATTTAGGAATTTTGCTTGAATTTGGAAGGAATTGAAGAAACTTTGAAGAATTGTTCATTTGTTCAAGAACCTTGCTTAAGTAAAGCTTGATTGCAAAGCCTAAGTAAGAACTCAACCTTTTAATCTTGTTTTTGGGCCACCTAGAGCTTATGTATGAATTCATAGGTGAATTCATAGGTTAATTAAGCTAGAATTTGAAGTGGTCAAGTGAATTCATACATGCATGTACATGTCCTTGAATTTTGAAGTTGTTTTGCATAAATTTCCACATGCATGTCTAGATTTTGGTTGTAATTTTAGAATTTACCATGTTCTTGAGCTCAATCTTGCATTTGATCATGTTTTGGAGCATTAGAGTTCATGAGAACTTATGCATGTTATGTTCTTGCATCGTTCTTCAAGTTTCATTGATAATTGTGTTCAATTGGCATACTTATGGGCTTTGATTTTGTAAAATGATCTTCAAAACATGTTATTTTATGAGTCTCTAAGTGTTTTTCAAAGTTTTGGGCCCAGAAAATTGAGTTTGATGCATTTGGGATTGAATTTGAGCTTGGTGATTAAATTTGGAATTTCCAGAAATTTGATCCACGCTCGAGTAGGGAACTTTACGCTCGAGCGTGCACTCTGAGTACATGCACCTCCGCTTGAGCGTCGAGGTTTACGCTCAAGCGTGAAATGCATATACCCAGAAGTTTGTGTATTCTGCAGTTCGCTCGAGCGAGGGAATCTACGCTCGAGCGAAGGTTTGAGTCTCACGCTCAAGCGGATGTCGAGCGTCCGTCGAGCGTGAAAATCATGCATCTAGTACTTTTTCAAAAGTTTGCAGTCCGCTCGAGCGGAAAAAGTCACGCTCGAGCGGAGCTTTATTGTCTGCATGTCCGCTCGAGCAAGGAAAGCCACGCTCGAGCGTGAACCTTATTTTCAGCAAGTTTTAAGAAATGTTTTCCAATGCATTTTTGCATCCTCATTCCATCCTAGGCATTCCTAGGCCATGTTTAAGATTCTATAATGAGGAGTAAAGATTAGAAACACACTAAGAGCCAACGAAGTAAGTTATGTACAATTAGAACGTGTGTTTCAGGTGTGTGTCTGTTATGTGTTATGTAGGTCACGTGTCGCATACCGTTTGACCAATCTGCTCCGTCTATCTGTCTCAAGGCCAATTGTGAGTAATAACATAGTAAAGCTATGTTCAACTTTACTTATTTTCTGTGTGATGAATTAAGATATGTTTTCTGAAATGATATGTTCTGTACAATGAATGATTGTCCAATTTCTGATATGTATTCGTGACATCCTTAGCATCATGTGATATCTGTTGGTTGTTACCCAGTATCGGAGATTCCATCATGGAACTTAATCTGTCTGCACTCCGTTACCCGTACCGGAGGCCCCATCATGGGGTCAGCGTGTTTATTCTCTATTACCCAGATCCAAAGGTTCCTTTATGGGACTGGTTATTCGTAACCCTCACGTGTCTGCATCTGTTCTGTATCTGCTCTATTAATGCTAATGGATGTCTCACGTATACTTAAGCATACCTCATGATTTCTGTATATGATCTGGACAAATTATGAATTTGATTCGAAACTGAATTATGATTTCTGAATCTGTACGGACTCATTCATTGAAACTTCTTTACTCTGTTATTGTTCATTGAGCTTTCGCTCACAGTTTATATTATGTATGTAGGTGAGCCGGCGCGTGATCAGGGCCAGAGTTGATGGCCTTCATTTATGTTTTTTGTCAGCCAACCGTTGTGCCTCCCGAGGAGGTTCCGATCGAAGTCTAGTTACATGGCTATTTTTGTACTTATGCTAGTCTCTGTCTATTTTGTAAAGTCGGGTCCTGGGAATTACACTTTTGTAAATGTTATGTAAATATTGATGTTCTTCGACCGAGACGCTTATGTATATGCAGGTTTTGAAATCGTCTGTCCTATGTATGTTATCACAGCTCATTGGACCTTGTTTATTTTGTATAATTGCTTCCGCAGCCCCTTACTATGCGCTTATCTGTTAAGAAGCCTTTGGTAACCCACGGATTACTGGCCGGTTATGATGCTAAACCTACAGGGGTGGGTTTGGGTCGTGACAGCCATAGCCGAGTTTCGAAAGGATTACCAATTTCCAGATGACGTCCATCTTTCCCTGGCCGAGCTAGACACTATTCCCTGGGGAAAACCGGGTTTCGTCCCTTTCAACGTCATATCCATTGTAGAGGTTGGTCTCCGTTTTCCCGTTCAGCCTCTTCTTTGTGAATTCCTTAGACAAACAAGACTTTGCCTTACCCAGCTTTCCACAAATTCATACAGAATAATAAATGGCATCGCCGAGCTAAACTGCCGGCTTGGCCTTAACCTCGGTTTAGCCGAGCTATTTCACCAATATTCACTTGGCCAGAACGAAGATGGCTGGGTATACTATTTAAGAATAAGAAGACACCGAGAGAAGATAATAAAAAACACCCCGGACAAAGATGTAAATAATGATGATTTTTTCTGGGTCTCGGGCAACTTCGAAGACCAAGAAGCCCAAATACCAGGAGACTGGATTAACTGGAATAAATGAGTCGCTGGTATATATACCTCGACTCAGTTTTTTGCGTTCTTTACTCCGTTGGTCTCATTTTGAACCGTACTAACCGTTGTCTTTTTCCTTTAGGCAGACTTGAACCATCTAAAGTCCCAGTATAGCTACCCCAATCTTGACGCACTCCGCGCCGCACTAAGATATCGCGATCGAGGTTGGGCCGAGCTACTTAATTTTGAACCGACATACAGATACAGTAGTAGAAGGAAGACTAGGGTGACAGATTTCCTTTTGGAACCCTCTCTAGAACTAGATCCAACACTACCTCAAATCAATTTGATCCTATTAATAGTGGAACAAGAAATGGCCAAGAGGAGATCAATTCGAGCCCTCATCACTGAAACAAATCAAGCCGAGGTACCACAAGCCGGCCAAACACAAGAGGCCGTGGTAGCCCTTTCCAACCACCCAGCCTTCATCATCTCGGCCAAGCAAGCGTGCTCGGACTTCCACAACCGAGCCACGCCTTGTTGACGAGGATGAAACCGTGCTTCCACAAATCACTTCGCCAAGCCCAGAGCCTGAGCATTCTGACCGGGCTAGCTCCTCTGAGTGGGCCCCGAAATTATCATACCGAAACCGAGCCATTAGAGACACAGATTCAGTGGTGGCAAACAAAGACTACACGCTCGCTTTCAACCTAGCTAAGAGCGTGTTCTTGCCTCCTGACATGGAACACCATAACCATCTCACCAAGCTGAAAGCCATACGCTCGGCCACCAAATCGATGGTGCTGGTGAGTACTTTTTCCTTTGTTTTCCAATTTTGGACATTTGTTTGCTCGGTTTTCACTCAAAATTGTTTGCCGCTCTCTTGCAGGCCATGCAAAAAAACCACATTGCACATAAGCGTGAGTTGGAACTGCGCAAGACAACAAGGTTGGCCGTGGCTAAGGCCGATAGCAAGACAGCCGAGCTAAATGAAGCCAAACAAAAAATGGCCGAGCTTCAATCAGAAGTCGCCCGACTCACCGGGCTAGTAGATTCAGCGGAGGCGGACAAACAAAAGGCCTTGACCGAGCTAAAGGACTGCTATCTGCATGAGCTGGCTAAGGTCGAGAAGAAGAACGCCGAGATAACCGAGCTGGAGAAGAATGTGGAAGATGCGGAAGACCGCGGTTACAAAGAAGGTGAAGCCACCTATATCCTACAGTACGAAGTTGCTAAGGATATATTTTTCAAATGTGGGTGGAAATCAGCCGTGGCACAGCTCGGTCAGGGCCAAGAGACCGAGGTCTTCCAGAAGCCTCCTCCACATTTTATACCGAGCTATATGGCGGAGTATGCCAACGCCATTCAGTAAAAATTTCTTCAAGCTGAGGAAGAAGAGGAGTCCCCAAAACCCAACAATGCCCCCGTCGTCGCCAATGATCTTATTGTTCATTCAGCTTGGGTGGAGCCACTGGTAGAAGACTTGGTTGAAAATGTCACCGAGCTACCTGCTGAAACCGGGCTTTGATTTGATCTGGATGCGGATCTTGACGACCTTTTTGCTTGATCCTGTATTTTCTGCTTTTTACTTTTTGGAAAGAATGTGTAACCGGGCTAAAGTCCTACTTCTTGTAACTTCGATTTGAATTTTGAATGAAATCTTCCTTCTTTTGATTTCCTCAACTGTTTGTTCGGTTTACTGCATGCTTGCACTTATTTTCTATTATGATTTGCATGAAGTATAATATTTTCTGGCCGAGATAACTATCTCAGTCTTGTAATCTGTTTGGTCATACCTACCAACCTCTTCAGTCTAGATCCTTATCTCGGTTGAAGAGTACCAAAAGTTGATTATTCCAGCCAACCACTCTTCAGTCTAGATCCTTATCTCTGTTGAAGAGTATCAAAAGTTGGTTATTCTAGCCAACCACTCTTTAGCCTAGATCCTTATCTTGGTTGAAGAGTACCAAAAGTTGGTTATTCCAGCCAACCACTCTTCAGCCTAGATCCTTATCTCGGTTGAAGAGTACCAAAAGTTGGTTATTCCAGCCAACCACTCTTCAGCCTAGATCCTTACCTCGGTTGAAGAGTATCAAAAGTTGGTTATTCCAGCCAACCACTCTTCAGCCTAGATCCTTATCTCGGTTGAAGAGTATCAAAAGTTGGTTATTCTAGCCAACCACTCTTCAACCTGGATCTTTATCTCGGCTGAAGAGTACTTAAAGTTGGTTATTCCAGCCAACCAATCTCGGCTGAAGAGAGATAGGTGTTGGTTTTTCCAGCCAATCTCTTCAACCTTGTAACAACCCCCATACTGTTTACTGATTAATGACCGATTAATTACCGATAATCACCGATTACTGTTAAACGGAACTGATAATGACTGATAACTGACTGATAATTGAACTAATTAAAAGTACTGAACTGACTGACTGAAATTGGAAACCGAATTGATTGAGTATATGTTAGTTAAATTGCATTCTATCTGTTTGACTGTATGATTATCTGTTCATGCTTATATGTTTAAACTGCTAATTGAAGGCCTTATCGGCGGTCGAATTAGAAACCGATTGATGTTCCGTGACTCTCATAATTAATGTGATTTTATGGTATATTTATCTGAAAACTGATTAGGTATGATTAAATTAGATTAAATTAAGCTAATTAAAGAGTTTGCCATATTTACCATTTTGCCACATGAGTGGCCCACTACTTGAGTCATCTTTGATTCTCATTACACTCACATAACACATTTTCATCAGTCCTTGTGTTGCCTCTAACCGACCAAGAAGAGAGTTAGAGAGAGAGAGAATTGTTCTTGTTGATTTAGCTTGAGAATCTTGAAGAATTGAAGGAGTTTTTGTACATTTGAGCTTCCCTATCCTAAATACAAGACTAAAGGTAGCTCCATTGTCTTCTTGTTCATGTTTTGAGTTGATTCTTGCATGGTTTAGAGCTAGGTTGAAGTCTAGAGCCACCCTATGGCTCAAATTGCTATGTTGAAGCTTAATTGTTGCATGCATGTACGTATATTGAAGTTTTGAGGTTGTAGTTCATAATGCCTCACATGCATGTCCATCTTTTGGTCATACTCCATGAGTTCATCTTGTTTTTGAAGGTTTGAGCTCTTTTGAAACAGCATTGAAGCTTTGAAAATGATTTAAGATCATGCATGTCATGTTTGAGGATTGTTCTTGGAAAATGGTTTGAAATTGGGTTTGAATTAACCACCCTTGGGCCTTGATTTCTCAAAATTGAGCCTTGATTCATGTTATTCTATGTGTTTATAAATGTTTTCCAGAAAATGGGCCCAAGAGGATTGGTTTTGATGCTTTTGAGCTTGGTTTTGAACCTGGAGCTCGAATCTGGGATTTCCAGATTTCAGTCGTCCGCTCGAGCGGGGGAAGTGCCGCTCGAGCGGGAAAATCGAGCTTCCAGCATCTTGCACTGTTTTACAGTCCGCTCGAGCGGAGGATTGGGCGCTCGAGCGGAGTCATGTCTCAAGCTCGAGCGTGCGTCGAGCGGAGATTTCACCCATCCAGTACTTTTACAGTACGCTCGAGCGGGAAAGTTTACGCTCGAGCGTGTACCTTTGTTGCATGACCGCTCGAGCGGGGAAACCTACGCTCGAGCGGGACTCTGTTTTTCTGAAAATTCTGAAAACTGTTTTCTGATCGCATTTTTGCATCCTCATCCCATCCTAAGCATTCTTAGGCCTAGTTTAAGACATTTAGATGAGGATATCATTGTAGAACACACCAAGGCAAATTAGGGATTAAGTTATGATATTTCCCAACTGTGTAGCTTAGTGTGTGTTCAACCTGTGAACTGTGTAGGGTTGGCAACTGGGGAGACACGCTCTAGAATACTGTAGCCCAGAACTCTGTGAGTAACAATTGTGTAAAGATATGTTCAACTGATTATCTTTTGAATACTGAACTGAACTGTTTACTGAACTGGTATTATTTACTGAATGAATGTATGTCCTTTATTTTTGAACTGTACTGTGGCATCCTTAGTACCTACTGTTTACTGTTACTGTTACTGTTACAGAGATCTCTGTCGGTTCCCTCGTGGAACCACTACTGTTTACTGACTGATGGCCATCATCACTGTTCGGTCTTTTAAGACCTACTGTTACTGTTATGCTAATGGATGTACCACATATGACTGTTTACTGTACTGAACAACTGAAATACTGATTGAATTGAACTGTTTTCATTACTGTAAGGACATTCATTCTAAACCCCTTTACGCTTTATGTTATTCACTGGGCTTTAGCTCACTGCTCATATATATATGTAGGTGTTCAGGCACCAGACCGCAGCTAGAGGCGTCAGGGTTACTCCAGTTTTGTCAAGCCAGCCTTTGTGCCTCACTGCGAGGTTCCGAGTTGCCATGCTATGGCTTGGGGGTGTTTGTTTGTTTTTCCCCCTTCTGTACTGTTTTACTGTTCTGTATAGACCGAGTGTTACTGTACTGTTATCTAGGGTCGAGTCCCTAGTCTGAATGATTGTAAATATTGTGTATACTGTTCTGTACTGTTTATGTATAAATGTATGAAAAGCCTTTTTGCATACAGACTGTCACAGCTCAATGGACACTATTTATTTACTGTATTGGCTTCCGCCAGGCCCTGTACTCTGTTTTACTGTATTACTGTTCTGCAGGCCTTCGGTAATCTCGGATTACTGGCCGGTTACGGTGCTAAACCCATAGGGCCGGGTTTGGGTCGTGACAAACCTAGATCCTGATCTCGACTAAAGAGAAGTAAGTGTTGGTTTTTTCAGTCAACCTCTTCAACCTAGATCCTGATCTCGGCTGAAGAGCGCTCAGTGTTAGTTATTCCTACCAACCTAGAGCCAAGTGTTTGGTTATTCCTGCCAAACCTTTTCAGCCTAGATCCTGATATTGGCTGAAGAGAAGTAAGTGTTGGTTTTTCCAGCCAACCTCTTCAGCCTAGATCCTGATCTCGGCTGAAAAGAGCTCAGTGTTGGTTATTTCTGCCAACCTAGAGCCAAGTGTTTTGTTATTCCTGCCAAACCTCTTTAACCTAGATCTTGATCTTGGCTGAAGAGAAGTAAGTGTTGGTTTTTCCAGCCAACCTCTTCAGCCTAGATCCTAATCTCGGCTGAAGAGAGCTTAAAGTTGGTTATTCCGGCCAACTCTGATTTCATTGCCCCTAGCTCACTAAAACTACTTTTACAGAAGAAAATAATTATGCTAAAAAAGAAACTACTTGTTTTATTGAAAGAAGAAAAATAGCGCAAGTATTTTAAAGAAGAACTAAAAATAAAACAATTTGAGATTGACAGCGTTCCATGGCCTGGGTATTGCTTTGTTGTCTCCATCTTCCAAGTGATATGCCTCTTTTCCTGCTAAGCCAACCACTTTGTATGAACCTTTCCAATTAGGCCCTAACTTGCCATCTCCTGGTACTAGAGTATTTTCCATTACTTTGCGTAGCACCCAATCTCTAATCTTGAATTGCCTCGAATATACTGTCTTGTTATATTTTCTGGATAACTCTTGCTGGTATGAGGCGATGTGAACCAGTGCCCTTTCTCTTCTCTCTTCTGCAAGGTCGAGCTCCAATGCTATGGCTTCTTCATTTAAGTCTGGGTCAAAATTTTTATTTCTAATGGTAGGGAGGCCAACTTCCAGTGGGATTATTGCTTCCATGCCTTAGGCCAAGGAAAAAGGTGTTTCTCCAGTAGACCATCGAGGTGTGGTACGATAAGCCCATAAAACATGAGGAAGCTCCTCAGCCCACTTGTCTTTTGTTTTCTCCAGCCTTTTCTTTAATCCATCCAAGACGACTTTGTTTGATGCTTCAGCCTGGCCATTTGCTTGGGGTATGCTGGTGTAGAATTGTAGAATTTTATCTTATACTTCTCACAAAAGCCTCTAAAAATTTTTCCATCGAACTAAGTGTCATTGTCAGATATTAGAGCCTTGGGTATGTCGAACCGAGTGATGATATTCTACTAGACGAACTTCTTCACATCTTTCTCCTTTATTGATGCGAGTGCTTCTGCTTCCGCCCACTTTGTGAAGTAGTCTGTTGTTGCAAGGAAGAACTTTCAGTTGCCGGGTGCCGTTGGGAGTGGTCCTACTATGTCCAAACCCCACATTATGAAGGGCCATAGGCTAGTTAATGGTAGAAGCTCTCTGGCTGGTTGATGTATTTGGTGTGTGAACTTCTGACATTTCTCGCATTTCTTGACATACATCTCTAAATCTACTTGCATGTAAGGCCACCAATATTCTTGTGAAATTGCTCTGTAGGCTAAAGATCTTCCTTTTTGGTGGCTTCCGCATACGCCTTCGTGTATTTCGAACAGGAATGCTTCGACCTTGTTGGGATGAACACATTTTAAGTAAGGTCCTGTGAAGGATTTTTTGTACAAGGCCTTTGATGGGGGAAGCCAAAATCGCTGTGACTTTGCTCTTATTTTGTTGGCCTCTTTCTTCTCTTCAGGTAAGATGCCGTCTTTTAAGAACACCATAATGGGATCCATCTATGAAGGGCCTAGTTCGGCACAACGTACCTCAGTTACTTCAGGTTCTTCAATGCTTGGTCTTGGTAGGAAGTCGATCAGTAATGGATGTGGGATGGATGTATCTACCATCGAAGCAAAGCCTGCTAGTTCGTCTGCTCTACTATTTTCTTCTCGGTCGATCTACTCTATCCGCACTACTTCGAATTTCATGATCTCCTTTCTGACTAACTCTTGATACTTTGTCATCCTCTTATCTTTCGCTTCGTAGTTTCCTGAAATCTGGTTTACTACCAGTTGGGAGTCACTGAAAACCATTAGCTCGGTGGCTTGCATGAAAAGTGCTGATTTTAGGCCTGCTAAGAGTGCTTCATACTCTGCCTCATTGTTTGATGCTGGGAAGCCAAGGTTGACTGCTTGTTCCACTACTAAGCCATCAGGTGAGATGAGGACTATGCCAAGTCCTGCACCGTGCCTATTGGATGCTCCATCCACGAAGAGCTTTCACATCTCCCCAACAAATAGCTTCCAGCAAGTGGAGGGGTAGGATGATGTCTTGGGGTCATGAGTGTTGCCGATGTTTTCTTCCATGTTCACGCCTACTGTTGGGGTTTGCTTTTCACTATCTGACTGTACCAAGTTTTTGCTTGTTGATGAGTCTTTACTGGGTAAAGCACGGTTTATTTCTTCCTCCCATTTTGCAATTCGGTATGCCTTGGGATGTGACTGGGTGTCTTGTTTTTGGGGCCGCGCAGTTCCTGCGGCAATTTCTATCCCTTTTTCTGTTATACCAGTCAAGTCAACTGGGCAGATGTGATGACTTCCTGGTGTGAATTCTGCCACAAAGTCTGCCAAAGCTTGAGCTTTTATTGCGGTTCTGGGTTAAAACTTGATATCAAATTGTCCCAATTCCACCGCCCATTTCAAGATTCATCCAGAAAAGTTTGCCCTCTCAAACAAAGCTTTTAATGGAAAAACTGTTAGGATGACTATGGTGTAGGTGTGGAAGTAATGCGACAGCTTCCTTGAGGCTATCATCAAGGCTAAGGCCAGTTTTTCTAATGATAAGTACCTAGTTTCTACGCCCAGCGAAGTCTTGCTAACATAAAAGATAGGCAGGTGCTGGATTCCTTCTGCTCTGACCAACACTGCGCTGACTGCGTGCTGTGAAACTGCCAGGTACAAAAAGAGCTCTTCACCAAGTATTGGGGTTACTAGCAACGGTGGAGAAGACATGTACTCTTTCAGGCTTTCTAGGGCTCGATCGCATTCTTCATCACACTCAGACTTGGCTTTTAATGCTTGGAAGAATGATCGACATCTGTCTGACGACCGACTTATGAACTGGTTAAGCGCGGCTGCTAGGCTAGTGAGATGCTACACCTCCTTGACTCTGTTGGGCCTCTCAAGATCCTGGATTGCTTTGATCTGAGACAGATCTGCTTCTATACCTCGGTTGGTCACCAGAAAGCCTAGGAATTTGCCTGATCCTACGCCGAATGCACACTTGGATGCATTTAGGCGCAACTTGTTCTTCTTCAGAATCTGGAACATTTCATCTAGGTCCCTGAGATGGTCCTTCTCATCCTTTCTCTTGACCACCATGTCGTCTATGTAAGCCTCCATTGTTCTGCCTAACAATGGCTCAAACATCTTAGTGACCATCCGTTGGAATGTTACCCCTGCATTCTTTAGGCCAAAGGGCATGACATTGTAATAATACAATCCTCTAGGCGTTGTAAAGGATGTTACCTCCTGGTCTGGTTCATACATAGCGATCTGATGGTAGCCTCTGTACGCATCGAGGAAGCTAAGTCGATTGTGTCATACTGTCAGGTCTACCAGTTGGTCTATCCGTGGTAGGGGAAAGCTGTCCTTTGGGCATGCGTTGTTGACTGCTTTGTAGTCCACGCAGACACACCATTTTTCATTCTTCTTTGGCACTATTATCGTATTGGAGATCCATTTGGGGTAGTGCACTTCTCTGATAGCTCTTGCCTCCAACAAGTTTCCCACTTCTTCCGCCACTATCTCGGCATGATGGAGTGCTGATCTACGAGTGCGCTGTATAACTGGTTTGGCAGTTGGGTGGACGTTTAGTTGGTGACAGATGAAGTTTGGGTCAATGCCAAACATGTCATACGGTGTCTAGGCAAACACTTCGATGTTAGAGGTTAAGAATTCCATGACCTCTATTCTCTGAGTGCTGGACAAAGACGAGCTGAGCAAAAAGAACTTTTCTGGGTCTTTTTCATCTATTCTTACCTGTACCAAGTCTTCCACTGCCTTCTGATCAGCTGCCTTGCCGAGATCCGCAAATAGTTCATTGCTTTCTAGCTCTTTGACAATCTATACACTGTTTTGACATAATCTGGTCTCCAACGACCTCTTCAATTACTCCGGCTTCGTTGGGGAACCGCAATACTTGATGGTAGGTTGACGCAACCGATCGCATGGCATGCAACCATGTCCTTCCCAAAATTATATTGTAAGTGGAAGGGACTTTCAATACCCAGAATTTCACATGTTTCATCATGGTTCCTGCTTTAACTGGAAGGATTATCTTGCCTACTGGTCATTCTGGCATAGAGTTGAATCCGATTAGGGGAGATGTTGCAGGTGCCATGTCTTTGTCCTCCAGTTTCAGTTGTTTGAAGGTTTCGTAATACATTATCTCACATGAGCTTCCTTGGTCAATCAGAATCCGCTTGATGTCGAAATTCTTGACGCGTAGAGTGACAACCAATGCATCATTGTGAGGGCAGTATATCCTTGCTAAATCTTTATCTGAAAAAGATATGACATTTGTGGCTTCTGTTCTCCCTTTTTTGATGGCAGGTTGTGCGCTTAATACTTCTCTCAAGTGCTCAGCCTTTTTGATCATCCCCCTGAGCTCACATATCCGCTCAGGTTCACATATCCCATGGATTACGTTAATCAAGTCTTGAGGTGAAGTGTCGACCAGCACCCCGTTTGGGTTGTTATGGTTCTGGGGGCTGACTGTGTCCCTTCTTCTATGTACTGGTCCAGCTGCCCAGCTGCCACTAACTCCTCCAAATGCTGCCTCAACGACATGAAATTTTCAGTGCGGTGCCCCTTTTCATCATGGAAGGTGCACCGGGACCTCTCGTCATAGTCCTTTTGTGCTTCTCCTAACTTAGCTGGCCATCGGACGAAAGGTTCGTTGCGTATCTCACTGAGAATTCAATAGATTGGTTTTTTGAACACTGTGGTAATGGTAGTGCGAACTCTTAACTTCTTTTTTTCTGGGTCCTCTCTATTGGCCCGCATGCCTCGCCCATTCCTGTTAGGTTGCTCTACCCTGTTGACTTTTGCTGTAGTCTTTTTATCTGGCATTGCTGTTGTGCCAGTTTTCGCTTTAGCACGGGCGCTATCCTCCTCCACACGAATATGTTGGTGCACTCTCTCCATTAAGGCCTCCATTGTGAGGGGTGGTGCCATAGTAATTGAGTCCCTCAATTTGTTGCCGACTGGAAGGCCCCGTTTGTATTGCGCAATGGCGAGGTTTGTAGGGCAATCCCAAATTTGGTTGAAGGTTTCGCAGTAGCGACCGTTGTAAAATCTCAACGTCTCCTTGTCGCCCATGTCAATGGAGAGTAACTGATTGATCTCCACTGGTGTCTTGGTGTTCGTTTTGAACCTAGTCACGAATGCCTCTGCCAATTGTGCCCAGGAAGCGATGTTGCCTTCTTGTAGCCTTTCGAACTAGGTTAGACCTAGGTCGCCAAGGGTGGATGGAAATTGGATGCACATTAAAGCCTCGTTTCACCGGTATACTGCCATAACCTGGCGAAAGTGGCTTAAGTGCATGTAGGGGTCTGTTTTCTCCTCATAAGTGGTGAATTTAGGCTGGTGAAAGCCTGAAGGTAGTGGCGCGTTCTCAATTGTCGGAATGAACGGCGAGCTCTGTAACCTTGCTAATGCTTTGTCTGTTGGTTCGTAAGCATGGCGCGGCATTGGCATTCCTACCTCGGCGCTCCCATGAGTCCGAGGTGCCAACCGCTGAAGGGCTGAAACTCTGCACGAGTCACGTGCCCTGGTATCCTCGTTCCACCGTGCCCTTTCTTCCAGTACAGTTCGTAAGTCAGATGATCTAGGCAACTCTGTGTGCCTAGATGACGTCTGGTGCATGTGCGAGGGTCGATAGGTGCTTCCCTCAGTATATGACCTTTCAGTTCTCGTTCTCTCAGACCTGAAGTAGCGAGTCATAGAGGTCCTTGATCGAGTGTCGTCTGCTTTAAGGCTCCTACTTTCTGCTTGTGATGGTGTGGTACGCCTATCACGATCCTCCGCGTGGCGAGGGGGCGTGTTGCCTTTGCACCCCTCTCCTATCGCTACCCCTTTTCCTTTTATCTGGCGCTTCATTGACTCCATGTCTGCCGCCATCTTCCTTATTAACTCGTCATGTTCCTTCACGTGATCCTCCAGAGTTTGAGGGTCTATCCTCCGCCTCTGTCTTTCAAGACTTTGAGAGCGACGAGGGCTGTTAGTCCGCCTCCCCCTTGCATCCCTCCGGGGGTTCTGTCGCTGAGGTTCTAAATCTGCCATGGGAGGGATAGAAGGCAAACCTTCGCGCCTCCCATCTCCCTCTAGGGTTTGTCCGTCGATAGCGGATTGCGGCAAATCTTCATTGTGCGCCATTGCTTCCAATTATAGAGAAAAACTCGATCAAGAGGTTTTGTTCTTTTTGGAATTCCTACAGACAGCGCCAATTGTATGAGCACGAAATAATGTTCTCGTATAATTCTGTTGATCAAGTCTGCGCTCCTCTAAACGTCGTCCCTTTACTCATTGAAAACACAAACGTGAGTTAGCCGGCGGGTGTGTGCCGGATACCTCTCCGATGCCTAAGTCAGCAAAATAGACAACTAGACAAAAGCTTTGTGTATTCGAGAATCAAAGTTGTGTTACCTCTACATAGGTTATGTTGTGAGCTTTTATAGGTTCCGCATTGCACAATCCTAGTAGAACTCTTATTCCTCCATGTAGAGTCCTCCTAGGAATCACACTCCTGAAAGATAATGCTTATCCTTCAACACCCCACTCACTGCTTAAACCAAATGAGATGGTTTTACTATAGTTGGATGACAGTATGACCGAGCTAACACTATCCATTTGTCATACTTAATCCAATGTCTTCACATGTAACACATTGCTTGGCTGTCCTTTCACTTGTACCTCGGTTTTGGCCTATTGAGACCGAGCTAACTATACCAAGCTTCGACCGAGCTGTCAAAAGCAAGGTCCTCCGCAGGAAGCCCAAATACCTCATCTCCGAATACTCTGACCGAGCTAAGCACCACTCCGACCGTGGTGACTGTAACCATATTGGGACCGAGCTAACTACAAGATCCTTTCACTCAGCCCTTTTTACCGCGGCCCACAGAGCGGCCCATTACCACACCTTGGCCTAGCTCGGCCCTAATGCACATAAAACTCCCTCTCACCACCTATATATAGCCATTCTACAATTTTACATTTTTAAGCTAGAACTTGGAAGAAGGCATAACAAAAGGGGAAAAAAAATCAAATTTTAAAATGAGACGAAATTTCAATGCAGGAAAAGTTTTTTAAAAAAATTACAAATAAATGATAAAATTTATAAGTATTAATAATTGAAAGTATAAATTTTTTTCATCAATTTGTAATAATTTTTTGATAAGTCCCTTGATTGGTAATTTCCCCTTAAAATAACATGATTAACCACCTTCACTCAGAATTATATATTTTTTAATATTTAATTTTTCAACTATTTATAAGAAGGTTAAATGAAAAATTGGGAAATTATAAAAAAAAAAAAACTCTAAAGTTTGATCCCAATAGCGAATCAAACTTAATTTTTTTAATTGTTTCAATTTACATCATCAACTTTAAAATTTGTATCAATTCTGCCCATTTATTAGTTATAATTAACGAAATATGGGTAATTTATTTATTTTTTGGCAATAGTACTAGACGACAGTAGTAGCTAGGATTGGGAAAGGAAGGAAATTAGTGGCAATGGCAATGACAGTGAATTAGGGATGGAGGACGATAAGGGTAGAAGGTATGGTAAATAGTAATAAAGAAAATAATAAATAAATTGTCTAAATCACCTATTCTCTATTAGTTATAGCTAAGAGTATCTTCTACGTCTACGGTGAATCAAATTTTTCACTAAATTTGAGTAAAAAAAATCAATTTTTTTAATATGATATGGATTGCTCCAACCGTGTATCAAAAAGGAAGTGGTCGACCGGTCGGTTGACCAGGCGGTCGACCGGTAAGGCCAAATTTTTTTTTATAATTTTTTTTTAAATCGTTTGAACCAGTAATTTGAACCATTTGAACCAGAATTGAACACAGTTTTTGCATGAGCTGGGCGACCGGTTGGTCAACCTAGTGGTCGACCAGGGGGTCGACCAGGTGGTCAACTAGGTGGTCGACCACTTAGTCTAAAATTTTCACAAATTTCTGTTTTAACAGCTATGCACAGTGAATTGGTGAAAGGTATGGGTGAGCAGCGGATATACCGATCCGTCAAAATCGACCGAACCGAACCGATCCGCCGCATTTTGGACGGATGCGTGATGACGAGTGAACGGTTGCGGATTGATTTTCTCCAATCCGCCAATTTGGCTGACGGATGGCAGATTTGAGGTTCCTTTAACCACAACCGAACCGCCAAACCGCAAGCACCCTTAGTAATTTATAAGATTTTGTGTTTTCAATTGAAAAAGAGTTCAAATATTCTGTTGAAAAAAAGTTTTTAACTTGAATATATTTTTTGAATTGAAAAAAATAAACGTATTATTTATCTATATTTTTTTGTTTTTAAATCTAACTCTAAAAGTAATAAATAGAAAATATGATATATGCTGGTTGGTTTTTGTTTTCAAAAACATATATAAATGTAACAATACAGAGACATACAATCTCTACTATTGCTCTGTTTATGGTTTTGGTGGTTTGAATTGTTTTTATATTTTAAGAATCACAGATTGTAATATTTTATGTGGATGAGGCATGCTGTGATTGTAATATGTGGATGAGGCATACAATGATTGTGATATTCTAAAATTTCAAACTTTCTTTCTTTAGATGAGGCATGCAGTAATTGTAATACTTTTTTAAGTCATTGACTGTAATACTTTCTTTTTTTTGAGGAAGTGCACAAGTTGAACTATGTTGAAAATTTATAAAATCTCAAACCGCCAAACCGATTCGCATCCATCCGCCAATCCGCTCAATCCACATCTGCCGGATTAGCGGACGGATGCGGATTGATTTTCTCCAATCCGCCAATCTGGCGGACGGATGGCGGATTGGAGGTTTCGTGACCGCAACCGACTCGCGTCCACCCCTAGTGAAAGGAGTAAGACGTCCTTAGTTTGGTGAAACTTTTGATATTTTCTCAATTTGATACCAATTTGCTGAAACCATTAGAACTCAAAAAAGTGACTTTTGCACTAAATTTCAAATCTGATGCAAGGTTTGATGAACCGTTGGAGATGGCCTAATGGATACAAATTGATTAAAATAGATATTATTTAAAAAATTCAGAATTCAAATTAAAATAATTAAAAAATTATAATTTGATAATGGATACAAATTGATTAAAATTGATATTATTTAGAATATTCAGAATTTAATTTAAAATAATTAAAAAATTATAATTTGATTTGTTATCAAGATCAAACTTTTGAATTATTTTCGCAATTCTCCTATGAGAATTTAATTCAGTGTGTTTGGTTTGAGTTTTTTGGATTCAGTTTTTTGAAAATTGAGTTTTTTGGTTTTCGTATTTTTTTGTTTTTAGTGAATATTTTTAAAATTTTAAACATTTTTTTTCACTTTTTTAGATACACCTTACTTAGATGTATCTAAAAAGTAAAAAGTTTGTAAAAAAATATTTTAAAAAATTAATAAATTAATAAATACATAAAAATACAAAAAATATATTGAATTCTTATATTTTTTTGTATTTTTTATATTTAGTGAATTTTTAAAAGATTTTTTTTATAATTTTTTTATTTTTTAGGTATATTTATGTTAGGTGTGTTTAAAAAGTAAAAAAAAATATTTAAAATATTAAAAACATTCAGTAAAAAAAAATAGAAAAATAAGAAAGTAATTTTTAAAAAAATAAAACCAAACGTTATTCTTAAATTTTCTTTTAGATAAATTCAAACACGCAACTTTTCTTTGGGTGAAGTGTGAGATGAGAACAAATGGTGACCACGTGTCCACGTTTCTTGTGTGGGTGAAAGTAGAGAATTCCTTTTTGCTTGTTAATGACCGGGACAGAATGGTGGTGTTTGGTGTACTGTTAAAACAGATTATAGATTATAACTTAACAGATTATAGATTATGACTTTAATCAGAAGCGGTTAATCTGTTTGGTATAGCTGTTGGATTATAGATTTAAGTTGCTGAGTAGTGTTTGTTAAATAAGCTGTGAAGTAGCTTTTTCAATTAATTTTTATTTTTTATTATTCACTATTTGTCTACATTTTTCATAAAAAATAATAATAATATTTAATAGTCCATTTGAGTCTTTTTCTATTTTAAAAAAAATAAAAAATAAAAAAATCTAAGAGTATAACCGTGAATTAATATGTCCACAGCAGAAGCTGATAATCAGAAGCAAGGGGTGAGCAGCTTCTCAGAATCAGCTTTTTTGACTTAAAATAAGTTGTTAGAATCAGAAGCTGTTTGAAATAAGTTTAACCAAACAGTCCAAAATAACTTTTTAAAAGCCAGAAGCCATAAGTTGGCTTAAAAAAGCTGCACCAAACACCCCCAATGTGTTGTACTTTTTGGTTTTTTCGTTAAAAAATTGAGAAAAAAAGATGTATATTTAAAATAATTTTTTAATTTTTTAATAAAAAAGATGTGTAATAAAATTAAAATCATCATTCTATTCTAATTGATTTTTTAAATTTTAACTTTTTAATTTTTGAATAGTTAAATTAAAAGTGCAAAATAATAATTTTATCCTTTAAACTTTCTCAACAAATTTCTCTCAAATAATATGATTTTTTTAACTTTTTAATAATTTTTTGACTTTTGACTTTCATAAATTATTTCAAATCAAGCCCACCAGTCATAAACAAACGTGCGTGTTCAATTAGTTATTATATTACGAATATACCACTAGTTTAAGCTCCGTTTGGCAAGGCAATTTGAGACTATTTTAATCATAAAAGATGAAATAAGTTATTTTATTCTCAACAAATAAAATATCACATCTAATCCATAATTATTACATTTTTTTCTCATAAAAAAAATTAAAAAAGTCAAAAAATTAAAAAAAAAATTCCAAATTAAACTTTTTAATCTAAATTAAAATAGTTAAAAAAATCAAATAATTAAAAAAATCAAAAAATCAAAAAATCAACAAACTTCCCAAACATAGGCTTAGAATGACCGAAAAGCCGCTAAGTAGGCGTGTTGTGTTTTAGTTATTGGCGCTTGGGGGAGAGAGTAAAAATTGAACAGGGAATTACGGCTGCAAAGCATATTGTGGGAATATTCGACATACCCCAATTCACTTGTTCCACGTAAGTTTTTTTTTTTTTAGTTCCACGTAAGTTGTTTGAAGACATGTTTGGATCTCGTATGTGTTAAGAGAAAAGAAATAGGTAAATTTATGTTTGATGATTATCTTTTTTCATTTAAAAATTAATTATTATTATTATTATTATTATTTAATTTGTGAATTGAAGTGTACACTTAGACCTGTTAACAATTCGTCAAAAAAAGTAAAACAATTGATAGATAAATTTATTTTTTAAATTTAATGATGCGAAAATGAGATAATTAATTAATGATTAGAGAATATATGAGAAAGAGTGTGTGTTGTCTTAAATATTTTAATTGATTATCATATCATTGTATCTAAAAAATAGTTATTATTTTTTGGGTGCTTGAATAGCAATACCCAAACAGTAACTATATATATATATATATAAGAGTAAAATAAGTGTGTGAACTATTATTAGAATTTGAAAATAATATAAGGATTTGGGATTCAAGATTAATTTTGAATCGGATAACCATGTTCAAGATTTGTTATATGTAACACGATTCAATTGTCAAATCTTATATGATGGGGCTCGTTCATGTCACTTTTTTGAGCCAAACACTACAAGCCTGTGTATTAAGAATTTGTAAATTGAGGCTAATTCTAAATTGGATGGCCATTTCTAAGATTTGTGATATTAACACAATAATTGTCACAACCTAAGTGAACATCTGCATTAACAAAATTATTGGTGTCATTTTTTTAACCAAATATTACAAGACTATGTATTAAAGATCCGCAATTTGATGCTAATTTCAAATTGAATGGTCACGTTGAAAATTTATTAATCTCTAACTGGCTCTAACTCGACTCAACTATCAAATCCTAAGTGGATGTGTGCAAGCTCGTTCATATCCACAAAATTCAACAATACAGCTTGAGACCTCTAATTAGAGGTGTCCCTAGTGATGTGACAGTGAGTCCCACCCATTGCCACAGTCAGTGCTGTGTCTTGTGTTTTTTTTTTTTTTTTTTTTATCATTTCCACCTCACTAGTGGTGAATTTAGAGCTCTATATTTAGAGTTCTAAATTATCACTGAAAATTCAAATACCCATCTATGCGATGTTTTAAAAATCGGACCGATGAGTGAATCGAAAAAGGGATCGGGTGGACGGGTCACCGGTTCAACCGTCGGGTTGAACCGGAATCGAACCGTGGCGTAATAAATATATTAAAATTATATTTAAATAAAAATATAAGTAATAAAATTATAAATTAAAAATATTAAAAATATTAAATTATCTTAAATATTTGTCCTAATATTTTTTTTACTGAAAAATATAATAATATATTTTAAAATATTATTAATTTCAATTTTAGAAGATGAAATCAAATATTTAATATTCTCTTCTCATGATTTTAATTCAAAAAATTTGATTGAAAGGAGAGCAAAAATTTTGGAGGGATATCAAAATTTCAATATTCCCTCTAATACATTTGATTGAATCCCACATGAATTTCTTGAGTTTTTTTTAAAGAGTTTTTTTCTTATAAATATGTGAAGACTTTCACAATAATTTTATCAAGCTCTTAATGGGATTCCTCACAAGAGGAGACCATTGAAAAAGAGTTTCAAATTAAAATTTTCTTATATTCTTATATTCTTATATTATATATATATATATATATATATATATATATAATAAGAAAGAAAAAAAAGGAAAGAATTTTTTTTAAAAAAAAATTTCTGAGTCGGACAATCCGGTCCTCTTAATGGGATTCCTCATAAGAGGAGACCCTTGAAAAAGAGTTTCAAATTAAAATTTTCTTATATTCTTATATTATATATATATATATATATATATATATATAAAATAAGAAAGAAAAAAAAGGAAAGAAAAAATTTTAAAAAAAAATTTCTGAGTCGGACAACCCGGTGGACCGGCTTTGGGTCGACCGGTTCGCTGGTTCAACCATCGGTTTTTTCGGTTCTCACTAAATACGTCGATTTTCAATTTTTACCGGTTCAGAGAGTGTATTCGGACCGAAATTTCGACCAGTCGACGGTTTAATCGGTCGAACCGACCGGTCCGATCCGATTTTCAAAACCTTGCATCACGATGACTTATATTACCTATGACAACAACAGGATGTAACCAAGAAAGGCCTGCGCGTGTCCTACTCCTGAGTTTCGATAGTAAAAGGCTCTTTGAAATTTTGCTTGCTTCTCTAACTAATTCTCATTTTCATGATGTTACAATTTTTGGTTATGATAATTAATTGTTTTATGAAATAACAAATTTAGATCTTCAGAAGTCAAATACATAATGGGATACAGTTTATTTTTTTATAAGACATTTGTGTCTTATTATGTATTCAGTCTATGTATTTATAGCATTTCTGTTTATAAAAGACTAAACTAACATTTGATATGTTTTATATATATTATAAAAGGTTATCAAAAACTGAAAAAAAAAAAAAAAAGAATGCTTCTAGGAAAACTCTTTATAAAAGTGTATTTTTTTATTTTATTTAAAAAAAAAGGAAAAAATTTCAAATTCATGTTATTTGAAACAAAATTTCCAAATGTAAATTGTTTCGAACTTGTTTGTCAAATTCAAGTTGTTTTTTGAAGGCTTGTTTTCAAAACACGAATTTGAGCTTAAATTTGTGTTTTCATGCCACATTTTGATAACACACAACTCAGTTTAGGCTCATATTTTGAATATATATAAGATTTAAAACAAAATTACTACAAATTAACAATCTAAAATTTGAGTAATAGTTAATTCAAAAGAATTAAAATTTTAAAAAATTATTTAGAAAAAAAACATGGATTTGGTAAATAACTCCTTTTTTATAATGGTTGTTCTAATTTTTCAAAATAAAACAAGAAATAGCTTAAATTGAAGTGACAGTAAACAATTGCTTAAAGCAACACAACTTTGAATCCAGGCTTCCATACCATAGTAGCTCTAATAGTCATGATTGGAGCATCTTATAATTTTTATTTTTTTATTTATTTTTTGTGTGCAAAAGTGTGTGGTTTAGTTTCTGTTCGCAATTGAGGTTGAAATAATTTAACTAACTAGAGAAACTGAGAAATGAGTGGCTTTAGCTTTTATTTTTTTAATATTAATTTTTACATAATAAAATGTTAAACCAAACAAGTCTAACTTATTATCATTGGCACCTTAGCTAATAATCGAGTTGGAGATGTGTAATTATTGGTAACTTAGTTAATAATCAATGAATGGTTACAAGTTGCGCATTGATGTCTGCTGTATCTGGTGCTTATCCTAGTTGGTCATTGCTATTAGGTTTCGTTTGGCATTAGTTTTTTTATTTAAATTAGTCATAAAATGATAAAATGGACTAAAAAATTAATAAGACAAAATGTTATATCCAAATGTTAATCATTTTATTTTTTCTTCCACAAAAGTTTAAAAAATCAACTTAGATAAACTTTTTAACCAAAACTAAAATAGTCAAAAAAAAAAAAAAAAAAACTAACTAAAAAGTCACATGCCAAACGACAACTTAGTGATGCCAATACCATGAGAATATGAAAGAAACAGGTCTTCCAGAGCTGGTTTGGAGTTTTTTTTTTTTTTTTTTGGTTGTGATTTTTTAGATTTTTAATTTTTTAAGAGTTAAAAAATTAATATGTTTGTAAATTTTTTAAATTAATATGTTTGTAAATTTTTTAAAATAATTATTTTTTTGTGAATCAAAAAGTTTATATGACATCTGACTATTTTAATTGATGACAAATTTGTTTGAATAATTCTTATGTGTACTGTTGAAACACGTAATAATTGTACCAACAATCTTAACACAAATTTGTCCCCTGCTATAGTGTTCACAAGTTTTATTAGACGTTCATCTCCCAGAATACGACGATCGAACGAGGCAAAAGCAGCACTACCATTACAAGTCTGGTAAACCTTGTTGTGCAAAATTCACTTTTACACAGAGTGCCAAAGAAGAGAAAACACAAGATGAATTCTATGTTTTTTGAATGTAATAGGGGCCTATTTATATAGGTGAATTAGTGGCTTTTTGAATGGTCATGGTGACTTTTTAACGAAAAGATACATCTTTTTTTATGAAGAGACACAACTCTTTTATAGAATAGGTGCAAAGAACAGACATGACTGCAATTTCAAACAGATTCGAATTTTAGATCGAATCCGGTTCAATTTTGATTGAAATAAATAGCAAATAAATTTAATTTTAAATTAAATAAACTTCGTCTTAAAATCATACTCAGGCTCCGTTGGCAAGAGTTTTTTTTGTTATTTTAGCCACAAAAGACAAAATAGGCTATTTTAGTCATAACAAACAAAACATCACATCTAACCCATAATCATTACACTCTTCTCTCACAAAAAAAGTCAAAAAAATCCTTCCCAAATCAAACTTTTTAGCCCAGGCTAAAATAGTCAAAAAGTTAACCCATTTCTCAAATGGAGGCTCAAATGATACAGTTTGTGTCTTGTTTGTCACAACCTAAAAAAGTCAAAAAGTCAAAAAGTCACTATCCTATTTGAGTCACATCACCTCTCTACTATATTACTTCAAACCCTACCCATACCCAACTCATATTTCATAAAAAATCAAAAAATATACTTATTTAGATCATCTCATATCAAGGAGTCAAATTCTCATTCACCTATTAATGATTTCCAAATCGTTTTCCAACAAAATTAACTTATTAATTAAAACTGGGGTATTTATACACAAATCATAATTTATGAACTTGTACTATATTCTAATTAAGATTTTTTAGACCATCAAGTATCATTAAATTTTTAATAGTCAGAATTATCTTTTAAATAATGATTGTTTATCATTTATGTATAAAGAAACATGATATTTTGATATTTATTTTGATTTTTAATACTTTAAAATATTAACTTTCAAATTGAAAAAATTTAAAAAAATTATGTGAAAAAAAAACTTTTTTTATTTTTTTTGGTTGAAAACATTGAAAAATTTGAATTATTTTTTGTGTAAAAATTGAAAATTTTGTCCATAAAGGAGCATAATAATGGAACACTAATGTGCAAAATTGAAAATAAATAAATAAATAAAAACTTTAAGAATGAAAAAATTGATGCTGTTCTTAGATTTAAAAACTGGAAAAAAAATGATAATGTTTTCGGTTTTATTGAATAATTGAATCAAACTAACAAGTAGAAAGGTAAAAATGTTTAATCTTATGCTCTATTTTTTTATCAGTTAGTGAAACAATTGTCTAGAATATTACGATGCAAAATTGATAATGTTCTTAGTTTTAAAAATTAAAAAAAACTGATAATGTTATCAGTTTTACTAAATATGACTTATTCATTCAAAAAATCTTAAGTAGAATTTAAGTTGCCATAACATTTATAAATAAGACTTTTAAGTAATTAACTTTTAAATTTTTAATTATTTTATTCGATGCCAAACAACTCCTGCAGAAGCAACCTCTTAGAAACAAAAAACACTCTCAACTTTTTAGGAAAATGTCTCGTAGCTCAAATTTTGTGGCTCAAAAGTGGCTCAAATGGCCAAAACGACATCGTTTTGGCCATTTTTATGTTGTTCTGTACTCAAAACGACGTCGTTTTGGCCATTTGAGCCACTTTTGAGCCACAAAATTTGAGCTACGTAGCATTGTCGCAGCTTTTTATTACCAATTCTGTTACGTACCTCGAATTGCGTATGGCTCGAGTGGCTCGATCTCTTCCTCTATTCATCTCTCTTTCTCTTTCTCTATTCATCTCCCTCACTCCTTCTGTTTGTCTCCTCCAACGACCATCGTCTACCATCATCGTCGTTCTCTATCGGCGACCACTGTCCACCATCCACCATTCCATTAGCAGCAAGTTTAGCTAAAAAAAAAAAAAAACAATTTCATAGTATAGTGGAGCAATTTCAGCACAGGTTCATGTTGAACACACCATTGGTTCTGCTTCATCCTTGGCTGGTTAGAGAGAGAGAGAGAGAGGGGTTTTTGAGAGAGAAACTTTATAGTAGAGAAAGAGAGAGAGAGATAATCAAGGGATGATACATTTTTTGCTTGAATAAAACTTTTCCCCCAATAATTTTCTGGGCACACACAGAGGAAGGTCGCAATGGCGGCACCAGTGGATAGAGGGATTTGCGACAGTGATCACTATTGCAAACCCCTCCATCACCGTCGCAAACCTCTCCACCCATCGGCGCCGTCATGGCAACCCTCCTTAGTATGGATACACAAATCTGTCTTCTCTTTCTCTTCTTCTTTCCTTTTCCTCCTCCTCTCATTCTGTCTGTTTCAAAGAGAAAACAGAGGGGAAAGAAAAAAAAAATGCCTAAAACAACGTCATTTCGAGTATTCAAACCATTCAAGCCAATGTATTTCGAGCTTCAAAACATTATTCTTTTATCACCACATCCTCCAATTATTCATAATTAGATTAAGGAAAATGATATACATACTCACTTTTTATATCCAATTTCTAAACTACATATGAGTTAAATGATTGGTTAATAATTGTTGGACAATCTTCATTGTAATTAATTAATTCAGTTTATATATTTAACAACAAACAGAATATAAAAGAAAATAAAGGAAATGTGAAAATTTGTTTGATTACAAAAATCAAACTTGAAATAAAAATAAATGAATAAAAACAGATTTTGTATTGTTACAAAAACAAAATTAAAATCTGATTTAAATAAATAATAAAACACCAAAAATAAATTAAATAACTTACTTGATTAATTTCTTTGAATTATAATCTGATCAAGTCCAGTGTTTGACACTGTGTCTTTAAGACAAATTCGTCCTCTCCTCGGTGCTTTCAGAATGTGGACATCTATTTCCCAGGAAGAAATGATCTATCAACGAATAAAAGCAGCACTACAATTTATTCGTTCGTCGAACACACTAAGGGTTTATACTCTCTCTCACAAAAATAAAATGCAGCAAAATGAAGAATAGGATTTGCAGAGGTGAAATACGAAATTTCTGAATTAATCAAACATCAAATGAGGGTTGTCCTATTTATAAATGTAATGGTGGCTGTAGGTTTTGAATTAAACAGGTATGAACCTGTTGGTTTTGAATTCAAACAGATTTGAATATGTTGGGTTCATAATTCAAACAGATAAAAAACGGGAAGGGCCCTGTTTGGATGTACAGTAAAACCGGACCAGTTTATTTCCGGTTTAATTTTATCAAAAATAAAATTAAATTCAAATATTTTTTGCTCAAAAAGATAGGTATTGGGCCGAACAAGCCCAACACAACCTCACACCACGCACCCGCGCCCAAGCCCAACCCGATCGGTGGCACGCGTGGTGATTTTTGAGTTAAATGGGTCTAGCCCATAACCTCCCTCTCTAAAACACTTGGGTAGCCCTTGGGACACACCCCAAGTACCAAACTCATGCCTTATAAACCCATTCAAAACTTCCCACCAAACCAATGTGGGACAAGCCTTATTCAAACCTTTAAGGATTTTCCACCAAAACTCCATTTCTATGGAGCACACTTTGGCTTCAATTTCCGATTCACTCGGTAATGGTTTTGAGCAACCAAATATGCCACGTGAATTACAACGCGACATAGAACGCGTTACCACTTTGACCCACGTAAATTGACGCACGGGGCCCACCTAAAAAATTGACCAAACTTAGAAAAAAAATTCTGATTTTACCCAGAATTTTATAATCATTTCCAACAATAATTAGAAAAGATATAAAAGAGAGATCTTAGATATTCTAATTGATTGTCACATTATTAGGTTTAAAAAGTGAATATAATTTTTAGATTAAAATAGCGATGTCCTAAGATTAATTATCTTATATCCTGTCAAAAAGAAAATTTTAAAATGTTATATAAATAAGCTTTTTTTTAACAAACAAATGTGCCATGTATTTAATTTATATTTTAATAATTCGACATCTAATCTTAAGAATTGACTAATCTGAAGGATCATTCCCACTACTGGGAGTCCAATTAAACTATGGGGCATATATTAATAAAGCTTTAGAATTTGAAATGGTGCACTAGCTGGTGTTTTTAAGACAAGCATGTCATCAACATTATAAGCTTGAGAGTAGATTTTGGCAGCCTTAGATAGGGGGAATTTTTTTTTTTAAAATTTCTAATATTAATGTCTTATAAGATAAATGATATATAATATTTTTATAATAATTGAAGTTTCTCAATATTTTTACAGAAAAAATTTGACTTGGAAAAATTTCGTCCCGATTCAGAGAAATTTCGACCTCAACACAAAGAAATTAAAAAATTTCTCCAGTATGATCACAAAAAAAATTTCATCTAGGGACTTTAATTAATAAAAATAACATTTTGAACCTCTCTTATTGTACAAAATTGGAGAGAGATGTTTCACTTATTTCCTCCCCAAATGAGAATGCAATTTGAAATTAGTTAATACATGCTTGTAGAAATGATACCATATATCAATTATAAAACTCAATTGATAATCATTATGGTAAACTTTCATGTCTCTTCCATCTAATTTTCTCATGATCTAATATCACTTGCTCTCAAAGTTAAAATTTCTATTTAATAATGAGCAATGAATGGCATGGTGTGATATATATGGTACACTTTAAATTATGGGTAAATTACACTAATTTCCTTGTGTTTTAAAAATAATATATTAAATCACACTCTTAAAATACTAATTCACATAACACTTGATTTTTTTTTTTAATCAATTATTCATCAATTGTATTACGGAAATTGATATTATCATATTTTTTATACTAAAATCTATATTTTACTCTTGATTATCTCTATATGTACACATTATTTGTATTGATTTTGGTCAATTTAATCTTATTAAAATAAAAATTATATCAAATTTATAGAGCTTGTTTTTTCTAATCTACAAGAGTATTTGAAAGAGTAGTTAGTGAAATTTACCCTTGAATTAACTATGATCATGTACTAAAATCAATATCACCCTAGAACCGGCACACGATCTTTTGAATCCCAAATCTTTGGTTTTCTATAATCAATATATTTACAGGTACACGATTATATTTCATCAAATTTTTTGTCAGATCATATGATTAGGGGTGTGTTAGGTACAAAGCAAAATATGAATTTTGAATGTTTCAACCAAGCAACCTAAACTCCATGAGGCTAATTCAATGAATTGGACATGTAACTTATTTAATTTCTCAAGATTAATTTATAAATTGATGGATCATGCTTGAAGAATAGAACTCTTTCCACGGCTTTCATGTGAATTCTTGTGATATGGAACTTTTTTTTCTAACGGATTTTGATAACGATTTTTTATTGGGTGCTTGTTAAAAATTAAAATAAAATATTAAAATTTGAATGTAATTATTTTAATATTTTAATATAATTTTATACACTTTATATTTTAGGCTGAGTTTGGCAACAATTAAAAAATTCACATTTTTATTTTTTATTTTTTTATTTATACTAAAAAAGTAATTGTTAAACCTCACGATAATAATTTGATTTTACATATATAACCTCACCTTAATAATTTGATTTTACATATATAACACAACATGAAGGAGAAATTTATGATATGCACTCTAAAAACAAGGCATGTCATAGGAAAATGTTATGTTATTTTGTAGTGTTAATTTTGTTACTTTTGTTGTGTGCATTCCTAAAGTGAAAATTATAAATCATTGTGATTATTTTATAAACGGTGTAGTGTAAATGTTACGACTAATTGCAATGATAAAATGCTACAAATCATTTTAATGAGAAAAATGACAACATGTTATGAACATTATAATTAGGGTAAATTACACTAACCTTAATAAGCCTCACAAGTTTGAAATAATTAAATTGAGATCTGTTAAAATTTTAATTTATATAACACTAGTTCATTTTTATCGGAAATTCGTTAGTCATATGGTTGAAAAAATGATACTATCTTTTTTACACTGTAATGTGTATTTTACTTTATTTTGTCTTTGTGTTTTCACACAACCTATATTAGTTTAAGTCTAGTTAACTTTACTAAAAAAAATAGGCATAATTATGCTAATCTCAAAAAAAAAAAAAGTCATTATAATTTGCCCTAAAAATTATAGAATAAATTACAAATACACTCCCAGAAATTTACTTAAAATACGGATTATCCCTTGTAGTTCTGAAAATTATATTCCGCTCCTTCAAGTTTATAATCACTACAAATGGCCTTCTTTTATTAATAAATTATTAAGTCAATTAACAGTTTTTAATAATATCATAAATATATTTTAATTAATAATTCAGATATTGTATAAGAGAATAGTTATAAATTTTATTTTTTCTATTAATTCTGTTAAATAAAGAATTGGGATAAAGGGAGTATTTATAAATTTTTAAATCACAGAGGACAAGTCATATTTTAAACAAATTTTATAAATATATTTATAAGTTATCAAAAACTATGTTACCTACATTATAATATGATATGTTGTTTTAAATGCACGCTAGCTCCCAAACATTAATCACCAATGTGGTAAACATTTTGAGTACATTTTTCATTTTTAATGAGTAGTGCCTTGCAAGCAAGAACCAATGTGTATGTAGGGAGTTGCAATGACACTATTGATGAGTAGACATTTGCTTCTTATCAATGCCTTCGTTTTCATTGCTCTAGCTCACCATTGAGGTGATGTGACTTAAATAAGATGATGTGATTTAAATAGAATAGTGATTTTTTGACTTTTTGGATTTTTTGGAAGATGCCAAACTTGGCGTCTTTTTAATTTTTTATGAAAGTATATGTAATAAATAAAATAAATAAATTGAATGTTTTTGTAATAATTTCTTATTTTTTTAGCTAAAATTTTGGGTTGTTTTGAAAATTAAAATTTTTAATGAGTTTTTAACTTTTTATGAAAAAAAGTAAAAAAACAAAGAGAGGAATTGACTTTTTTTATAATAACTTTTTCATTAAAATTGTGACTTTCTCAAACAACCCTCTGTTTTCCCAAATGAGGTTTTGTTATTTTTTGATTAGGAAGACAATGTGAAGGGAAAAGTAGATAAAGATGGTGTTTACTACTATGACAGTCTCCTTCATTTACTATTTGCGTTTGTAAGAAGATGCTATATATATACAAATCTTTACAACTATTTTTACTTTAATGCAACATGTAATAATAAAGTTTGGATAAATTACATGGACTATCCTTAAATTTAAGAAAAATATATAATAAATCTCATAAATTTAACATAATTATTAGATTTAATATATATGGTGTGAAGACAGTGCATATACGTAGATAATTAAGGGTAAAATATACATTTAATTATGAAAGTGATAAAAAGGTGTAAAATGTCAAATGAATCAAATTTTATCGGGGATGGAGTGGAATTATGTCAAACTTTTGGGGTTTGATCTGTTTTTAAAAAATATCAAGAAGGCTTAGTGAAAGGGGTTGGCTTCTCTCTAGTTGTCATCTTAACTTGAGAGAGTGTTTGAGTTTCATAAACCCATTTTTGGATAGATTTCGATGATCTGAACTGTTCATTTTTTTAAGACTCATTGATTAGAATATTCATGTAAAAAAATAAGATAATTAAATATTGATAGTTATATGTTTGAATCATATTTGTTTTTAAAAAATTGGCTACAAATAAAATTTCAAGAATAACTATTTATTTTTTTGTAATATAAATTTGATTTAAACATAGATAGTTATCAATATTCAATCATCTTAATTTTTTATATAAATATTCTATATAACAAGTCCTAAAAAGTGAATGATTATGATTCGGATCATCGGAATCCGTCCTAAAATAGACTTAGGGTTGGTTTGGGATGTCCTCAAAAAGTGCACTTTTTGACTTATTGGTGGGTTTGGGTTGGGTTTGATGTGATGTGTTAGAGAGGTGATGTGATTTAAATAAGATGATGTGACTTAAATAAGATAGTGACTTTTTGACTTTTTGACTTATTTAGTACATGCCAAACTAGCCCTTACTAAGTTCAAATACTCTCTCCAATTGAAATGATCAATATGAGAGAAACCCAACTCTAAAATCAGGGTTTTCTACCCACAAAGTTTTAATATTTAAAATGAGACCCATTTAAGATAATTAAAATAACAAGATAGAATTGACGCAATGGCTACATCAATAAATAAAAATAAAGTGAAATTTGTATGTATATAAAATCTTCTTTCTTTCTTTTTTTTTTCTTTTTTTTTTAAAAGATTAAGTGTTAGTATGTTGGTAAAATTAAATTACAACTTAAAGGGGTCACTGCTAATCTATCAGCTCGAGTCTCAAACCTTTCACTCACCGCATTTTAAGACACAGTTACATGTCACTTGGTCATAAGAGCCCGATGCATGCATATAAAATCATTGGAAATACTTTTGTTGCTAAAGAATTGTGGGGATATATTTTCTGAGTACCAACACGTGACAAGGTAACGCCGACGTGTCAGCCGAGGTGCCACGTGTCCTGGTCGTGACGCCAAAGTGATCTCGGCAAGGCCGAGGTTATCTCCGAAGATATCGGAATCCGAGATAAGTGGATAAGGGACACGAATCCTAGAATGACAAGGGAACTCAACCTGGATGAGGGACAAGAGTCCTAGAATGAGAGAAGACTTCAGTTTGTATTAAGATAAGACTCTTAGAGAGTTTATCCTAATGTTACTGGGAGTCCAAGATTAGCAGTAATCCTGAGTCCATAGAAGTTAGGTTTCTATTGGGACTAGGTTTATCTTGGCTATAAAAGAGAGGCACCCCATGGGTCTAAGGTATGCTTTTTAGGCTCAAGCTTGTGAGTTGAATAATTGATTATCTTTGAGAGATATACTGACTTGATCGTCGGAGTGCCTCCAGGTGGACGAACCACCACGGGATTCTTATATTTCTGTTGCAGGTCAGCCAGGTGCCATCTATTCTGCCGGTGCTCTCCAGCTGGTTACTAAGCGGGCAGTGGGGTCAGAAAATCACTCACACAATTTGGCGCCGTCTGTGGAAAAGAAAGAAGAATAGATGGCTAATGGCAGACAGAAGGATTAGATTGGAGACAACGCTCCTGCTGGGAGTGGGAGACCTATTAACCTCGACGTTGAAGGGGACGACCGCAACACAGAAACTCGTGACCAGAGTCACGGAGTGAAAGACGCCAGCCAGAAAGGTGACGTACCAAAGACAACAGATCGAAACGGATACTACAACGAAGATGACCTCCAGATATGGAAGGATAGATACCTGCGAACGAACGAAGACCCTTCCAGAAGGGATGCAAAGACAGGGGGCATGAGCGCTCCCAAGGAGATAACATTCAAGTATAGAAGAACTCATCCTAAGTGAGCAGATCCCGGATTCCAGATCCTGGATCCCGGATCCTAGAAGACATGATCTCGGCCTAGATAAGTAGGTCCGAGAAGAGAAGAGCTCAACCTGAGTGAGCAGATCCAAGATTCTAGCAGACAAGATCTCGGCACTTAAGTCCGAGAAGAGAAGAGCTCGGTGAGCAGATCTCAGATCCCAGAAGATAAAAAAAGAAAACACACAAGGTTGGACTGCAGTTAGCCAGGCTGAAGACCTTTTATAAGGTTCGCAAAGGAGTATGTGGAAGCCATGCAGGGGGTAAAGAGAAGAAGAATATGTTTACCACTTGTTGAAATTTGCAACAATTTATAAGTTGGTTAAACCGATATGATGTTTACCACTTGTTAAAATTTGTAGTAATTTACAAGTTGGTTAAACCGATATGATGTTTACCACTTGTTAAAATTTGTAGCCATTTACAAGTTGGTTAAACCGATATGATGTTTAACACTTGTTGAAATTCTGTGTGAATTTACAAGTTGAAGTTAAACCGAGATGATGTTTAACACTTGTTGAAATTCTGTGTGAATTTACAAGTTGAAGTTAAACTGAGGTCATATTTAACACTTGTTGAAATTCTATGTGAATTTACAAGTTGAAGTTAAGCCGATATGATATTTAACACTTGTTAAAATTCTGTGTGAATTTACAAGTTGAAGTTAAATCGAGATCATATTTAACACTTGTTGAAATTCTGTGTGAATTTACAAGTTGAAGTTAAGCCGATGTGATATTTAACACTTGTTGAAATTCTGTGTGAATTTACAAGTTGAAGTTAAAATCGAGATGATATTTAACACTTGTTGAAATTCTGTGTGAATTTACAAGTTGAAGTTAAACCGAGGTCATATTTAACACTTGTTGAAATTCTGTGTGAATTTACAAGTTAAAGTTAAAATCGAGATGATATTTAACACTTGTTGAAATTCTGTGTGAATTTAAAAGTTGAAGTTAAACCGAGGTCATATTTAACACTTGTTGAAATTCTGTGTGAATTTACAAGTTGAAGTTAAACCGATGTGATATTTAACACTTGTTGAAATTCTGTGTGAATTTACAAGTTGAAGTTAAACCGATGTCGTATCGGAAGAAGATTGGTTTAAACACTTGTTGAAATTCTGTGTGAATTTACAAGTTATAATTAAACCAAGGTTATGATAAAGGAAGATGGTTTAACACTTGTTGAAATTTTGAGAAAAATTTAGAAGCTGAAATTAAGCCAAGGTTATGATAAAGGATGATGGTTAAAACACTTGATGAAATTTTTGAGAAAAATTTACAAGTTAAAGTCAAGTTCAAGCAATATCTGCGTACTTGCCGAGACTACCAGGTTGTTAAAACTTGAAATATGAAAAACTGAAGTCTTGATAGAAGACATTGAGAAAGTGACAAGTCCTAAGCAACACTTGTGAAAATATTTGTTACAATATTTTCAAGTATTAGGACAAGGCCGAGATGAGCAAGATTAGAAGTTGTGACAGAGGTATTTTACCCGAAGAGATGGCACAGTGAAGGTGTACTTTGAAGACATGCAAATTATTCTAAGTATAGAATCATACTAGAGCAGAAAAAAGAAGACATACATTCAAAGAAGAAATCAGAGAAATGCATTTAAAGAAGAAAGAAGGCACTTCGGCCTGAATATTGAAAAATAAATTATTCAGACTACAAAAATGGCACGTCGGCCGGATTAAAAGCATACAAAGACAGACAAAGTACAAGGTACAAGGTACAAGGAGTAAAAGAAGGAAACAAAAATACTCAGCATCAATGGCAGGATATAGAAGACAGTTGGGAAGACTTCTCAGCAGCCTTCTCGGCCTCGAGCTTAGCATCGATCTCCCGAAGAGTTTGATCAAAGCTTTTCTCGGCGATTGGCACCTCGGAGTTTGAAGGCAAGGATTGAAAGCAAGAATCTGGAAAAAGACACAGAAAACAGAAACAAGAATGTAATTCGTAATCAAGAATGGTGATGAAGCTATCAGGAAATCAAGACAAAAAGATTACACAAGTGTGTTAAGCCAAGAAACAGTGACAGAAATCAACAGATGTGTACAGTGTGTATTCAAGAAGATGATTTGGAAACAACGGGTAAAACAGCAATGGTGATTAACAATGAAGCAGAGCTTCTTGGAAAGCAACAAGAAATAAAACCAGGAGGAACAGTGGCTCACCAGAAAGAGGGAAGCTGAAATGAGAATTGCCGAAGTCTGTCGACAATGACAGAATGACGTAAGCTTCACCGAAGGAGAGGAACGAAAACAGTTACAGAGCTTGAAAGCTTGGAACAATGACGGATTTAAGCAAAAGAGCTAGAAAGAGAAAAAGTCAGAGGATTGAATGAAAAAAGAGAAAAATCAGAATCAAGAAGGCGACAAAGTTCAAGAAGAAAGCCAAGTGCACAGGCGCTAAGTAAGTATGTGAAGAACAAGAAAGTACTAACCTAGACACGATGTTAGCAACAGAAAACGGATATGGCAAGAACAGTGCCAGGCGTTCAAACAATTCAAAACTTGAAAACAAACAAAAATAGAAGACAACAGAGGGCAAATAAACGGATTCAGAAGAGTTATGAAAGATTGAGCTTAATAAAAGAGTTTATGAGTTATGAAAGATTGAGCTTAATAAAAGAGTTTATGAACCTACCAAGAGAAATGAACGCCGATATGAAGATCGCCGAAGTCAAATAGATGACTGGAAGTCGAGAACCCACCGAAGAATGTGAGTGGAGTAGTTGCAAAGCTCTTGGAGTTTACGAATTAATGGAACAAGAACCTCAGCTAGGAGGTGTGATCTCGAGCAACTTGGAAAGCATGAAGCTTGATGCTTGACAGAAATGGACAGTAAAGTCCAGGGAACTTTGAGGTCGGCGAGTTTGATCTTGGATAAAGGGGCACAGATGAACGAATAGTGTAGGTTCCATCACCTCAGAATGCCGAGTTAATAGAACCTAGGGGGCAGTTGTGGGGATATATTTTCTGAGTACCAACACGTGACAAGGTGACGCTGATGTGTCAGTCGAGGTGCCACGTGTCCTGGTTGTTATGCCGAGGTCATCTCAGATAGGCCGAGGTTACCTTCAAAAATATCAGAATCCGAGATAAACAGATAAGGGGCAAGAGTCCCAGAATGAGAAAAGACTTCAGTTTGTATTAAGATAAGACTCTTAAAGAGTTTATCCTAATCTTACTAGGAGTCCAAGATTAGCAGTAATCCTGAGTCCATAGAAGTTAGGCTTCTATTGGGACTAGGTTTATGTTGGCTATAAAAGAGAGGCACCCCCATGGGGTCTAAGGTATGCTTTTGATACTCAAGCTTGTGAGTTTAGCACTTGATTTATCTTTGAGAGATATACTGACTTGATCGTCGGAGTGCCCCCGGTTGGACGAACCACCGCCGGAATCTCTTCTTTCGGTTGCAGGTTGTCCAGGCTTAACCTATTCTGTCGGTGTTCTCCAGTTGAGTACTAAGTTGGCAGTGTGATCGAAAATTGACACACACAAGAATATTTTGTAACTTCTTATGGTCTCAAGAGTGTTTGAGATTGGTTTTTTTATGACTTTTTTATTTGTTTTGAAAGGATTTAAAAAATAAAAATAAAAAACTTTACACTTATGAATTCTGCTTGACTAAACTGGAAAAGTGTTCATAAAGGACCACAAAAAAAAAAAAAGCCAAAAATTATTATTATTATTTAATATATTTTTAAATTTGTCTGCACAAGATGCATTAAAAAAGAAAAAAAAAATTAACATAATTTTAAAAAATGATCACTATATATATATATATATATATATATATATATTTTATTTTAAAGTATGTTAAGAAGTCAAATATTTTGTCTTTTTATAGTGAAGGGAGGTGGATAATTGTAATAACCCTCACTACTGTTTACCGATTAATGACTGATTAACTGCTAATTACTGTTAACCGAGACTGATTATGACTGATAATTGAACTGAATAAACTACGGAACTGGCTGACTGAAATTGGGAACCGAATTGATCGAGTATATGCTCGTTACATTGCATTCTATCTGTTTGACTGTATGATTATCTGTTCATGCTTATATGTTTAGACTGTAAGTTGAAGGCCTTATCGGCGGCCGAATCCCAAAATTGATTGGTGTTTTATGATCAACATCATTTATGTGATTTTATGGTATATTTATCTGAAAACTGATTAGGTATGATTAAATTAGATTAAAATAAGCTAATTAAAGAGTTAGGCTTAATTACCAAATTGCCACCCCTAGTGGCCCACTCAACATACATGTTTGAGCCTCATTACACCTTGTATCAAAACACATTTTGATCAGCCATTTTCCTTGCTTTAGCCGACTAAGAGAGGGAGAGGGAGAGAAATTGAGTTCTACCTTGTGAAATTGTTTGGAAATTGAAGAATTGTTGAAGAGATTGCATATTTGAGCTTCCTTCTTAAACTACAAGACTTAAGGTAGCTCCATTGTCTTCTTGTTCATGTTTTGAGTTGATTCTTGTATGGTTTAGAGCTAAGTTGAAGTCTAGAGCCACCTTATGGCTCAAATTGTCATGTTGAAGCTTAATTGTTGCATGCATGTACATATATTGAAGTTTTGAGGTCGTAGTTCATAATTCCTCACATGCATGTTCATGCCTTGAGTGTAGTCCATGATTTCATCATATTTTGAAAACAATTGGCTCCTTAGAGCATCAAATTGAAGCTTTGAATTGATTTGAACTCATGCATGTTTGCATGTTCTCCATGTTCATGAAATTGGTTTGAAATTGGGTTTGAATTAAACACCCTTGGGCTTTGATTTCTCAAATTGAGTTTTGAATCATGTTATTCCATGTGTTTATAAGTGTTTTCCAGAAAATGAGCCCAAGAGTATCGGTTTTGAGTTGTTAACAACTTGGTTTTGAGCTTGGAGGTGCAATCTGGGTTTTCTAGATTTCGCACTTCCGCTCGAGCGGGGGAAGTGCCGCTCGAGCGTGGAATCCGAGCATCCAGCATCTCTATGCACTGTTTTACAGTCCGCTCGAGCGGAGTATTGGCGCTCGAGCGGAGTCATGTCTCACGATCGAGCGGGCGTTGAGCGCCCGTCGAGCGGAGATTTCACCCATCCAGTACTTTTACAGTACGCTCGAGCGGGAAAGTTTACGCTCGAGCGGGTACCTTTGTTGCAAGACCGCTCGAGCGGGGAAACCTGCGCTCGAGCGGTACTCTGTTTTTACTGAAAATTCTGAAAATGCTTTTAACTGTGCATCTTTGCATCCTCATCCCATCCTAGGCATTCTTAGGCCTAGTTTAAGGTATCTTAATGAGGATATAGATGTAGAACACACCGAGGCAAATTAGGGATTAAGTTATGATATTTCCCAACTGTGTAGCTTAGTGTGTGTTCAACCTGTGAACTGTGTAGGGTTGGCGACTGGGGAGGCACGCTCTAGCATACTGTAGCCCGAATTCTGTGAGTAATGATTGTGTAAAGATATGTTCACAAATGAGTATTTTCTGAACAACTGAACTGTACTGTTTCTGAACTGATTACTGTTAACTAAATGAATGCATGTCCTATATTCTGAACTGTATTGTGGCATCCTTAGCACCTACTGTTACTGTTACTGTTACAGAGATCTCTGTCGGTTCCCTTGTTGGAACCACTACTGTTTATTGACTGATGGCCATCATTACTGTTCGGTCTTCTAGACCTACTGTTTACTGTTATGCTAACAGATGTACCACATATGACTGATTACTGTACTGAACAACTGAAAGACTGATTGAAATGAACTGTTTTCATACTGTAAGGACATTCATTCTTAACCTCTTTACGCACTATGTTATTCACTGGGTTTTAGCTCACTGCTCATATATATATGTAGGTGTACAGGCGCCAGACCGCAGCTAGGAGCGCCAGGGTTACTCCAGTTTTGTCAAGCCAGCCTTTGTGCCTCACTGCGAGGTTCCGAGCCTATCATGTTAAGGCTTAGGGGTGTTTTACAATCCCCCCTTCTGTACTGTCTTACCGTTCTGTATAGACTGAATGTTTATCGTACTGTTATGCAGGGATTTAATCCCTAGTCTGAATGATTGTATATATTATGCATACTGTTCTGTACTGGTTATGTATAAATGTATGAAAAATCTTTTTGGCATACAGACTGTCACAGCTCATTGGGCATTATTTATTTACTGTATTGGCTTCCGCCAGGCCCTGTACTCTGTTTTACTGTACTACTGTTCTGCAGGCCTTCGGTAATCTCGGATTACTGGCCGGTTACGGTGCTAAACCCATAGGGCCGGGTTTGGGTCGTGACAATAATCAAACCTACATTCCACTGATATTGATGAGCACTTTTCCTTTAATCGACTTCTATTTTTTTTTTATTTTTTATTTTTGGTTAATAACCATTTTGATAATATTAGTGTGGGCACCAAAAGTACCACTAAACTACAAGAAGAAGTTGAAACAGAAGCAGTTGATAATAGGTAATGTTTGGTTTACATAAATGAAATCATTATTTATATTTTTTTGTATTTATAAAATTGTTTTTAATAAATTAAATATAAATATAAATATTTTGATGGAACGATTATTCTATCCTACTATGGAGACATAATTTTTGAATGACAACACGTGGCCGAGGTGTCACCGAAGTGCCAACCGAGGTGCCACGTGTCCTGGTTATGATGTCGAGATGATCACGGCTAGGCCGAGGTTATTTGTGAAAATACCGGAATCCGGGATAAGCGGATAAGGGACAAGAGTCCTAGAATGAGAGATGACTTTAGTTTGGGTAAAGATAAGACTCTTAGAGAGTTTATCCCAATCCTACTGGGAGTCCAAGATTAGAAGTAATCCTAAGTCCATTGAAGCTAGGCTTCTATTGGGACTAGGTTTGTGTTGGCTATAAAAGAGAGGCACCCTCATAGGTCTGTGGTATGCTTTTTATACACTGAATAGTGAGTTAAGCACTTTTGCTATCTTTGAGAAATAACTGACTTGATCGTCGGAGTGCCCCCGGGTAGACGAGCCACCGCCGAAATCTCTTCTTTCTGTGACAGGTTGTTCGGGCTTAATCTATTCTGCCAATGTTCTCTAGCTGAGTGCTTGATTGGCAGTGTGGTCGGAAATTGACACACATAATTTGGCGTCGTCTGTGGGAAAGAAAGAAGAATAGATGGCCAACGACGGACAGAAAGAGAAAGTTAGGGACGACACTCCTAATGGGAGTGGGAAACCTGTAGACCTTGACGTCGAAGAAGACAACTGTAACGAAAAGACTCGTGATAAGAATCACGGAGAAAATGACGTCGGCCAAGACGGCGACGTGCCGAAGAAATCAGACCGGAGCGGGTATTAAAACGAGGACGACCTCCAGGTATGGAAAGAAAGATGTCTACGGAGGGACGATGAAGTAAAGGCCATGGTGAACAAATTGGCAAACCTACATACAGTGGTCAATTTCATGATGCAGAATAATGTCATGCAGCCACCGTTCCCACTACATGACACGCCGATTCCAGCGGCAAATGAGGATGCCCGAAAAGAGGGGCAGAAAACAGTCCCTACAGTCCCCCAGCACACCAAGATTGAAAAACACTGTCACTGGCCTTCAAAGGAGGTCCGGCGAGGAGAGTCAAGAAGGGAAGAATCGAGGAGGACGCATCGCACCAAAGAAACCGACCCTAAAGAACATCGGCATGTTCAAGGGCAGGAGTTGTACTTCGACGCAACCAATGAAGGGAAGTCCAAAAGGATCCATAATGAAACTGGGAGTAGTGCACCGAAAAGGCTGAAGTCAGGAGATAGCCGAGCTCCTGGACGGACCAAAGAAGATCTAGGGGATCACCTACAGAAGAAGCAACAAGATGCCGAGGTAATCTCCCCGGTCAGGCCGAGAACGCCGTTCTCGGTAGAATTGGACAAATTGGAAGCCCCGAAGAAGTTTAGCATGCCGAGATTCCAGATCTACAACGGTAAGTCGGACCCCAACTTTCATGTCGGCTTGTACCTGAACTCGATGGCGTTGTACACCGGGAACGAGCCGTTGCTCTGCAAGGTGTTCCCCTCATCCTTTGGAGAAATTGCATCGGACTGGTTTCACAAGTTGCTGAAAAGAACTGTGAAAACCTAGGAAGGCTTGGCCGAGATGTTTGTGGCCAGGTTCGTGACAAACAAGCGACAGTCATTGAGGGTGAATGCCCTAAGGGCCCTGAAGATCGGCGAGGATGAAACCCTTAGGGCCTATGCCAAAAGGTATTATGAGGTATTCAACCAAATACCAAGATGCAACCAAGAGGTGGCGGTCGTGTCGTTTAAAAACGGCTTGAAGGATGATTGCCTGCTTCGAAAATCACTGGCAAAGACATTGCCGAAAAACATGGAGGAGTTGATGGCCAGGATAGAAAAGTATGCCAGAGCCGAGGAGGACACGTCGGGGACAAAGGCGTCCAAATAAGAGAAGAGAAATGGTTCACCAAAGCGAAGCTGAGATAACACTGGATACGAGAAGACAAGAGCTCAGCCCAAGTGAGCAGATCGCAGATCCCAGAACACAAGATCTCGGCCTAGATGATTAAGTCCGATGAGAAAAGAGCTTGGCCTAAGTTAAAGAATTTTTATATAAGGTCCACAAAGGAGTATGTGGAAGCCATGCAGAGGACAAATCCCTTGCCCATAGAGCAATGTCGTAGGGATTCTTTTGGCCTTACATGCAAAAGGAAGCTGACGCCTATGTAAAAAAGCATGAAAATGCTTTGAAATTCACCTGCAATGTGCGATAGAACAGCAATTCGGCTGGGGGCATACCAGCAACAACTTGCTAGGGCTTACAACAAGAAGGTTAGCCCAAGAGAGTTCAAAGTTAGGGACCTCAGCCTGAGAAAGGTTGCTGACAATGGGGCATAATGGTTGAAGCAATAATAAAGTGCTAGTTTGATTTTTGAAATTTATGCGATAAGACCGGCCAGTCCTATGATCATGTTTCTGATTGAAATATGACGAATAACTTAGACTTATTCTATGGCAGAGTAGAAACTTTACTTACATATAATAGAGTTGAACTAAGTTGGGTTAACCTGGACTTGTCATATCGACAAAATCATACACAGATTGGAGCTAAGTGCCTTAGTAAAGAGACCAAGGTTAATAACCTCAGCCAGTCTTTGTTCAAATCTTACATCGGCGACGAGGTCAAAGCCACGTGCCTAATGAGAACCCAAGTGGAACTTAAGTTCACATTAGGGGACGAAGGGTTAAAGAATGATGCTTGGGAGTTGGAATTTTCAAGCCGAGGTCATATTTAACACTTGTTGAAATTGAAATTTACAAGTTGAAGTTAAACCGATGTCATGTTTAACACTTGTTGAAATTGAAATTTACAAGTTGAAGTTAAACCGAGAATGTGTTTAATACTTGTTGAAATTGAAATTTATAAGTTGAAGTTAAACTGACGACGTGTTTAACACTTGTTGAAATTGAAATTTACAAGTTGATGTTAAACCGACAATGTGTTTAACACTTGTTAAAATTGAAATTTACAAGTTGAAAGTTAAACCGAGGTCATGTTTAACACTTGTTGAAATTGAAATTTACAAGTTGAAGTTAAACCGATGTCATGTTTAACACTTGTTAAAATTGAAATTTACAAGTTGAAGTTAAACCGAGGATGTGTTTAACACTCGTTGAAATTGAAATTTACAAGTTGAAGTTAAACCGACGACGTGTTTAACACTTGTTAAAATTGAAATTTACAAGTTGAAGTTAAACCGAGGATGTGTTTAACACTTGTTGAAATTGAAATTTACAAGTTGAAGTTAAACCGATGACGTATTTAACACTTGTTGAAATTGAAATTTACAAGTTTAAGTTAAACCGATGACGTGTTTAACGCTTGTTGAAATTTAAATTTACAAGTTTAAGTTAAACCGATGTCACGTTTAACGCTTGTTGAGATTTAAGTTTACAAGTTGAAGTAAGCTAAGGTTATGTTAAAAGAAGATTGGTACAACACTTGTTGAAATTTTGAGAAAAATTTACAAGTTAAGCCAAGGTTATGTTGAAAGAAATATCTACATACTTGTCGAGATTACCATATTGCCAAGATTTGGAAGAAATTTGAAGACAGAAGTCTTGCTAAGAGTGAAGTATCGAGTTGTAAATAACACTTGTGAAAATATTGTAAATAATATTTTCAAGTGTTAAGCCGAGGCTGAGATAAACCGATTAGTGGGTACAACCGAGGTGTTACATCCTGAGGAGATTGCACAGGTAAGGTGTGTAGACGTCCCCGAACTCCCCGGGAGGATGAATCCCGTTCTGTTCGTATGAGCTTACTACAGTTCGGACTCTCAAATTGTTACGGTTCTAAATCTGAACCAAAGAGTCCAAATCCGGCAAATCGTTTTGGAAAACTGATTTTTGTAAAGAAGTGCCAAACATGGACTGCTTTGCCAGATACAGAGTCGCCACCTAAATATTTTATTTTGGGGGAATTTAGGAAACCCTGACTCATTTGCCTAAGGCCACGTGTTCGTCATCACTAGAGTTGCCTCGGCTCGGGAACTTAGGTACGATTGGGGAAGGTCAGCTATGAGCACCCCCTCTCGCCCGATCTGAAGATCGGCCTCTACTAACCATGATATCTTGTTTTGAAAACATTATGCGTTCTTATTCCGGTTATTAGCCTAGATTTACTATGTGATGCGCACAGCATGACAAATATAGACTGAGTCGCCTGAATTGGGACAAAGCATCGCATATCCATTTGTTTGGAAATCGGTTTGAAATTTGCTACTCGCAAGTAGGCTAAAACATGGATTTCGGTGAGTTGTTCCAACTCAAACAATCCAACCTTCACCTACAGGCATTCAGGCAGATATATCACATAAGCATATAGCCTCATGGTAAGTATGCTAATATGGCAACACTCACACACATGCAAGATGCTAAAGCATAAGAGCTTACCTAGTACTCCAAGCCAAAACAGAAACTAATTAGTAATCAAATGCATGATCCTAGTTCATGTTAAGATGGCTAATGCAACACATACAGAATGCAACTAGAATGGGCTCGACTAATCTAAGAATGACATGTGAAATACGACAACTCAATGCACGTATTCAAGTTGGAATGAAAATACTATGCAGTTAGTATGATGCGCCGAGCCCGGTGCGTGTAAGACTGATGAATGATGCACGCATGCATAGCATAAGGTATGCTAAATTAAACATGCCCTAAACTAACCATCGAAAGCTAGTAAATAAAAGGGAAGAAAGATGTGGGGTTGGAAGACATACACACACTCACGCACACTTAATACACAATTGCCCTCACTCGGAGGGTCCGAATAAATAATACAGATTTAACTAATTAACTAGCTGACTAACTAACTAATTAATTACAAAACTTCTAATTAATCAACAAATTAATTACAGAAAGAAGGTGGCCGCAGCCCCGCCTCGGAATGATGGGATGATGCATGCTCGATTTGCCTCGCCTGGAAACCCGGTACCATGCCACTATTGCCTCTGTTTACACTGCCCTGCTCCTCTAAAAATTATGAAAATCCCGAGGTTGCTTCTGAACTGCTCCTTGAGCATTGTGGAATGCCACCGGCCAAGGAATAAGATAACTGGCATGCTCATCGGCTAAATATTGGGCCATCGGCTGGACACTGATGGTCATCGGCACTATAAATGGCTAGCCGGCTATTTATTCCTGCAGAATCCTGCAGTTGACAGCAGTAGAGGAAAAACAGTGTATGGCATGGAATTTTCAAGCAAATGTGAGCATGGCCACACTCCCTATCATGCAATGGACTCAAGGGAGCGTGGCTCTCGACCCTCGGGCCATCAATTATGCATTTTGATGCATGATGTGCCTAAGAAGGCCAAGTTGTGCATTTTGATGTCAAATGTAATGCACACCAAACAAACACATAAGGCCCAACCTCAATCATGGTGATTTCAAGAGGCAAGGCATGCATGCAAAATGCAATGCAACCTAGGCATGCAAGCTAAGTATGCACCATGAACATGAGGGCAAGCAATGCAAACATGCAACATGGACAACACACAAACATGTAACAACATGTTAAGTGGCCAAATGCATTACAACCTAAGCATGCAACAACATGTCATAGAGCTCAAGCAATGCAACAAAATGCAATATGGCTAAGCATGTGTCAACAATGCAAGTAATGAGCATGCAAAACATCATGCAACCAGAGCATGCAAAACATCATGCAACCAAAGCATGCAAACATGAAGCAATGTAACAACAGTTGAGCAACATGCAAAAGGTGGACTTAAACTAATATGGACGAGCCTCAACCATGTCTAAAATCAGTGGCCAAATGCTATGGAAATGAAGTCAAATTTACATACAAACATGCATGCAAACATGGTCCAACACTTAAGCATCAAAGAGACAACTTTTAAGCACACTTAAAGAAGATGAACATGGACATATGGCATACATATTAAGCTCTGAAATGGCATGCTAAATGATTCCAAAATAACTCCGAAGCATGCAAACACTCATGATATGCATGGTAGGGGTCTCAAAACCCAAGACTAGCCTAAGCATTTACACTATAGCTATACAAAGCATGAGTGATATGGCCATGGCAGCCCAAAACAGTCCTAGGATAGCCCAAAATAAGGATAAAATCATGTTAGAGTAAAGCCAAAATATGCTAGGATGATGAGTCAAAACATCATGCACAAAAGGCTAGTAAACAAGATTTGTTCTACACCTATATGGAGCATGCAAAGGATGACCAAATCGACTATGGATAGGGTCATGATATGGAAAAACATTACCAAAAACATACTGAAATGTAAACCAAACAAGCTAACAAGACATGACAAAGCATGAAGCATGTGAAGCTAGTTTAGGGGATTTACACTACAAGTGTATGAAGTATTCAAGGGGTCACTAAACTAGCCCAAAAAAGATTCATGACATGCCAAAATACGACCAAATACCCACTGAAATGTATCCAATACATGCAAGAATGAGGTGCTACTTTGAAAAGCTATGAAGGGGGTTACTCTACACATGCAAGAGGCAAGCCTTAAATGACAAAAATAGCTCTGGAAAGAGTTCAAGAAGGCCTTAAAGCTCATTGAAAAAGGCTTGAACCAAGCTCAAGAAGTGTGCAAATATGGGCTCCTTTGTAAGGCCAAAAATGCAAATAAACAAGACAATAAGGAGAGGGGACAGCCCTCTCCTTCTTAGGACCTCAAAACAACATTCCCACCACTAAAATCCTTCTGGATTTCAGTGGTGGGAAGGCCAATACAAGGTGGTCCCGAAGCTCACAAAAAAGGCACAAAAATGAGGCCAAACAAGCCCTAAGAGGGGATAAACAACCCCAAACACAAAAGTGTTCTTAAACAAACTTAAAAATGAGCTCAAAATAAGACTTTTTTTAGTTTATGACAAAGCTCGAAAATGCTTACAAGTAAGGATAAAATATGAAGCAAAAAAAGGGAATTTAAGGCTTAGAAACTCACCCTTGAAAACTTTCTTCAAGACCCTCCAAGAACCTTAGATGAGTGGTGGAGGTGTGTGCTTAGGAGTTGTGGTGCAAAGGGGCCAAGAACCAAGCACTTTGGAGGCTTGGATGTAGAGATATCAAGAGAGATATATGTTTTGTCTTGGACCAATTTTTTCAACCCTTGAAATGGAATGAGAGGCTCTCTATTTATAAATTAAGTCAAAAGGCCTAAGCTTCTTGGAGAAGCTAAGGCAAAAGGGTCAAAGGGGGCAAGCTTCTAAGGGAAGCTAAGTCAAAGGATCCAAGCTTCTTCAAGAAGCTTAGAACAAAAGGGTCAAGCTTCTTGAAGAAGCTAGACAAGGGTTCAAGCTTCTTGGAGAAGCTAGAGGAAAAGGTGCAAAAGGTGCAAGCTTAGAAGGGTTCAAGCTTTTTGGAGAAGCTTGGAGCAAAGGTTCAAAAGGTTAAAGCTTCCTCAAGAAGCTAAAATCAAGGGTTCGAAAGGTTCAAGCTTCCTCAAGAAGTTAAAACCAAGGATTTAAAAGGTTCAAGCTTCCTCAAGAAGCTAAAACCAAGGGTTCGAAAGGTTCAAGTTTCCTCAAGAAGCTAAAACCAAGGGTTCAAAAGGTTCAAACCCCCCTCAAGAAAAGGTCTCGGCCATAAAAAGTGGCCGATTGACCAAAATCAGTGGCCGACCGACCAAATAGAGTGCCGACTGGCTAAATATTTGGCCGATGGCAACAAAACACAGCCGGTGGCCCCAAGGCATGGCCGGTGATGTGTGTGGATGGCCATCAATCCACTCCCTACCCCTCAAAGGCAAAACATAAGTGTTTAGTGCAAAACCAAACACAAAATAGTCGAGTCGAGAGATCCTGAGGCAAGGCGCGTGGCCGAGACCTCCGGGAACTCAAGACGAACACAAACATGGATGATCACCGAGTGTTCAAACGATGACGTCCAAGTCTTGAGGACGGTCAAAAATGGGGTGTCTACAAGGTGTATTTTGAAGACATGCAAATTATTTTAAGTATAGAATCATACAAGAGTGAAAAAAAAAAGACACATACAACTACGCTGAAAGAAAAAATTAAAGAATGCATTCAGAAAAGGAAAGAAGACTGTAACAACTCTCACTTTACTCTAGTCATGCTTGCATATATTACATGATCTTGTCTTGATATGTTGCATTTGCAAAACCTTGATTTGTCTTGCATAAGTGTTACTTGCATGCTTTGTTCCTTGTTTGGTGTGTGTTTAGCCTAGGTTAATCCAAGCCGAGGTCACCTTAAGCTTAGAACCATCTTGGAACCACTTTGGTTGACCTCCACCTTCACCAAGGCATGTTGGCCGAGATGTCATCATCTAGGCCGAGGTGTTCATCACTAAGGCCGGGATGTGTATTATCTAGGCCGAGATGTTACCTTTGCACCTAAGTGATTTTGTTCCTGGATTGGTGCGACCTAGACCGAGGTGTGGCACATCTAGGCCGAGGTGTGGCACGGCTAGGCCAAGTGTTGTCCTTTCTTGCCGAGATCATTGTTCCCTTACTTGCCGATGCCTTGTTCTTAGCCGAGATCATTACCTGTCGGAGTGCTTATGCCATCTTGCTTGTTGAACACACTTTGTCATAGTCTTGTCTTTTCACTCCGTCACTTTTTTAGAAGAACCAACCAACCGTTGCCACGTGTCTGAGCTGAGTGTTAAATCAGCCGGCAAAAAGAGAAATGCATCATTTTGTATCATTTGTTATATGCCTTTGTTCTTGAGGAGAGAGAAGGTCTAGAAGAAGAAGTCTTTAGAGAGAGAAGTAGATCCCAAGCTTGATCCTTAGAGTTGAGCCATTAGATCCGTGCTTTGAGGTTAGACTCTTGATCTATTCTTGTTGTTCTTATTATTCATCTAGCTGCATTGCATGATCGAGCATGATTTGTAAGCCATGCATTGCTTTGAAGTTCGGTTTTAGAAAGAGAATATGATATTCATGTGTTCTTGGAGAAAAGCCATGATTTGATCCGAAAGCTTGCATTAAGATCTATGTTTTTGTGTTTGTTTTCCCAAGATCTTCAAGTATGGGTACCCAGGTCCATGTTTTCGAACTCACAGCATGAAATCCCAGATTTTTGTATAAACAAGTTATGCTCTTTGCATTCATGTTCTTCATGATCATGTTCTTCAAAGAAAGGGAAACCCAGATTTTCCCGACTTCGTTTCCTTGAATGTGGCCATCGGGACCACACCTCGGCAAGGAGGTGTGGGACCTCGGCCAAAACCTGGTTGGTGCCCATTATGTTTTCCCGAGATGAGGAACAATGTTTTGTTCTGGTTTGACTTAGCTTTGAAGGAATGCCGAGATCATTTTCATTCATGTAAAGCTTGTTTGATAGTGCATTCAATGGGATTTGTTATGTGCTTGTAGGCCTTGGATCCTTTCTTGTAATCCCGACGTTTGAAGAACTAGGTGAGTGGTATTTTTAATAAAGTTATGTTATAAAGTTTTGATAAAGCCTTGCTTTGCTTTGTTTTGGAAAAGTATTTGTTAAGCATGAATGATTATCCCTATTTTGTGTATCAAGTGTTAGCCTTGTTTTGGATCACAACCTTTGAAAGTCCGTACGTGCTAGGGGACTATAAGCATTTGTAGCACAACCTTTGAAAGTCCGTGCGTGCTAGGGGAGTATAAACATTTGTAGCACAACCCTTGTTAATGTCATCCCCTTGAACTTGAGAGCCTTGAAAGACTTTGATTGATGAGGCTTGAAAGACTTGTTAGACGAACTTGTTTTGTCTTTGATTTTGTGCAAGATATAATGTGTATCACGTTGATAAAGATCTCGGATATTATTCATGCAAACCCTTTATTACTTGTACCATTCACTGAGTATCCAAACTCACCCTCTCTATATATATACATGTAGATGATGAGCAGGACGGCGGTGACGCCTAGATGTGCCTTGCAACTTGTTTTGGACTCGCATTTTGTACCATCTTGAAGATCATGCTTCTTAGCTTGTAATTCATTGTGTTTTGTATATGATGGCTTGAGAAGCCTTTTGATCAAGATGTATTTTGTATTTTATTTTATTGTATCCAAGTTGTAAGACCTTGATAAGATGTATGATATTCCATTCGACCTATGCACAGCTCTTATGAACTAATTAGATTTAAATTTATTGCTTCTGCACATGTTAGCCCCATATGTATACTCTGATTGTGTGTGAATCCTTGTAAGTTGGCCTTTGATAATCTCAGATTACTGGCCATCATGGCACCATTCTACTAGGGGCGGAATGGGGTCGTGACAAAGACACTTCGGCCTAACATTGAAGAATGATTGTTTAGATTACAAAAAGGCTGGTGTGAAGTATGTTGGTGTCAGATGGTGGTAGTAAGCAAAGAAGTGCAACGAAAGCCTCACCGGATTGAGAGAGTGAAACTGGTTGCAGAAAGCTTCATAAAAGCAACAATGAAGGATTTGAGAGAGAAAGTTTGAACAAGAACGAAGATGTAGAAGTTAAAAGACGGAGAGAGAGAGTTGATTTTGATCAAAAGCATGAAATGGTGGCAAAATGGCAATTATGATGCCTTGGACGACGTGCTTGTCAAACGGCACACACAAAAGTGATGCGACTTCATAGCGCGTATCAGGTACGGTCCAGTAGGAGAAAGATGCGTGGTAAAAACGGTTAAAATACTGTGCGTGCCAGCTCATACGCGTGCTAGAACTCTTGGAGTTCTTAGTTCAATGAAGCAAATACCTCAGCTAGGAGGACGGTTTCGGCTAAGAAACTTGAATGAACTTGGTCGTTGGTTCTAAGGCATTGATGAAAGCAGACTATAGGTCTTGGTCAAATTGAGCCGACGAGTTCTGACTTCGGCAATAGATGATGAAGCAAGCTTAGCTGACGTGCTAAATGAAAGAAATGATATAGGTTCCATCACCTCAGGATGCCGAGGTAATAAAACCTAGGGGGCAGTTATGGAGACATAATTTTTGAATGACAACACGTGGCCGAGGTGTCACCGAAATGCCAGCTGAGGTGCCACATGTCCTGGTCATGATGTCGAGATGATCTCGGCTAGGCCGAGGTTATTTGCGAGATACTAGAATCCGGGATAAGCGAATAAGGGACAAGAGTTCTAGAATGAGAGATGACTTCAGTTTGGGTAAAGATAAGACTCTTAGAGAGTTTATCCTAATCCTACTGGGAGTCCAAGATTAGCAGTAATCCTAAGTCCATTGAAGCTAGGCTTCTATTGGGACTAGGTTTGTGTTGGCTATAAAAGAGAGGCACTCTCATGGGTCTGAGGTATGCTTTTTATGCTCTGAATAGTGAGTTAAGCACTTTTGCTATCTTTGAGAGATAACTGACTTGATCGTCGGAGTGCCCCCGGGAGGACGAGCCACCACCGGAATCTCTTCTTTTTGTGACAGGTTGTTCGGGCTTAATCAATTCTGCCAGTGTTCTCCAGCTGAGTGCTTGATTGGCAGTTTGGTCGGAAATTGACACACACACCTACTTTCCTTCTTAATGAATGAAATACTACCTATGTAATAACCCGAAAATTTAAGTTGTCCTTTAAATTTTATATTAGTATTATGGTTATATGTGATAATATATTATTAAAAATAAATAAATATAACAGTGGCAATAATAATAATAATAATAATAATAATAATAATAATAATAATAACAGAATCTAATTTGACATTGGATTATCAATTATGGGATTAATTAGGGATTATTATTTGGGGCCAAATTAATAGAAATATGAAATTAAAATACTAGTTGGGCCACATTAAAGTTAAAGATAGTAAATAAATAAATATAAAAGTTAGAGTAAATAATAATAATAATAATAATAATAATAATAATAATAATAATAATAATAATAATAATAATAACAGGTGTGGTAATAAAATAAATAATTAATTTTTTATTGATATACGATAGAGTGTAATTTAATTAAGAATTAATTTATTTATATAATTATATTAAAAAACTGGGCTAAAGTGTAATTATCTTAAATATTTATTAAAGATAAGTATCAATCCATATAATTTATAGTTGAATCTGTGGGAGGATACGCGGGACACGTGTTGGCCAGCTAATCCTCTTACCTTCTTATAAATAGGGAGGAGGTGATACGTGGATAAAAAGGAAAAAAAAGAGAGAAATGAATGAAAAGGAGATAAGAAAGGAGAAGGAAATATTGGAAGTTAAAGAGATCTTTGATAGTGGAAAGGAAGAGCGAGGTATTAATTTTAAGGTGAGTTATATTATACCTTAACTTACCGTAGTATATTTTACGTATGTTTTGACTTACCATAATTTATTTTATACAAGTTGTATTTTATTAGTTATATTAATACAAGTTATGTTTCATAAATATTTTAGTTACGTGGATTAATTTCTGAACTCTATTTGTTTAAAATGAAACCTATGGATATGTTTGTTTATATTTTAAAGAATATTTGATAGTAACCTTATAAACAATTATGTTTTGTAATTACCACCACGGGAGTCCCACGCCTTGGAGGTCTTAAATAACCATCGGTTTCTGTTTGGTCACTTTGTGGCCCTCTATTATCATGGATCCATTGACCTCTGTTTTGTGCGGCGCAAAGTATTGTACGGAGATAAATGCTACACGATTATGGATGCTACACGATTGTGGGAGCCACCTCTATAATTCGTACGAGCCACCTCTTGAATCCGTATCTTTGTTTTGACTGTTACTCTTGTGACCTCTGTTCTGTTATGTTCGGTACCATGGTTGTGGTTATTTATTTACATAATCTCAGTTTTGCTACTTAAATGATTATTGTTCAGACTAAGTTATTTTAAATATTTTAGTTACACAACTATCTATGGTTATTTTGTGTCCCTTATACTCTTGGCATAATATTTCTCACTCTGTTATGTGCTTATAGCTGTTTACCAATTTTCAAGAAACAATGAAATTCAAAAATAGTTTTTAGAAAGTCTTAGATGCAGGGCTGCAGAATAGATACACAACACTTTTATGATATGTTTATATGTAAATATCGGCATTTTTTGTCAATAAATTTTGTAATAAAAATAGAAACTCCAATGATTATTTTGGTACCCTCACTTAAATATTATTTCCGCTCGCCTTTATTAGTTTGTTCAAGAATTGACCGGAAGTAACTTCACTTACTAGCCATCACGATGCTTAACCCTTGGGTACGGGGAGCGAGTCGTGACAACCTAAATATTATAATGGGAGCAACAAATCAACTAAAACTTGTCTTCAGTTCAATCATAATAATTACATACACTACAATATACAAGAGTTTAAGAATTAAATTTTTTTATACAAAATATTTGGAAATTAATTTTTGTCATCGCAACTCACAAGAATAGTCGTTAAAAAATCGTCTTAAAAAAATTAAAAAACAATTTTTAGTGACAAAAATTTAAAAAGATCACTAATACATACATACACTTTTAGGAACAAAATAATTTGGTGCTAAAAAAGTTTATTTTATGAAACAAAAATTTTGGCTCCATAAAGGTAGTAATTCACCACTAAATATTTAATTTCGTCGCTAAAAATGTAAAAAGAATATTTTTGATAATTAAGATATTTCATCTCTAAAAATTAAATTTGTTGCTAATTTTTGTCTGTAAAATCTTAATTTTTTATAATAATAACTTAATTAACATCAAAATGATCACATCACCCACTTGTTGATTTTCATTTTTCTTCATGCAAATTTCTCACATATGCTCTCATAGTCACATTTTTATATTGCATAATTGAAAAACTGACTTAGTTTTAGTGATTTTATAATCACCTGTCAATCGACCACAAACCACCACCCTCAACGTGTATTGTGTGTAATTAGTTAATTATTTATTTATTTTGATACAAAATATCCTATTCAAACTTGGGAGTTGTTTGAAAAGTTAATGTTTTAACTAGAAGTTAAAAAAAAAAAAATTATTAAAAAATTTAAAAGTTATAAAAAAAAAAGTCAAAAATTATTTTCTTTACTTTTTATATATTTTTTTCGTAAAAAATAAGAAAAACTATACCCAAACACTTTCTGTACTTTCTTCTTATATTTTAATAAAAATAAAAATAAAAAATCACTAAAAAAATCACTTCTCACACGAATCCTTTATCCAAGACGAAAGGAAAAAAAGATGTTAAGCAATTTCAAAACTAATCTTTATTTTTCGCTAGTTAAAGTATGAAAATAATATATTTTTTATTTTACTTAATTAATTTTTTTTTTTATGTGCTTTAATGTTACTCTTTATTTTATATATTTATTCACACAAAAATGTAGCTAGCCTGCAAGAATCTTATTAAAATAGTTATCGCACTAATTAGTCGGTTTGAGTGAATAAAATAGTATAGAACTAATTATAATAGCTAACAAGTCTCTTTTAAAAAGTTCCTTAATAGGGAAGAAATAAATAATTAGAAACTTTTGTACTAATATTAAGGTCTTATTTGTTATAACTTAAAAAAATTAAAAAGTCAAAAAATTACTATCCTATTTAAGTTACATCATCGTATTTAAGTCACATTACTTTTCCATCACATCACTTCAAACCCAACTCATACTCAACTTATATTTCATAAAAGTTAAAAAATACACTTATTTAGATCATCTCAAACAACCCCTTAGTATAAAAGCATAAATATTCGTTACAAAAGTTTTTAATTTAAAATTTTACGGTTGACCTCGAATTTTTAAAAATACAAATTAAAACACCCCTAATCAAAATTTTGAATTTTTATGCAAAGCGCTATACAAAAACTTTAATCTCTTATTTTAGCACAATTAACTACAAGTCAAATTTCTTAATTTTAACACAAATCACCACAAATAAAAATTTCACAATTTAAGAAAATGCTAACTTATAAGAAAAAGCTAGTTAATTAACCCATTCACAATATGTACTTTGTCATACCACTAGAGACAAATATCAAAGGGCAAATTACATATACCTCCATCGAGGTTTAGTTAAATTATAGATACTCCTGAAGTTTTAGAAATTACTAATACCACCCTGAGGTTTATATTTTCATAACAAATTATCCCCTGAGGTTTATATTTTCATAATAATTTGCTCCCTAATTTGTTATGCAAATAGTACATTCAGGAGAGTATTTGTAATTTCTCAAATCTCAGAAGGATATCTATAATTTTGCTAAATCTCGAGACGGGTATATGTAATTTTTCCAATATCAAATATTTTAAGACGTTCCCACCTTCACCTACATACATGAACTCCTAGGAGGAAAGTCTCTTCAATTTCATACATTATGCATGCATGCATATGCCAAGAACAAATAATAAAATACTATAATTCTTTTTCTTTTTTTTGACTTTATTTTAGTGACTAATTAAAATCGTGTATGCTGTGCAACAATGAAAAATAATATTTGGAAGTGTTTGAACTCAGTTTTTAAGTAAAATGAAATGGGTCTAATCTTCTGTGCTCATGTGTAAAAAGGTTTACATATGGTATCTTTGCCTAAATAAAATGATTAAAGCTTATTAAAAGAAAGGAAAAATCGGTCTAAGGTCCCTATCCAACTTTTAGTAATAGATTAGGTCCACAATCTGTTCTTTTGTAGTCTAAGGTCCCTTACCCCATTCCCACTCCTAAACTCACCATCTCACACCACTCTCACCACCACCACCACCACCGCCGGAATCTGACCCATCAGGAGGACACAACAACTCGAACAGCGAGCTATCACCGAGGGAGCAAGACAGGTTCCTTCCGATCACGAACGTGAGTCGAATCATGAAAAAGGCTTTATCAGCGAACGCCAAGATCTCCATGGACGCCAAGGAAACAGTTCAAGAGTGCATTTCAGAGTTCATCAGCTTCATCACCGGCGACGATTTGCTCTGGGCCATGACGACACTAGGGTTTGAAGAATACGTCGAGCCATTGAAGGTGTACTTGCTGAGGTTCAGAGATATGGAAGGAGAGATATGTTGTGTCCTGTTTGGTAATTGATTTATGTGCATTTAAAAAAATTTATGTAAAAATTTGTTGCAGTTTTAACAAGTCGAAGATGAGTTGAGTATGAATAATTTGATTTTTTTAAAAGTATACACACAAACTAGTTCTTACAAAATTCTCTGGTTTGGTTGGACTGAATTTTCTCTGGGTTAAACCCAGAGAAATTTGAATTTTCTCTGGGTTAGATGTGTATATAAGAACCAGTTTGTGAATGTTCATTCATTGACCAACAAAAAGAGCTTGGAATAAACATGAGAAATATAGAAGGCCAAGTCAAACTTGGTGCAAACTGGTTGTTGATTGATATGCAGTTGGTTTTGTAGATTTGGCCAATTCTGCAGACTAATACGAGTTGAGCAGAGCAGGAGTAGAAGCAACAGGAGAACCCAAAAATTTTGGAACAAAGCTACAATTAGAATTGGAAATTGGTTGTGCTATGTTAGGAACAGGTACTGGTATTCTGGGTATAAATGACAAGTTTGCAAGCTTGGAAACTGATATGTTAGACACACATGATGACTTTATTTCTTCTAATGAATCAAAAATAAAAGAATGGGATTTTCCTGAGGAGGAACTAGAATCTAATGATTTGGGAAGCTGCAATTTATCATGAATATCAACAGAAACAGAAGCTATGGCAACAGCAGCTATTGCATCTGGTCATGCCCAGAGAAATTCTTTGGGTTGAGAGAATTTCTCTGGCTGGGAATTTTCTCTGGATTGTGGAGTCCAGAGAAATTCTCTAGGTGGGAGAATCTCTGGAAATGTATGTCTGAGAATTTCTTTGGGCTTGGGGAGTCCAGAGAAACAGAATCCCTTTTCTTTCCCTCCCCTCCTCACAGCAGCTTCCTCCATACCTTCTCCCTTTCCTTCCCTTTTCTCCCCTTCCACCTAATTGGCAGTCATAGTTATATATATATATATATATTCACAATTCCCAAAGAAATTTGAATTTTCTCTGGGTTTCTCTGGATGAAATTTCTCTGGACCAAATTTCTCTGGACCAATTTTCTCTGGATCAACCTGAGGGACCTTAGACATTATGAAAATATTTGGTGTCCTTTATGCTAGAAAATGTTAATACCAGGGACCTTAAAAAAAAACCCCTAAAAGAAATTTTGTCCAGATCTTCAACTAGGAAAATTCTATTCAAATTGCATATAATATGTACCTCATTTTTAGTCATTTTTGAAAAGTGAATTTCAATAATTGATAATAACCATTAAGTGATAACTAATATCACTTTGGAACATAAACGAATGCCATAGATCGTAACTATTAGCTAACGCGGTTATTATGTTACATAAATAAACACCATTTTAAAGCATAATCAATTTTGATTTTACAAATTGAAAACCTATCACACAATAATCCATAACCTCTTTTTTTTTTGGTAAGTAATAATCCATAACTAAACACAACAATCACTCACAATCATGATTAATTTTAACCATAATTTAACCTTAAGGGCTGAGTATTAAAACCTTAAAGGTAAGATTCTAATTCTAAGTCGCTCTAAAAAGTTACTGAAAATTTATCTAATTATTAATTTTAGATTCTGGGATTAATCGCGATACACTCCTGTTAGCAGGACATCCAATTAAAAAAAATAAAAATTAAACCATAATTTATATATGATATATCACATCAATATTGTAGCATGTGCCATTCAGTTAAATGGAGTTGTTTTTCACAACCGGAAAGAAGGCTCTCCTTTTTCTTTACCCACAATGTATTTTTCTTTTCGTCCATGCAATCATTATAAAGATAAAAATGAAGGAAGCAGCTTCCCTCAGGTCTTTAATCAGACTGGATAATATTGTTTTATTTGTAAAAGTTCATTACGGATTTCATTTTGATAATTTAAATCGTTTAATATGTAGAACTCGTTGAGTATTATATGTCTATAAAAATCTACATTGATCGGATATCGATAGCTATCTCATCTTGTCAGTTTTTTGTTAATCATTAATTTATTTTTTTTATACAAAACTGATTTGATCACATAAGTATCGATATTCAATTAACGTGATTTTTTGCAAGTATATAATACTTGACGAGTTCTACACATTGAACTGCTCAGATTATCAAAACATGACCTGTGATAAGCTTTCACAAGGTAAATAACACCGTCCAGTCTGATTAAGAATCGGAGGTAAGCTGCTCCCAAAAATGAAAGAGCAGTGATACAGTACAGAGTTCTAAATGGGATTCTATACAATTGACAGTGTAAAAAAAAAAAAAAAAAAAAAAACAATCATAGTGAAAGAAAAAGGCCAATTAAAACTCGCTAAAAACTCTTCTTTCGGAGGTCTACAACATTTTCCAAAATAAAAAGCGGGAGAATCATACGGAGGATTGTCAGCTATCCACCGTATTGTCCTTGATGTATTTTATATGCGTACTATCACACATGTTTTTGTGAATCATCGAAGGTTTCCATCACCCAATTATAAACAAATACACTGTAAACTACATTCACATGTTTCCCTTTGATTCAATTTTGAAAATAATTGCCTAGAACCTCAGGCATATGTCTTATCCCAAGTTTTTTTTCCTTTTTAATAATAATCAATGGGTGGTAAGGAAAATATGAGATAAGTCGGTGAGAACGCATATGCAATTAAGGCTTTTGTCGTAATGGTTGTGGAGGACACTTTATTGTATGAAGAGCAATTTGAAATTTTTTTAATTTTTTGTGCAGTAGTTAGTTTATTTCTCTCTCTCTCATTACGGAAGTCGTATGTTATTAGTAATGATTGTTAGACTTCTCTCTCTCATTACGGAAGTCGTATGTGATTAGTAATGATTGTTAGACTTGGCTTGGTTGGTTGTTAAATTTTGTTGAGTTTTTAACTATTATATATTTAAGGGTAGAGGGGTTTTGATTTTTTTTTTTCCATATATAACGAAAATATTTTAAATAAAAAAATTTATAAAAATATTATTTAAAATAAAATGTCAATGACATTTTTAAAACTATGAGAACAATAATAATTGTTTTGATTAAAAATAAAGATATTATCATAAGTCATATTAATTATATAGGATAAATTACACTGACACCCCTGAGGTTTATGTTTGTTACAATTTCCCCCTCACTTTTTGAAAATTACATCTCTCTCTCTGAAGTTTAAAGTTTCATTACAAATTCCTCCCTTCAGCAATTTAATTTTTTTTAAATACCATTTTTGCCCTCACTGGGTAAATTACATTGACACCCATCACATTTCAGAAATTACAATCTCCTCCTTAAGGTTTAAAGTAGCATTACCAATTGCCCCCTCGGTAAGTATTAGTTGGAAAAAAAAATTATTGAAAAAAAAATGAATTGGAAAAAAAATTATTTGAAATTTTTTTTTGTTAATAGAATTTTAAAATTTCTATTTAAAAACCAATGTAACCTCATTTTTTGAATTTACATTTTTTTCTCAAATTTACAAATTGAGATAACAATTTATAAACCAAAAAAATTATCAAAAAAGTTTTTATGATAATTTTTAAAATTTTTATAAATATAAATTGAAAACTGAAAATGAAATGATTATCAAACAGGCCTCAGATGGTAAAAATATCGTAAAATTAACAAATAATTAAATAAGTAAGAAATGACTTATCAAAAGATTCTTAGGTTATGTATGGTTTGATTTTTAAAAAATTAAAAATTAAAAGGCCTAAATTCAAAAAATGAGTTTACATTAGTTTTTAAACAGAAATTTAAAAATTTTATTAACAAATTTTTTTTTTCAATTAATTTTTTTTCAAATAATTTTTTTTTCCAATTAATTTTTTTTTCAATGAATTTTTTTTCCAACTAATACTAACCGAGGAGGCAATTGGTAATACTACTTTAAACCTTAGGAAGGGGATTGTAATTTTTAAAATGTGAGAGGTGTCAATGTAATTTACCCAGTGAGGGAAACATTGGTATTTAAAAAAAATTAAATTGCTGAGGGGGAATCTGTAATGAAACTTTAAATATCAGGAAGGGGGATGTAATTTCTAAAAGGTGAGAGGGAAAACTGTAATAAATATAAATCTCAGATGCTGTCAGTGTAATTTACCCTATTATATATGAAAATTTTAATATAATAGTGATATCATTATTGACATGCAAATATAATTAATCTCAATGAAATCAATCATTTTTTTTTTACTTTTCTTGAAGTCAATCATAAACATTAATACAAATAACATTAATTTTTTTTTTTATCTTTCGTGAATCGTAAAAATTTATATAAAATATTTTTATAAAATTTTTAATATTATAATTAATAAATATTCCACCTGATTTAATATCTTACCTCTGCCACGATGTACACTAGTGGATTTTTGTTTGATTGTTAGTCGGTTTGGTGGATTGGCTTTAGACTACGTTGACCTTTTAGTTATTGTGGGCTTAATGGTCTGTTTGTTTGATGATGTAAATAATATATAAAATTTTTGGGTTAAAATAATTACAAAAAAATAAATATGTTAAAAAATTAATAAGACAAAAAATTACATCTAAATCATAATTATTTTATTTTTTTCTCACAAAAGTTAAAAAAGACCAAAAAATCTATCAAGATTTTTTAGTCCTAAACTAAAATAACTAAAATATCAATCTATATCCTAAACAAGAGCATATCTATTTATATATATATATATCCAGTTGTTAGGTCAAAAAATTCTAAAATTTGAATCATAAATTCTCATAATTTTTAAAAAGTAAATTAAATACGTGGCACCTCTCTTTACCCCTCTTCTCATAAGTATTCTCACTTCCACCCAATTGTTATCTAAAAAAATATTTTAAAAAAATCAAATAATATCTTTCATGAGAGTTGTAGATATAGATATGTATATAAAACCCCACATTTTATCATTTTATCACCTATATTTAAATAATAATAAAAAAAAGAACCCATAACTCTCACACCTCTTATTCCCACTTATTATATATATATATATATATATATAATAATAAAAATGTTAGCATTTATTTGATTTAAGTTTGCTTTTAAAAAATAAAATAATTTGATTTGTATTTAACAAAATGTGATGTTAAATATCTTTAGCTCCTTATCTCTATGCCAAAGTTAAATTTGAATTGGAAACATACCTTTTTAGTAATTTTTTGACTTTTTAGCTAAAATATGATGTAAAAAAAATTTACTATATCTGGGATAACTTTTTGATTTTTTTACGAAAATATGTAAAAAGTAGAGAGAAAAGAAATTTTTTGACTTTTTGGTATAAATTGTTAGTTTTTTTTATTTTTTTAGTGATTTTTTAACTTTTTAGCTAAAAAAGTCATTTGCCAAACGAAGCCTAAATCTCAAAAATACATTATCCTTAAATTAAAGTTTTCATATAAATTTAAATATCCACTAACAAAACCCAACATTGGAAACAAACCCCGACAACTACTATTTGTTTTTTTATTTTATTTTATATATATAACATAATGTAGTTGTTAGGTCAAAAGATTCCAAAACTTAAATCCTAAATTCTCATAATTTTAAAAAATAAAATAAATACATAGCACCTTTCTTTACCCCTACTATTCAAATCTTCTCACTCTCTCTCCCAATTGTCATCTAAAAAAATATTTAAAAAAATCAAATAATATCTTTCATGGGAGTTATGTATATAGATATGTATATAGAACCCCACATGTTTATCACTGTATCAAGTAAATTTAAATAATAAAAAAAAAGAACTCACAACTCTCATAACTCTTATTCTCACTTATATATATATATATATATATATATAAAATGTTAACATTTATCCGAGTCACGTTTGCTTTTAAAAAATAAAATAATTTGATTTGTATGTAACAAAATGTGATGTTAAATATCTTTAGCTCCTTATCTCTATCCCAAAGTTAAATCTGAATTTGAATTTAAATACTAAACCTCAAAAATACATTATCCTTAAATTAAAGTTTTCATATAAATTTGAACATCCACTAATAAAACCCAACATTGAAAACAAACCCCAACAACATCTATTTGTTTTTTATCTCTAATGTAGTCGTGATCATAAATATTTCTTTAAGGCATTAGTATTTTATATTTCCTAACTAACTGTTTATTTGTTTTTCCTCTATAGAAAAGATTGTAATATAGATAAAGCTTTGCAAGTAATCTCTCAAGGTCCATCATTTTTTTTTCCTTGAAATCTATTTGGAGCCATAAAACTTCCATGCAATTTTTTTTCATTTTTATTCTATTGATAAAACTTCCATGCAATTTTTTTCTTCTTTTTTCTATTGTATAATGATAGATCTTTTTAAGCAATCAGTTCAAATTCATATAATTTTACATAAGGTCTATATAGTCTATATAGTTTTACATAAAATCTACGTAAGTCTATAAAATTTTTCCATGCAATTGCTCTAGATTTATAGATCTTTGCATATAATTGTGATAATACTTGAATTTTTATTAAATAATTCATGCATATTGCAAGTATTAACCACTTCATCTTAACTCACTATAATGTATATATATAACGCATGTTTCTCAAATCTATCATTTGTCTTATAATATTTGGTATAACTTACTACTTTACATTTTTAATCTCTATTGGTCTAATTATTAGTTCTATATGATATTTTAAAATTTTATTTTAATGATTGATAGCAATTATTTAATTGGTATATGATTTTTTTCTATTCTTTTATTTTTTTGCTTTGTATTATTTTTATTCTAACTTTTGGCTATTATATTGTTTATGTGAAAACTGTATTAAAAAATTGTGTGGTATAAGAATTATCAATATTTAGTTTAAATAAGTATTCATATTATTTAGCCTAAGTATGAGATATTATGATTTTTTTTTAAATGATTAGTTTTATATTAAGATATTTTTCTCCTTAATCTTTCTTCCTTTTAATTTTTTTTAAAAACTTGAGACTCATTATAGGAAAAAATTGATCAACTATTAGTATTAATTCGGTTCCTATTGAATCATCATTTAATCATGTTTAGTAAGTTTAAAATTTAAAAATTTAAAAATAAAGATTTATTACATGGGGCAAAATCCAATTGAGTTAAATATTTTGACGGTAACTTAATCATAACTATTTATTAAATTAAAAAAAAAACACTAAACATTAAAAATACTTATCTTATTCTACTACAAAAAATTTTTTTAAAAAAAAAAATCTAACTTTTTTTTTAGATGGTAAAAACACCTAATTGAATATTAGCTAAATTAATTAGTCTATGTGGTCATGACCAATTAGGTAAGATATTTGACTATATCTCAATCATAATTATTTGATTATAAAAAAATAATAATAGATACAAAAAATTTAAAATTTCCATAATCATTAGGGTATTTATCCATCGCATAAAAAAATATAGTGTGTTCTAAAAAAATTTAAAATAATTATTCATAAATTTTTATTTCTTCTACTTAGCAATCCTCTTTTATTGCCTTTCATGTTTTCTTTTTTGTTTCATTTTTTAGTTGTTAAATTAATTTTTGAATGGAAATTAATTTCATAGCCTATAGATAAGATCAAGATTTCAAAGTTAAAATTTTATTTAATTTATTATATTTTCTTATGTTTATCTTATTTTATCTTTAAATTTGAACTTAAATTTTTATTTTCTTCAAAACTCCCTATCTCTTGGAGTTTATCTTCTATTTAAACTTGATTGTTGTAGATTCTCATATATTTCAACTTAATCTTTTCAAAGTTAATCTTCAAGTTGAACTTTATTTATCTTTAAAAATCATCAATTAATTATCTATATAAATTTTAAATATGATATAATTCCAAGCATATTTTTTGTCTAAGCTTAATTTTTTCAATATAAAAACGAGTGCCTGAAAAAGGAACCATGAACATGAGATTGAAAAGAAACAAAAATCACAATCAATATTGAGCTCTTTTCAACTCTCTTTCACGGCGCCTAAAAAATTTTGCATTAAATTTCAAGTCAAAAGTGATTTTTTTTTTTTTTTTTTTTCAATTGTATCAACTTTACATTTGAAATGTGTACTTACATGAGTTTTTGCCTTTGTGGGAAAGGGAGTTTATGTAAATGCATATTATTATTTTATTTTTCTGTAAATTCTATTTATGTTTTTGTTTATTTTTCTTTTTTCTACAATTTGTATTTTTTTTATTTCTTTCTTTTTTGGCTAATAATGTGTCATTTAATTGAGATTTCATTCTATTTTTGAAGTGCTACTATTAATTTATGACTCTTTCACTTATTGACTATTTGTGTTTAATTATTTTGGGTGCAGATGTTATATTGAAAGCGAAGAGATCATCAAAATTTATTTGGATATGGATTTCCGATCATACTGCCAACTCAGTATTCAGCTGGAGAGCACTGGCAGAATAGATGACACCTGTCTGACCTGCAACAGAAAAAGAAGATTCTGGCGGTGTTTCGTCCACCCGGAGGCACTCTGACGATCAAGTCAGTATATCTCTAAAAAATAATCAATAGTGCTTAACTCACTAGACAGAATATCCAAGGCATACCTTCGACCCATGGGGGTGCCTCTTTTTTTATAGCCAACACAATCCTAATCCCAATAGAAGCCTAACTCTAATCGACTTAGGATTACTACTAATCTTGGACTCCCAGTAGAATTAGGATAAACTCTCTAAGAGTCTCATCTTTACCAAAACTGAAATCTTCTCCCATTCTAGGACTCTTGTCCCTTATCCGCTTATCTTGGATTTCGGTATTCTCGCAGATAACCTCGGCCTAGCCGAGATTACCTCCGCGTCATGACCAGGACACGTGGCACATCGGTTGGCATTTCAGTGACACCTCGGCCATGTGTTGTCATTCAAAAATTATGTCCCCACAACTGCCCTCTAGGTTCTATTACCTCGGCATCCTGAGGTGATGGAACCTATACATGTACTCCTCCGGCCGAGTTCATGGCTTGTCGGTGCCAAGAATTTAGGACTCATATGTCAACTCATCAAGAATTAAGAATCAAGAATTATCATGTTCTTTCTCATCCAGGTTCAACATCTCAACAGAGATCATACTATCATCAGAGATCATCATCAGATTTGGAACATACCAATCACGCCTCTATTATGTCGCATCAGTTCTGCCCCCCGCCGTCTGACGTCAGCACGGGCACGTCAGGATTTCTAATTCTAAAGAAACCATTTCATTTCTATCTGTGTCCCTAGACTCTCTTTCTTTTTATTCTCCCAAATCTGCCATGTTTCAAGCTCTCAAGCTCTGCAACCACTTCCATTCTTCTCCTCCGGTGAAGCTTTTGCTAATCCTTTCCGATTGCTGCCATCATCTGACTCCGGTATACTGAACACCGGCTTCATTTTCTTCGGTGAATTATTACTTTTTTTTCCCTCTTTAGTTTCATACCTTGTTGTCTCTGCTTGTTTGCCATGTTTGAACATATCCGTCTGCTCCTGTCCCTAAGGATTCTCTTCTCAAGAATGCTAGTAACCTCGTCCTGTCATTCCATCCATCTCCAAGCTAGTCTGAAGACAAAGCTGAGTCCGAGGATCAGACTGAGGCCGAGAAGAAATGAAGACGCTGATGAGGCCAAGTCTTCAACTCTGAATGAGCCAGTCTTTGACTTGACTCAGGATGAAGGGGATGAGGTCTCAAAGACACTATCCCTGAGAAGATCACATCTGACGCGTCTATCGCCAAGAAGAGCATCGACCAGACTCTACAAGAGACCGACGCTGAGCTCGAGGTCGAGAAGGTTGCCGGGAAGTCTTTCCAGCTGTCTTCTGGGGGTGAGACATAGTCCGTTGCCAACGCCGAGTAGTTTCGTTTATGATTTTTTTCTTTGCACTTAGTACTCTTTTCTTACTTTTGAAACAATGTAAGCTTTAATTTGGCCGACGTGCCATGTTTGTAATCTGTACAATCATTCTTCAATGTTTAGGCCGAAGTGCCTTCTTTCCTTTTTTGAATGCATTCTATACTTAAAATAATTTGCATGTCTTCAAGGTGCACCTTCACTGCGTAATCTCTGCGGGGTAAAATACCTCGGACACAACTTCTAGTCTTGTTTATCTCGGCCTTGGCTTAACACTTGAAAACATTGTAACAAATGTTTTCTCAAGTGTTTGCTCAAAACTCGCCACTTTTTTACTTTTTAAGACTTCTGTCTTCCATTATCTTCCAAGTCTTGGCCACATGGTAATCGTGCATAGATACTTCTTTCACTCGTAATCCTGGCTTAATCTCAACTTGTAAATTTTCTCAAAATTTCAACAAATGTTTAAGCCAGTCTTCTTATAACATGACCTCGGCTTTAACTTCAACTTGTAAATTTTCTCAAAATTTCAACAAGTGTTAAACCAGTCTTCTTATAACATGACCTCGGCTTTAACTTCAACTTGTAAACTTTTCTCAAGTTTCAACAAGTGTTGAACGTCATCTCGGTTTAACTTCAACTTGTAAACTTTTATTAAGTTTCAACAAGTGTTGAACGTGATCTCGGTTTAACTTCAACTTGTAAACTTTTCTCAAGTTTCAACAAGTGTTAAACATAATATCGGTTTAACTTCAACTTATAAACTTTTCTCAAGTTTCAAGTTTCAACAAGTGTTGAACGTGATCTCGGTTTAACTTCAACTTGTAAACTTTTCTCAAGTTTCAACAAGTGTTCAACATAATCTCGGTTTAACTTCAACTTGTAAACTTTTCTCAAGTTTCAACAAGTGTTAAACGTGATCTCGGTTTAACTTCAAGTGTTAAACATAATCTTGGTTTAACTTCAACTTGAAAACTTTTCTCAAGTTTCAACAAGTGTTGAACGTGATCTCGGTTTAACTTCAACTTGTAAATTTTAATTTCAACAAGTGTTAAACACGTTCTCGATTTAACTTCAACTTGTAAATTTCAATTTCAACAAGTGTTAAATTGATCTGGGCTTGAAAATTCCAACTCCCAAGCATCATTCTCCAGCCCTCTACATGGCTTCCACCTTCTTCTTTGTGGAAAAAAGTCTTTAACTCAGGCTGTGCCTTTCTCTTCTCGGATTTAATCATCTGGGCCGAGATCTTGCCTTCTGGAATCTGGGATCTGCTCACTTTAGACTGAGCTCTTCTTTTCTCGGACCTAATCATCTAGGCCGAGATCGTGTCTTCTGGGATTCCCCATGGCCGACCTCCCACGAAGGCCGGTGAGAATGTCCCTTGGTCTCGCCATGCTGAGGGACTGCAAGAACCATTTTCTACCCCCTTTTCTGGGCGTCTTTCTTGGCCGCTAGAATCGGCACATCTTGTAGTGAGAACAGTGGCTGCACGACGTTGTTCTGCATCAGGAAATTGACGACCGTTTGCAGGTTTGCCAATTTGTCCGCTATTCCCTTTATCTCGTCGTCCCTCCGCAGGCATCTATCCTTCCATACCTGGAGGTCGTTCTCGTTGTAATACCCGTTCCGGTCCGTTTTCTTTGGTTCGTCGCTCTCCTGGCCGACGCCATTTCCTTCGTGATTCTTGTCACGAGTCTTTTCGTTGCAGTTGACTTCTTCGACGTCAGAGTCAATATGTTTCCCATTCTTAGTAGGGGTGTCGTCCCTAACCTTCTCTTTCTGTCCGTCGTTGGCCATCTATTCTCCTTTCTTTCCCACAGATGGCGCCAAATTGTGTGGGTGAATTTCTGATCACACTGTCAACTCAGTATTCAGCTGGAGAGCACTGGCAGAATAAATGGCATCTGTCTGACCTGCAACAGAAAGAGAAGATTCCGGCAGTGGTTCGTCCACCCAGGGCACTCCGACGATCAAGTCAATATATCTCTCAAAGATAATCAATAGTGCTTAACTCACTAGACAGAATATCAAAGGCATACCTTTGACCCATGGGGGTGCCTCCTTTTTTATAGCCAATACAATCCTAGTCCAATAGAAGCCTAGTTCTAATGGACTTAGGATTACTGCTAATCTTGGACTTCTAGTAAAATTAGGATAAACTCTCTAAGAGTCTCATCTTTACCCAAACTGAAGTCTTCTCCCATGTTAGGACTCTTGTCCCTTATCCGCTTATCTCGGATTCTAGTATTCTCGCAGATAACCTCGGCCTAGCTGAGATTACCTCGACGTCATGACCAGGACACGTGGCACCTCGGCTGGCATTTCGGTGACACCTCGGCCATGTGTTGTCATTCAAAAATTATGTCCCCACAGTTGTTGATTGTCATGTTGAAATAACTTATGATTAAATTAATTTTCAGGAACTCATTTCTTTTGAGACCTAAACTACAAATTTCTTCTTTTTTTAAATATCTTTTTATCTAGATTCAAAGCTTGACCAAATGCAAGCGATCTCATATTTAAAATGTTAGGTTTTTTTAAAATAATTTAATTACTTCTATTCTTTATGTTTGTTAGTTCAATTTTAATGCATTTTCAAACCTATTTATGTTTAGTGAATCAATATAAAAAGGAAAAAAAAAAAACAAATAGCATGTAAATTTTTTTTACCATTAACTGAATATAATAGAAATTAAAATTAAAATTTATTTTATTTTATTTTAATTCATTATACTGTGTGGGATAATTAATATAATATCTCTTATTGATTGAAAAAAAATGAAAAAAATAGCATTCTTTTATTTAATGTTAGTTATTTTGATTAATTATAATTTTTGTGTGCTTTTATTACTTCAGTTTTGGTTGTCTTAACTAACTCTTATTATCTATTTGCTATGTGATGATTTACATAATTTATAATAGTTTTCTAAAATTTTTCATGTTGTGAAGTATTAAATTTTTTGAATAATTTATAGTAAGGTTTATATACACAAATTAAATAAAAATATTTTATTCATATTAGAAAATACATCTAAATAGCATAATTTTTTTATTTTAATATGTTCACTTTGTAAAATTCGGTATATCGCACAGGTAACTACTAGTATATATATATATATATATATATATTTGTAATTACTCTTCTATCTATTGACAAAAAAAAAAAAGCCTCTTCAGAGTCAATCCAACTATATGGTAATGATATATAAATAAATTTTTTTTTATACAAATAAAATTTATATATAAAAAACTTATGCACAATGATGTGTTGCATTTGTAAATATTTATTAGGAGTTAAAATGTCTATCACTATGGTTCATATAATTGCAAGAGTGCCATTGATATATCATTTTGTTTTAATTTTTATATGAAAATTATTTAAGAATATTTTTCCTTATAGAAAAGTAGGCTGTTTGTTGATATCGTGAGACCAAAACACTGCTTCAACTTTTAAGTTGTATTTTTATAACAATACTTTATTAAAACATGATTTCACAAAATAACGTGCGTAAATTTGATAAACAAATTATAAATTGCTTGAATTTTAGATCTCTTTGATTGAGCTTTTAGAACATTTTGTTTTTCTTGGAAAAGTTATACTAATTTAATAAAAATAAATGTCAAATTAAATATTTTTGATCTTTTAAAAATTATAAGGCTCCAATATGATGATATTAATATATATATATATATATATATATATATATATGTATATATATATATTATTATTGATCACATGGAAATTCAGATAGAGACTGGCTGCTGCATGCTCGGTGCTACAGTCAATCACGTGGTGCTGTCTCTCTCTCTCCAGATGACGTGTTTTTCTGTCTGCTGTATATTGATTGGGATTTTGAAAAATGCTTAAACACTAAAAATGGAATACTAATAATATGATAGTGGGCACTATTTACTTTTTATGCCTTTTTTTTTTTTTTTTTTTGTCATTTCTAATGTATCAGTACTATTCGTGATGTATTTTTTAGTGATTTAAATTATTGTTGTGAGATTTTATCAATCTTATCTTGCCTTTTCACCACATAACAAAAAATACAGGAGTACTAATTAGTGATGATTTTAATGATGTGACAGTGACTCCACCCGCTATTACAGTGTTGTTATGCTTTTGTTTTTGTTTTTGTTTTGTTTTGTTTTTTTTTTTTTAGGTTTCCACATCGGTGGAACTCTTGTTAGAGTATCCGCATCAGGCTCTCCACAATGGGAAGTTATTTAATAATCCAGGAGTATCACGTGTCCGTACTCCTTAGCCAATTATTATTCAATATGTCCCCTCATGTTCCTCAATCACTCAACATAATACTCCACATATTCACCTTATCCACCAATCATAATGCTATGAAGTACCACGTGTCTATACTCCCGGATTATTGAATAATTACCCCTCTACAATAAGCTATTGTAGAGAGCATCATCACCAAATCCTTCCTCCATCAACCTCAACAATTTTTTTGTAAATTAACGTTTTATTAAATTTGCTACAGTAACTCGTCTGATGAAGCGAGTAACTGTTCATCGTTAAAACACGAGATTTTGGTGTAATTGGACATCTGCTCGGAAGTCTGGCTGGATGTCCAGCCGGTCAACCCGCTGGTCAACCGGTCAACGCAATTTTTTTTTTCTTTTACATTTCCTCCAATTTGACCTTTTATAAAGCATAAGAATTGTTTGATTGATAGCTCATCAATTTTTTTTATAAAAAACAAAGAATAATAAATATTTTAATAGGATTAAGTTAAAATAGAGAGTTTGATACAGTGGGTAACTAGCTAAAATATAAAAATGTCTTTTTAAGTTATAATTTGACTAAAATTTTGAAGAGACTGATACTGATGCTTTTAGAACTCAACTATTAGAAGTCCCTAACACTGCCGCCAGATAAAGGAAGATGAACTCCATTCATATATATATTCTACATTCATCTTGAAGTGTTATTATAGTTGGCTTGGGAAGTGGGTTGATTTTTTAGTGTTTTGATTGTTTTGGTTATTTTAGTATGGGATTAAAAAGTTTTGTTTGAAAAGATAATTTGATTTTTTTTTAGGGAAATAATATAATGATTATGAGTTGGATGTGATATTTTGTCTTATTAAACTAAAAAATTTATTTTGTTTTTTATGACTAAAATAATCAAAAAAAAGTCCCAAACTTAACTTCTCAAACAAAACTTATTAGATTAATAGGATTTTTGGATTATTATTTTTTTTCTTCAGTCATATTTATAATAGGAAGAGAATTATAACTAGACAATCATAATTTAACATATATACAACCTCAACAACCATTTCATTAAAGAGACAATTCAGATTTATTTAGGGTAAATTATAAATACACCTTTTGAGATTTACTTAAAATATGAATTGTCTCTTATAGTTTGAAAAATTACAAATACCTCTCTGTTAGAATTTTTTATTTAACAAAATTAATTAAAAAAATAAAATTCTTAACTATTCACCTATACAATAATAAAATTATTTGAATTATTAATTGAAATAAAATTTTAACATTATTAAAAGCTGTTTATTAATTTGATGATTTATTAATAAGAGACCTATTTGTTATGAAATTAGAAACTTTAGGAGGCATAATGTAATTTCTCGAATCATAGGAGATAATTTTTAATTTAAGTAAACCTCAGGGGATGTGTTTGTAATTTACCCATTTATTTAAGATTGGTTAATTGAAATAAAATGATTATTCTATTAAACTATTCATTCTCATGTTGGCTAAAAGAATAATGAAAATTTCGTTGCAAATGAAATCATTATTCACCGTTGTAAGGGAATTATCATTTCCTAAGAGAGTTAAAGAATGATCATTTTATTCCGTTCTATCGCATTCTAATCAACTAAATAGTTGGCCTAGTAGGCACAATTTGAGGCTTGGAGATATGCTCTTTCCAGGTCGTAAGTTCAATACTCACTCGTCCCAATAAACTCTTTGAACTAGTCTATATAAGGCTTTTGCTTTGGTTTCAAATGAGGCCCCCAGGTGGGTGGTAAGATTGGTCCCCGAGATTAATCGATATGCATGTAAGTTAGCATAAAAAAAATAAAAATAAAAATTACTATATAAGAGATAAACTTGAACCATACGTTTTCTTTTTAGATATATCAATGTTTTTTTATGGAGTAAACTTTTACGTTGTATTTGAATTGTAAATTTAGGTAAGAATTTGAAAAGATAAAAAAAAAAAAAATGTATGAAATATAATTGTATTTCATTTACATTTTATTTATATTTTTACTTTCTTTTTTCAAATTCTACCTAAATTTATAATCTAAACAAAATCAATCTTAATGAGAATTGAATTTAAATAGAAATGATTCAAAATAATTACACTTCTATGAAAATTCAAGTGAGTTTGTAGTTGGTATAAGTTAAAGCTTGAACATGACAGTTTTTTTTATCTATTCTGACTTTCACCTCTATAAAAATATGATTATCTTGAATTTTTTTCATTTAAAAATATAATTGTCATTGTTTATTAAGCAATACCAATAATGGGAACAAGTAAACCTAGTGCAATGAAACGCCACAGTCTCTCTCTAAATGCGTCATGAAGAAGGCATCTCCTCTCCACCATACGTTTCCAATTGAAGATCTGAATCTGCAGACTCTAGAAAGATTCAAAAATTAAAAATAAATGAAAAAACAAAAAAAGAATGCACCAGAGAATTTTAAGTGGTTCCCATTGCATATACATATTCACAAGGAGGAAAATATTTTGTCCTTTGAAAATGAAGTCATATCTGAAAGCAAAGTCTGTATTTTTTAGTGATAAATTCTAAAACCGAATTAATAGATTCATTTAATATTTGAAAGCAAAGTTTTTGAATGCAAATTTCATAGATTCTTAGACATATTCTTTTGTGCACTTCGTTTGTGAATAGGAAGAAGAAAAAAAAAATAGAACCCACATTATTAATGAAAAGATTAACAAAAAGAAATGAATAATATGTCATGAATCTGTAAGATAAGACATAAACTCTAGTGCTTAAATCAGTTTCGGTGATAGATTATTATTCCATTTTTAGTGGGATATTGCCCCATATCCGGAGGTGATAAGCACGAGAGTAAATTTTTTCTTATTCTCTTGTGATTTAAGTTATGTGTAATTTATTTTTAATAATTACATAATTTTCTTGTAATTTGTGTGTTGAAATGTATCGTTAATTTTGTTAACGATTTAATGAAAAAGACTAAAATACTTGTCATTTTTTTGGAAAGTAAAGTGCACTTTAACTCCTTGTGCTTTTATTTAATGTGATATTTACCCTTTTAAATTTTCAAAATGATAATACAATCTCTTTATGTCTGTCATGTGTTTTACACTTATTGTTAAATTAGATGAAATGTTTAAAGGTGCATTAATTCACGATAAATAGCACATGCCTCAAATTATAGGAGGATAAAAGTGAAATTTACTCTAAACACTATATAGATGAATTGTTGGGATTTTTTATATTGTCCCCATTACAATGGTCAAAAGGAGTGCCCGATAAGCCTCTGTTTGGAAAGATGGGTTGGGTTGAGTTTGAGATTATTTTAGTCACAAAAAGACAAAATAAGTTTTTTAGCCTAATAAGACAAAACATCATATCCAATCCATAATTATTACATTATTTCTCTCATAAAAGTCAAAAAAGCCTAAAAATTCTTCCCAAATGAGACTTTTTAGTTCCAAATTAAAATAGGAAAAAAATCAACCTACTTCCCAAACCAATCCTAAGACATTTGAACAAATTGCCAAATAGTAGGCTCGAGCAAAGTGGCCAAGCAAAATGAGAAGGGAGTGAAAGCTAGGACCCATACAGACAATTTTATGTTAATTTTTAACTCCCACAATTTGGTTTGTACCATTTGTCGATGAAAAAGAAATAAAAATAAATAAGAAGGAAAAAAATATATAAAGGAGAGAAATTAAAATCTAGGTTTTTTTTGGTTGAAAAAAATAGATTAAAAAAAATGAATAGGTATTATTACTCAACAATTTTATTTTATTTATTTTTATAATTTGGTTACCTATAAAAAATGAAGAAGCACGAGTAATTTTAGTTATTTATTTTTCCTTAAATTCAATCATATCATTAGAATAAAAGAATCAATGGTCCCATGGAACCAGAAAAAACATAAAATTCTCCCAAAAGAAAATACAAAAATATTTTTACCATCCATTGATTAATATTACAACTTGTAGTTTATTATCAATCAATAATGTGGTTATTGTTTTCTCTCTCTCAAATTCAAGCTTTCTTAACTAGACAAAAATATTAGGTCGCATTCCACCCAATAAATTAAAATTTTCATATGATTTGACTTTTTTTTGTTAAATTTTTTTGAATATGATTTATATGACTTCATCAATTACTTGTCTACGAAAATGAATGAATATAAATTATTGGCCGGTGATACAGTTTTGACTTCAAATTGGTAATTTCTAGAAGCATGCTCGATTGACCATTACAGGGAGACTCTGCTACCTGGCTATGTGCCATTTTCTTTTTTCTTTTTTCTTTTTTATTGTATTTTTATAAATAAAAAAAAAATAGGGTACAATTTTGGACCTAGCCCCGTTAATAACAAGCCTGAATATCCACCTACGTAAATGGACTAGTAATTAGGGCCCAAGCAGAGTTGGGCCAAGTTTTGAGGTATTCGTGCTAGGCCGCTTAGAATTAGTTGAGCTTGAGCTGAGTTTAAATTGAGTTAAAAAAAATAGAGCTCGAGTTTAACTCATCAGGTATTTGAGAAACTTTAGTTTAGTTAGGTTAACTTGACTCTATTAATGAGCCAACAGCGAGAGCTTGAAAGGAAAAAGCAAACTTGAATTAATTTACATATTAAGATTTAAAAAAAAAAAATTATGAGTGAAATATAAAAGAATGCTTATACTAATAATAAATTTCCATAATCAAATATATATATATATATATTTACACAAATACTAAATATAAATAGAGAAATAAAATAAATGTATTAAAATATATTTAATATATTATAAAAAAAATAAAATAATAATTTATATTTCTTGTGTTCAGGAGTCTTATAGAGTTGAGTTTGAGTGTATTCGAAATTGGCTCGATTACTAAGGTGTCGTTTGTGAAGAGCTCATTTGGGTTATTTTGGCTCTTTGAGCCACAAAAGACAGAATAGGTTATTTGAGCCACAACAGACAAAACATCACATCCAACCCATAATTATTACACCGACAATGCTACGTAGCTCAAATTTTGTGGCTCAAAAGTGGCTCAAATGGCCAAAACGACGTCGTTTTGAGTGCAGAACAACATAAAAATGGCCAAAACGACGTCGTTTTGGCCATTTGAGCCACTTTTGAGCCACAAAATTTGAGCTACGAGACATTTTCCTTATTACACTCTTCTCTCACAAAAAAAGTTAAAAAAGTCAAAAAGCCCTTCCCAAACCAAGCTTTAGAGCCCAAGCTCAAATATCAAAAAAGTCAAAAAATCAAAAAGTCAAAAAGCCAACCCACTTCCCAAACGGAGGCTAAATGAGTTTGAAAAATTGGACTCTTATTCATTTAACAAATGCCAAGCTACTACTGATATAGTTTCCAAACCCAATCATGTTGGACGTAAGTTGCCCCCTTTTCATGGGAATTTATCCGTCATAGAGACGCAGGTAGGAACAAAACAAATTTCATATATCTATTTTCTACTCAAATTTAGAAACAATACTAGACGTTCTTCATGTTCTTCTCTCTTTCTTTTCTTTTTCAACTCTTCTTTATTCAAGCAAGTCATCTAATAAGGCTTCAAGACTCAACCGAGATAAAGATGGGTTGCGAAGAACGTAGAGGAGCTAAGATAAGTAGTTGGTTAGATCTAGTATGGATTTAAGCTAAGCTCAAATCAATTTTAAACGAATGAGTTCGATTTGTTCATGAAGAGCTTAATTCCAATGTTCTAAAAACAAGACTGGACGGGTCAATTCGACCAGTTTAGGTTTTGATCTAGGTGTACCCTTAAACTCATTCACTTCGAAAACTGGTTTCTTTTAATAGTGGTCAAACCCACAGTTGAACCGATCAACCCAGCATCGGTTTGGCAAACCAAAAATTGGAGCTTGAAAGATGCTTGATTACTTTCTACCAAGCCACAATGCTCCTTGATGACACATGTATCATGTATTTTATTTAATGTATTCATTATTTATATCGTTATTATGTTTTTTCAAACATCATGTATGATTAATATATTTTAAATAAATGTATTTTAAATTTTATATAATTATTAAATAATTTTAATATATTTATAAAATAATTATGATATTACGGTTTGATTCGACAATTGAACCAGTGATCATCTAATTCATTTTTCGATTCGCTCACTGGATCAGCTTTTAAAACATTACATAGTTCAATGCATGAAAATACCATCTTCTCTGATCAAGTTCACAAATGTTCTGATTTTGGGCCTGGCTTTAACTTCAATTGGGCGGAAAATGTAGAGAGGCCTAGCCTATATTTTGACAAGCAATTGGATCGGCCTGTCCCAAATCATGACCCAAATAGAGTGGGCCGTTTTCTTAGTTTTTGGTTTGGTTGTTTCGTCCAATTGGACCCTTTTGGCAGGTAAAAGATGTAAAATAAAAAATTTAAAATAAATGCTAAATTTAATATTTTAATATTTTGACTTATTATATTTAAAAAAATTAATTAAATATATTAATAAGGGTAGGTTTGGAGAGAGGAAAACCCGTCCCTATTCTACTTTTGAAAATTGCTTTAGAGCTCTAAAACAGTGATTCTAAATTAGCATTAAATTGTCCTTTTCCTTCCCTTATTTTGTCTTTTTCTGTTTTTTTTTTTTTTTTTTATTTATTTATAAAGTGGTTGCCAGCTCAGTAGAGCTGCTGTTAGAACAGCTCTACTTAGAGCTCTCAATCAGAGCCCTTCTACTTTTTCATCGAAAACCATAGAAGGCGAAAAGTACACCAATTGTCATCCAGACCAATAGTGTATTGATGATGTAGTCATAATCCTCTAGAAACTTTCTACAACTCTCTCACTTTTAATAATTCCATCAAGCTTGAAAATGGTTCTTCAAGCTGATGCAAGCGGTTATTATTAAAGTGTAATCATTCTTACAAAAGATAAGAATGACAAAAAAATATTTTTATAAGGAAAATGTCTTGTAGTTCAAATTTTGTGGCTCAAAAGTGGCTCAAATGGCCAAAACGACGTCGTTTTGGCCATTTTTATGTTGTTCTGTACTCAAAACGACGTCGTTTTAGCCATTTGAGCCACTTTTGAGCCATAAAATTTGAGCTACGTAGCATTGTCGCTTTTATAAATATAAGAGTGGTGGTGCTTTGGTACTTCAGATATTCTTTTGGATGTAGATTATTAAAAGTTAAAACCTTGGCTTATACAAGTACACCAAAAAAAAGTCATGTTTTGAGTTGTTCTAACTTCAAAATCAGTCCATTGTTTTGTTTATTTATACTAATAACAACACTTGTTTGGTGGGGTTATCTCACTGGTCATTATATATAGGAATAACAAATTTGTTAGTTTGATATAAGACTAATTTTTGGGAAAGTGATTGGGTGTGTAAGGTGTATACCATATGTATTTGTGTAAATTTTTACAAATATATAAGTAATCTCACAAAATCGTTTAAGTTCTCACAAATATACATAAATTGTGATTATTCAAATTTTTATGAATTAATTTACATATATTTGTGAAAATCAGCTTGCTTGGTTGTGTTTTTTCAAAAACACTTTTCAGAAAATTCAACTTTCTTATTTTTCGTATTTTTTTGTTTTTGCTGAATTTTTTTAATATTTTAAGTAATTTTTTTTTTACTTTTTACACATACCTAACGTAAATATACCTAAAAAAGTAAAAAAATTTGTGAAAAAAACCTTTTAAAAATTCACTAAATACCAAAAATATATAAAAAAAAACGAAAATTCAGTATATTTTTTTGTATTTTTATGTATTTATTAAATTTTTAAAACATTTTTTCACAACTTGTTTACTTTTTAGATACATCTAAGTAAGGTGCATCTAAAAAAGTAAAAAAAAATATTTAAAATTTTAAAAATATTCACTAAAAACAAAAAAACATGAAAACCAAAAAACTGAGTTTTCAAAAAAATTAATTCAAAAAACTCAAACCCAATACACTGTATATGCGATTTTGTGAGATAACTTACGTATATTTATGAAAACTTACATAAATGCATATGATATACACTTACACACTAAAGAATTATCCTTTTTTATTTGGTTAAACTTTTGAAATAATTGATATTCTAGTTTCAAAACACTACAAAGTCATGCGTTCAATTTACATCATCGCTACTGAGAGGGTAATTTATGTGAAAATTGGGCCGAGCTGGGTAATGGGCCGTTGTAGGCGGCAGTACAAAGGGCCGAGTAAAATGGCCATATAAGTTACTCCGGTCATGTGGATATTTTGAAGTTAGTCCGGTCCTAAGGCCGAGAAGCTAGTCCGGTCCGACAGAAGATTGAAGTTAGATCGGTCTAACGGTACTTTGGAGTTAGACCGGTCTTGGAGCTACACCGGTCATAACATGTTAGTTTGGTCTAGCCACGCCATGGGTTGTGCATTAGAAGCCGATGTAAGAACAGTAAAAGGAAGAGCTAGTTCGGCTTATTCTGCGGCTATGCATAGGCATGTTTACTTCGGTCATATTGGAGTTCAGCCATGATAAAACCATCTCACTTGGTTTAAGCAGTGAGGGGGGTGTTGAAGGATAAGCATTATCTTTCAGGAATGTGAATCCTAGGAGGACTCTGCATGAAGAAGTAAAAGTCCTACTAGGATTGTGCCACACGGAACCCATAAAAGCTCACAACATCACCTTTGGAGAGGTAACACACAACTTTGCTTTCTGAATACACAGAGCTTTTTGTCTAGTTGCTGACTTAGGCATCGGAGCGGTTTCCGGCACACACCCGCCGGCTAGCTCACGTTTGTGTTTTCAGGGAGTAAAGCGACGACGTTTGGAGGAGCGTAGACTTGATCAACAGGATTATACGAGAAGGTTTATTTCTTTCCCATACAATTGGCGCCGTCTGTGGGAACTCCCTCCGGGGTGACCGGAGCCAGCGCGGCTGGGGGCTAATGTGCAGGAAATCCCACATCAGTCTGTGAGGGACTACTTTCCCACCTTATAAGCAGGCTGGCTCCTCTTACCTTGCATAGGCCTTTTCCCCCAGTGGGGGAGGAACAAAACCGTGTCGTCGGAATGCCAAAGCGGACAATATATGCAAGGCACGGGGACCGGTGGCTTTATTTGGCGCCGTCTGTGGGAAGTACAGACAGGACAAAACCTCTTGATCAAGCTTCACCTCTTTAGGAACAATGGCGCACATTGAAGAATTACCACAGTTCGCCATCGACGGATAAACACCAGATGGGGGTACAAGGCGTGAGGGATTACTTTCTATCCCTCCCGTGGCAGACTTGGAGCCCCAACGACACAATGCCAGGAGAGATACTAGGGGGAGGCGGACTCACAGCCCCCGTCACTCTCATTCACAAAGTCCTGACAAGCAAAGGCTTAGGATTGATCCTCTAGTCCTGAAGGACCGCGTGAAGGAGTAAGACGAATTAATAAGGAAGATGGCGGCCGACATGAAAGCCTTTAAGCGCCAGATGAAAGAAAAAAGAGTGGTGACAGGAGGGGGGCGCAAAAACAAGACGCCCCCTCGCCGCTTAGAAGACCATGGAAGGCATTTAACGCCATCACAAGCAGAAAGTAGAAGCCTCAGGACAGGCGATACTCAGTCTGGAACCTCCAGAACTCATTACTTCAGGTCTGAGAGAACGAGATCATTGAGGTCTTACACAGAAGGAAGTACCTACCGACCCTCACACTCGCACCAAACATCACCCAAACAGACGGAGTTGCCCAAATCATCCGATTTGCGGATCATGCTGGAAGAAAAGGCACGATGGAAGGAGGACACTCGGGCGCGCGACCCTCGCAGAGTTTCTGCCCTTTAACGATTGGCTCATCGATCGCATGGAAGCGTCGAGGTTGGAATTCCATTACCACGCCCTGCCTACGAACCAACGGACAAAGCATTAGCGAGGCTGCAAACCTCGCCGTTCGTTCCGGCAATCGAAAACGCGCCCCTACTTACAGGCTTCCTTCAGCCCAAATTCACTACGTACGAGGGGAAGACGGACCCCTACATTCACCTAAGCCACTTCCGCCAGGTTATGGCGGTATATCGGCGAAACGAGGCTCTAATGTGCATCCTCTTCCTGCCAAGCCTTGGCGATCTAGGCTTGACTTGGTTTGAAAAACTTCCAGAAGGTAGCATAGCCTCTTGGGCACAATTGGCAGAGGCGTTTGTCATAAGGTTCAGAACAAACACTAAAACCCTGGTGGAGATTGACCAGTTACTCTCCATCGACATGGGTGAAAAAGGGACGCTAAGGTCCTACAATAGTCGCTACTGGGAGACATTCAACCAAATTGGCGACTGCCCCACCAATCTCGCCATTGCACAGTACAAAAGAGGCCTTCTAGTCGGGAATAGACTAAGGGACTCAATCACCATGACACCACCCCTCACCATGGAAGCCTTGATGGAAAGAGTGCATCAGCACATTAGGGTGGAAGAGGATGGTGCACGTGCCAAAACAAAATCTGGCACGACTATAGTACCAGAAAAGAAAACCTCAGCAAAGGTCAATACAGTAGATCGACAGAACAGAAACGGACGTGGCAGGCGAGACAACGGAGAGGACCCAGATAAAACATGGTTGAGGGTCCGCACGGCCATAACCACGGTATTCAAGAAACCGATCTATTGAATTCTAAGTGAAATAAGAGATGAGCCTTTCGTCAGATGGCCAGCCAAACTAGGGGAAGCGCAGAAGGACTATGACGAAAGATCACGGTGCACCTTCCATAAAGAAAATGGGCACCGCACTGAGAATTGCACGCCATTAAGACAACATCTGGAGGAGTTGGTGGCAGCAGGACACTTGGATAAGTACATTGAAGGAGGGATGCAACCAGCCCCCCAGGACCATAACAACCCCAACGGAATGCCAATCGACGCGCCACCTCAAGGCGTTATCAATGTAATACATGGAGTCTTTGAACCTGAGCGTGTATGCGAGCTCAGGGATCAATCAAAAAGGCTGAACACTTAAGAGAAGTGCTAAGTGCCCAACCTGCCATCAAGAAGGGGAAGACAGAGGCAACAAACGTCATGTCTTTTTCGGATAAAGACTTAGAACGGATATATTGCCCTCACAATGATGCCCTGGTCGTCACTCTCCGAGTCAAGGATTTTGACGTCAAGCGAATTCTGATTGACCAGGGTAGTTCATGTGAAATCATGTACTACGAAACATTTAAACAATTAAAGCTAAAAGACAAAGACTTGGCGCATGCCGTATCTCCCCTAATTGGATTCAACTCCATGCCAGAATGGCCCGTCGGCAAAATAATTCTTCCAGTCAGAGCAGGAAGCGTGACGAAACAAGTGGAGTTCTGGGTATTGAAAGTCCCCTCCACTTACAACATCATCTTAGGCAGAACATGGCTGCATGCCATGCGATCGGTGGCGTCATCCTACCACCAAGTAATGCGGTTCCCAAATGACACCGGTGTAATTGAAGAGATCTATGGAGATCAGATTATGTCCAAGAAATGCTTTGTCACGGTAAACGGCAGTCGCGCTACCAAAGGATACGTTCATTCGGTGGAAGAACCTGAGAGTAATGAACTGTTCGCAGATGTAGGCAAAGCAGCTAATCAGAAAGCGGTGGAAGACTTGGTAGATGTAAGAATAGATGAAGAGAACCCGGATAAGTTCTTTTTGCTTGGTTCGTCGTTGTCCAGCACTGAGAGATTAGAGGTTTTGGAATTCTTAACCTCTAACATCGAAGTGTTCGCCTGGACGCCCTACGACATGCCAGACATTGATCCAAACTTCATCTGTCACCAACTCAATGTCCACCCATCCGCCAGACCAATCATCCAACGCACACTCAGATTGGCACTCCACCACGCTGAGATAGTGGCGGAAGAAGTAGGTAACCTGCTGGAAGCAGGAGCAATTAGAGAAGTGCACTACCCAAGATGGATCTCTAACACAGTCGTTGTGCCAAAAAAGAATGGCAAATGGCGTGTCTGCGCCGACTATAAAACAGTCAACAAGACGTGCCCAAAAGACAGCTTTCCTCTACCACGGATAGATCAACTGGTAGACCTAACGGCGGGGCACAACCGACTTAGCTTTCTGGATGCATACAGAGGCTACCACCAAATCGCCATGCATGAACCAGACTAGGAGGTCACATCCTTTACAACTCCAAGAGGACTGTACTGTTACAAGGTCATGCCCTTTGGCCTAAAGAACGTAGGGGCAACATTCCAACGAATGGTCACTAAGATGTTTGAACCATTGTTAGGCAGAACAATGGAGGCTTACATCGACGACATGGTGGTCAAGAGCAAGGATGAGAATGACCATCTCAAGGACTTAGGAGAGATGTTTGAAATCCTGAAGAAGCACAAGTTGCGCCTCAATGCATCCAAGTGTGCATTCGGAGTAGGATCTGGCAAATTCCTGGGCTTCCTTGTGACCAACCGGGGAATAAAAGCAGACCCCTCCCAGATTAAAGCAATCCAGGATTTGGAGAGACCAAACTCAGTGAAAGAAGTGCAGCATCTCACCGGCATGGCAGCTGCGCTCAATCGGTTCATAAGCCGGTCATCAGACAGACTACGACCATTCTTCCATGCACTAAAAGCCAAGTTCGAATGAGACAAAGAATGCGACCAAGCTCTGGAAAGCCTGAAAGAATACATGTCTTCTCCACCATTGCTGGTCACCCCAGTACCTGGAGAAGAACTCTTCCTGTACCTGGCAGTCTCTCAGCACGCAATTAGCGCAGTGTTGGTCCGTGCAGAAGGAATTCAACATCTGCCCATCTATTATGTCAGCAAGACATTGCTAGGAGCCGAAACAAGGTATTTGCCACTGGAAAAGTTAGCATTGGCCTTGATGATGGCCTCTAGGAAATTGGCACACTACTTTCACGCCCACACCATAGTCGTCCTCACAGCTTTCCCACTAAAAGCTTTGTTTGAGATGGTGAACTTTTCTGGGCGAATTTTGAAGTGGGCAGTAGAGTTGGGACAATTCGACATCAAGTTCCAACCCAGAACCGCATTAAAGGCCCAATCTTTGGTAGACTTCGTCGCAGAGTTTACTCCTGGAAGTCATCATATTTGCCCAGTCGACCTAACTGACATAACCGAACTAGGGATGGAAGTTGATGCCGGAATAGCGCAACCCCTAGCAGAAGGCACTCGGTCAGACTCCAAGACGGACCGGACTAAAGACAGCAAGGAAGAAGCAAACCAAGACTCACCAACAAATAAAGACTTGGTACAATCAGATAGCGAGGGGCAGATAGCAAGCATGGACCTTGAAGAAAACACCAGCAACATTCTTGACCTCGCGACATCATCTGACCCCTCCACTTGCTGGAAGTTGTTTGTTGGAGAGATGTGGAAGCTCTTTGTGGATGGAGCATCCAACCGGTATGGTGCAGGACTTGGCATAGTCCTCATCTCACTAGACGGCCTGGTTGTGGAGCAAGCAATCAACCTTGGCTTCCCAGCATCAAACAACGAAGCGGAGTATGAAGCGCTTCTTGCAGGACTCAAATCAGCATACTACATGAAGGTCACCGAATTAATGGTCTACAGCGACTCACAGCTGGTGGTAAACCAAATTTCTGGCGACTATAAAGCAAAGGATGATAGGATGGCCAAGTACCAAGAATTGGTTAGAACAGAGATCAAGAAATTTGAAGTAGTAAGGATAGAACAGATAGGCAGGGAAGAGAACGGCAGAGCAGACGAACTAGCAGGCTTTGCTTCAATGGCAGATACATCCATCCCTCATCCATTGCTCATCGACAACTTACCAAGACCAAGCATCGAAGACCCAGAAGCAGAAAAAGTATGCTGCGCCGATCTAGGCCCCTCATGGATGGATCCCATCATACTATTCTTGAAAGATGGCATCCTACCGGAAGAAAAAAAAGAAGCCAACAAAATTAGAGTAAAGTCACAGCGATTTTGGCTCTCCCCATCTCTGGCATTATACAAAAAGTCGTTCTCAGGACCTTATCTAAAGTGTGTCCACCCCAGCAAAGTAGAAGCATTCTTATACGAGATATACGAAGGGGTGTGCGGAAGCCATCAAGGAGGAAGATCGCTAGCTTATAGGGCCATTTCGCAAGGATACTGGTGGCCATATATGCAGGCAGACTCAGAGAAATATGTGAAGAAGTGCGAGAAATGCCAAAAATTCGCACACCAAATACATCAACCAGCTAGAGAACTCCTACCATTGACTAGCCCATGGCCTTTCGCAATGTGGGGCTTGGACATAGTAGGACTACTTCCAACAGCACCCGGCAACAGGAAGTTCTTTCTCGCAGCAACAGACTACTTCACAAAGTGGGTGGAAGCAGAGGCATTGACATCAATCAAGGAAAAAGATGTGAAGAAGTTCGTCTGGCAAAACATCGTCACTCGGTTTGGCATACCAAAAGCCCTAATCTCAGACAATGGCACTCAGTTCGACGGCAGAATCTTCAGAGGCTTTTGTGAAGAATACAAGATAGAGTTCTACAATTCTACACCAGCATATCCTCGAGCAAATGGCCAGGCAGAAGCTTCAAACAAGGTAGTCTTGGATGGACTGAAGAAAAGGTTAGAGAAGGCAAAAGGCAAGTGGGCGGAAGAACTTCCTCATGTTTTATGGGCTTATCGCACCACACCTCGACGATCAACAGGAGAAACACCATTCTCCTTGGCCTATGGAATGGAAGCAGTAATCCCACTGGAAGTTGGCCTCCCCACAATTCGAAGCGAAAATTTTGATCCAGACTTGAATGGAGAAGCCATAGCATTGGAGCTCGACCTTGCGGAAGAAAGAAGAGAAAGAGCACTGGTTCACATTGCCTCATACCAACAAGAGTTATCCAGGAAATACAACAAAAGGGTGCATCCAAGACAATTCAAGATCGGAGATTGGGTACTGCGCAAAGTGATGGGAAACACCTTGATACCAGGAGATGGCAAGTTAGGGCCAAATTGGGAAGGACCTTACAAAGTGGTCAGATTAGCTAGCAAAGGGGCATACCACCTGGAAGATGAGGACGACAAAGCCATTCCAAGGCCATGGAACACTGCCAATCTCAAACTATTTTATTTTTAGTTTTTCTTTTTTACGAGTATGTGTAATTTTCCTCTCTCTCAATAAAACAAAATCAATTCTTTTCAGCATTGTTATTTTTTGTATAAAATTGTATTAGAGAGTTAGGGACATCCTAAGCCCAGGATAAGGATCCAGGCTGCAGGACGTTTAGTCGGAATAACCAAACATTTTACTTTAGGTTGGCTGAAAAAACCAATCTATAGGTTGGCTGGATTAAACCAACACCCTTCCTAAGCCCAAGATAAGGATCCAGGCTGCAGGACGTTTGGTTGGAATAACCAAACATTTTACTTTAGGTTGGCTGGAAAAACTAATCTAAAGGTTGGCTGGATTAAACTAACACCCTTCTTAAGCCCAGGATAAGGATCCAGGCTGCAGGACGTTTGGTCGGAATAACCAAACATTTTACTTTAGGTTGGCTGGAAAAACCAATCTAAAGGTTGGCTGGATTAAACCAACACCTTTCCTAAGCCCAGGATAAGGATCCAGGCTACAGGACGTTTGGTCGGAATAACCAAACATTTTACTTTAGATTGGCTGGAAAAACCAATCTATAGGTTGGCTGGATTAAACCAACACCCTTCTTAAGCCCAGGATAAGGATCTAGGCTGCAGGACGTTTGGTTGGAATAACCAAACATTTTACTTTAGGTTGGCTAGAAAAACCAATCTAAAGGTTGGCTGGATTAAACCAACACCCTTCTTAAGCCCAGGATAAGGATCCAGGCTGCAGGACGTTTGGTCGGAATAACCAAACATTTTACTTTAGGTTGGCTGGAAAAACCAATCTAAAGGTTGGCTGGATTAAACCAACACCCTTCCTAAGCCTAGGATAAGGATCCAGGCTGCAGGACGTTTGGTCGGAATAACCAAACATTTTACTTTAGGTTGGCTGGAAAAACCAATCTAAAGGTTGGCTGGATTAAACCAACACCCTTCTTAAGCTCAGGATAAGGATTCAGGCTGCAGGACGTTTGGTCGGAATAACTAAACATTTTACTTTAGGTTGGCTGGAAAAACCAATGTAGAGGTTGGCTGGATTAAACTAACTCTAAGTACTCTTTAGCCGAAGTGAGGACATCGGCTAAAGAGTGGTTGGTTGGATTAAACCAACTCTTTGTTACTCTTTAGCCGAAGTGAGAACATCGGCTAAAGAGTGGTTGGCTGGATTAAACCAACTCTTGTTACTCTTTAGCCGAAGTGAGGACATCGGCTAAAGTGTGGTTGGCTGGATTAAACCAACTCTTGGCACTCTTTAGCCGAAGTAAGGACATCGGCTAAAGAGTGGTTGGCTGGATTAAACCAACTCTTTGTTACTCTTTAGCCGAAGTGAGAACATCAGCTAAAGAGTGGTTGGCTGGATTAAACCAACTCTTGTTACTCTTTAGCCGAAGTAATGACATCGGCTAAAAAGTGGTTGGTTGGATAGCTCAGTCAGATTACTCAGCTGAGACCAAATATAAGTATCTCGGCCACAATACTATTACGAAGGCAAGCTCAAACAGGAAATTAAACCGAGATAACAGTTGGAAGTGAAAAGATCATGGAAAAGTCATTGCAAGTACAAACATACAGATCAACCGAAATAAGAGTTCAAAATAAGAAAATTTTCATTCATCAAAGGGCAATTACACAGGGGGGGCCATAGCCCGGTTACAAGAACAAAAAGTAACAAGGAAAAGAAAGTACATAATCAAGTGAAAAGGTCTTCAAGGTCGGCGTCAATATCAACTTGAACACCGGTTGCAAATGGAAGATCAGTCTCAGTAGCAACTGGCAGAACGATGTCAGTCGACGGCTCAACAGACAGGTCTTCAACTGTTGGCTCCAACCGAGCTGATTGATCGTTGCCTTGCTCGATGACTATTGGAGTAACAGTTGGCTCAATTTCTTCATCTTCATCAACTGAACCCTGCAAAAATTGTTGTTGGACAGAAGCATCATATTCTGCTAGTGAGGCCGGAATGAAGTACTGCGGAGCATTGTAGACCTCGGTTTCGGGCCCACAGCCGAGCTGTTCCACAGTACTTCTCCAATCGCAATTAAAGAATAAGTCCTTTGCCTCCTCACATTGTGGAATGTAGAGGCCCTCCGCCTCTTTGAAACCTTCAGCGTTGGCATCACCGACCTTCTTCTTCAGCTCGGCGATTTCGGCGTCCTTTTTTCCTTCAAGCTTGACTAGCTCACGAAGGTACTTGTCCTTCATCATGATCAACGCCTTCTGTTTGTCAGCCTCAGCCGAGGTAACCAGTCCGGTTAGACGAGCTATCTCAGCCTCTAGCTCGGTTGTCTTTTGATGGGATTCTTTCAGCTCGGTTGTTTTTTCTTCAATCTCTGCCAAGGCTTGCCTAGTCGTCTTCCTGAGCTCCAATACCTTCTGGTGGGCAATTTGGCTCTTCTGAAGAGACTGAAATGAATGGAAAGAAATCAACGAGGAAACCGAACTGAAAGTTAGAAAAAAAAAAATTTTTAGAGACAAGGGGCATAATACCAGAATCATGGACTTGGTGGCCGATTGAATGGCCTTTAGCTCGGTCAAATTCTGGTGGTGTTTTATGTCTGCTGGAAGGCACACACTTTTGGCAAGATTAAAGGCCATCAAGTGATCCTTCTCAGCAACCACCGAATCGGTATCTTGAATAAGGCGGTTCTGAAATTTCAGCTTCGGTGCCCACCTGGAAGAGCCAGCCCGGTCAGAAGGTTTCGGTTGTGGAATCGGCGAAAGCGTGGTTTCGTGCTCATCTACTAGACGCTGCTCGGTTGGGATAGACCGGGCGCGCTTGGATGGGCGTGATGAAGAAGGCTGTTGAGAAGGAAGGGCCATAACGGCAGGTTGCGTTTGGCTTGGTGACGGTACTTCGGGTCTGCTGGTCTCGGTCAAGAGGGCCCTGACTCTGTTTCTCTTGGCCATTTCTTCTTCAGCGGTCAGTGGGATTAGTCTAATTTCTGGCAAGGTTGGGTCCGGTTCTGGGGCTTCCTCTAGCAGAAAGTCGGTCACTCTCGCTTTTCGGCGGCCGCTATATCTGTAGGTCGGTTCGAAATTTAGCAGCTTGGCCCAACTACGTTCTGGATACCGTAGTGCGGCGCGTAAGGTTGCTAGATTTGGGTAGCTGTACAGAGACCGGAGGTGGGCAGAATCTACGAAAGAAAACAACTGTTAGTTCGGCTGAAAAATTGAAAACCGAAATATAGTAAAGCACGCAAGAAAATCGAAGTAATTATACCAGGTGTTCCTTTTTTCCAATTGATGCTTCAGCCAGGAATCTGGGCTTGGTGATCCTCAAAGTTCCCAGACACCCAGAAAAAATCGTCGTCATTCAAGTCTTTATCCGGTGTGTTTTTTATTATTTTCTCACGACGACGACATATTCTAAGATAGTACACCCAGCCGTCTTCCTTCGAACCAATGGAGTATTGGTGAAAGATTTCGGCCAGACCGAGGTTGAGACCGGCTTGGCGATTTAGTTCGGCTATTCCTATTATTATACGGTATGAATTGGTGGATAGTTGGGTTAGGCATAGCCTGGTTTGCCTAAGAAACTCACAAATTAAGGGTTGGACTGGAAATCGTAGTCCGGTTTCAATTATGGACAAGAAGGTGAAGGGGACAAAGCCTTCATTTCTCCAGGGTATGACATCTTTTTCGGCTAAGATTAGGTGGACGTCGTCGGGTATATTGTAATCTTTTCAGAATTCGGCTAGACCGCCCGGAGTATTTACTAGAAACCTATACTTTCCCATTTATTGTATAATTTATGAATAAATTAGATCGGTCCAAAAATTGTGCTCAGTAGCTCGGTTGAGCGCGCAGAAGAGTGCCTGGGCAACCTAAGTCTGCAAAGTGAAGAACAAAGGTGTTAAGCACAGATCATTGAGCTGTGCTACAAATTAAATGCAAGATAAAAAGAAGTCCTACTTCGATTGTGTGGGATGCTACAGGTTCTATCTCGGTTTCTGCAAGGTAATTGGTAGCTCGGTTTGAGCAGGGCTTTTATTAGCTCGGCCTTGGCAAGCGTCTCGATATCTCGGTTGTGGAAACGGTTCTGTTTGACCGGTTGATCGTCTAGGGGGCAGCTTTCTGAGTTCCGTCTAAAAAACTAAGAAAGCTGGTTTAGCCCCAAAGGCCTAAATCGGTTGGAGTTCAGGTATCTCAGTATGCTAAGTACAAACTTGGTTCGGTTGGTTACCTCGGCTGAGGTAACGCAAGAAGTGGTTTGACTTATTAAAACTACTGGTGTAAACATGAAGTGTTAGTCCGGTTGTAAACTGACTAGACTTTTACCTAGCTTAAACAGTGTCCTAGTTCGGTTGCATCATGATTTTGGATCGAAAACCAGTTTTCTACAGGATATTACATGTACTCATGTGTTCTATTGTTAAGTTTTTTCCAGAAAAGTACAGAGCAAAGCGAAACGGAAAAAAATGTTTTGCAAAAACACAGAAAACAAAATACGAATACAAAGTAGATGTACAGTGCTTACCTGATGAAGAGGCAAGAGCTGGAGGGAGACTAACAGTTATGGAGAACACGAGCTCAGAAGTTACAAAGAGTGTCAAAATGAAGAAGCAATGGAGGCTCAGAGAAGAAAAAGTTGCAAAGTATGTCAAAATGAAGAGGCTCGTTTTAGGTAAAGGGAAAAGGGCGGGACTGTTCAAATTTCACGAAGTACGAAGACGGCGTGACAGCCGTCTTCAGTCAATCAAAGCATGCCACGTGCCATTAGAATGGAAAGCGTTTCAGTCTCTGTGATTGAAGAGACATTACTACCGGACAGCTAGAGCTCGGTGTGAAAGTAGCCCGGCTAGATAGGCCAAAAAATTTATAGCTTGGCTGGTTGACAGATAATCCCAAACATGCTAGGCAGATGGAATTAAGGGGCAATTGAGAGGGTAATTTATGTGAAAATTGGGCCGAGCTGGGTAATGGGCCGTTGTAGGCGGCAGTACAAAGGGCCGAGTAAAATGGCCATATAAGTTACTCCGGTCATGTGGATATTTTGAAGTTAGTCCGGTCCTAAGGCCGAGAAGCTAGTCCGGTCCGATAGAAGATCGAAGTTAGATCGGTCTAACGGTACTTTGGAGTTAGACCGGTCTTGGAGCTACACCGGTCATAACATGTTAATTCGGTCTAACCACGCCATGGGTTGTGCATTAGAAGCCGATGTAAGAACAGTAAAAGGAAGAGCTAGTTCGGCTTATTCTGCGGCTATGCATAGGCATGTTTACTTCGGTCATATTGGAGTTCGGCCATGAAAAAACCATCTCACTTGGTTTAAGCAGTGAGGGGGGTGTTGAAGGATAAGCATTATCTTTCAGGAATGTGAATCCTTGGAGGACTCTGCATGGAGAAGTAAAAGTCTTACTAGGATTGTGCCACACGGAACCCATAAAAGCTCACAACATCACCTTTGGAGAGGTAACACACAACTTTGCTTTCTGAATACACAGAATTTTTTGTCTAGTTGCTGACTTAGGCATCGGAGGGGTTTCCGGCACACACCCGCCGGCTAGCTCACGTTTGTGTTTTCAGGGAGTAAAGTGACGACGTTTGGAGGAGCGCAGACTTGATCAACAGGATTATACGAGAAGGTTGATTTCTTTTCCGTACAGCTACTAATGTTAGGAAGTGTCCGCAATTTTTTGTCCAAGGGTGTTTGTGATATTCTTTTCTTTGTTATAATTTATTTCACATATTTAAGGATAAAATTAGAATAAATCATGCTATCATCTTGTTTTTAACTCATCTAAAGCATATTATAAGAATTAATGGTAATTTAAATGGAAAAATTAATGAGCGATTGATCTATTAATTTCAAAAGAGAAACTTGTGGTTCAATCAGTCCCAACTTTATTTTAATAAACAAGGAAGTTCCATTGAATGAGAATTAACACATTTGATCATGTGATTTATTTTAATCACGTTTAAAAATTGTATTAGCCACGCTTAAAAAAAAAGTATATCAAATTTTTTTTATTTGTTTTACATTAATTACGTTTGAAAAATACACTGACGACCACTTTTAGAAAATGGGATTGAGGGGTAATTTGTGAAGTTGATTAAAAGTTGGCTTTTTGAATTTTTTTGGTCTTTTTGTCCTTTTGTGTGTAAAAAATATGAAATGTGATGTGACCCAAAATGGATTATGCTATGTTTGGCATCCTCTTCTTGGACTAAAATAGTCACAAAAAGACAAAATAGACTTTTTAAACAAAATATCATATCCAAATCATAATCATTTCATTTTTTCTTTTACAAAAGTCAAAAATCCAAAATGCTCATTCCAAACGAAACTTTTTAACCCCACACTAAAATAATTAAAAAATAAAAAAACCAAAAAATTAACTCACATTCCAAAAAAAAGTTAAAAGCTAAAAGTTAGCTTCTAACTGAATTGCCAAATTCTCCCCCAATTCTTCAAGGCTGAGCCATAAAGCATTTGTATTACGGCACCCAATCCAATTTTGCGACGTTATAATTTTGGTCCAATATTCTCATATGATCTCAAGCTATCAATCACTGGATACATGCACTTCAATTTTTCCATCCCTCATTCTTTCTCGTCTCCGGGTATGGCATGTCTGTCATGGCCCGAATCCACCCTTAAAATTTTGGGTCATAATCGGCCAGTAATCGGTAGATTACCGAAGCCCTCAAACGATCATACATAATATTTATGCTAATGGAGCCATAAAAGGAAGCATATAATAATGAGAAGTACATTGAGCTATGCCAATCATGAGCAAAATCATAGAGTTAACCATGCAACACAATAATGCATATACATGCCCATCAAAAATATAAGTGCCACAAGAAATTTACACATATTATTTACAAACCCAAGACCGTAATGGCAAAAGCAAAATAAGGTCAAGGTGTGGTGTGAGTTAAAGACAAAACTTCATTTCAGAGGCATGACTCGATCGCGTTACAAAATAGCTCCTGAAGTTGACTCTAGAGATGTGCTCCATGCTGTTGATCATCTACATGTGCATACATAATATTGGGTAAGCGAAACTCAATGAGTAATAATACCGTAAAGCAGTGTAAATAGATAATCATAAGATTCTCACAATGTCCATATTCATATGTTCATATATTCAAAATGCCCTTAGGCCTAATCACATAACAAGCGACCTCGGGCCCAATCATATAACAAGCAACCTCGGGCCAAATCATATAACAAGCGGCCTTGGGGCCCAACATATAACAAGCTGTGACAACCCTCACCTCTGATTAATGTTAAACTGTGACTGAGCATGATAAGTAATTGATAAGAACAAAATTCTGAATTGATTACATGAGTGTATTGTTTGTATTTGCATTTCTGTCTGTTTGACTATAGACTGATTTGTTCGTGATCTGATTTCGAACCGCAAATTGAAGGTCTTATCGGCGACCAAACCAGAAATTAATTAGTGTTATATGCTAATTAGAATTTATGTGATTTTATGATAGGTTAAATTAAAATTTGATTCGAAAGGATTAAATTAGATTAAATATAGTTAAATCACATTAGTTTGAGGTTATTACCAAATTGCCATTGAGTGGCCATTTCCTACAAACTTTGTTTGGACTTAATTGTTGCATTTCATATCATCTCCTTAGCCTTTTCTAGACCCAAACCATATGAGAGAGGAGGAGTAGAAGAAAAGGGTTGAATTCACCTAGATTTTGCTTGAACTTAGAAGATTTGAAGGTTAATTGCAAAATTGAGCTAGCACTTTTGGAATTCAAGACTTAAGGTAAAGAATTCACCTTCTTGGTTGTGAATTTAAGTTGTTCTTGCATGATTCATGGGAAAATTAGTGATCTAAGTCAAGATTTGATTTAAACAGTTGATTTGAGTAGCTAATCCATGCATGCATGCACATACTCTAGCATTTTGAGGTTGTTTTCATAAGAATTTCCACATGCATGTCTACATTTGGGTTGTAGTCCATGAATTCATCATGTTTTGGAGTTCAAACTTGCATTTGGTTATGTTTTGGAACATTGGAATCCATTAGAACACTTGCATGTGATGTTCTTGTATTGTTCTTCAAGTTTCCTTTGAATTTGTGTTCAATTGACTTACCTATGGGCTTTGATTTTACAAATTGATCTTCACGCTCGAGCGTACACTCTGAGTACATGCACTTCCGCTCGAGCGTAGGAAGTCACGCTCGAGCATGAAATGCATATGCCCGGAAGTTCATATGTTTTGTAGTTCGCTCGAGCGAGAGAATTCACGCTTCCGTCGAGCGTGAAAATCATGCATCCAGTACTTTTTCATGAGTTTACAGTCCGCTCGAGCGAGGGAAGTCACGCTCGAGCGGAGCTCCTTTGTCTACATGTCCGCTCGAGCGTAGAAGCCACGCTCGAGCGAGACCCCCTATTTCAGCAAAAATTTGAAAAGTGTTTTAAAGTGTATTTTTGCATTCTCATTCCATCCTAGGCATTCCTAGGCCAAGTTTAAGGCATCTTAATGAGGATAATGTTATAGAACCACACCTGTATAGTTAAGGGCTAAGTTATTAATCCCGAGTGTGTGTTCATTCTGCAACTGTAGGGTTGACATCCGAGGATGCTCGTTAGCTTGTCTCTAGCCCAGTGTTCTGTGAGTAACAATGTTGTAAAGATATGTTCAATAGATTATTTTCTGAATGGTCAACTGTTTTGCTTACTGAAACGTTATTGTTTAATGAATGAATGTTTGTCCTGTTTGTAAACTGTATTCGTGGCATCCATGGCAATTTACTGTTACTGTACTGTTACTGTTACTGACACAGAGATCTCTGTCGGTTCCCATGTTTGGAACCACTACTGCTACTGTTATGATGGCCATCGACTGACTTTTCGGTCTGTTAAGACCTATTGTACTGTTTTGCTATAGGATGCACGACATATGACTGTTATGGTTTCTAAGTGACTGATATGACTGTTTAATTACTGAAAGGACATTCATTCTTAACCTCTTTACATAACTGTTATTTACTGGGTTTTAGCTCACTGTTTATATATATATATATATATATATGTAGGTGTCCAACCACCGGACCAGAGCTAGGAGCGTTGGATTAGCTCTTGTTTTGTCAAGCCAACCACCGTGCCTCACCTCGAGGTTCCAAGTCCATTCAAGCTACGGCTGTTTTGGGGTATTCGGATTCACCCTTCTGTCTCTGTTTTGTAATAGATGTTATAGACTCCTACTGTATAGTTACGGCATAGGGATTGAATCCCTAACTTGTATGTATGTATATCCGATATGTAAATGTGTTTTGGTTACGAATGTGACTTGTTCATAAAAGTCTTTTTGCATTCAGACTGTCACAGCTCATTGGACACCTTTTATTTACTGTTTTGGCTTCCGCCAGCCCCTTTACTCTGTATTACTGTCATTACTGTTGAGCAGGCCTTCGGTAATCACGGATTACTGGCCGGTTACGGTGCTACACCCATAGGGGCGGGTTTGGGTCGTGACACAAGCGGCATCGGGCCTAATCATATAATAAGCAGCCTCGAGCCCAATCATATTACAAGCGGCCTCGGGGCCCAACATATAACAAGCGTCCTTGGGCCCAATCATATAATAAGCGGCCTCGAGACCAATCATATTACAAGCGACCTTGGGCCCAATCATATTACAAGCGGCCTCAGGCCCAACATATAACAAGCGGCCTTGAGCCCATGTTGCACATGTCATATAATATTAATGAAGTTCCTTCATTTCGATCAAATGATACATTTAAGTCTGATTCCAAATCAAATTAAAGCTTGTTTCAAATCACATAGTATCAAATATTGCTTACCAAACCTTTTATCAAACCTTTCATAACTCCAAGTCGTAGCGGAGTACTCGAAGGCCTTAATTAACTTATTGAATTACCATACAGGACAATCGTCAAATGTTGACATCATACAGAACATTTATCGCGAATCATTAGCTTATGCAAAACGTCTAAGACGGATCATAGACAAATAACAATTATTGAGGGTCAAAGTATATTTTCCCACTTTATTATAATCATTGCTCAAAACGAAACTGAATCATTCTTATCAAAACATTCTTTCAAAAACTTGCCCTAACATAATTGCTCTGAAGATTTCAAGTATATTTTATTATTTCGAAAACACTCGTCAAAGAACATAATTTATACAAAGCATAAGTTTCACAATTCCAAAGTATTTCATATGAAAATACCGTTACAAAGAAATTACTCACAGCACTTGGTCGGATGATACTCCTTAACAACTCAGCCTGCAGAAACATAACCAAGAATAACATTTCAAAATACATTGCCTTCAATTCACTCAATTGATTTATTCATTACATATCCATTTAATCATTTCCCATTCTGTAATCCCTCTTAAGTGTTTAATGCTAAACTTCTCTGCATGTGATTCATGTATAAAGCTTGTGTCAAAGATGTACTTTAAACAGCCATAAATGTTCATGACTTAAATTTATGTTTCCTACAACAATCTCATATATTTTTCATTGAAAGTATCATGTTTACATATTTAAGGTCCAAGAAAATAGTAAGAAGCGAAAGGAAACAGTTAGGGTAGGAAATGACATGAAATGGTTAAAAGAAAATAAACAACCTTTACTAATTTGAACATATCTATTTGTGTACTTAGAATTTGGATGTGAGATACCACCATTAGAAACTACAATTCAAGGGCTTGAATTTAGGCTTAAGAATCGCTTAAAACAACGTCCGGATGAAGGAGATATGCCTTTTTGAAGTTGGGCTGAAACAGGGATTCTGCACGTGTGGAAGTCTTCACTGCTCATGCAGTCCAAATTTGTTCAAGCGGAAAAATCGGCCGCTCGAGTGCCAAAGGAACAGAGTGAAAACCTCTTTTTTTTTTCATGCTCCATTCGTGCGGTGCCCATGGTTGCTCGTGTGGTCTGGGCAAAATCAAACAGTTCGAAAATGGTACAAAAATGGAAACTTTCCAAACTCATTTCTAACCCCAAATTCATGCAAAACTAACCAAAAAACACGATATACTAGCATGATACTAGTGTAATTTCACATCAAACATGTCAATCTTGCCTCAACTTTAGATTTATGGTCTCATCAGTTTCTTATATTCATAAACTACATGGACAAGTTCAATACACATACAAACATGGTGAATCTTTCAACAAATCTTGGTTGTATAAACCATCTAGAGTTTGTTTCATGGATCAATCACAAGAATGAACTCAAATCAAACAAAAATGAGGAGATTAAGGTTCAATTTCATACATTTAGCTCAACTATTACATATCTCAAAACCCTAGTTCAAAATTCCCAATTTCCTCTTAATTTCAAGCAAAAGATGAGATATACATAAGATTTCAAGTAGATTAACATACCTTAGTTCAAATTTAGGATTTGCTCTTTGAATCTCTATCAAAATCCTAGCTTTCCTTTTTCAACTCTCTCTAACTCACTCTCTAGAGCTCTCCTCCAAAAATGAAGAACAAAAGGGGATAAACATATATAACTTAACTTATAAATCTTAATTTATTCATTATGAATCATAATTTTTCAAAATTTCACCGTAAGCTCTATAAATCATGCTAATCACATATATGAAATCGGTTTTTGTTTATCGCGCTTCTAAGGCCTTCAATCTTCAGTTCAAAGTTCCAATTGTGATAGATATTCCTACATTTGACAAATATTATTTTAAATTCACATAATTCATATACTTAAACTTGCAAATTAATATCAAACACATAATCACTTGCATAATTAAGCATAGGACGAGTTGGGTTATCACAATGTTCAAAGACGCAAGATGAATGCATAAATCTAACAAACCATTATCGATTCACATTACAAAATGTAACCAATTGTTAACTTACAATCATTAAATAAACTTCAGACCCAATTGTGAAGATTAGTTTTGGAATTTATACAAACATTTTTTCTACTCTTTACCCTTTTAGTGGTCACTGGCATTTAGCAGACTTACCACCGGCATCCACCGTGACCTCCTTTCTAAATCCTTCACCAAACCCTTCATTATTTAGGTCTATTTTTGACAACTAGAAAAAAAGTTAATTTTTTGGTTTATTTTTTTTAATTATTTATATATATATATATATTTAAAAAATATGTAAAAAGGCATAGAGATGAAATAACTCAAAAAAGTTAAGGGTGTGTTTGGTAACGTTTATGTTTTCAGTTTATATTTACAAAAATTTTATAAATTGGTTTTTGTTTATTTTTAGAAAAACATAAACTACAAACGCGTTTGGTAATTGACAAAATGTTTAAAAAATTTTAAAAATATAAAAAAGAGTGAGAAATGGCAAGTGGTGGGAAGTGGCGGCGGAAGACGGTGGTGGAAAATGGTGATGGTGGGTAGTGGGTAGCTGGTGGTTATAAATGGTGGCGGGTGGGTGGGTGGGTGACGGTGGCGGGTGGTGGGTGGTAGCGAGTGGGTGGTGGTGGTGGCGGATGGCAGGTGGTGGTGGGTGGTGGCGGGTGGTGGTGGTAGGTGAGTGGCTGACGGTGGCGGGTGGTAGTGAGTGGGTGGTGGTGGTGGTGGCGGGTGGTAGGTGGTAGTGCAGGTGGATGGCGGATGGCGGGTAATGATCGGTGGTGACGGGTGGGTGGTGGGTGGTAATGGTGGACGGGTGGGTGACGGTGGCGGGTGGTAGGTGATAGCGAGTGGGTGGTAATGGTGGTGGTGGTGGTGGGTGGTGAGTGGTGGTGGCAGGTGGGTAGCAGTGGCGGGTGGTCAGTGGTAGCGAGTGGGTAGTGGTGGTGGTGGGTGGTGGGTGGTGGTGACAGGTGGGTGGCGGGTGGGTGGTGGGTGGGTGGTGGGTGATGATGGTGGTGGTGGTGGTGGTGGTGGTAGTAGTAGTAACGGGTGGGTGGCAGGTGGCTGGTGGTGGCGGGTGGCTGGTGATGGCAGGTGGTGGATGGTGGTGGTAGGTGGGTGGTGAGTGGTGGTGGCAAGTAGGTGGCGGGTGGTGGTGGCGGGCGGTGGATGGTAGTGGCGGGTGGATGACAAGTGGGTGGTGGCGATGGTGGTGGCGAGGGATGGGTGGTGGTGGAGAGTGGGTGGCAGGTGAGTGGTGGCTGGTGGGTGGCTGGTGGGTGGTGGTGGCGGGTGGTGAGCGGTGGCGGCAAGTGGGTGGTGAGTGCTGGTGGTAGGGGGTAGGTGGTGGTGGCGGAAGACGGTGGTGGCGGAAGACGGTGGTGGAAAATGGTGGCGGGTGATGGCTAGGGTTGGGTGGGGAAAAAAAAAACTGAAAACTCAAAATGAAAACACATTTTTTGTGCTTTCATTTTTTGGCCAAATTTATAAACTGAGACCACTGATTTATAAATAAAAAATTTTATCAAACAAGTTTTTACTTGAATTTTTTAAAATTTTATAAATATAAATAGAAAACTGAAAACGTAAGTGTTACCAAACGGTAACTAATAAATTGATTTTTTTCTTAGTTATCAAAATAAGCCTTACTCGTCAAGGGAGCTTGAGAACGCTAGGAAAATCAAAAAAAACAAAAAAAATCAGATCAGAGGGATGTGGAGAGATAATTTCATTGGGTTCATTGCTTCTAACAGATTTTGTTGGTGAGGAGAGGAAGAAAAGAACCTTTTAGGCAGTCGGATCATTAGATTTGTGTTCCTTAGTTCTCAAAAAATAAATTGGTGATGTGTCAGGCAATCAGTGGCACTCTGTAAAACCACTCTTTTACTGGTAGATCATGTATAATGTAAACTCTAATGTTGTGTTTGGTTAGAAAATTTGATAAAGGATTTGAAAAGGAAAATGAAAAAGGTTGGTGAAATGTGAATAAAACATGCATATATTTCACATAGTTTCACACACTTTTTCCCTTTTCCTTTCTAAATTCCTCCTTAAATCTTCAAACCAAACACAGCATAAGAAAATACGCTAATCACATTTCACGTTTGAAAAAAAGTATATTAATGATTTTTATTTGTTTTATATTAGTCACTTTTAAAAAATACACCTGTTACGTTTGGAAAAAATACATTAAATTTTTTTTTAATTGTTCTGTATTAACCACGTTTGGAAAATGTAGCCATGTTTAGAAAATACACTAAGGAATTTATTAGCCACAATTGAAAAATGTAACACATTCAATAATATATATAAAAAAAACCCAAAAAATGAACCCAACAATTAATAAGGATAAAATGTCTTAACGGAACATAATAATATATTAAATAGAATTTTATAGAATATATTTCTAAATGAACAAAACTTACCGGTCTATAAATAAAAATAAAAATAAAAAGTTCATGAATTTTTAAAATGAGATTTTCAAATAATTTATCAAGAAGGTTTATATTTTTCCAAGTAAAAAACAAAGTCCATACGCTTTAGGCAAGGATATTTTAGGATATTCTACTTTTTTTTCTTTTTCTTTTTCTTTTTGGTAACTCGGATATTCCATTTTAGTCCTTTCAACATAGTTCTAAAGATTTTTGCTTTCGGATACAATTCTAAGCCTCCGTTTGGAAAGTGGGTTGGCTTTTTGGTTTTTTGACTTTTTTGGCTATTTTAGCCCGGGCTAAAAAGCCTGGTTTGGGAAGGATTTTTTGATTTTTTTGATTTTTTGACTTTTTGGTGAGGTGTCTCCATGTTAAAAGACCAAATTGCCCTTCAAGTTGTTTCTCTCTCTCTCTCTCTCTCTCTCTCTCTCTAATTCCTTGAAAACGCCTCTGCTGACTCCAACATTGCTGCAGCACACAGCGATTACTTCATCGTTCTTCTTCTGCGTCTTCCACCCAACTCTCTCCGCAAATTCCAGCATCCTCTCATTCTGATCCTGCGTGAATTTCGTTCTATGTCTCTTCCGCCCATTTGGGTTACCCATTCCGGATGAATTTACCGGTCTATTTTCCGTCGGTACTTGCCCCGATAACCTGGCACTGAGAGCGAGGAGCATGTGGGGTGCTGATGGATAGTCGGCGGAGGAGATCGGTAGTGGAGATGCTGAATTTAGACTGCGCGGTAGCACCGGAGGGTGGTGGCGGTGCTGCGGTTGGTACTCGATGACGTGTTGGGCGGTGGAGGGTGGTGGTAGGTCTTCCGGCTCGCGGCGGTGGAAATTGCGGTGGCAGTCGTAGGCGGCGAATTTTAGCGAGGTGGGGTCGGTGGAGATGGAGGTGGGGGAGGGCATGAACTCGCCGCAGCCGTCAACAGCGTGGTTCTTGAAACATTCCTTGTAAGCAGCCACCGCAGGTGGCGGCGGCGGCGGCGGTGGGCCATTCAGGTGGCGATGGCGATGCCGGTGGTTGTGGGGGCAGCTGTGGCAGTGTCCATGGATGAAACATCAACAGAAAGCTGATTAGAATTAGGGTTTGGGTTTTGCTCAAAACAGTGAGGGTATTTTGGTAAATTTACCCCAATAAGGGTATGAACTTGCCCATGATTTTTGTTTTGTCTCCATATGACTACATTAGCCTTTTTTGTCGGGACATGGCTAATTTAGCCTGAAGTTGCCTTCCCAAACACACGCTAAAGTGATTATAAATTTATCGAGATGCGTTTGGAAGATTTATCACCTTAAAAATATATTTAAATTTATCTTATTTAAATTTATATTTCAATAAATAAAACACGAGTACGGTTAGATTTGACAATTATTTTCTTAGTTTTTATTTTTCATTTTTTAAAATGTAAATATTAAAGAAGTTGATGCATTTGATAAGTGATAAAAGAAAATTTTTAAAGTTTTTATTTTAAGAGAGAAATTATCACATTTTTCATACCAAATGTGGAGCCATAAACTATCAATATGTCATAGTAGTTAGATTTAATTTTTATCAAGTCCTATAAAAAATAAGTAAGGTAAACTACCAATAAATACTAATAAAATCGTCGCTAAAAATAATTTTTTATAACGATTTTTTACATGTCGTTAAAAATTAATAATTAGTGACTTTGTTTTGTCACGGATATTATAAATTATAGTTAAAACTTATAATTAGTAACTTTTTGTGATAATTTTTTTAAATTGTCACTGAAAATTAAAAATTAGTGACTTTTTTTGTAACAATTTTTTTAAATTATCGCTGAAACTTATAATTAGTGACTTTTTTGTGATAAAATTTTAAAATTGTCATTGAAAATTAACAATTAGTGAATTTTATTAATAATATTTAATAAAAAAATGTCATTAATTATCATAAAACTTATTAAATAATAAATTTACCTATTAAGAGTTACACGTAAATCCCTCAATTAGTAAACTAGTGGTTGCTCCATTTGGTGAGATTCTTTTAAAAAATGATTTTTATTTTTATTTATTTTTTTCTTTTGTCAAATCTCAAACGAAACCCAAAACCTGGGTTTGGCTGGCTTATTTAGCCAATTTATTTATTTATTATTATTTTGGGGAAATTAAAAAAAATCTCAGAATTTGATTTTTATAATAAAATAAATCTTAATTTTTTAATTTATCAATTCAAACACTAAATTTTTTTTTATTTTTAATCTAAACTATTTACTTATTTGCGTTCAGTAAAATTGATCGAAAAATGTGTATTTCAATCATTAAACTCAATAAAAAGGGTGTGTTTTATGTGTATCTATATCAAGTTTAATAACTAAAATACTATTTTTCTATCGATTTTACTTAACAAAAATAGGTCAATTATTTAGATTGAAAACAATTTAAAAAAATATAATTTAAACTGAAAAAATTAAAAATTTATTTTATTAAAAAGTTCAAATTCTGAGGGGTTTTTTTTATTTTTGTTTTTTTTCTCGTAATTATCCTCCCTCCCCCCCACCCCCCTTTTTTTCTAGGCAAGCTGAACAGTTCAAATCAATGTTTTAAAAACCAAATTGGTGAGCGAAATCGGAAAAAAGATTGTGTAGATGGGTTACCGATTCAACTGTCGGGTTGAATTGGAATCGAACTGTGACGTTATAAATATATTAAAATTGTATTTAAATAAAAATATAAGTAATAAAATTATAAATTAAAAAATTGAAAATATCAAATTATCTTAAATATTTCTCCTAATAATATATTTTTAAATATTATTAATTTTAATTTTGGAATAAGAAACCAAATATTCAATATTCCCTCCATAGGATTTTAATTAAAATAATTTGATTGAAAGAAGAGCAAAAATTTTAGAGGAATGTCAAAATTTCAAGTCTCCTTCCAATAAATGTGACTGAATTAAATCCTACATGGATTTCTTAAGTTTTTTTTGAAAGAATTTTTTTGTTATAAACAGGTAAAGATTTTCACAATAATTTCAAGCTTTTAATAGGATTTGTCACAAAATGAGGCCTTTGAAAGAGAGTTTCTAATTAAAATTTTCTTATATATATATATATATATACTAGATTATCACTCGTGCTATGCACGGAATAATTATAGATATTTATATTTGTTTTAGATTTTTTTTAACATATAAATTATGTTTTTAAAGATTTTTTATAAAAATAATTTAACAATCTTATCACTAACTATAGTGTAGGGGAGAAGTTGAAAAGGGTACTGCAGTAACTATACACAGATTGTATCTATAATTATTTGTATGAAGAAATTTTAAATGTTGATAAGGAAATTTTGATCAAATCAATAAATACAGGCATGTGAAAAGACATGTGGATTGGAAAAAGTTAATAAATGCTGATAAAGGAAATTTGACCAAATCAATAAATGTTGAGTTTTTTTTTTTTTAAATAAAAAATTCAGAAAATTCAGATTGGGATATTGAAGCCCCCACAGGTTTTGGGGGGTTAAAAACCCCCTTTTGCTTAATATATAGTATAGATAATAATAACAAAGAAAAAAAGGTACAAAATATCAAAATTTTTAATTTTATCAACCCTATCAGTTTACCTGACCCGGGGTAGACCAGTTTGGTGGTCTAACCACTTATTTTTCTGGTTCTCTCTAAATAGGTTGGTTTTTGGAATGAAACGATTTAGATGGTATATCCAAATCGAAACCCTAACTGGTCAACGGTTCAACTGATCGAACCGACCTGTCCAATTTGATTTTTAAAACCTTGGCTCAAATAACTTAGATCTTATCCAAATTGAATAGAAGCTTTAACTTTTTCAAGCTTTGATCTTATCGAAAAGAATGGTTTTTATTTTTTATCAAATAAATGACTAAATATCTCATATGAGTGTCCATGGGTGTGGGATATCCATATGAGACATTTGATCATTTATTTGATAGAAAATTTGAAACCTATAACATTTTCTAATGAATAAAGTAATGTTAGGAAATCAAATTTTTTAACAAATAAATGACTTAATGTCCCATACTTGATAGACCTCACATTGACATGAGACATTTAATTATACATTTAATAAAAAAAATAATATCCCTAACATTCCTCATATTCACTTCAGCACATTTGGGTCTGTGAGCTTTTTAGAAAGAGTTCGGATCTTCGGCCGCTGTTTCTTGCCGCGGTTCCTGCGGCGAGACAAAAACGACGTCGTTTTTGATTATTTTATTTTATTTTATTTGGTACTCCCTCTTTTCTCTTCTCTGTCACCTAACCAAACCTAACAGAGAGACGTGAACTGAGAGACGAAGAAGAATGACGGCGAAGGAGATGACTCCGGTGGCCACGCGACGGCGGCGAGGTGAGATTGCAGCGGCGATGAGTTTTGTTCCACAACCCTCACCATCATTCTCATTTGTTTCTGTTTTATATGTTATATATATAAATATATGTATATATATATATCTATATATATCTATAGATATATGAATTTGTTGAGTTTGTTGAAGAAATACCAGCATAGAGTGTAATAAAATACCAGTTGAAGAAAATCCCTTGATCTCTCGCCTCGTCAAATTGCTCGGCTCCCATTGTTGCTACTGTGAAGCGAGTGCCCTCATCATCATTCTCATTTGTTCATTAATATAAAGTTGTTCCCGTTTTTTTTTTCTTCTTCAATTTGAGTGGAATTTGTTGTTGATTTTTTAAAGAGTAATGCTAGGGACACCAAATTTTCTACCAAACAAATGACCAAATGTCTCACATGGGTGTGGGGTCCGCAATTTTGTAGGCCCCACACCCATGTGAGACATTTGGTCATTTATTTGGTAGAAAATTTGAGACTTCTAGCATTTTCCTTTTTTAAATGGGTTTGATAAGTAGTTTGGTTTCTTGAGTTTTATGGATTTAATGATTTAGGGTCATCGATATCAGATTTTTTTGATCTGATGAAAGGAAAATGATGAATTGATTTGATAAATTTTTGCAAATTAGGGATTTTGATTTGATAATAAATTTTGTAGACAGATCCATGGAAGAATCCATGGCGATGATGGTGTCGAGAATGTTGTTGGTGTGATAAGCGAGGTCTCTGACTTGGTGAACCCAGGTTTGGAGTTCTAAATCAGTGTCTTCAATTGCATTAGCAATTCTCAAGAAGGCACTCATGCTCTGAATCTCATCTCTGATGAGCACAATTTTTGCCTGAACTCCACCCATTGATTTCAACACTTCTTTAACCAAGCTTGAAAGTTTTTTGTGCAAAATGGTCACTGCACTTTCTGCCATTGTTAATGGAGAGAGAGAGAGAGAGGGAGGAGTAGAGGAGAGAGAAGCTTCAAAGTGTTTGCCTACCCAAGTTGAGTCCAAATCATCTGCTGTTTGGAAGTGAAGAAACATTTCCAAAAGATTTGATTCAACAACTGTTTGATGAAGTCAGACAACCTCCACCTCAAAGGTTAGAGAAGAGAAAACAAGGAGACCCAAAAAAAAAAAAAAAAAAAAAAAATTGAAAAATGACATTGTTTTTGTCCCGCCACAAGAACCGCGACAGGAAAGAACGACCAAAGATCCGGATTCTTTTAGAAATTGATTTAGGGTAATGCTAGGGACACCAAATTTTCTACCAAACAAATGACCAAATGTCTCACATGGGTGTGGGGTCCGCAATTTTGTGAACCCCACACCCATGTGAGACATTTGATTATTTGTTTGATAGAAAATTTAAAACCTCTAACATTTTCCATTGATTTATTGGCTTCTCATAGAAAATATCAACTTCTTTTACCTATCCAATTTGAATAGTGTTCATTGGATTATGGCACAAGTCCATCGGTAGAATTTTATGTTTTGAGCCTTTCGAAACACATGGCTTGATACTAGTCAATTTGATTTTGTACACGTGGAAAATGTGTCTTTAAACTTCAACTTCAATGTGTACTTAAACTTATGAAAAATGATTAGTAAACAGAAAATCTATATAGAAATACATTTAAAATTACATATTAATGTTATTTTTGAAATTATGAAAATAAAAATAGATGTTTGTGTAAATTACATTGATTAACCCAAAAGTTTATAAAAAATAAAATAAGCCCTCACAAATTTAATATAATTACAGTGAAACTATCAACCCATAAATAACCTAAAATATCCAAGTTAACAAAAAAAAAAAAAAAGAAAAAAAAAAGAAAAGAAAGAAAGGTGGAATGTCCTAAAATATCCATGCCTAAAGCGTATGGACTTTGTTTTTTAATTGAAAAAATATAAACCTTCTAAAAAAATTACTTGAAAATCTCATTTTAAAAATCCATGATTTTTTTTAAAAAAATTTTATAGACCGGTAAGCCTTGTACATTTAGAAATATTTTCTATAAAATTATATTTAATATATTGTTGTGTCACTCCCATATCTAATATTATAATTTAGGTTATACTTAAGGATGAATGTGTCACACTAGGCTTTTTTTTTTTTTTTTTTTTTTTAATAGGCAAAATAATTTTAAAATTTGATGTATTAGTCAACATATAATCTTCTATTTCAGAAATACATCATTTTTTATATTTTTTTTCAAAACTTCAAACTTTCATCCTAACATGAACCACAATTCCCTCTTCCACCTTTTCCACCACCTCCCTCTGCCGCAACTTTCCTTTTCATCTCTCTATCTTTTTAAGCAACATGTTTAAGCCACCAATCACGTTCAATAATAGTCGTTCGAGCAAAAATTATTTATTTGATGATTGATATCTAAATAAATAATATTGATTCAATGGTTGATATTTGAATGGTAACAATTGATTTGGCGCTAGTACTTTGAACAATGAGAGAGAGTCTAGTTAGGATTTGGAAGAAGCTGGCTACATTGGGATTGGGTGAGGAATAACAACAGAAGGAGAAAATGATGGATAGTTATCAATGGCTATCGGTGTGGCTTGATTTTGGTGATTTGGAGATAACATTTTAGGATAAAAAGATGTGAATATTTTAATAATTTTATTTTGAAATAAAATTATAGTTAATTTTCCCAAATCCTAACTACACTCTCTTTCATTGTTCAAAATACTAGCGCTAAATCAATTGTTACCATTCAAATATCAATCACGGAATCAATATTATTTATCTAGATATCAATAATCAAATAAATAATTTTTGCTCGAACAACTATCATTGAACATATTTGGTGGCTTAAACATGTTGCTTAAAAGATAGAAAAATGAAAAAGGAAAGTTGCGGCAAGAGAAGGTGGAAAAGGTGAAAGAGAGAAAATCAAATAAATAATTTTTGCTCGAACAACTATCATTGAACATATTTGGCCTGTGTTTAGCAAGTGGGTTTGCGGGTTTTTTTGGCTATTTTAGCCACAAAAAACAAAATAGGCTATTTTAGCCATAACAAACAAAACATCACATCCAACCCATAATCATCACATTCTTCTCTCATAAAAAAATTCAAAAAAGCCAAAAAGTCAAAAAGCCCCTCCCAAACCAAGCTTTTAAGCCCAGGCTAAAATAATCAAAAAAGTCAAAAAGCCAAAAAATTAATCCACTTCCCAAACGGAGGCTTGATGGCTTAAACATGTTGCTTAAAAGATAGAGAAATGAAAAAGGAAAGTTGCGGCAAGAGAAGGTGGAAAAGGTGAAAGAGAGAATGGTGGCTGATGTTAGGATGAAAGTTTGAATTTGAAAAAAAAAAAAAAAAAGGTATTTTTGAAATAGAAGATTATATGTTGACTAATACATCAAATTTTAAAATTATTTTGCCTATAAAAAAAAAAACTAGTGTGACGCATTCATCCCTAAGTATAACCTAAATTACAATATTAGTTATGGGAGTGACACAATAATATATTAAATAGAATTTTATAGAAAATATTTCTAAATGAACAAGACTTACCGGTCTATAAAAAGAAAAAGAAAAAGAAGTCATCTTTTAAAATGAGATTTTCAAGTAATTTTTCCAGAAGGTTTATATTTTTCCAAGTGAAAAACAAAGTCTATACGCTTTAGGCATGGATATTTTAGGATATTCCACTTGTGTTTTTTTTTTTTTTTTTTTTTTTTTGGTAACTAGGATATTCCATTTTAGTCCTTTTTGACATAGTTCCAAAGATTTTTGCTTTCCAATACAATTCTAGAGTGCGTATAAATTTATGTAGATGCATTTAGAAGATTTAACACCTTAATTTTATGTTTAAATTTATCTTATTTGAACAATGAGAGGATTAGAACGTTAATAAATAAAACACGAGTAGGGCTAGATTTGACAATTATTTTCTTAGTTTTAGTTTTATTTTTATTTTTATTTTTATTTTTATTTTTATTTTTATAAAATGTAAATAGTAAAGTAGTTGATGCATTTGATAATTGATAAAAAAAAAAAAAAAAATTACTTTTTGTTAAGGACATATTTAATGGGCCATTTTTAAGTTTTTATTTTAAGAGATAAATTATCACATTTCCCTTACCAAACGTGGAGCCTTAAACTACCAATAAGTTTTAATAGTTGGATTTAATTCTCATCAAATCCTATTGAAAATAAGTCTTAATAAAATCGTCACTAAAAGTAATTTTTTGTAATGATTTTTTGTATAGAATAAAGATTAGGACCCCCTTTCCCCTACTCCCTTTTGACCCCTTTTCTTTTTTGATTGGTCACTTTTTCTTTTTCTTTTTTTTCTCCTCCTCCAATCACCACCCGCCATGTGTGTGTGGGGTGGTGGTAGTTGAAGTTTGAGGGGGTTTAAATCATTGCTGTTTTTGTATATATCTCTAAAAATTAATAATTAATGACTTTGTTTTGTCACAGATTTTATAAATTATCGTTAAAACTTACAATTAGTGACTTTTTTGTGACAAATTTTTTAAACTGTCTCTGAAAGTTAAAAATTAGTGACTTTTTTGTGACGACTTTTTAAAATTGTCTCTAAAACTTATAATTAGTGACATTTTCTGTGATTAAATTTAAAATTATCATTGAAAATTAACCATCAGTGACTTTTTTTTATAGTGTTTCATGAAAAATACCATTAATTATTATAGAATCTATTGAATAATAAATTTATCTATTAAGATCTATACGTAAGTCACTCTATTAGTAAACTAGTCTTTGCTCTATTTGGTGAAATTCTTTTAAAAAATGGTTTTTATATTTATTTTTTATTTCTTTTATCAAATGTTTCTATTTTAGTCAAACTAAACCCAAAACTTGGGTTTGGCTAGCTTATTTAGCCAATTTATTTATTTATTATTTTTTTGGGGAAATTAAAAAAAAAATCTCAGTATTTGATTCTTATAATAAAATAAATCTTAATTTTTTAATTTTGTCGATTTAAATATTAAATTTTTTATTTGTTTTAATCTAAACTATTTGCTTATTTGTGTTCAGTAAAATTAATCAAAAAATGTGTATTTCAATCGTTAAACTCAATAAAAAAGGTGCATTTTATGTGTATCTATATCAAGTTTAATAATTAAAATACTATTTTTTTTTATCGATTTTACTTAACAAAAATAGGTCAATGATTTAAATTGAAAATAATTAAAAAAATTATATTGTAAATTGAAAAAGTAAGTTGCTCCTTTTTCATGGGAATTTACCTTGTCACAGAGATGCACGTAGGAACAGAACAAATTTCATATATCTCTTTTCTACTCAAATTTAGAAACAGTACTAGACGTTTTTCCTGTTCTTCTCTCTTTCCTTTTTCAACTCTCCTTTATTCAAGCAAGTCATCTAATAAGGCTTCAATACTCTACTGAGACGATGATGGGTTGTCAAGAACGTAGAGAAGGTAGGATAGGTACTTGATTAAATCTAGTATTGATTTAAACTAAGCTCAAAACAATTTTAAATGAATTGAGTTTGACCGGTTTAGGTTTCGGTCTAAATGTACCCTTAAATTGATTTCTTTTAATATTGGTCAAACCTTGGTTGAACCAATCAACCTAGCACCTGCTCGAGCAGACCAAAAATTGGCACTTGCTTCAAAAAATAAAAAATAAAAAATAAAAAATAAAACTCCCAATTTTGAACACAAGATCTTAAGTAAGATGCTTGATTACTTTCCACCAAGCCATAATGCTCCTTGTTGATACATGTATCATATATTTTATTTAATGTATTCATTATTTATATTTTTATCACGTTTTTCCAGACATCATGTATGATTAATATATTTTAAATAAATGTATTTTAAATTTTATATAATTACTAAATAATTTTAATATATTTATAAAATAATTATCACATCATAATTTGATCCGATAATTGAACCAGTAATCTGACCATCTGATTCATTTTCTGCTTCACTCATTGGATCGGTTTTTAAAACATTACTTAGTTCAATGCATGAAAATACCTTCTTCGCTGATCAAGTTCACAAATGTTCTGATTTTGGGCCTGGATTTGACTTCAATTGGGCGGAAAATGAAGAGAGGCCTAGCCTATATTTTGACAAGCTATTGGATCGGCCTGTCCCAAATCATGACCCAAATAGAGTGGGCCGTGTTCTTAGTTTTTTGTTTGGTTGTTTCGTCCAATTGGATCCTTTTGGCAGGTAAAAGATGTAAAATAAAAAATTTAAAACAAATGTTGAATTTAATATTTTAATATTTTAACTTTATTATATTTTAAAAATTAATTAAATGCCTTAATAAGGGTAGGTTTGGAGAGAGGAAAACCCGCCCCTATTCTACTTTTTCATCGGTGGTAGAGAAAAACGTAGAAGGGGGAAAATACAACAATTGTCATCCAGACCAATAGTGTATTGATGATGGAGACGTAATCCTCATAGAAACTTTCTACAACTCTCTCTCTTTTAATAATTCCATCAAGCTTGAAAATGGTTCTTCAAGCTGATGCAAGCGATTATTATTAAAGTGTAATTATTCTTACAAAAGATAAGAATGACAAAAAAAATATTTTTATAAATATAAGAGTGGTGGTGCTTTGGTACCTCAGATATTCTTTTGGATGTAGATTATTAAAATTTAAAACCTTGGCTTATACAAGTACACCAAAACAAAGTCATGTTTTGAGTTGTTCTAACTAAAGGTGACAATTTGAAACTGGCCCGACAGGGACCCAATCTCCCGATCTCGATTTGAATAGTTTTTCTCTGAAAAATACCCTCAACAGGACGGGGATGGTATTTAAAAAGTAATCCTCGATCAATTTCGGGCCGGGAACGATGATAAATAACCAATCCCCGGCCCCAGCTTGGCCCCGCCCCGTTTGTCCCTGACTTAATATATATATATATATAAAATATACTTTTTATATATTGTTTCTCTCTCTCTCTCTCTTTCATTTCATATTTGCACACTCTCTCTCTTCCCTCTATTCTCTCTCTCGTTCTCATCCTCACCGTCTCACATCTCTCTCTCTCCCTCTCACTCACTCAGAGTCTCTCTCACTCTCGTACCTCTCCTCCCATCAATGCCACCGCCTCTATCGCCTCGCACCGCCGTCCTTCTCCGTTGTTCATTGCAACCACCGTCGTCCACTTCCGTCGTTCATCGCCTTCGTCCATCATAGCCATCGTCGTCTACCTTCGTCACAGTCACCATCGCCGATCGCAGCCTCCGTCGTCCACCTTCGTCGTAGTCACCATCGCCGACTCAAATCTGTTTGATGACACACAGATCTCAAATCTGTGTTGATTGATGATGCACACTCAGATCTGTCTCTATTTGTCTATTTATTTATTTTTTTTGGTAGTTGATGCATAGAGTGTTGATGATGATTTTGTTGTTGATAATTTTATCTCCACTTCTTATTGATGATTTTTTTTATGTTGTTTTTGATGATTTTGTTGATGTTAAAAGTTGTTGATGATGTTGAAACAGATTTGGGCAGGGAATTTTCGGGGTTGGGAAAACCCGATCCCCGTTAGGGGGCGGGGATGGGGACGGTGACAGGTTCCCTGTCGGGGATCGGGGCCGGGACTAGGGAATTTTTTACCATTGGGGATCGGGGACGATGAGTGTGATCCCCGGCCCTACCCTACCCCGCCCCATTGCCATTCCTAGTTCTAACTTCAAAATGAGTCCATTGTTTTGTTTATTTATACTACTAACAACACTTGGTGTAGTTATCTCACTAGTCATTATATATAGGGATAACAAATTTGTTAGTTTGATATAAGACTAATTTTTTGGGAAGTGATTGGGTACGTAAGGTGCATATTATATGTATTTGTGTAAATTTTTACAATAATACATAAGTTATCTCAGAAAATCGTGTAAGTCCTCACAAATATACGTAAGTTGCGATTGTTCAAATTTTTATGAATTAACTTACATATATTTGTAAAAACTTATGTGATTTTATGAGGTAACTTATGTATATTTGTGAGAACTTACATAAGTACATATGATGTGTACTTGCACACTTAAGAATTACCCTTTTTTATTTGGTTAAACTTTTGAAATAATTGGTATTCTAACATGGTTTCAAAACACTACAAAGTCCTATGTTCAATTTACATCATCACTACTAATGTTAGGAGTGTCCGCATTTTTTTGTCTAAGGGTGTTTGTGATATTCTTTTCTTTGTTATAATTTATTTCACATATTTAAGGATAAAATTAGAATAAATCATGCTATTATCTAGTTTTTAACTCATCTAAAGCATATTATAAGAATTAATGGTAATTTAAAAGGAAAAAATTATGAGTGATTGATCTATAAATTTCAAAAGATAAACTTGTGATTTACTTTATTTTAATGAATACGGAAGTCCCATTGAATGAGAATTAACACATTTGATCATGTGATTTACTTTAATTACGTTTGAAAATTGTACTAGCCATGCTTTAAAAAAGCTATATTAATTTTTTTTATTTGTTTTATATTAATTACCTTTGAAAATACACTGATGACCACTTTTAGAAAATGGGATTGAGGAGTGATTTGTGAAGTTGGTTAAAATTTGACTTTTTGAATTGTTTTGATTTTTTTGTCGTTTTGTGTAAAAAATGTGAAAGGTGATGTGACTCAAAATAGATTAGGCTAGTTTGCATCCTCTTTTTCGGCTAAAATAGACACAAAAAGACAAAATAGACTTTTTAGCCCAACAAAATAAAATATCACATCTAAATCATAATCATTTCATTTTTTTTCTCACAAAAGTCAAAAAGTTAAAAAATCAATTTCAAACAAAGTTTTTTAAGCCTAGACTAAAATAATCGAAAAACTAAAAAATTAAAAAATCAACCCCCTTCCTAAAAGAGAGTCCGGATCGTCAGTCGCCTTCCCCTGTTGCCCTTCCTGCGGCGCCCTAAAATGACAACATTTTGGGACCAAATTTCAATTAAAAAAAAAAAAAAACAGAGACAGAACTGTTGTTTACAGTTCATGCTTCTCCAGTGTGCATCTTCCCCAACAGCTCCAACGACCCCCCTAACCCTCCTCCCCCAGCCACATCACCCTCTCTTTGCTTTTCTTTTTCCTCCTTTCTTTCTTCTTCTAGATCTAGGGAAAAAAAAAATAGAGGGAAAGGAGAATCTGGTAGGTTTAATTGAGAGAGAAGTTAGAGAGAGAAAATGAAATATGCTATTATTGTCTCATCTTCCATTTCCAAGAGCCTATTATTGTCTCATCTTCCTCCACTTCGACTCTTTAAAGCAGAAACACAAAATTTGGTAGATGTAAACAAAGTATAACGCAGCGGAATAAATATTATGGTCATACCTTTCAATCAGAGTCTGAATTGAAGAATCTCGTGGGTAAATCACGTGTTTCCTGAATCTAATCAATCAACCCAGCAGTGGGGTGATATTACAATAGTGAATATCACCCACACAAACCACAGTGCAAATGGCTTTGATCGTTATTTTTTGGGAGAGAGTCAGTATATGGGAAAAACTCAAATCATACGTTGTTTTTCTCTTAATCACCCATAACCCATATACCAGATATATAATGTGTTATTATTATCTATCCATATCAGTTAATGGAGATAATATCTGTATCCTGAGTGGTTACCCTAAATAGGTTTGAATTCAATTTCAAAACCTATTTGAATAAGATTCAAATTCAAATTCAAATTCAAATTCAAATGGTCATGCCACATGGGCGCCCATTACTAACATCTCCCACTCGCACATGAGTTGGCATGACACTGCCACATCTCTATCTCAATCTCCCCAAAAATGAACAATCTCATACTAGCCAATGCACTATGCGATCGCTGAGAACACCTGCATGTGGGAGCTCTATACTAGAAACTCAATATGAGTCAGTATAGAGACATCAACCCAAAAAGAACAGAGATTGTGTCTCATATACCCCAGACTCATCTAATTACACCGGTCCAAAAAACATCTCTAATCCCTCAAAAAGAGCATGTTTGACCCTCTCAATTCTTGCAATATATTCACACTCAATTCGCTTTTCATACAGAGCGATGTGAGTTGCCGGCAGTGAATATACAACGGTGGTGTAATACTATATGATCTTCCCTTTGCCCTCATGCCATTTAGTTTAGGATTGACCGCTTTCCCAGTGATGTCCCTTAAGGCCGAATCATACATAACCGCAGGCAACATACCAAAGTAGCAGAACATCTACCCCTTACCTTATGACATAGTCAAAAGTCACAAAAGGGTACATAGTGAAGTCATATCAATAATGACACGTAAGACTCACACGGTGAGGAAGTAGGGATCCATTCTCTCACCTCATTACTCGGTCGCTAAGCACATATAGTATGAATACATGCTACGGTGGAGTAACTCTTCCATAAAGAGTGACGTCATACTCGATACACCGTACAGATATTAGTCTAGTCGCTTTTTAGCGCCTAACCCGAATTCTCTATTTGCTCGCCTTCTAGGCGCCAAATGAGATCTCGCATCTGGCTAATCATAACAGGCACAACATGGAAAGTGGGTACTAACATCCATGTTTGGTCCTTAACACAACCTCATCTTGGTTATAACCAAGGCGACATACATAGTGGATGATTTAAGCCTCTCTTGGCTCCAAATAAAAATAAACCACCAGTCTCATCCTTGCTCGCTCCCAAGCGCCAAGGGCGATTACTCGTGTGAGTGAACCAATCTTGCCTGCTGACATCATCATCTGCTAATCATTATGACACAAACCATAATAGTGTCAACATCCCATCATCTCAAAATAAGTGATCGATTTTAAAAAAATTGACCACAGCTTGCGCAATTATAGATTCCAAACATAAGCCTTATCAGCACCTCTTGCGATAAGTATATACAACGGAATCCACCATGTACGCCTCACATGAAGTAATTTAAGATCACTACCTCTTACGCAATAACCTCTCTAAAGATATTTTGGTGACCAATTTGCGTTCATTCTTAGTGCTCCCAACTAGCACAGATGCGCCCAACTAGCGCATTGAATCTTACAATGAGCAAATTAATATACTACTAGTAAAGCATTTTATCCACAGTCTAATGAGCAAGGTCAATGTCTAAACAACTCAGTTGACCATTTACCAAAGATAACACTTATCATGCCGAATACGCCCACATAGCGTACTTTAGGCTCCCACAACAAAGAAAAGATCAAGGAATATAGGTCATCTGTTTCTCCCAAAGACAATCCGAGGATTCACTTAATAGCTAAGGCTCTGGCTTTTACCGATAGGTAAGTCAATGGGTTTGTAATTTTGCATCTAGAATCGTTCTAGGATATTCCTTATGTAAGTCATCGAAGACAAAACATGAATTCTCCCAAAGCAATCCCTAAGGATCGTACATCTGAGCATATAAATTACATCACCTATGTCCATTATATCTAAAATAGAGGACTGCTCACCCTAGGTGGCGATAACCTTATAAATTCCTGGCTCATAATGACTAAGTAAGGAAAAACTTCTTTTGGACCATTGATCATGCCTCAGTGGTCTTCATCGATCATCGTTGGCCTATCATGGCTTGACGAAATCTAAGAACCATTATTTGGATAACTGTTTTAGGCTGTAAAAGATTTATTGGAACTAGTAACCTTTTTGCGCTCCTAACTTTTCACCATAAAAACAGAAGGTAAATCCCTACGGATCTACTTATCCAATTCTCCAACGAGAAGTTGGGTCACAATGTCTACAAATCAATGTTCCGAACTTATGTCAATCATAGCCTAAGTCAAAATAACCTCACTCCCCAGGAGGAAGTCAATGAGGAAGTCAAAATAACCTCACTCCCCAGGAGGAAGTCTTCTCATGGTCTACACTTTCCTCAATGGTACGACTTTTCGGTATCTAGCGAGCCTTATGCCTCAACAATGACTATCCAAATTACGCATAACTTTATAACAGGTTTACGTCATAATGGAAAGTCAATCAAATTATAAAAAAGGTTAATCCTCAAAGACTTTGTCTTAAACTGCGCAACATTGATCCACTTTCTAAAAATAGGGGACTAGAGCCTTAGGCATTATCCTAGGCTCTTTATCATCTTGCGGAGCAATCATGAATGTTTCCCTCTCAATCACCCAGTGATGACGTGGAAAATTTTCACATTTGCTACCACGCAACTAAGAATGTAGAGTATTCTTCTCTAATGGAGCAATCCATTAGTAGGCACATCGCTCCCACTGTCCCTAGGATATTGGAAATTTCTTTCCATTCTCAACTAGGCTACACAGAGCGCTATGTTTAGAATTCTCTATCTTATAGAGTTCCAAAAACTCTATTCACGTCACCTTTGCTAATAAAACTTTATGTGACTTAGTTACACTACCACAAAGCTGCTTACCTATATGCACATGACCCGGAAGGTTTGCATGACCGCATACAATAATGCGCCACACGACCTTTTGTGTTTACAAGACAGCATACAATAATGCGCTATAGAACCCTAGGTCTTAACTTCACAATCTTATGAGAAGTAAAATAAAGATAAGCTGCTTAACGGTTACAGATCGCCCATAGATAGCTCTCCACTAACCTATTACTCAAAATTGGAGTGTAAAATCTGATATGGAGGGCTCTTAGTTAGGGATATAGGCAACAAACTAGTGCAATTTCCAATTGGGAAACATCTTGCGCCATTATCCATCTAACATTAACAATATTTAATTCCTTATCTCTACTACACCATTATGTTGTTGAGTACTAGGAATAATCAATTTTCTAAGCATCTATCTCTTTTCACAGAGTTTTCTAAAAATAACTTAAATAGATACTCGCCACCTTAGTCAAAACTAAAAGCATGAAAGCTGTTATCTAATTGATCTCAACCTCATATGTGCAATGTCAAAAATCATCTCAAAACCTTTGACTTATGGGAGATCAAATAGTCTTGACTCAGATGCGTATCGTAATCTATAAATGTGTCGAGATTGAGGCTTAGCTATCATACCCTTACACATATCTAGTCACAAATATCATAGTGGACTAAATGCACCAAAACAAATGACCTTCTACGGCTTTCCTACTTACTTGTGCGCACCCATTGCGAACAAAGTTACACATTCACATGAGAGCAGGATGTCATAAGCGAGTGGGCCCGAGAAGGCCTACTCAAACCATCGTGTCATCATCTCATTAATGTGATTAAGTATAATAAGCCACTGGTTCATGACCAATGTCATAAACTAATTCCAATCATCTTAATGTGTGAGTTCTCGAAGACAAGTTTTAAAGGTTTAGACCCAACTAGGTAATGACTCACGACTAAGTTATATTCACTAGATCATAAAAAGGATGTCATGGAGATATCAAGTGCGCCTAAGTCACAAATTTAACTAGTAAGTGCTAATCCCCTGCACTTTCAAGTCAATTTTATTCTCCATACACTTTACTGCATCTAGTTGAAAGATGACGACACTCCTCTTGCCATCTCTGTTTCTCGCTTCAAAGTTACTTGCAATTAATTATACTATCCACAAGAAGGAGATAATAAGTTATCAACTATGACAGCCCTTGAAGTAACTTAAGCGCGAATTAGGCCAAAGAGTCTAATTCAACATAATACTCTTACAAGCGATGCGTCAAATTCTTAGAGTCATAACAACCTTGTCAGCCTTGACCTTTTCATTACTATGCTGCAACGTTTGCGCTTAGTGGTAAATGTTATTCAAAACGTTAGCCTAGCTAAGGAATCATACAAAGAAGACCCTCCTCATGTCTCACACTCAAGTGTGGAAACAGTAAGTGTCCAGACTAGGACAAGTCGGCAATGCTAATAGATTTTGCAGCCACTAAGCGCTAACCTTTTCACTTAGTGTTAATAGATTTTGCAGCTTCTAAGCGCTAATCTTCACGTGATATTTCAACGCACACTATTATAGTGCATGAAATTTTGCTCAATCCACTCCCAATAATTGGGTAGAGAGCAAAATACTGCTCAAACTGGCTACTCGTCTTACACTTAATGACTAATTTATTTAAGCTCGTATTTCTTGGATGACGTGACTCTTGAATGTTACTTCATCCAATGATGTAACATTATTTACAAGTCAAATTACAAAGTCAATCCGCGCAACTCAATAGTCAAGATCATATACAGATCTATTGAGGGCTTACTAATTTCATAACTCCAAAACTCGCCAACCAAAACTACGTAGCGTGCCGCTAACCATAACGCACACATTAGTTTTTATTATGCCAAACAAGGCAACAAAATCACGGCGACTTTGAGTCATGTTTCTTTACTTTGGCTCAATTAAGACTTGACCTAAAGTCTTCAAAACTTTTGCTCATCTAAAGAATGGGATTAGATTGTTCACATTTGAACATCTTTACTAAGTCTAGGTCAACCAATTAACTTCCATAAGCTAAGTCAATTTAGAGAGAAATTAGCATTGGGATTAATTTGATTAGCATAATATAATTTTGCCACAAAAATCTAAATTAAATAGTGACAATATTACACAAGTCGCAAGATCGAAAATCCGCTATGCTCGTAATCATCTCTTGCGCCACAGGTGACAATTATCCAAAATTTAATATAATTTATGTGCAAAATATTGATTTTTGGGAGTAAACTTACAAAGATTTCTCTCAACCGAACAACCTCCCACTGACTATGGCATGTCAAAGCATGATAAATTCCATACAATAGCATCTTAATGTAAATTTACAAATAACTCATGCTATATTCATTTAATAATGGAATTCAAATAAATAAATAAATAACTAATCATGCTTTTCTAATTACAACATATTAGAAACTCTAAAAAAAATAATATGCTGTATTAAATATTCAAATTATGCCATAACAGAAAGTACATCATCCTGAAATTTTCTGGAATTTTTCTGGAATTTTAAATAACTAATAAACACACATAAAATTAGAAATAAATATTCCAGAATTTGGTAAAATGCTACAATTATACCAGTAAACAGTAAACCATAACAGTAGTTTACAATAAAAAATTCAGCCCCAGAAATTTAATCATGCAACACCAGATGCATTTTAAACCAGAAATAATGAATTATTATTTCAGGAAAAATATTTTTTATTTTTATAAAATTTTCAAAATTTTACAGAAGATAAAAAATTTAATTCTGAGTCTAACGGTACCAACCATGCTTAAAACAAAGCTATAACGAATTAATTATGGCAATTTAACGCGATTCAGAATAAAAATAAAACAAACAATGCCTAATACATTAGTAGCCAAGCCAGCCGAGCCGGCGGAGGAAAACGGCGCGGCTCAACGAGCCCAGCTTAGCACACGGCTCGAAGCACGGCTCAGAGCGCGGCTCGGCTCGCGGCTCAGAGCGCGGCTCAGAGCACGGCGCACATACGTGGCGCGGAGGGCGCTCGCGTGGACAGTGCCGCTGACGCGCGCGTGAGGCCGCGTCGGCAGAACAGCTAGCGCGTGTGAGCGCGTGGGAGCAGCTCACGGTGTCAGGTGGCGCGTGCAGACCACGCGCCGCCTTCCAGGGTGTTTTCTGGTCCGATTTTTGTACTACGGGACTCCTTTTTTCAAAATAAAACCATTTATGGTATGAAAAAAAACATTAATGAACATAAAAAAAAGGGAAATTGACCAGTAAATCCCATATTGTGGACTTGTAATCCATAAGGTCCTGAATGTTTTCTTAGTGACTGGGTGGTCCCTTAATTTGTTTGTTGACAGTTTTGCCACTGCTAGTATTATTGATTGACATTTGGTGTGAGTTTGTATGAGATACGGTGAATGGGTGTTTATATGTCACGCTGATCGAAAAAGCACACTAATACTTTTTTTAATTTAGTAAGTGTGTAACACTCAAAACATGAGACGTAGGTTGTGACGTGAACACAAGTATTTTGACATATTTTTTGTTGTTTTTTTTTTTTTGTTGTGATGTGGGTTGTGACCTGAACACAAGTAATTCGACACTTTTTTTTTTTTTTTTTTTTTTTTTGGTGACGTGGGTTGTGACGTGAACACAAATAATTTGACACATTTTTTTTTTTCCGACATGGATTGTGTCACGTTTCGGCTTTCCCACAGTTTGACCCTTTGTTTTCCAATTGCCATTTGTGACGTCTCCACGTGAACCTTACCATTGGTTGATGTTTTGACGTGAACCTAAATCAAAAACCATCCGCACCCAATCTCGACTATATACCATCGTTGAACATTAGCAGTGTTCTTCACAGTTTTTTCAATTTTCGGATTCCGAATTAAATTCGCCGTTTCTGGAGGTTGGTGTTGTACAGGGAGGCCTCCGAATTCGTCTTCATCCCAGTACTCGAACGAACTCGTTAAGGGTTTGGGAGGTGCATCCGAATCGGCTGAAAAGAGGGTTTGATCAGGGGGTTCATGATCGGACTCGGTGGTGTCGGACTGAGTGATAGTCGGAGGTGTTGGGGATTGGAGAGGGAGATCGATGAGATGGATAGGGTCATCGTCTAGGGTTTCGTCGTCTGCATCAAAACCCTTGAAGTGTGAGTCGGCGGCGGAAACGGTGGAGAGAGTGAGGTGATGGAGGAGGAGAGAGAGAATGAAAATGAGAGCTAGGAGGTCCCCTCTGGGGAGGAAGAGGGAGGAGAGTGGAGAGAACCACAGAGAAGAAGAGCAGTGTCTTCTCGCCGCCATCACCATGATTTTCAGAGAGAGAGAGAGTGGGATTTCTAGAGAGAGAAGAGCAGTGTCTTCTCGTGGAGGAAGGTGGGATTTCGCGGAGGAAGAGAATGGCGGTGAGGCAGACGAGGATCAGCAAACGTGGATCAGCCAACTAGCACTGCAGTGTTCATCCATGTTCAAAACATGAGACCCAAATTACCAAACGTGGATCAGCAAATGTATCCCACAAAATCTGCCTTTAATCCCAATATACACCTCTATAGAAAAAAAACAAAAAAGGGCAAACTTGTCCATACACATATCACATAAATTCAAAATGGGTCCTAATTGTCCACAAAACATACCAAATAGGACTTGTCAATCCAAAAGAATGAATGTGGGACCAAATGGAGTAATAAATTGGTAAATAGGACTTTCTGATAATTTTTCCTAAAAAAAATATATTTATGCTCTTAATCTGATAAAAGTAGATTTTTTTCTCCTTTTCAAATATTCATGCATATAATGTATACATATTAAATTATACACATGATTAAAGGAAACACAAAAATATCCATTAACGCTCTGATACCAATGTAAACAAAGTATAACGCAGCGGAATAAATATTATGGTCATACCTTTCAATCAGAGTCTGAATTGAAGAATCTCGTGGGTAAATCATGTGTTTCCTGAATCTAATCAATCAACCCAGCAGTAGGGTGATATTACAATAGTGAATATCACCCACACAAACCACAGTGCAAATGGCTTTGATCGTTATTTTTTGGGATAGAGTCAGTATATGGGAAAAACTCAAATCATACGTTGTTTTTCTCTTAATCACCCATAACCCATATACCAGATATATAATGTGTAATTATTATCTATCCATATCAGTTAATGGAGATAATATCTGTATCCTGAGTGGTTACCCTAAATAGGTTTGAATTCAATTTCAAAACCTGTTTGAATTCAATTTCAAAACCTATTTGAATAAGATTCAAATTCAAATTCAAATTCAAATGGTCATGCCACATGGGCGCCCATTACTAATAGTAGGAATTTAGGAAAAAACAAGGCAGAAATTGAGGTGGGTCAATACATCTGAGAGAAAAGGGAGATGGGTTTGGTGGGTTTTGGATGGAAAATGAAGAAATTGAGAGATGGTGTGATGATGGGTGGTACGGCTGAAGGAGGGTGGCCGTAGGGGGGGAGAAACTGGGGGAGGGTTGCCGGAGAGGAGGGAGGGGCTAAGGGCTCGCCGAAGCTGGTGGAGAGGTGGCCAGCAATGGAGGAGTGTGAAGATTTTTTTTTTTTTTTTGGTTGTGCTCCTCCTCATCTCCTCTTTTTCTTCTTTCTCCTCCTCCTCTCTTTCTTTGCCTTTTTTCTTCTCTTTTGTTCTATCTTTGTTCCTTTTTTTTTTTAAATTGAAATTTAATCCCAAAACAACATCATTTTAAAAAGTCACAGAAAAAACGACAGGAAAAAACGACCGGCGATCCAGGCTGCCTAAAAGAAGACTAAAAGCTAAAAGTTAAACTTGTCAAATTGTCCCCATGTTCTTCAAGGGGCTGAGCCGTAAGAATAGAGCTTGGGACCCCCAGTGGGGGTGCTGGGGGTCCTTTGTGATTGGTTGAAAAAACTGTTTTTTTTTTTTTTTCTTTGTTTTTGGCCATTGGCAGCCCCCCATGTGACACTGGGGGTGCTGGGGGTGCCAAAATGCTGGGGTCTCTAGCATTTCCGGAGCCGTAAAGCCTTCGTCTTACGGCACCCAATCCAATTTTGCCACGTTTCATTTTGGTCTAATATTCTCATATGATCTCAAGCTGTCAATCACTGGATACATAGTGGCTATTTGGATAGTTGTCGTAGGTTAATTTAGTTTTTGGTTATTTTAGCAGGTTAAAATTTTTATATTTAAAAAAAAGTTAAATTTTTTTTATAGTTAGATGTGATATTTATGAGAAAAAAATAAAATAATTATGAATTTAATATGATATTTTATTTTATTAATTATTTTAATATATTTTATTTTTTAATACTATTTAAACTAAAAAAAACTAAAAAAATTTCTTTCCAAACACTCCGTATACACTTCAATTTTTCCATCCCTCATTCTTCCTCGTCTTCGGGTCTGGCATGTTCAAAGACGCAAGATGAATACATAAATCTAACAAACCATTATGGGTATAAAAATTCTATCAAAAATTTTATTAATGTTATATTTGGTTGAGAGATTTAGAGGAGATTTTGAAAGAGAAAGAAAAAAAGTGTGTAAAATTATGTAAAATATATGTATATTTTATTCACTTTTTACCTCCCTTTTCCATTTCCCTTTCCAAATTTCTTTTTAAATCTCCTAATCAAACACAGCATAAATGTCTCACATAGATATAAAACCTATACACATTATATAAATCCTACATCCATATAAAATATTTAATAATACTTTCAGTAGAATATTTAAAATTTTTAACATTACGCAATTATTATTGATTCACATTATAAGACGTAACCAATTGTCAGCTTACAATCATTAAATAAACTTCAGACCCAATTGTGAAATTAGTTTTGGAATTTGTACAAATATTTTTTTTCTACTCTTTACCCTTTTAGTGGTCACCGACGCTTAGCAGGCTCACCACCGGCATCCACCTTGACCCCTTCCTAAATCCCTCACCAAACCCTTCACTATGTAGATCTATTTTTTATAGCTAGAAAAAAAAAGTTAATTTTTTGGTTTATTTTGTTATTTATTTATTTATTTAGATATTTTTTAAAAAATATGTAAAAAAAATATAATTATTCAGTAATATCAGAATATAGACATGTGGTATTCCATACGATTATGATTGGTGGAGAAAGTAGATAGGTGGGTATTGTGTTAGATAATTGAGAAACATGAAGACACATATTAAATGATGATTGGTTAGGGAGTATTAACACGTGATATTCCGATAATATTGAATAATTTCTAGTAAAGAAGTATAGCACTCAAATAAGTTAATAAGTTGATTTTTTATAATTTTTTTATTTATTTTTTAATCAAAATAAGCCTTACTCGTTGAGAGAGACTGAGAATGCTAAGAAAAAAAAAAAAAATCCAGATCAGATCAGATCAGAGAGATGTGGGGAGATAATTTCATTGGGTTTATTGCTTTCTACCAGATTTTCTGTTGAAGAGAGGAAGAATTTCACGTCTGAAAAAAAAAGTACATTGACAATTTTTTATTTGTTTTTGTACTAGTCACTTTTAGAAAATGTACTAATTACGTTTAAAAAAAATATATTAAGAACTTTTTTAATTATTCTGTACTAGCCACGTTTGGAAGATGTAGCCACGTTCAGAAAATACATTAAAAGGACTTTATTAGCCACATTTGAAAAATGTAACACATTCAATAATAAAAAAAAAAACAAAAAAAAAACAAAAAATGAACCCAACAATTAATAAGGATAAAAATGTCTTAACGTGACACAATAATATATTAAATAAAATTTTATAAAAAATATTTCTAAATGAACAAAACTTACTGGTCTATAAAAAATAAATAAATAAAAGTTCATGAATTTTTAAAATGAGATTTTCAAATAATTTTTCCAGAAGATTTATATTTTTCCAAGTAAAAACCAAAGTCCATACGCTTTTGGCCAGGATATTGTAGGATATTCCACTTTTTTTCTGGCAACTAGGATATTCCATTATAGTCCTTTCAACATAGTTCTAAAGATTTTTGCTTTCGAAGATTTATCAACATGCGTTTAGAAGATTTATCACCTTAAAAATATATTTAAATTTGAGAGGATCAAGAACGTTATGTTTCAATAAACACAACAGTTAGATTTGACAATTATTTTCTTAGTTTTTATATTTATTTTTATTTTAAAAATGTAAATAGTAAAGAAGTTGATGCATTTGATAATTGATAAAAGAAAAATTTTCAAGTTTTTATTTTAAGAGATAAATGATCACACTTTTCATACCAAAATCGGAGTCCTAAATTATCAATAGGTTATAATAGTTAGATTTAATTCTCATCAAGTCTTATGAAAAATAAGTATTAATAAAATTGTCGCTAAAAATAATTTTTGTTAACGAATTTTTTGCATATGTCGCTAAAAATTGACAATTAGTGACTTTGTTTTGTGACGAATTTTATAAATTGTCGTTAAAACTTATAATTAATGACTTTTTATGACAATTTTTTTAAACTGTAGTTGAAGGTTAAAAATTAGTGATTTTTTTGTGACGATTTTTTTAAATTGTCGCTAAAACTTATAATTACTGACATTTTTTGTGATAAAATTTTAAAATTATCGTTGAAATTTAACAATTAATGACTTTTTTTTAATAATGTTTAATAAAAAAATGACATTAATTATTATAAAATCTATTGAATAATAAGTCTACGTATTAAGAGGTAGATGTAAGTCCCTCTATTAGTAAACTAATCTTTGCTCTGTTTGTTGAAATTCTTTTAAAAAATGGTTTTTATTTTTATTTTATTTTTTTCTTTTCTCAAATGTTTCTATTTTAGTCAAACTAAGCCCAAAACTTGGGTTTGGCTAACTTATTTAGCCAATTTATTTATTTATTATTATTTTGGGAAAGTTTTTTAAAAAAAAATCTCAGTATTTGAGTTTTATAATAAAATAAATCTTAATTTTTTAATTTTGTCAATTTAAATACTAAATTTTTTAATTTATTTTTAATCTAAACTATTTATTTATTTGTGTTCAGTAAAATTTATCGAAAAATATGTACTTCAATCATTAATCTCAATAAAAAGGGTGTTTTATGTGTATCTATATCAAGTTTTATAACTAAAATATTATTTTTCTATCGATTTTACTTAACAAAAATAAATCAATGATTTAGATTGAAAACAATTTAAAAAATTATAATTTAAATTGAAAAAATTTAAAATTTATTTTATTAAAAAGTTCAAATTCTAAGGGTTTTTTTTTGTTTTTTTTCCCGTAATTATCCTTTTTTTCTAAAGGCAAACGAGACAGTTCAAATCAATGTTTTAAAAACCGGACTAGTGAGCGAATCAGAAAAGGGGTTGGACATCATAAATATATTAAAATTATATTTAAATAAAAATATAAGTAATAAAATTATAAATTAAAAAATTGAAAATATTAAATTATCTTAAATATTTCTCTTAATAATATATTTTAAAATATTATTAATTTTAATTTTGGAATAGGAAACCAATTATTCAATATTCTCTCTATATGATTTTAATTCAAATAATTTGATTGAAAGAAGAGCAAAACTTTTGGAGGGATGTCAAAATTTCAAGTCTTCTTCCAATAAATTTGATTGAATTAATCCTACATGAATTTCTTAAGTTTTTTTGAAAGAATTTTTTTCTTATAAATAGGTAAAGACTTTCACAATAATTTCAAACTCTCAATGAGATTCCTCATAAGAGGAGACTTTTGGAAGAGAGTTTTTAATTAAAATTTTCTTATATATACCTATATATAATAACAATAAAAAAAATAGTTACAAAATATTAAAAAAAATTCAAATTTTTTAATTTTATCAACCAAATCGATTCACCTGACCCGTCCTTGGGTTGACCGGTTTGGCAGTCCAACTATCAATTTTTTTTGTTCTCTGTAAATAGGCCGGTTTTTGGATTGGAACAATTTAGAGGGTATATCCGAATCGAAACCCCGACTGATCAATAGTTTAACAGGTCGAACCAGTCAATCCAATCCAATTTTTAAAACCTTGGTTCAAATAACTTCGATCTTATCCAAATTGAATAGAAGCTTTAACTTTTTCAAGCTTTGATCTTATTCAAAAGAACAGTTTTTATTTTCTACCAAATAAATGATTAAGGATACCCATATGAGACATTTGGTCATTTATTTAATAGAAAATTTGAAATCTATAACATTTTCTAATGAATAGGGTAATGTTAGGAATATCAATTTTTCTAATAAATAAATGACTTAATATCTCACACTTTATAGATCTCATAACCATATAAGACATTTAATTATATATTTAATAAAAAAATTTAATATCCTACCATTACTCATATTCATTTTAGCACATTTGGGTCTGTGAGCTTTTTAGAAATTGATTCATGGGCTTCTCATGGAAAATGTCAACTTCTTTTACCTATCCAATTTGAACGAGTGTTGCATTGGATTATGGTACAAGTCCACAGCGACAACTTTATGTTTTGAGCCTTTCGTAACACATGGCTTGATACTAGTCAATTTGATTTTGTACACGTGGAAAATGAGTATTTAAACTTCAACTTCAATGAGTACTTCAAACTCATGAAAAATGATTTGAAAACAAAAAAATCTTTACAGAAATACATTTATAATTACATATTAATGACATTTTTTAAATAATAAGAGCAATAATAGATGTTTGTGTAAACCACATTGATTACCCCAAAAGTTTATAAAAAATAAAATAAGCCCTTGCAAATTTGGTATAATTACAATGAAGCTATCAATCCATAAATAACCTAAAACATCTTAAAATATCCTAGTTACCAAAAAAAGAAGAAGTGGAATATCCTAAAATATCCATGCCTAAAGCGTATGGACTTTGTTTTTTACATGGAAAAATATACCTCCTGCAAAAATTACTTGAAAATCTCATTTTAAAAATCCATGAATTTTTTTTTTAAATTTTTTTATAGACCGGTAAGTCTTATTCATTTAGAAATATTTTCTATAAAATTTTATTTAATATATTATTGTGTCACTCCCATATCTAATATTGTAATTTAGGTTATACTTAGGGATGAATGTGTCAGACTGGTTTTTTTTTTTTTTCTTGGCAAACTAATTTTAAAATTTGATGTCTTAGTCAACATATAATTTTCTATTTCAAAAATACCAAAAATTTTTTCTCCAAAACTTCAAACTTTCATCCTAACGTCAACCACTATTTTCTCTTCCACCTTTTCAAATCCTCCCTCTGTCTCAACTATCCTTTTTCATCATTCTATCTTTTAAGCAACATGTTTAAGCCACCAAATATGCTCAATGATAGTCCTTCGAGCAAAAATTATTTATTTGATGATTGATATCTAAATAAATAATATTAATTAGTGGTTGATATTTGAATGGTAACAATTGATTTGGCGCTAGTATTTTGAACAATGAAAGAGTGTAGTTAGGATTTGGAAGAAGCTGGCTACATTGGGAGAGGAATAGCAACAGAAGGAGAAAATGATGGATAGTTATCAATGGCTATCGGTGTGGCTTGATTTTGGTGATTTGGAGATAACATTTTAGGATAAAAAGATGTGAATATTTTAATAATTTTATTTTGAAATAAAATTATAGTTAATTTTCCCAAATCCTAACTACACTCTCTCTCATTGTTCAAAATACTAGTGCCAAATCAATTGTTATCATTCAAATATCAATCACTAAATCAATATTATTTATCCAGATATCAATCATCAAGTAAATAATTTTTGCTCGAATAACTATCATTGAACATATTTGGTGGCTTAAACATGTTGCTTAAAAGATAGAGAGATGAAAAAGGAAAGTTGTGGAAGAGGGAGGAGGTGCAAAATGTGGAAGAGAGAATGATGGCTGATGTTAGGATGAAAGTTTGAAGTTTCAAAAAAAAAAAAAATGAGGTATTTTTGACACAATAATATATTAAATAGAATTTTATAGAAAATATTTCTAAATGCCCAAGACTTACCGGTCTAAAAAAAAAAATTATGAATTTTTAAAATGAGATTTTCAAGTAATTTTTCCAGAAGGTTTATATTTTTCCAAGTAAAATAACAAAGTCCATACGCTTTAGGCATGGATATTTTAGGATATTCCACTTTTGTTTTGGTAACTATGATATTCCATATTAGTCCTTTTCAACATAGTTCTAAAGATTTTTGCTTTCCAATACAATTCTGAAGTGCGCATAAATTTATCGAGATGTGTTTAGAAGATTTATCACCTCAAAAATATGTTTAAATTTAGGAGTTTTTTTTTAAAGTCCTGGTATTATGATATTATAGTATAAAGGACACTCAATATTTTTATAATGTCTAAGGTCCCTTAATATCAATCTAAAGAAAATTCGATCCAGAGAAAATTCGACCAGAAAAAATTGGTCCAGAAAAAATTGGTTCAGAGAAAATTCAAATTTCTCTGACCTCCTTAGCCTTTCATGGACTCTCCAGAATTTCTCTGCCTTCCATATACTTTCCACTCTCCAGAGAAATTTCTCTGTGGCTTCTTTATCTCATCATTAAGATTGTTTGGTGAAATATTACCCATATTCCAAAGCTAATCCATCTTGACTTGAATTTTACTGTTATTAGGTTTGTGATTTTTGGGTTATCTCGAATGAAACACAGCACATTTCTTTCTTCAAGGTCGACTGCAGGGACGGTAAGCAGTACTTGTGAATTTGTAATTTAGCCCTATTCCTCTGCTGCATGCTTATATTTTGAGACTGAAATACTCTGTTGTAGATTGAAGTTCTTCGAAACTATACACTTTGAGGGATTGAGCTATAACGGTTATACTCGCCAAGAACTCCTTGGATTCTTCCTCCACTGTCATCTCCAATTTGAATCTCAAATTGACGATTCTCACACTCGACACTCTAGAGAAATTTTAGACTCAACACTCCAGAGAAATTTGACTTCACCTGTCTTCCCACAAAATTATCTCTCCAGAGAAATTTTAAATTTCTCTGCCTTTTTACAACATTACCTCTCTAGCAAAATTTTGAAATTTCTCTGGATCAACCCAGAGAAATTTCAGTTCAAACCCAGAGAATTTCTCTGGGAATATATCCACACCTGATATAGATTCCACAATGAAGTTGTTTGATATATTGCCATTTCTGTCTACCTTTTCCACTTGTAAAGCCCTCTTTACTGATTCAGAGATCCTACCAAGAGGACTTGAATATGTATCTGCCAAAACCTTATCTCCCTTTGTCAAATTTGAAGCGGGATTTTTATGACGTCGATAAATTGGGAGGAAGGAAAAGACTGGTATACTACTTGGACAGCACCAGCACCGGGAAATCCATGTGATGTCTATGGATTTTGTGGAACTTTCGGGGTTTGCAACAACAATAATACTCTAATATGTCAATGCTTGAAAGGGTTTGTACCCAATTCAGCTGAGGAATGGAGCAAAGGAAATTGGACAGCTGGGTACGAAGACGATGGTGGTGCGGTGGATGTGAGGGCGGTGGGGGAGATGAAGAGGTCGGTAGACCTGAAAAAGTTGAAAGGAGATCACAATCGTTGCCACGTAGCTCTCGTCTCCACCTATCGCCACCCATCCCTCCGCGCACGTCGACACAATCTCTAGAAGTTTCAGCAATTTCTCGATCACCGACGCAACTGTGTTCGAATCGGAGAAGAAGACCCTGAGCGGCGATGCCATTGATGGTGAAGGTGAAGCTCAATCGGCTAGAGAATGAAGTCAGGGGTGAGGAACAAGAGTTGATCTGGACAGGTCTGAGAATGGAGAAGTTTAGAGAGAGAGAGAGAGAGAGAGAGAGAGAGAGAGAGAGAGATGAGTTTTGATTTGGTAAGGTCAAATTTCTTTGATATATGTTTAGGGACCTTAGACATGAAGAAATAATTTTGTGAATCTCTTCCATTATGAAAAGTGGGAGAAGGACCCTATACTAATTTTCCCTTAAATTTATCTTATTTGAATAATGAGAGGATCAAGAACGTTATATTTCAATAAATAAAACACGAGTTCGGTTAGATTTGACAATTATTTTCTTTGGTTTTTTTTTTTTTTTAAATGTAAATAGAAAAGAAGTTGTTGCATTTGATAATTGATAAAAATATATATATATATATATATATACTTTTTTTTGCGGCCATATTTAATGGGCCGTTTTAATGTTTTTATTTTAAGAGATAAATTATCACATTTTCCTTAGCAAACGTGGGTGTCAGGATCCTCTGAAGTGAAATGGTAGAGTGATCCTCTACAGTGAAAGTTTTGAACGCGACACCTGTCCCACTAAAGAGGTAGACCGTTGAGATCTTCCTACATCAAAACGACGTCGTTTTGATGAAAAGAAAAAAAAGAAAAAAAAAATTTCTTCACTTCAGATAGGGGAGAGAGAGAGAGAGAGAGAGAGAGAGAGAGAAAGAGAGAAGCATCGAAGAAGAAGAGAATAAGAGAGGCACCACAACTGCAAACCCCTTCCTCACCATTGTCGAACCCACCAACCCTTTCCTCTCTTTCCCATTCCCTGCAAAACAAGATTTGGGGAAGAATCTTTTATCTTTTGGCAAGTGAAGCTCTGAAGAAAAAAAAATCTGGGATTGTTTCACATGGAATGGAAAGCAGATATGAAAGAAAAAAAAAAAAAAAAAACAAAAATTGTGATTGCTTCACTCATTAAATCAAAGAAAGTAAAGATCACTGTATTATATAATATGAGTGAAAACATTAGATGTAAGAACATGAGATCTACAGAAAATAAGTAAAATTTTTAAATAAAATAAAATCATTTTCAGATTAGATGTACAGAAAATAAGGGAGGAAAAAAAAAATCATAAATAAACTAATCTCTGTACATGGTCATGGTGGAATTTCCAAACCCACCTGATAATTTTTGCTTTCTCTTCCATGGAGTCAGTCTTGGACTCTTGAGGGTTTTTTCTTCTGTCAAAGGCATGGCAGCGGCGGCGACGGGAGGGTGGGAAGGGGCGGAGCGAGGTGGGGCGGCGATGTCCTGCTCCTCCTCTCAGCCCTCTCTGTCTCTCATGCTTCATATTTGCAAGAGATGTTTTGAATTAAAGCTGTTTTTTTTTTTTTTTTTTTTTTTTTCAAATTACTCACCAAAACGACGTCGTTTTGGTGAGGTTTGATTTCAACCGTTGGATAGAGTACTTTAGGAGATCACTCTAGGATTTTAACTCTAGAGGATCCTAACGCCAAACGTGGAGCCTTAAACGATCAATAAGTTTTAATAGTTGGACTTAATTCTCATCAAATCTTATTAAAAGTAAGTCTTAATGAAATTGTTGATAAAAATAATTTTTTGTAACGATTTTTTGCATATGTCGCTAAAAATTAATAATTAGTGACTTTGTTTTGTCACAGATTTTATAAATTATCGTTAAAACCAATAATTAGTGACGTTTTTCTGTGACAAAATTTTTAAACTGTCGCTAAAAGTTAAAAATTAGTAACATTTTTTTGTGGCAATTTTTTTAAATTGTTACTAAAATTTATAATTAATGACAATTTTTGTGATAAATTTTAAAATTATCATTTAAATTAACAATTAGTAACTTTTTTTTTAGTAGTGTTTGTTGAAAAATACCATTAATTATCATAAAACTTTTTGAATAATAAGTTTACTTATTAAGACCTACACGTAAGTATCTTTGATAGTAAACTAGTCTTTGCTCTATTTGGTGAAATTCTTTTAAAAAATGGTTTATATATTTTTTTTCTTTTATCAAATGTAAACTAAACCCAAAACTTGGGTTTGGCTAGCTTATTTACCCAATTTGTTTATTTATTATTTTTTTTGAAAAAATTTTAGTATTTGATTCTTATAATAAAATAAATCTTAATTTTTTTAATTTTGTCAATTCAAATATTAAAATTTTTAATTTTTTTTTAATCTAAACCATTTGATTATTTACGTTCAGTAAAATTAATCGAAAAATGTGTTTTTCAATCGTTAAACTCAATAAAAATGGTGCATTTTATGTGTATTTATATCGAATTAAATAATTAAAATATTATTTTTTTATCAATTTTACTTAATAAAAACAGGTCAATGATTTATATTGAAAATAATCAGAATCCTGTAGAAACTTTCTACAACTCTCTCTCTTTAATAATTCCATCAAGCATGAAAATGGTTCTTCAAGCTGATGCAAGCGATTATTATTAAAGTGTAATTATTCTTACAAAAGATAAGAATGACAAAAAAATATTTTTATAAATATAAGAGGGGTGGTGCTTTGGTACCCCTGATATTCTTTTGGATGTAGATTATTAAAAGTTAAAACATTGGCTTATACAAGTTCACCAAAAAAAAGTCATGTTTTGAGTTGTTCTAACTTCAAAAATCAGTTCATTGTTTTGTTTATTTATACCAATAACAACACTTATTTGGTGTGGTTATCTCACTAGTCATTATATATAGGGATAACAAATTTGTTAGTTTGATATAAGGCTAATTTTTTGGGAAGTGATTGAGTGTGCAAGGTGCATACTATATGTATTTATATAAATTTTTACAAATATATATATATATATATATATATATATATATATAAAAGTTATCTCACAAAATCGTGTAAGTTTTCATAAATATACATAAAGAATAATGCTTGGAACCCCCTTTTGGGGGTCACCCCCTCACCCCTTTTGCCACGTGGCGGGTGGTGATTGGAGGAGCAGGAAAAAAAAGAAAAAGAAAAAGAAAATGTAACCAATGAGAGAGAGAGGGGGTCAAAGGGGGTGGGCGGAAAAGGGGGGATGAATCATTGTTGATACATAAATTATGATTGTTCAAATTTTTATGAATTAACTTACATATATTTGTGAAAATTAATACATTTTTGTAAGATAACTTATGTATATTTGTGAGAACTTACATAAGTGCATATGATATGCACTTACGCACTTAAGAATTATCCTTTTTTATTTGAGGTTGGTTTGGAATATTCTAAAAAAATGTATTTTTTTATTTATTGGCTTATATGGGTTGAGTTTGGGTTGGGTTTGATGTGATGTGTTAGAGAGGTGATGTAATTTATATTTGTGAGAACTTACATAAGTGCATATGATATGCACTTACGCACTTAAGAATTATCCTTCTTTATTTGAGGTTGGTTTGGAATATTCTAAAAAAGTGTACTTTTTGATTTATTGGCTTATATGAGTTGGGTTTGGATTGAGTTTGATGTGATGTGTTAGAGAGGTGATTTGATTTAAATAAGATGATGTGACTTAAATAGGATAGTGACTTTTTATATTATTTAATTTATGCCAAACCAATCCTTGGTTAAGCTTTTGGAATAATTGGTATTCTAACATTGTTTCAAAACACTACAAAGTCTGATGTTCAATTTACATCATCACTACTAATGTTAGGGAGTGCCCGTATATTTTTGTCTAAAGGTGTTTGTGATATTCTTTTCTTTGTTATAAATTTTTTAACTCATCTAAGGCATATTATAAGAATTAATGGTAATTTAAAAGGAAAATTTTATGAGTGATTGATCTATAAATTTCAAAAAATAAATTTATAGATCAATCAGTCCTAACTTTATCTTAATGAACACGAAAGTCCCATTAAATGAAAATTAAAACATGTGATCATGTGATTTACTTTAATCATGTTTGAAAAAAAGTACTAGCCACGCTTAAAAAAATATATATATTAAATTTCTTTTTTTATTTGTACTATATTGCGTTTGAAAAATACACTACGACCATTTTAGAAAATGGGATTAAGTTCTTCGAGACTGAGCCGTAAAGCCTTACGGCACCCAATCCAATTTTGCCACGTTATCATTTTGGTCCAATATTCTCATTATGAGATAAACTTCACAAAATGTAACCAATTGTTAACTTACAATCATGAGATAAACTTCAGACCCAATTGTGAAGATTAGTTTTGGAATTTATACAAATATTTTTTCTATTCTTTACCCTTTAAGTGGTCATCGGCGCTTAGCAGACTTACCATCGGCTTCCACCGTGACTCCTATCTTAAATCTCTCACCAAACCCTTCACTGTTTAGATCTATTTTTCACAGAAGTTAATTTTTTGGTTAATTTTGTTTATTTATTTATTTATATATGTATTTTTTAAAAATATGTAAAAAAGTATAGAGATAAAATGATTCAAATCAATAAGTTGATTTTTTTTTTTAGTTATCAAAATAAGCCTTACTCGTCTCAAGTACGAGTAAGAGACGCTAAGAAAATCAACAAAAACAAGAAAAAAAAATCAAATCAAAGGGATATGGAGAGATAATTTCATTGGGTTCATTGCTTTCTAACAGATTTTTCTAGTGAAGAGGGGAAAAAAAGAACCTTTTAGGCAGTTGAATCGTTAGATTTGTGTTCCTTGTGTTTTAGTTACAAAAGGTTCTAAAAAAATAAATTGGTGATGTGTCAGGCAACCAGTGGCACTCTGTAAAACCACTCTTTTACGAGTCAACTGTGTACAATATAAACGCTTTGAAAAAACACTAATCACATTTGAAAAAAAGAAAAAGAGAGTATATTAAGAATTTATTTATTTATTTTGAATTAGTCATTTTTAGAAAATACACTAGTTATGTTTGAAAAAAATATATTAACTTTTTTAATTGTTCTGTACTAGTCATGTTTGAAAAATATAGTCACATTTAGAAGATACACTAATGACTTTATTAACCACGTTTGAAAAATGTAACACATTCAACAAAAAAAAAGGCAAATTACATATACCCCTTCGAGATTTATCTAAATTACAGATGCCCCTTGAAGTTTGAAAAATTACAGATTTTCCCCTGAAGGTTATATTTGCATAACAAATTAGGCGACAATTTGTTAGGAAAGTATAAACCTCAGGGGACAATTTATTATGAAAATATAAACCTCATGGGGCAATTTGTTATGAAAATATAAATCTCAAGGGGAAATCTGTAATTTCTCAAACCTCAGGGGTATTTGTAATTTAGCTAAATCTCGAGAGGGGTATATGTAATTTGCCCATAAAAAAAGAAAGGGTAAATTACATTGACACCCCTTGAGGTTTGATCCAATTACTACCCACTCTCTGACGTTTTGAAAATTACATTTTCACCCCTGTGGTTAATAGTCTTATTTCATAAACTCTCCTGCTTATATAAAAGGTAACAACTTCTAATAAAAAAACATATGAAATTACATTAAAAAAAAAAAGAGTAAAGGAAAGGGGAAAAAATAGAGAAAGTAAAGCAAAGTAAAAAAAGAGAGAGTGTATGAGTTCAATATCTTCATTCCGTCTAAATAATTACAATGACAAGGGGGTTAGTGTAATTTTCTAAAAATCAGGGGGTGATATGTATTAAATCCAAACCTCATGAAGTGTAAGTGTAATTTACCCAAAAAAAATGAACTTAACAATTAATAAGGATAAAAATGTCTTAACGTGACACAATAATATATTAAATAGAATTTTATAGAAAATATTTCTAAATGAACAAAATTTACCGGTCTATAAATAAAAATAAAAAATTCATGAATTTTTAAAATGAGATTTTCAAGTAATTTATCCAGGAGAAGTAAAAAAGTCCATACGCTAGGGGTGAGCAGCGGATATACCGATCCATCAAAACCGATCGAACCGAACCGATCCACCGCATTTTGGACGGATGCGTGATGACGAGCGGACGGTTGCAGATTGATTTTCTCAAATCCGCTAATTTGGCGGACGGATGGCGGATTTGAGATTTTTTGGCCGCAACCGAACCGCCAAACCGCCAAATCGCGAGCACCCCTAGTAATTTATAAGACTTTGTATTTTTAATTTGTTTTAAATATTATGTTTGTGATTTCAATTGAAAAAGAGTTTAAATATTCTGTTGAAAAAAAGTTTTCAACTAGAATATATTTTTTGAATTGAAAAAAATAAACGTATTATTCATATATATTTTTTAGTTTTTAAACGTAACTCTAAAAATAATAAATAGAAAATATGATATATGCTGGTTGGTTTTGTTTTCAAAAACAAATGTAGATATAACAATACAGAGACATTCAATCTCTACTACTGCTCTGTTCATGGTTTTGGTGGTTTGAATTGTTATTATATTTTAACAATCACAGATTGTAATACTTTATGGAGATGAATCATGCTGTGATTGTAATATATGGATGAGGCATGCAGTGATTGTGATATTCTAAAGTTTCAAATTTTTTTTCTTTGGATAAGGCATACAATGATTGTAATACTTTTTTAAGTCATTGACTGTAATACTCTCTCTTTCTTTTTTTTTTTTTTAAGGAAGTGCACAAGTTGAATTATGTTGAAAATTTATAAAATTTTAAACCGCCAAACCGATTCGCATCCATCTGCCAAACCGCCAATCCGCTCAATCCACATCCGCCGGATTGGCGGACGGATGCGGATTGATTTTCTTCAATCCGCCAATCTGGCGAACGGATAGCGAATTGGAGGTTCCGTGGCCGCAATCGACTCGCGCCCACCCCTACCATACGCTTTAGGCAAGGATATTTTAGGATATTCCACTTTTTTTTTTCTTTTTCTTTTTCTTTTTGGTAAATAGGATATTCCATTTTCAAAAATGCTTTGTACCCCCAGTTTTTCAGACCCCCAATGACCCCCAGTGTTTTCTTATTGGCTGGAATTTTTTTTTTTTTTCCTTCTCTCTGCCAATCACAGAGCCCCACGTGGAGTGGGGGTGTTGGGGGTCACCCCCCACTGGGGGTCCCCAGCACGGTTGTTCCATTTTAGTCCTTTCAACAGATTTTTGCTTTCGGATACAATTCTAAAATGATTACAAATTTATCGAGATGCGTTTAGAAGATTTATCACCTTAAAAATATATTTAAATTTATTTTATTTGAATAATGAGAGGATCAAGAATAGGGATGGCAATTTGAACCCGGCCCGACGGGGACCCGACCCCCCGTCTCCGATAAGAATGGTTTTTCCCCGAAAAATATCCCCGTGGGGACGGGGATGGTATTCGAAATTCAATCCCCGGTGACATTCGGGCCGGGGACGGTGATACACATTTCTTCCCCGGCCCCGGCCCCGCATCCCGCACCATTAGCCCCGATTTATATTATATTATATATATATATATATGTTTACGGCTTGGTTTGGTTGAACAACACAGGAGCACTCTATTTAAATATTAAATATTATATATTATATATGATATATGTTTGGGTCAACACTCTCTCTTACTTACATATTACATTCTCACTTATCTTCTCTCACTCTCTTCTTTCCAGTGGCGAGTTTGCAGTGGCGTGGCGACGGTGCGATCTCCTCTCCCCAGTGGCGATGGCGTCATCTCCTCCTCCGCAGCAGTGCGCACACCCTCCTCCGTCGCCACCTCCTCCTCCTCCTCCTCCTCCTCCGCACCACTGCCAAACCTTCGTACTCCGGCTTCGGTTTCTACCACGATAGATCTGGGCAGATCTGAGTAGATCCCATCTCCACTACACCACCGCAGATTTTACATCTCACATCTCAGATCTGAGAAGATCAGATCCCACCATTTATGTATATACATGTATGTGTATTTGTCACTGTGTTTGTAATATGTTTGCCTCCATATTATTATTGTTATTATTATTTTTTTTTTTTGTGGTTGATGATGTTGCCGTTGATGATGTTGTTGAGGAAAATGATGTTGATGAAAATGATGTTGAGGGAGCTACGGGGATTTTCCGGGGTCGGGGAAACCCGATCCCCGTTGGGGGCGGGGGTGGGGGGGTGATGGGTTCCCCGTCGGGGATCGGGGACGGGGACGGGGAGTTTTGTAGCTTCGGGGATCAGGGACGGGGAGTGCGATCCCCGGCCCCGCCCCGCCCTGTTGCCATTCCTAATCAAGAACGTTATATTTCAATAAATAAAACATGAGTATAGCTAGATTTGACAATTATTTTCTTAGTTTTTATTTTTATTTATTTTGGAATGTAAATACTAAAGAAGTTGATGCATTTGATAAGTGATAAAAGAAAATTTTTAAATTTTTTATCACATTTTTATACCAAATGTGGAGCTATAAATTATCAATAAGTCATAATAGTTAGATTTAATTCTCATCAAATTCTATAAAAAATAAATATTAATAAAATTATTGTTAAAAATAATTTGTTATAACGATTTTTTATATATGTCGCTAAAAATTAATAATTAGTAACTTTATTTTGTCACAGATTTTATAAATTGTAGTTAAAACTTATAATTAGTGACTTTTTGTGACAATTTTTTAAAACTGTTGCTGAAAGTTAAAAATTAGTGACGTTTTTTTTTTAAATTATTACTAAAACTTTTAATTAGTGACTTTTTTGTAATAAAATTTTCAAATTATCGTTAAAAATTAACAATTAGTGATTTTTTTAATAATATTTAATAAAAGATATCATTAATTATTATAGAATTTATTAAATAATAAATTTATTTATTAAGAGCTACATGTGAATCCTCTATTAGTAAACTAGTCTTTGTACTATTTGGTGAAATTCTTTTAAAAAATGGTTTTTATTTTTATTTATTTTTTTCTTTTCTCAAATGTTTCTATTTTGGTCAAACTAAACCCAAAACTTGGGTATGGCTGGCTTATTTAGCCAATTTATTTATTATTATTTTGGGGAAATTAAAAACAAAAATCTCAGTATTTGATTTTTATAATAAAATAAATCTTAATTTTTTAATTTTGTCAATTTAAACACTAAACTTTTTATTTATTTATTTTTAATCTAAACTATTTACTTATTTGCGTTCTGTAAAATTGATTGAAAAATGTGTATTACAATCATTAAACTCAATAAAAAGTGTGTATTTTATGTGTATCTATATCAAGTTTAATAATTAAAATTTTATTTTTTTTTATCGATTTTACTTAACAAAAATAGGTCAATGATTTAGATTGAAAACAATTTTAAAAATTATAATTTAAATTGAAAAAATTAAAAATTTATTTTATTAAAAAAATCAAATTCTGAGGTTTTTTTTTTGTTTTTGTTTTTTTCTTAATTATCCTTTTTTTTTAAGGCAAACTAAACCGTTCAAATCAATGTTTTAAAAACCAGACTGGTGAGCAAATCGAAAAAAATATTGGGTGGACGGGTTATCGATTCAACTGTCAGGTTGAATCGGAATCGAACTGTGATATCATAAATATATTAAAATTATATTTAAATAAAAATATAAGTAATAAAATTATAAATTAAAAAATTGAAAATATTAAATTATCTTAAATATTTCTCCTAATAATATATTTTTAAATATTATTAATTTTAATTTTGGAATAGGAAACCGAATATTCAATATTCCCTCTATATGATTTTAACTAAAATAATTTGATTGAAAGAAGTGCAAAAATTTTAGAGGAATGTCAAAATTTCAAGTCTCCTTTCAATAAATTTTATTGAATTGAATCCTACATGGATTTTTTAAGCTTTTTTGAATGAATTTTTTTTTTTGTTATAAATAGGCAAAGACTCTTACAATAATTTCAAACTTTCAATGAAATTCCTCACAAGTGGAGATCTTTGAAAGAGAGTTTCTAATTAAAATATATATATATATATATATATATATATATATATAATATTAAGAATAAAAAAAATGGTTGCAAAATATCAACAAAAAAAAAAATCAAAATTTTTAATTTCATGAACCCGATCGATTCACCTGACCCAGGGTAGATCGGTTCAGCATTCCAACTGTCGATTTTTCTAGTTCTCTCTAAATAGGCCAGTTTTTGGATTGGAACGATTTAGAGAGTGTACACGAACTGAAACCCTGACTAATTAACGGTTCAACCGGTTGAACCGACCGATCCGGTCCGATTCGATTTTTAAAACCTTGGTTCAAATAACTTAAATCTTATCCAAATTGAATAGAAGCTTTAATTTTTTTCAAGCTTTGATCTTATCCAAAAGAATGGTTTTTATTTTCTATCAAATAAATGATTAAATATCTTATATAAGTGTCCATAGGTATGGGATACTCATATAAGACATTTGATCATTTATTTGATAGAAAATTTGAAACATATAACATTTTTTAATAAATAGGGTAATATTAAAGATACTAAATTTTTTTACAAATAAATGACGTAATGCCTCACTTTGTAACCTCACGCCAACGTGAGATATTTAGTAATATATTTAATGAAAGATTGGTATCCCCAACCTTACTCATATTCATTTTAGCACATTTGGGTCTGTGAGCTTTTTAGAAATTGATTGACGTGCTTCCCGTGGAAAATGTCAACTTCTTTTGCCTATCCAATTTGAATGACTGTTGCATTGGATTATTGCACAAGTCCACGAATAGAATTTTATGTTTTGAGCCTTTCGTAACGCATGGCTTGATACTAGTCAATTTGATTTTGTACACGTGGAAAATGAGAATTTAAACTTCAACTTCAATGAGTAATTAAACTTATGAAAAATGATTTGTAAATAGAAAATCTATACAGAAAATACATTCAGAATTACATATTAATAACATTTTTAAAATTATAAGATCAATAATAGATGTTGGTGTAAATCACATTGATTATCCCAAAAGTTTATAAAAAATAAAATAAGCCATTGCAAATTTAGTATAATTACAATAAAACTATCAACCCATAAATAACCTAAAATATCCTAGTTACCAAAAAAAATAAAAATAAAAAATTACTCATAAATCTCATTTTGGTAAAGCTTGCTCTAGTTAGTACTAAGTGTTTTTTCTTAAACCATTTAGTCATTTTTATTTTTGGTATGATATATATTTTTGATATATTGTATATGAAATTTATATTTTTAACCATATTGATTTTATTTTGCAGGTCTCCCAATCTCTCCACCACCCAAATTCCAAATTCCTTCCCCGATGAACCCAGCTCCGCCTTCTACGACCACCTCATCAATGACGCTGGCCGCCAAAAGGACTTCGCCAACGTCCTCAGCCTCCTCAACAAGCGTTCACGAGACGGTTTCTTCAACACCACCAACACCTTCAATTTCATCTCCACCGACCTCTCCTAAACCCTAGCCTCTCTCGACAGAGGCTTCACCAGAAAGAGCGCCTTCGACGCACTCGTATCTCGCCTCTCCCGCTTAGGCCGACCTCTCCGTCCTCGACGACCTCTCCCAAACCCTAGCCTCTCTCGACAAAGGCTTCACCAGAAAGAGCGCCTTCGACGCACTCGTTTCTCACCTCTCCCGCTTGGGCCGCCCCGACGAAGCCCTCCGTGCGGTGATGGTGATGATGTTTGATGTTCACAATGTTGATGATTAATGTTTGATGATGTTTGATGTTCACAATGTTTGATGAATAATGTTGAAGATGTAGTTGATATTGATGTTGATGATGTTTGATGATCAATGTTGATGATATTGATGATGTTTGATCATCAATGTTGATGATGTTCGATGTTCACAATGTTTGATGAATAATGTTGATGATGTTTGATGTTCACAATGTTGGTGATATAGTAAGCTTGATGATGTTGATGATGCTTTGTTGTTGTTTTGATGATGATTGATGATGATGATGATGATGTAGTTGATATTGATGTTGTTGATATTTGATGATGTTCACAATGTTTGATGATGTAGTTGATGTTTGGTGATGTTGATGATGTTCACAATGTTTGATGGTGTAGTTGATGTTTTGATGATGTTTGATAATGTTGTTGATGATGCTGCTGATGTTTGATGATGTTGATGATGTAGTTGATGTTACTGATGTAGTTAATGTTGTGGATGTTTAGAAAGGAGGGAAATCATAAAAAAGTCTATAGTAAGCATTTTGGTTATTTTTGTCATTACAACATTAGTAAAAATTTACATTTGCCATCCATCAAAAAAATATTACGTGTTAAATAAATGTGTATTGAGAGGGTAATTTATATGAATATTGGGCCGAGCTGGACAATGGGCCGTTATGGGCCACAGTACGAAGGGCTGAGTAAAAAGGCCTCAAATCCAGTCTGGTCCAAGCAGGACTTAAAGTTAAGACCGGTCCCAGAAGTGCATTGTTATCTCGGTCCGGAAGAGCGTGGCAGTTCGGTCGCTGGGTCACCACCCACAGAGTTAGTCTGGTCGCAGTATATTACGGTTAGCCTGGTCGTGTCTTCTAAACCGAAGTATGATAAGCCTTCTTCAAGATACTTCTGTGTTAGTTCAGTTCGACACTTCTATGGATAGCTCGATCTGGGCATGCGAAGTCGAGGTAGAAGCAAGGAAAAGAAGAGCCAGACTGAAAGTTAGATCTGTCATACCTGCATATCTAGTAAGGCAATGGTATTTCGGTCCCATAGAGGTCTCACCATGGTAAAACCATCTCACTTGGTTTAAGTAGTGAGGAGGGTGTTGAAGAATAAGCATTATCTTTCAGGAGTATGAATCCTAGGAGGACTCTGCATGGAGGAGTAGAAGTCCTATTAGGACTATACCACACGGAACCTATAAAAGCTCACAAATATCACCTATGGAGAGGTAACACAACTTTGATTCCTGAATACACAGAGCTTTTGTCTACTTGTCTATTTTGCTGACTTAGGCATCGGAGGGGTTTCCGGCACACACCCGCCGACTAGCTCACGTTTGTGTTTTCAGGGAGTAAAGCGATGACGTTTGGAGGAACACGGACTTGATCAACAGGATTATACGAGAAGGTTTATTTCTTTCCCGTACAATTGGCGTTGTCTATGGGAATTGCAAACTAGAACAAGACCTCTTGATCAAGCTTTTCCTCTTTAAAAGCAATGGCGCACAACGAAGATTTTGCCGCAGTCCGCCATCGACGGACAAACACCAGAGGGGGGTGCAAGGTGCGAAGGCCTACCTTCTATCCCTCCCATGGCAGACTTGGAGCTACAACAACAAAATCCCAGGAGGGATGCAAGGGGGAGGAGGCGGACTAACAGCCCCTGTCACTTTCATTCACAAAGTCCTGATAGACAAAGGCGAAGGATTGATCCTCAAGTTTTGGAGGACCGTGTAAAGGAGCAGGATGAATTAATACGACGGATGACAGCGGACATGGAGATTATGAAACACCAGATGAAGGGAAAAGAAGTGGCGACAGGAGAGGGGCGCAAAAACAAGACGCCTCCTCGCCGATCAGAAGACCGTGGAAGGCATTCCACACCATCACAAGCAGAGAGTAGAAGCCTCAGGACAGGCGATACTCAGTCCAGAACCTCCAGAACTCGTTACTCCAGGTCTGAGAGAACGAGATCATTGAGGTCTTACACTGAAGGAAGTACCTATCGACCCTCGCACTCGCACCAAACATCATCCAAGCAGACGGAGTTGCCAAGATCATCCAATTTGCGGATCATGCTGGAAAAAAAGGCACGATAGAAGGAGGATACTAGGGTGCGCAACCCTCACAGGGTATCTGCCCTTCAGTGGTTGGCTCCTCGGACGCATGGAAGCGTCGAGGTCAAAATGCCGTTACCATGCCCTGCCTACGAACCAACGGACAAAGCGTTCGCAAGGCTGCAAACCTCGCCATTCGTTCCGGCAATTGAAAACGCGCCCCTTCCTTCAGGTTTCCTTCAACCCAAATTCACCACGTACGAGGGGAAGACGGACCCCTACATACACCTAAGCCACTTCCGCCAGGTTATGGCAGTATATCGGCGAAACGAGGCTTTGATGTGCATCCTCTTCCCATCAAGCCTTGGTGACCTAGGCTTGACTTGGTTCGAAAAACTTCCAGAAGGCAGCATAGCCTCCTGGACACAATTGGCGGAGGCGTTCGTCACGAGGTTCAGAATGAACACCAAAACCCCGGTGGAGATTGACTAGTTACTCTCCATCGACACGGGCAAAAACGAGACACTAAGATCTTACAATAGTCGTTACTGGGAGACATTCAATCAGATTGGGGACTGCCCCTCCAATCTCGCCATTGCACGGTACAAAAGAGGCCTTCCGGTCGGAAACAGACTAAGGGACTCAATCACCATGACACCGCCCCTCACCATGGAGGCCTTGATGGAAAGAGTGCATCAGCACATCAGAGTGGAAAAGGATGGCGCCCGTGCCAAAACAAAATCTGGCACGACCGCAGTACCAGATAAAAAGACCACAGCAAAGATCAACGCGGTAGAACGTTCGAACAGAAACGGACGAGGCAGGCAAGACAACGAAGAGGACCAGGATAAAATAGTTGAGAGTCCGCACTGCCATAACCACGGTATTCAAGAAACCGATTTACCAGATTCTGAGCGAAATACGCGATGAACCTTTCGTCAGATGGCCAGCTAAGCTAGGAGAAGCACAGAAAGACTACGACGAAAGATCGCGATGCACCTTCCACAAAGAAAAGGGGCACCGCACTGAAAATTGCATACCATTGAGACAACATCTGGAGGAGTTGATGGCTGCCGGTCACCTGGATAAATACATTGAAAGAAGGACGCAACCAGCCCCCTAGGACTACAATAACCCCAATGGAATGCCAATTGACGCCCGCCTCAAGGTGTGATCAATGTGGTACATGGAGTATTCGAACCTGAGCGTGTATGCGAGCTCAGAGGATCGATCAAAAAGGTTGAGCACTTAAGAGAAGTACTAAGCGCTCAACCTACCATCAAAAAGGGGAGAACAGACCCTACGAACATCATGTCTTTTTCAGACAAGGACTTGGAAAGAATATATTGCCCTCACAACGATGCACTGGTCGTCACCCTCCGCGTCAAGGATTACAACGTCAAGCGAATTTTGATAGACCAAGGTAGCTCATGTGAGATAATGTACTACGACACCTTCAAACAACTAAAATTTGAGGACAAAGACCTGGCACCGGCTGTATCACCCCTGATTGGATTCAACTCAATGCCAGAATGGCCAGTCGGCAAAATTATCCTGCCAGTCAGGGCAGGAAGCGTGACAAAACAAGTGGAATTTTGGGTGTTGAAGGTCCCTTTCACTTACAACATAATCTTGGGAAGAACATGGCTCCATGCCATGAAATCAGTAGCGTCATCCTATCATCAAGTAATGCGGTTCCCCAACGAAGCCGGAGTAATTGAAGAGGTCTTTGAAGACCAGATTATGTCCAAGCAATGCTTTGTCACGGTTAATGGTAGCCGCGCTGCCAAGGGATATGTTTATTCGGTGGAAGAACCTGAGAGCAATGAATTTTTCGCAGATGTCGGCAAAGCAGCTGACCAAAAAGCGGTGGAAGACTTGGTAAAGGTAGGAATAGATGATAAGAACCCGGATAAGTTCTTTTTGCTCGATTCGTCATTGTCCAGCACTGAGAGATTAGAGGTCTTGGAATTCTTGACCTCTAACATCGAAGTGTTCGTCTGGACACCATACGACATGCTAGACATCGATCCAAACTTCATCTGTAACCAACTCAATGTCCACCCATCCGCCAGACCAATCATTTAGCGCACTCGCAGATCGGCACTCCACCACGCCGAAATAGTGGCAGAAGAAGTGGGAAATCTACTAGAGGCAAGAGCTATCAGAGAGGTGCACTACCCCAGATGGATATCCAACACGGTCGTGGTGCCAAAAAAGAATGGCAAATGGCGTGTCTGCGTCGATTATAAGACAGTCAACAAAGCATGCCCAAAGGACAGCTTCCCCCTACCACGGATAGATCAACTGGTAGACCTGACGGTGGAACACAACCGACTTAGCTTTCTGGATGCGTACAGAGGCTACCATCAGATTGCCATGTACGAACTAGACCAGGAGGCCACGTCCTTTACCACTCCAAGAGGACTGTATTGCTATAAGGTCATGCCCTTTGGCCTAAAGAACACGGGGGCAACATTCTAGAGAATGGTCACCAAGATGTTTGAGCCGTTGTTAGGCAGAACAATGGAGGCTTACATCGATGTCATGGTGGTCAAGAGTAAGGATGAGAATGACCATCTAAGGGACTTAGGTGAGATGTTCCAGATTCTGAAGAAGCACAAGTTGCGCCTTAATGCATCCAAGTGCGTGTTCGGTGTAGGATCTGGCAAATTCCTGGGCTTCCTAGTGACCAACCGGGGTATTGAGGCAGACCCTTCCCAGATCAAAGCAATTCAGGATCTGGAGAGGCCTAACTCAGTAAAAGAAGTGCAGTATCTCACCGGCATGGCAGCTGCACTCAACCGATTCATTAGCCGGTCGTCAGACAGACTACGACCATTTTTTCAAGTATTAAAAAACAAGTTTGAGTGGGATAAAGAATGCGACCGCGCTCTGGAAAACTTAAAAGAATACATGTCTTCTCCACCACTGCTTGTCACCCCAATACCTGGAGAAGAACTCTTCTTGTACCTGGCAGTCTTTCAGCACGCAATTAGCGCAGTATTGGTCCGTGCGGAAGGAATCCAACATCTGCCCATCTATTATGTCAGCAAGACATTGCTGGGTGCCGAAACGAGGTACTTGCCACTGGAAAAACTGGCCTTGGCCTTAATGATGGCCTCAAGGATGTTGTCGCATTACTTTCACGCCCACACCATAGTCGTCCTCACAGCTTTCCCATTAAAAGCTTTGTTTGAGAGGGCGAACTTTTCTGGGCGAATCTTGAAGTGGGCAGTAGAGTTGGGACAATTCGACATCAAGTTCCAACCAGAACCGCGATAAAGGCCCAAGCTTTGGTAGACTTTGTCGCAGAATTTACCCCGGGAAGTCATCATATCTGTCCAATCGACTTGACTAACACAACCAAACTAGGGGTTGAAGTTGACGCCGGAATAGTGCAACCCCTGGTACAGGATACTCAGTCGGACCCCAAGGCAGACCAGAATAATGAAAGCAAGGAAAAAGCGAACCATGCTACACCCAGCCAAGACTCACCAATAAATAAAGACTTGGTACAGTTAGATAGCGAGGGGCAGACAGTAAGCATGGACCTTGAAGAAAACATCAGCAACATTCTTGACCCCACGACATCATCTGACCCCTCTACTTGCTGGAAGTTGTTCGTTAGAGAGATGTGGAAGCTCTTCGTGGACGGAGCGTCCAACCGACATGGTGTAGGACTTGGCATAGTCCTCATCTCACCAGACGGCCTGGTTGTGGAGCAAGCAATCAACCTTGGCTTCCCAGCATCAAACAACGAAGCGGAGTATGGAGCACTTTTTGCAGGACTCAAATCAGCATTCTACATGAAGGCCACCGAAGTAATGGTCTACAGCGACTCACAGCTGGTGGTAAACCAAATTTCTGGCGACTATGAAGTAAAGGATGACAGGATGGCCAAGTACCAAGAATTGGTCAGAACAGAGATCAAGAAATTTGAAGTAGTAAGGATAGAATAGATTGGTAGGGAGGAAAACAGCAGAGCAGACGAACTAGCAGGCTTTGTGTCAATGGCAGATACATCAATCCCTCATCCACTACTAATTGACTACCTACCAAGACCAAGCATTGAGAACCCCAAAGTAGAAGAGGTGTGTTGCGCCGAATTAGGCCCCTCATGGATGGATCCCATCATACTGTTCTTAAAAGACGGCGTCTTACCAAAAGACAAGAAAGAAGCCAACAAAATTCGAGCAAAGTCGCAGCGATTTTGGCTCTCCCCATCTATGGCATTGTACAAAAAGTCATTCTCAGGACCTTATCTAAAGTGTGTCGACCCTAGCAAAGTAGAAGCATTCTTGTTCGAAATACACGAAGGGGTGTGCGGAAGCCACCAAGGAGGAATATCGTTAGCTTACAGAGCCATTTCACAAGGATACTGGTGGCCATACATGCAGGCAGACTCGGAGAAGTATGTGAAGAAGTGCGAGAAATGTCAGAAGTTCGCACACCAAATACATCAGCCGGCCAGAGAACTCCTACCATTGTCCAACCTATGGCCCTTTGCAATATGGGGCTTAGACATAGCAGGACCACTTCCAACAGCGCCCGGAAACAGGAAGTTCTTTCTCGCAGCAACAGACTACTTCACAAAGTGGGTGGAAGTAGAAGCATTGGCATCAATCAAGGAAAAAGATGTGAACAAGTTCGTCTGGCAGAATATCATTACTCGATTCGGCATACCTAAAGCCCTAATATCAGACAACGACACCCAGTTTGATGGCAGAATCTTTAGAGGCTTTTGTGAAGAATACAAAATAGAGTTCTATAATTCTATACCGGCATATCCCCAAGCCAACGGCCAGGCAGAAGCGTCAAACAAGGTCATCTTGGATAGACTAAAGAAAAGGCTAGAGAAGGCAAAAGGCAAGTGGGCGGAGGAACTTCCTCATGTTTTATGGGCTTACCGTACCACACCTCGACGATCAACAGGAGAAACACCATTCTCCTTAGCCTACGGCATGGAAGCAGTAATCCCACTAGAAGTTGGCCTCCCTACAATTAGAAGCGAAAATTTTGATCCAAACTTGAATGGAGAAGCCATAACATTGGAGCTCGACCTCGCCGAAGAAAGAAGAGAAAGAGCACTAGTTCACATTGCCTCATACCAACAAGAGTTATCCTGGAAACACAACAAAACAGTGCATCCAAGGCAATTCAAGATCGGAGATTGGGTGCTGCGCAAAGTGATGGGAAACACCTTGGTACCAGGAGATGGCAAGTTAGGGCCTAATTGGGAAGGACTTACAAAGTGGTTGGATTAGCTAGCAAAGGGACATACCACCTGGAAAATAAGGACGGCAAAGCCATTCCTAGGCCATGGAATTCTGCCAATCTCAAACTATTTTATTTTTAGCTTTTTTTTTACAAGTATGTGTAATTTTCCTTTTTCTCAATAAAACAAAGTCGATTCTTTTCAGCATAGTTGTTTTTTGTAAGAGATTGTATTAGTGAGTTAGGGACATCAAAAGCAAGGTTGGCCGGAATAACCAACACCCCTCCTAAGCCCAGGATAAGGATCCAGGCTGCAAGACGTTTGGTTGGAACAACTAAACACTTTACTCTAGGTTGGCTGGAAAAACCAATCTAGAGGTTGGCTGGAAAAACCAACACCCCTCCTAAGCCCAGGATAAGGATCCAAGCTGCAGGACGTTTGGTCAGAACAACCAAACACTTTACTCTAGGTTGGCTGGAAAAACCAATCTAGAGGTTGGCTGGAAAAACCAACACCGCTCCTAAGCCCAGGATAAGGATCCAGGCTGCAGGACGTTTGGTCAGAATAACCAAACATTTTATTCTAACTTAACAGGAATAACCATTTTAGAGGTTGGCTGGACTAAACCAACTCTTGTACTCTTTAGCCTAAGTAAGGACATCGGCTAAAGAGTGGTTGGCTAGATTAAACCAACTCTTAGTACTCTTTAGCCGAAGTAAGGACATCGGCTAAAGAGTGGTTGGCTGGACTAAACCAACTCTTAGTACTCTTTAGCCGAAGTAAGGACATCGGCTAAAGAGTGGTTGGCTGGACTAAACCAACTCTTGTACTCTTTAGCTGAAGTAAGGACATCGACTAAAGAGTGGTTGGCTGGACTAAACCAACTCTTGATACTCTTTAGCCGAAGTACGGACATCGGCTAAAGAGTGGTTGGCTGGACTAAACCAACTCTTGATACTCTTTAGCCGAAGTAAGGACATCTGTTAAAGAGTGGTTGGCTGGATTAAACCAACTCTTGATACTCTTTAGCCGAAGTAAGTATATCGGCTAAAGAGTGGTTGGCTGGACTAAACCAACTCTTAGTACTCTTTAGTCGAAGTAAGGACATCGGCTAAAGAGTGGTTGGCTGGACTAAACCAACTCTTGGTACTCTTCAGCCGAAGTAAGGACATCGGCTAAAGAGTGGTTGGCAGGTGTAGTTGCAAATGTTTGCAAATGTTAAAGACCAATATAAAGTATCTCGGCAAGAAAATATTAGTCTGAATACAAAATAAATGCAAGCATGGCCGCAGACCAAACTGAAAGTTGAAAGGCTCTTCATTTAAAATTCAAAAATACAAAGAAAAGAGTTCATTCAAAACCAGTTCAGAAAAATGTTACTTCAGCCGGGTTACAATTGTCCAAAAGCAGAAAAGAAAAGAAAATACAAAATCAGTTAAAAAGATCATCTATTTCGGGATCAAGATCAGCATCAACATCAACCCGAAGACCGGTTTCAGACGGGAGCTCGGCTTCGATCGGAAGTATGGTCTTTGTTGGAAGCACAGTATCAGTTGGTTGCTCAGTAGTCAAGTCTTCCACTGGGGGCTCCGCCCGAGCTAACTGATCGGCAGGATCATTGACGACTGGGTTGTCGTTAGGCTCGGTTTCATCATCATCTGAACCCTCAAGGAATTGTTGCTGAAGGGTAACAGCGTACTCCGCTAGTGAGCTCGGTATAAAGTATGAAGGATGATTGAATACCTCGGCTTCAGGTCCATGACCGAGCTGCACCACGGTCCCCCTCTAACTGCATTTGAAGAACAAATCCTTAGCTGCCTCACATTGTTGCATGTAAAGGGCCTCTCCCTCCTTGAAACCTGCAGCATTCGCATCATCCGCCTTCTTTTTTAGCTCGGCGATCTCTGCATTTTTCTTTCCTTCGAGCTTGGCCAGCTCACGCAGGTACTTGTCCTTCATCACGGTCAGGGCCTTTTGTTTGTCAGCATTAGCTGAGGTAACTAGTCCGGTTAGACGGGTTACCTCGGCCTCTAGCTCGGCTGTCCTCCGTTGGGAGTCTTTTAGCTCGGTGGTTTTTGCTTCAACTTCGGCCATGGCTTGCCTTGCTGTTTTACGAAGCTCCAGCACACGCTTGTGTGCAATTTGACTCTTTTGCATGGCCTAAAAAAGAATGGAAAGAAACTATTGACCAGACCGAGCAAAAAAGGTGGAAAAATTAGGGAGACCAGAGGGGCTACTTACGAGGATCATTGATTTCGTTGCTGACCGGATAGCTTTAAGCTCGGTCAACTGGTTGTGATCCATATCAGGGAGCAGACATACACTCTTAGCCAGATTGAAGGCTAGCATATGGTCTATGTCAGCCACCACTGAGTCAGTATCACGGATAGCGCGGTTTTGAAAAGTCATTTTTGGAGCCCACTTGGAGGAACTAGCCCGGTCAGAACGCTCCGACTGAGGGCTCGGTGGAAGGATGGTTTCATTTTCATCAGCAAGGCGTTGCTCGGTTTGGGTAGTCTAGGCGCGCTTGCTTGGGCGTGATGAAGAGGGTTGTTGAGATGGAAGGGCCACCACTGTTTCCTGAGTCTGAACTTGTGGCGGTACTTCGGCTCGATGGGTTTCGGTTAAGAGGGCCCTTACTTTGTTCCTCTTTGCCATTTCTTTTTCTTCGGTAGTACGAACAAGGTTAATTTGTGGCAAGTTGGGGTCCAGTTCGGGAGAGGCTTCCAGTAAGAAGTCTGTTATTCTGGCTTTACGTCGGCTGCTGTATCTGTACGTCGGCTCAAAATTCAGCAGCTTGGCCCAACTTCTTTCTGGATATCGTAATGCGGCGCGGAGAGCGTTCAGATTGGGGTAACTGTATAGTGATTGAAGATGGGCTGAATCTGCATAAAGAAGACAACTATTAGTTCAGTTCAGGAATAGGAAACCAAAATAAAACAGGAGTATGTAAAGGAACCAAAGTAATTATACCGGGTGTTCCTTTATTCCAGTTTATACTGCGGGCTGGGATCTGGGCTTGGTGGTCTTCGAAATTGCCAGATACCCAGAAAAAATCGTCATCGTTTAAATCTTTGTCCGGTGTGTTCTTTATTATTTTCTCACGCCGACGGCGTATTCTTAAATAATAAACCCACCCGTCTTCTTTTGAGCCTATAGAATATTGGTGAAATAGTTCGGCCAAACCGAGGTTAATACCAGCACAACGGTTTAGCTCGGCTATACCATGTGTTATGCGGTATGAGTTTGTGGAAAACTGAGTTGGGCATATCCTAGTTTGCCCAAGGAATTCACAAAGCAAGGGCTGTACAGGGAATCTTAGGCCGGTCTCTACAATGGAAAGGAAGGTAAAGGGAACAAAACCAGGGTTCCCCCAAGGTATGATATCTTGTTCGGCTAAGGTGAGATGGACGTCATCAGGGATGTTATACTCCCTTCGGAATTCGGCCAAGCCACCAGGTGTTTCTACTAAAAACCTATATTTACCCATTTACTCTTAAGTTATGTATAATTTAACTGTGATAGCTTGGTTAAAAAATGACGCTTAGTAGCTCGGTTGAGCGTGCGAAGGAGTGCCTGGCAACCTAAGTCTGCAAAGTGAAAAAAGAAAGGGGTTATGCACAGATCGATGGACCGTGCTAAAAAGAAATCAAGGTAAAATAAATGAAGTCCTATCTCGGTTATGTGAACTACGGGTGTTAGCTCGGTTTCAGCCAAGGGTTTGTTAGCTCGGTTTGAGCAAGGCATTTGATAGCCCGGTTGAGCCTCAAGGGGCAACTTTCTTAGTTCGGTCTGAACTTGGAAGGATGGTTTAGCCCCTAGATTCAGCTCGGGCATAGTTAAGGTTTTCAAGGCTTGACTTGTCAGAACTATAAATATAGCAAGTTAGCTCGGTTGGTTGGTCCGGCTAGATTGACATCCACTACAAACAACTTCCTAGTTCGGTTATATTGTGATTTTGGATCAAAACTAGTGTTTTTCATGTTATTTCTTGAATCAGATGGGCTCTATTACTAAGTTTTTGCAGAAGATGCAAGATAAGGCAGAAAATGGAAGTAAAAAATGTTTTGCAAAAACACATAAAACAAATGTTATGGGCTAAAAAAGTACGAAAGCCAGAAAAATAGAACAGATTTGTATTACTCACCAAAGTAAGAGGAAGGAAAGGGAAGTAGAAAACAGCCACAAACGCAAGCTTCGCAAAATGCAAAACAATGGAGACGCAGGCAAGAGAGAGAACAAGAGGAGAGAAGATGAATAGTGTGGTGAGATTCAAAATGAATAGGTTTGTTTTGTTTTGTTGCAAAAACCAGAGGCGGGAACTGTTCAAAATTCACGAAGTACGAAGACGGCGTGACAGTTGCCTTGGGCTAATCAGCGTATGCCACGTGTCATGGAAATGAGAAGCGATTCAGTTGCTGTAATTGAAAAGACGTCTTGACCGGACAAGGAGAGCCCGGTGTGGAATTAGCTTGGTTGGGTAGGCTAAAAGGTTTTAGTTCGGCTGGAAAAGCTAAAGGGTTTTTAGTTCGGTTGAAAGGCTTAAAAACCTTAGCTTGGCTGGTAAAACAAGTAATCCCTATCATGCTACGCAGATGGAATTAAGGGGCAATTGAGAGGGTAATTTATATGAATATTGGGCCGAGCTGGACAATGGGCCGTTATGGGCCACAGTACGAAGGGCTGACTAAAAAGGCCTCAAATCCAGTTCGGTCCAAGCAGGACTTAAAGTTAAGACCGGTCCCAGAAGTGCATTGTTATCTCGGTCCGGGAGAGCGCGGCAGTTCGGTCGCTGGGTCACCACCCACAGAGTTAGTCCGGTAGCAGCATATTACGGTTAGCCTGGTCGTGTCTTCTAAACCGAAGTATGATAAGCCTTCTTCAAGATACTTCTGTGTTAGTTCGGTTCGACACTTCTATGGATAGCTCGGTCTGGGCATGCGAAGCCGAGGTAGAAGCAAGGAAAAGAAGAGCCAGACTGAAAGTTAGATCTGTCATACCTGCATATCTAGTAAGGCAATGGTATTTCGATCCCATAGAAGTCTGACCATGGTAAAACCATCTCACTTGGTTTAAGCAGTGAGGAGGGTGTTGAAGGATAAGCATTATCTTTTAAGAGTATGAATCTTAGGAGGACTCTGCATGGAGGAGTAGAAGTCCTATTAGGACGATGCCACACGGAACCTATAAAAGCTCACAAATATCACCTATGGAGAGGTAACACAACTTTGATTCCTGAATACACAGGGTTTTTGTCTACTTGTCTATTTTGCTGACTTGGGCATCTGAGGGGTTTCCGCCACACACCCGCCGGCTAGCTCACGTTTGTGTTTTCAGGGAGTAAAGCAACGATGTTTGGAGGAACGCGAACTTGATCAACAGGATTATACGAGAAGGTTTATTTCTTTCCCGTACAAGTATATATGTAATTAATATTCAAATAGGACTTATTAGTCTATAAAATAAAAGACAAGACTAAATGGTTTAACAAATTAAGATTTGGGATTTATTGGTGTTTTGCCAAAAAAAAAAGAAAAAGAAGAAGGTGGAATGTCCTAAAATATCCATTCCTAAAACATCTGAACTTTGTTTTTTACTAAGAAAAATATAGGTAGCGTTTGGTAGAATTTTAGAAATATGATTTGCAAATAGAGTTGTATTTTGAGTTTGTGAGTTTTAGAATTATGATTTGAGTGTTAAAAATTTGTTTGGTTATAAGTTTTGAATTGAATTTTGAGTTGAGTATTGAATTGAGTTTTGAATGTTTGATGTGACATATGAAACAAGAAAATTTGTTTGGTTATGAATTTTAAAAAGAATTTTCAAAACTTAATTCAAAAAGTTAATAACTCATAACCGCACACACAACTCAAAATTCTATTGAAAATTATATTCAAAACTCATAAACAAACTATTTTTAAAATTCAATTTGAAAAAATAACATAAAATTTTTTAATTAAAAATATTACAAACAAAATATTTTTTTTAACTTTAAATAATCAATTGCTGCTTTAATATAATTTTTGATTGTCTATTTGGTTGGAATTATTATTTTTAAATATTTTTGATTTAAAATATAAAAATATATATTATTTTTGTTAAAAACTCAAAAACAAAATTCCCATTCCCCCCCCCCCCCAAGTAACAGATGCCAATTGTACACAAAAAAAAAAAAAAATACTGTTCGGTCGGACGACCGGATAACCCAAGCCACACTTTTCAAAATTTAAAAAAAAAAACCCAGTTCTCCCAATAGAAGTTGAAATGAGTTTTGGAATGATATATTGGAATTAATTTTTAAAAGTTTTAACCAAATAAAGTATTGAAAAAAGCTCTAGAATCATGTTTCCAGAGCTACTCTGAAATCATGTTTCCAGAGCGGCTCCAAACATATAGCCATAAACCTTATGGAAAAATTATTTGAAAATCTCATTTCAAAAATCCATGAATTTTTAATTTTTTTTTATAGACCGGTAAGTCTTATTCATTTAGAAATATTTTCTACAAAATTCTATTTAATATATTATTGTGTCACTCCCATATCTAATATTATAATTTAGGTTATACTTAGGGATGAATGTGTCACACTACTTTTTATTTTATTTTTTATAGGAAAAATAATTTTAAAAATTTGATGTATTAGTCAACATATAATCTTCTATAACATCAACCACCATTCTCTCTTCCACCTTTTCCACCTCCTCCCTCTGCCACAACTTTCCTTTTTCATCTCTATCTTTTAAGTAACATGTTTAAGTCACCAAACATGTTCAATGATAGTCGTTTGAGCAAAAATTATTTATTTGATGATTGATATCTAAATAGATAATATTGATTCAGTGGTTGATGAGAGAGAGTGTAGCTAGGATTTGGGAGAAGCTGGCTACATTAGGTGAGGAATAGCAACAGAAGGAGAAAATGATGGATAGTTATCAATGGCTATCGGTGTGGCTTGATTGTGGTGATTTAGAGATAACATTTTAAGATAAAACGATGTGAATATTTTAATAATTTTATTTTGAAATAAAATTATAGTTAATTTTTTCAAAATCCTCCTAACTACACTCTTTATCATTGTTCAAAATACTAGCGCCAAATCAATTGTTATCATTCAAGCATCAATCACTGAATCAATATTATTTATTCTAGATATCAATCATTAAATAAATAATTTTTACTTGAACAACTATCATTGAACATATTTGGTGGCTTAAACATGTTGCTTAAAAGATAGAGGGATGAAAAATGAAAGTTGCGGCAGACGGAGAGAATAGTGGTTGAAAGTTTAGGATGAAAGTTTGAAGTTTCGAGAAAAAAAGAAGAAGGTATTTTTGATATAGAAGATTATGTGTTGACTAATATATCACATTTTAAAATTATTTTGCATATAAAAAAAAAAAACTTAGTGTGACACATTCATCCCTAAGTATAACCTAAATTATAATATTAGATATGGGAGTGACACAATAATATATTAAATAGAATTTTATGGAAAATATTTCTAAATGAACAAGACTTACAGGTCTTAAAAAAAAAATCATGGATTTTTAAAATGAGATTTTCAAGTAATTTTTTCAGAAGGTTTATATTTTTCCAAGTAAAAATCAAAGTCCATACGATTTAGGCATGGATATTTTAGGATATTCCAAGTTTTTTATTATTTATTTTGTTTTGTTTTGTTTTGGTAACTATGATATTCCATTTTAGTCCTTTTCAACGTAGTTCTAAAGATTTTTGCTTTCCAATACAATTCTGAAGTGCGTATAAATTTATCGAGATGCGTTTAGAAGATTTATCACCTCAAAAATATGTTTAAATTTATCTTTTATTTGAATAATGAGAGGATCAAGAACGGTATATTTCAATAAATAAAGCACGAGTTCGGTTATATTTGACAATTATTTTCTTAGTTTTATTTTTATTTTTTTTAAATGTAAATAGTAAAGAAGTTGATGCATTTGATAATTGATAAAAAAAAAATTACTTTTTGTTACGGACATATTTAATGGGCCATTTTAAATTTTTTATTTTAAGAGATAAATTATCATATTTTCCTTACCAAATGTGGAGCCTTAAACTATCAATAAGTTCTAATATTTAAATTTAATTTCCATCAAATTCTATTAAAAATAAGTCTTAATAAAATTATCGCTAAAAATAATTTTTTGTAATAATTTTTTGCATGTGTCGCTAAAAATGAATAATTAGTGAATTTGTTTTGTCACGGATTTTATAAATTATCATTAAAACTTACAATTAGTGACATTTTTCTGTGATGAATTTTTTAAATTGTCGCTGAAAGTTAAAAAATACTAACATTTTTTTGTGACGACTTTTTTAAATTGTTACTAAAATTTGTAATTAGTGATATTTTTTGTGATAAAATTTTAAAATTATCGTTGAAAGTTAACAATTAGTGACTTTTTTTTAATAGTGTTTCATGAAAAATACTATTAATTATCATAAGACCTATTAAATAATAAATTTATTTATTAAAACCTACACGTAAGCCTCTCTAATACCAAACTAGTCTTTGCCCTATTTGGTGAAATTCTTTTAAAAAATGGTTTTTATTTATTTATTTATTCTTTTATCAAATGTTTCTATTTTAGTCAAACTAAACCCAAAACTTGGGTTTGGCTAGCTTATTTAGCCAATTTATTTATTTATTATTTTTTTGGAAAAATTTAAAAAAATCTCAATATTTGATTCTTATAATAAAATAAATCTTAATTTTTTAATTTTATCAATTTAAATATTAAACTTTTTATTTATCTTTAAACCACTTGCTTATTTGCCTTCAGTAAAATTAATCGAAAAATGTGTATTTCAATCGTTAAACTCAATAAAAAGGATACATTTTATGTGTATCTATATCGAGTTTAATAACTAAAATAATTTTAAAAATTTTAATTTAAATTGAAAAAATTTAAAATTTAAGATTTATTTTATTAAAAAATTCAAATTCTAAGTGCTTTTTTTTTTTTGGTTGTTGTTGGTAATTATCCTTTTTTATTATTTTATTATTTTTTTGAAAGGCAAACTGGACAGTTCAAATAACTTAGTAGATCTTATCCAAATTGAACAGAGGCTTTAACTTTTTCAAGCTTTGATCTTATCCATGAGAATGGTTTTTATTTATTTATTCATTTTAGCACATTTGGGTCCGTGAGCTTTTTAGAAATTGTCATGGGCTTCTCATGGAAAATGTCAACTGCTTTTACCTATCCAATTTGAATGAGTGTGTTGCATTGGATTATGGCACAAGTCCACGGGTAGAGTTTTATATTTGGAAAATGTTTGAGTTCTCAAATTTTTTACTAAATAAATGATCAAATGTCTCATATGTGTGTGGAACTCACAAAATTACGGACCCCACATTCATGTGAGATATTTGATCATTTATTTGATAAAAAATTTAATGTCCCTAACATTACCTTTTATATTTTCAGTCTTTTGTAACGCATGCCTTGATACTAGTCAATTTGATTTTGTACACGTGGAAATGAGTATTTAAACTTCAACTTCAATGAGTACTTAACCTTATGAAAAATAATTTGTAAATAGAAAATTCATACAGAAACACATTCAGAATTATGTATTAAAGATATTTTTAAAATTATGAGAACAATAACAAATATTTATGTAAATCACATTGATTACCCCCAAAAGTTTATAAAAAATAAAATAAGCCCTCGCAAGTTTGGTATAATTACAGTGAAGTTATCAAGCCATAAATAATTAAACAATGTGTTTTGTATATTTCATTTATTTGTTAAAAAAAAAAACTACATAAATAATACCACCTGAGTACCACCTAATAATTTTTTACAAAAAAATAAAAAATAAAAAAAATTATAAAAGATTATAACTGTGCAAGGGATTATAGTTCTTGAAGTTATCTACTCCAACAATACATCAGGTGTAGTGTAGAACTGCTCTTTGCATTTTTTTTGTGAGAAAAGTTTTCTATTCACTCACACATCATATTTTCCCCCCTATTCATTTAGTTAAAAGAAAATTAACTATAATTGTATTTCAAAATAAAATTATTAAAATATTCGCATCTTTTTTGTTAGAAAAAATAATTGAATAATGTTTGAGAGCTCGAAAATTCCTGCCCCCTAATCCCCCTAATGCCTAAAATGACGTCGTTTTGGGCATTAGGTTTTTTTTATTTTATTTTTTCTTTTCTTTTTTTTCCTTCGATTTTCAGTCTACAGAGAGGAAGAGGAGAGGGAGAGAAAGAGAAGAGAGAAAGATGAGAGGAGGAGAGAGGGAGAAAGAGAGAGGAGAGGAGAGCTCCGATCGTCTCGCCGCCCGCCGTCGTCGCCTCACCGCCAGCTTCTCCTCCCCGCCGTCGCCCCGCCTCTGCCTCTCGTCGCAGCAGCAGCAGCAGCTCCTCCTCCCCGCCGTCGCCCCACCTCCGCCTCCTCCTCCCCCGAATATTATGCCCCCTCCAGTCCCTCCTCCTCCTCCCTCCCTCACTCCTTTCTTCCTTCTTCTTCTCCGAGCTTCATTCTTCTTCTGCAAAAAAAAAAAAAAAAAATTCAAAAACGACGAAACGACGTCGTTTTTGGTTCGGGGGATTAGGGGTGGCTCAGTTTCGAGTGACGTAGCACGGTTGAAAATAATTTTACGGTGACTTTAATTAGAAATTAAAGTAGGTCCTAACTATTGGTTGAGGTGAGATTAAACGAGTTTAGATTATTTGTAAAAATGTCTTTATACCACAAAAAGAATAACAAAAAACAATTAAGAATTGAATGAGAAATTGACTCATAAAGTTGGTCTCATGAATGAGGTATTAGAAATTGTGTATAATTACTAATCCCAGATTGATTGTAGAGGAAAACTTTAATGGGTATTTAAACCTTAAGATTTTGATAAGGGCATGAGCCCTTTGGAGCATTCAAATTTTCCGAAGGAAGAGAGTTATAGATGTTTCAAGGATGAGCTTGGGCCAAAACTATAGTCCAAGTTGGTTATGCAAAAATTGTCACGTGCGCGCCGATCGCTCGCCCGAACTGAGTCCAAGTCCATGATTTGTGAATCTTGGGTTTAGGGTGCACCCAATCCGTGGATGTTGGGGCTTGAGGCTTGTTAATAGGGATGGCAATTTGAACCAGGCCCGACGGGGACCCGATCCTCCGACCCCGATTTGAACGGGTTTTTCCCAAAAATTATTCCTATAGGGCCCGGGATGGTATTGAAAATTAAATCCCCGACAATTTTCGCACCAGGGACGGGGATAAGTTTCTCGACCCCGGCCCCGGCCCCGGCCCGACCTCGGCCCGAATTATCCCCGAAGATTGCCCTGAATATTCCTCATAGATATATATGTTTGAGTCTGCTCTCTTACTCACAAACATTCATATTCTCTCAACCTCTCTCTCCACGCGCAGCTGCTGCTACTCACGGCTTCGTCTGATCTCCCTTCTCCTCCGGCCGATCTCCCTCCTCCTTCATTATCTTCGGCCGATCACCCTCCTCTGCTGTCTTCGGTCGATCTCTCTCCTCTCATCACCACCGATCTCCTCTCCATCATCGCCGATCTCCATCACCGCCGATCTTCTGTCGCTCTTCGCTGTCGTCGGAGTTTTGTCGCTCCTCTCCTCTCCATCACCGCCGATCTCCTCAAATCTGTTGAATATATATGTTTTCAGAGTTTTATTGTTGAATTTTTTGGGAAATATTGCTTAGATTTTTTATTTTTGATTTTTTATGTTGTTGTTTAATATTTATTTTTTTATTTGGTGATGATGTTGTTGATGATGAATATGTATGCTCATTGCTCAGATTTGTTTTTTTGTTGAGAATATATGTTGTTGTTGTTGTTTTTTTTTTTTTAATTTTGGCCGGAGAATTTTTGGTTTCGGGGAAACCCGATCCTCGTTAGGGGCGGGGGCGGGGGCGGTGGTAGGCTCCCTGTTGGGGAATGGGGCCGGGGACGGGAAAATTCCTACCATTGGGGATCGGGGACGGGGAGTGTGATCCCCGGCCCCGGTTCGGCCCGTTGCCATTCCTATTTGTTAGAATGGGCTGGGCCGGCTTAGCAGTCCACCAACCTAATCTTTTCAGGGCAAATCTGTCAAGTGGTGTATAAATAGAGACCAACTTCTTTAGTTGTCAATATAGAATTTTTTGGCTTCCAGATTATATAGTCAGTTTGCTCCTATAATTTTCTTCCTGTGTGAGAAAGTACTGCCATTGTCAGTTCGCCAAAACTAACAGTAGATGCTTCTGCGTTAGTCGGTCTAAACTGTCGTATACTGAGAGACAGAAGCCGACGTACCTCAAGTACACACAGTGACGCGACTAATCTATTTTAAGGAGACTGTGATATCACATAAGTTTCGGTTTGCTTTCTTTACCATTTTATTGTATTGTGTATTTCTATGCAATATGATTATAAATTCCAACATATTTTCTAATTTAATTTGATTTGTCATGAATCTATTTATTTTAGTTAATTACACAATTTATACAACATATTAATCCTAAAATGATATCTTAAAACCACCAAAAGCAAGCTACACCGATAGCCACTGACAACTGTCCATCATTTTCTCCTTCTATTGCTATTCCTCACCCAATGGTCCCGTTTGGTGTAACTGTTAAAACATATTATAGATTATAACTTAACAGATTATAGATTATAGCTTTAATCAGAAGCTGTTAATCTGTTTGGTGTAACTGTTGGATTATAGATTTAAGTTCCTGAATAGTGTTTGTTAAATAAGCTGTGAAGTAACTTTTTCAATTAACTTTTATTTTTTGTTATTTACTACATGTTTACATTTCTCATAAAAAATAATAATAATATTCTATAGTCCATTTGGGTCTTTTTCTATTTTTTAAAAAAATAAAAAATAAAAAAATCTAAGAGTATAACCATAAATTAACATGTTCACAGCAGAAATTGATAATCAGAAACAAGGGGCGAGCAACTTCTCAGAATCAATTTTTTGACTTAAAATAAGCTGTTTGAATTAGAAGTTGTTTGAAATAAATTTAACAAAATAGTCTAAAATAACTTTTCAAAAGTCAGAAGCCATAAGTTGACTCAAAAAAGTCCAAACAAACACCCCAAATGTAGTCAACTTCTCCCAAATCCTAACTACACTCTCTCTCATTGTGCAAAATACTAGCGCCAAATCAATTGTTACCATTCAAATATCAACCACCACTGGGTCAATATTATTTATCTAGATAACAATCATCAAATAAATAATTTTTTCTCAAACAATTATCATTGAACATATTTGATGGCTTAAACATGTTACTTAAAAGATAGAGAAATGAAAAAAGAAAGTTGTGGTATAGGGAGGAGGTGGAAGAGGTGACTAATGTTAGGATGAAAGTTTGAAGTTTCGGAAAAAAAAAAAAACAATGAGGTATTTTTTGAAACAATAATGCTTGAGGCCTCGAATTTGCCTCGATTTTTTTTTTTGGTTGTGTTAGTTTTGCTTCCCCCCCCCTCTTTTCTTTTCTTTTTACAAAAGTGGTCATGTGTAGAAGTATGCTAAAAAACTAGACATCACGCATTAACTCAGCCTGTATGATTTGATAAGGTGAATAAGTTGGGTTGGACTGGTTGAGTGATTTGATTTTCTTTTCTTTTTGCAAAAGTGGTTATGTGTAGAATTATGTTAAAAAATTAGACATCACGTACAAACTTAGCCTGTATGGTTTGATAAGGTGAGTGAGTAATCCAACTCACTCACCTTATCAAACCACATAGGCTGAGTTTTTTTTTTTTTTTTCCTTTTATTTGTTGGGCTGTGTTGGTTTGTTGTTTTTATTTTATTTTATTTGTTGGACTGTGTTGATTTAGGTTTTTTTTTTTAAAGGTGATTATGTGTAGGGGGTGCTAAAAAATTAGACATTCCACACTAACTCATTGTACAAAATTATATTGAATTAACAAATTTTAACTAGCAACCTAACTGGTCAGTCAATTAGGTTGGACTGGTCGAGTAATAAAATTGATTAATCAGTTAAACTGTTGGTTAAATTTTGTTAATTTTATATAATTTTGTACGATGAGTTGGTGTAAGATGTCTAATTTTTTGACACAATACATAATCCCCTTAAAAAAAAAAAACCACAAAAAAAAAAAAACCACAAAAAAAAAAAAACTAATTAACACAGCACCCCCCAAAAAAAAATTCGAGCCAAATTCGAGCCCTCGAATGTTGTTGAAATAGAAGATTATATGTTGACTAATACATCAAATTTTAAATCTATTTTGCCAAAAATAAAAAACTAGTGTGACACATTCATCCCTAAGTATAACGTAAATCATAATATTAGATATGGGAGTGGATCCTTTCAAATTGTTCATATAACTTGAGACAGAGTTTCGGTCTCGTGGGTTTATTTTGAGGTCAATTTTAATAACTTAAACCGTTTATTTTTTAAAATTTAGTGAATAAAATATTAATGTAAAAAATTAAAATGATTAGATATTGATAAGTACATACTTGAATCATATTAGTTTTAAAAAAATGAACAACAATTATAATTTTAATCATCAATTTTTTAATATAAATATAATTAAAATATATAACTATAAATATTTAATTATCTTAATTTTTTAAATAAATATTCTGCTTAATAAATATAAAAGTAAATTATTCAAATATTTAAAGTCGGCACCAAACTTAAGATGGCGGCTGTTGAGACTCACGCATCATCTTTCGTAATTTGGGTTTTGTTACATGGAAGCTTCCATGGCTATGAATTTCGATTTCCTTAACTCTCTCTCTCTCTCTCTCATGTCGGCTACTTCAAACCCAAACCCAAACCTTACCAAGTAAACCCCCTAGCCGAATCAAATCAACCTTATTCAACTCTGGCCATCTCATTCCAAACCCTGTCAAATACCAGCAAATTAACAGCTGATATCATCATACACATATATATATCTACATATGCACGCAAACCCAAACAACAACTTGTTGCATCAACTTTTCTCTTCATCTTCAACCCAAACCCTAATTTCGCATATTCAGATCGATTTTATATTGTGAATTTCTGATTTGATTTGTTCATTTGTTCATGGCGGTTTCCCCCCATGGTTTTCTGCCGAGAAAGTGTCGACCGTCGGCCGGAGCTTTCGTGTCGCTCAAATTATCCGACCACCGGCTTCTCCAATCTCTGGTTCTGATTTCGCATGAAATTTCGTCTCTCAAACCTCTCCGATATCTCCTCAGGCGAAATTCGGCTTCGATCGTCCGCAAAACGAAGCTGCTTTCGGTCTTGTTCGAAGAGCTGCTTCGCGCACAAATCGATTGCTTTTCGCCTACTGCTTTGCTGTGTTTTGATGAATTGTATATAGTTTTGCAGAGAATCAAGACGTTGATCGAAGATTGCTCTAGTGGAAGCAAGACTTGGCTTCTGATTCAAACCAAATCGATCGCCAACAGTTTCCACCAGATCACCGTCGATTTGTCTACTCTGATGGATGTTTTTCCGGCGAAGGATATGAATTTTAACGAAGATGTGGAAGAACTTGTTGTTCTGATCAGAAAACAGTGTTCACAAAAGAAGGCTATTGTGGATCCGATTGATGATAATCTCAGGAGCGACTTGCTCGAAATGCTCGATAGAATCAAGAGAGAGATCGTTCCAGATCATTCCAAGCTCACCGAGATCTTCTATCGATTACAATTACGCGATTCATCGAGTTTCAGAGAAGAACTCGAGAGTCTCGAAGACGAAGTTCAGAATCAAACCAACGAGAAATCGAAGCCTGATATCATCGCATTGATCGGACTCGTTCGTTACGCGAAATGCGTGTTGTATGGAGCGTCGACGCCTAGAACCACCGTGAGGCGGCGGAGATCAGCGGCGGATGTGGATGTCCCGGCGGACTTCCGGTGCCCTATCTCTCTCGAACTTATGCAGGACCCAGTCGTCGTGGCAACGGGACAGACGTATGATCGTTCTTCCATCAATCTCTGGATTGAATCTGGACACAACACGTGTCCCAAAACAGGTCAGACTATGGTCCACACGAACCTGATTCCAAATCGTGCGTTGAAGAATTTAATAGCTATGTGGTGCCGAGAGCAGGGAATCCCCTTCGAAGCTACGGAACCAAACGAGAAAGTCAAAGCCGTTACTCACAATAAGACCGCGTTAGAGGCTACGAAGATGACGGTGTCGTTTTTGATAAACAAGTTAACGGCGTCGGAGTCAAACGAAACAGCAAACCGTTTGGTTCACGAGCTTCGGGTCCTAGCCAAAGCAGAGTCAGACAGCCGAGCCTGCATCGCCGAAGCCGGAGCCTTACCTCTCCTCACGAAATACCTAGTCTCGGAGGACCAAAGCCTGCAAGTTAATGCCGTTACAACAATCCTCAACCTTTCAATCCTCGAAGAAAATAAGGTTAGAATAATGGAGACTGACGGCGTTTTAAACGGTGTTATCGAGGTGTTGAGATCAGGTGCGACGTGGGAAGCAAAAGGGAATGCGGCGGCAACGATTTTCAGCCTGACAAGTGTACACTGTCACAGGAAAAAGCTCGGGAGGAGTACACGTGTCGTGAAGGGATTGGTGGAATTGGCGAAAGTGGGCCAAGGGACTTCCAAGAGAGATGCATTGTTAGCGATTTTGAGTTTGGCGGCGGAGAGAGAGGCGGTTGGAAAGTTAGTTGAAGGAGGGGTGGTGGAGATGACGTGTGATCTCATGCATGGATTCCCGGAAGAAGCGGTTATGGTTCTCGAGGTGGTGGTGAGGAGAGGTGGATTGGCGGCGATCGCGGCGGCGAATCGCGTGATCGAGAAATTGGTGGCGGTGTTGAGGGACGGTACGGATAGGGCTCGGGAGAGTGCGGCGGCGACATTGGTTAATATGTGTCGGAAAGCGGGGTCGGAGACGGTGGCGGAGTTGGCGGCGGTGTCAGGAATTGAGAGAGTGGTGTGGGAAATGATGGGAACGGGGACGGAGAGAGGGAGGAGGAAGGCGGCGTCGTTGTTGAGGATTCTTCGGAGATGGGCAGCTGGGTTGAATGGGGCTGCTATGTACTCAACTGCAAATATGATCAATTCAACAGGGATAGTATTGTAAAAAAATAAAAATAAAAATACAGTTCCAAAAATTTGAAAATGTTATAGGTTAGTTCTGTTTTTTTTTTTTTTTATTTGTAATTAATTACTGTATTTTGTTTTCAAATATTGATTGATTCATTTGTTTCTTTTCAATCCCAGAAAAGGGAAAAGAAAAAGAAAAAAAAAACTTGTGATGAATTGTATTCTAAGTAATTGAAGCTTGTTTAGTTGTACAAATGTGAAAAGCTGTATGGCGTGTCCTGTTCCGACTCTGATCCACTCTATTACCAACATGTGTATTTGATAGGCTCGCGGATTGATTTTTTGGTGGTTTGATTTTCGGTTTGGATTTGTTTGTATGTTTGCGGTTTAGAAAAAATTGAACTCGCAGTGTGAATTGTGATTTGTGTAAATAGAATTTACGGATGTGTGGACAGTTTACATATTAGACTTTTTTCTTTAAAAACTCATTCATTATCTAGTACTTAACAACACAATTAAAATAAAATCAATTAAAATCCTAAACTTACATAAAGTAATTATTCATTAACTTTTACATCCATCTAAAAATTAAAATGTAATAATAATAATTAGTTGAGAACCAAAATAAATTATTGCCAAATTTCAGCCAAATTTAAAACCTTACAAGAAAATTGATAGTCCAATTTTTTTTTAAAAATGTATAAAGATTTGGGTGGGTGAGTGCGAGTGCGGATCAAAATTGCGATCTTCCTAAACCATTGCCAATTCTAGCGATTCTTCGAAATCGCCCAAATAAGTGCAAGCTGTTCGGATTAAGTAATTTTTATAAATCAAATAATTCTATACTCAACCCTAATATATGACCAAAAAAATTTTGAGGATAGATGAAGGAGAGTATTGTTTGGTAAAGTTTTTAAAGTTTAATTCTACCATTTAGTTTGAGTGTGTTGTTTGGTTACATCTTTAGAAAATTAATTCCACACCTACTTTTTAAAACACCTACTTTTCAATATCATATGTCACATCACTCAATTCAAATTCTTTTCAAAATTCATAATCAAACAAATTTTTCACACTCAAATCATAATTTCAAAACTCATAAATCTAAAATACAACTCTATTTTCAAATCATAATTCTAAAATTCTACTAAACACAACCTTAATTACTCTGCTAATTTTTCTTCTCAAGAAAAAGTAACATAACATGTTTCACTCAAAAACCTGTAGGCCACTCGCTCTATAAATTTTGCCTTCCTTAGAGCATCTCCAACGGTTCACCAAATTTTTTACCAAATTTGAGTAAAAAAATCACTATTTTCTCAATTTGATACAGACGGCTCCAACGGTTCACTTTTTATCAAATCTGCTTCGGGACAACCGGTTGGTCGACCGGTAAGAGGAATTTTTTTTTTTTTTTTTTAAAATTGTTTGATCCAATAAAGTTGAATTGTTTGAACCTTTTAGTGGTGGACTGGTAAGGCAATTTTTTTTTTTTTGAACCTATAAATTTGAACTGTTTGAACTTTTTCGTGGTCGACCGGTTGGTCAACCGGCCGGGCAACCGGCTAGTTGACCGGTTCCTCTCCTCGAACGGTCGCGCACAGTAATTTGATGAAATCTGTACGCTGTTCTCACTTTGATGAATTTTTTGGTGAATTCTCAATTTGATACCGATTTGGTGCAACCGTTGGAACATCAAACAGTAACTTTTTTACCAAAATTTAAATTTAATGTCAAGTTTAATGAACCGTTGGAGATGATCTTAAAGACACTCGTTCAAAATAATTGCACAATTTTTTCTAATTGAGAAAAGTATAACAATTTACGGCAATGCTATGTGGACACAAATTCTGTGGTTCGAATGACTTGAAACATTCAAAACGACGCCATTTTAGATGTAAAACGACACAAAACAACGTCATTTTGACAGTTTCAAACTATTTAAACTACAAAATTTGTGGCGCTCAAATATTTTTCAACAATTTAATGTTTTGTCAGCCGGTCCGCTTCAGATACGTGGCTATAATTCCATTTTTGACTTTTAGTAGTAGGATATAATTGTCTCTTTACACATGCATGCAATTGAGGCATATGTTATCAAATTATTGCAATAAAATAAAATAACAAATTCAAAACACAAGATATGAAGAAGTTAATTTTTTAGGACCAATATAAAGTAACAATTTCAATAATATATTTTTATATTTTTTTTCTCATTTTAATCAAAATGTGAGAATGAAGAACTCATCTCAATTTATAGTCAGAAAAATAAACACCCCTAAATTTATAATGATCCAATTGGTTGCCCCTTATAAGAGTTGCTTTTAACTTTTATTATTATTATTTATTTTAGAAGTATATGAAGCGTGTTTCATATAATTTTTACTTATAATTTGAGTTTAAAATAATTTAAATTTTTTTTTAAAATTGACTAATAGGTGCTTATAATTTCTGATTTATGATTATCCTTTTAACTTAGAAAATTAACACCAAACATTCCCACTGACTACATATAACTTGTGATGACACATCCCTTCTAACATCATTCCACAAGAAGGAATATTTCTAGATGAGTTGGAGGTGATAAGCTTTGAATTAGCCGCTCAAGTTTTTAGAAATTTCAAATTAAAAATTAAAATAAAATTTTATTTAATAAAATTTAAAAAAAATAAAAAGTTTCAATAATAATAAAAAATTTAAATTATTTTTTGCGAGTCATAACCGACATTTTAAATAATCTAATAATTAACCCACTTCTGAATGAGAAACAACTGAGCTAAAGGATGGTTGAACCCACAAACTTTTCTTTGTTTGATCCAAAACCCTCTACCTCAAATGGGTTAAGGCCCAACCGCGTGTCAGATAGATGTTGTGAATCCAACTAGGGATTATCGATTTGAACAATTTATTTCAAAAGAAGATGACATAGATCATTTTGTGATTTGTATTAGTCCACAATTCCTCATCATCAGAGCAGGGCTATATGTTGTTCATGGGCCACCTTGGGTTTCCATGATAATGACTACTGTGGACTTTTTGTTTGGGCCTAAATATTATGGCCCATGTGGAGAATGGAAAAACATTTTAGAGAGGGGTGACATGCATTGATTGTGCTCTCCTATCATTTTTTTAACCCTTATATTTATTTTAAAATTTTAATTATTTATTTATTTTTTAAGTTTTGAAAATTTTGTGTTAATGCACCTTTGCTCACAATTTATCACGTAAAAAAATGCTTTTAGTTTTTACTTTTTAATTATCAATTTTCAGCTTATTAGAAATTGCATCAAATAAATCCATTATATTCTACTTTAAACCTTTGAAACATATACAATACATGAATGGGATTGGAATTCTCTGCAATAATCTCTCCATAATAATCCTTGTAATACAATTATATGATTCTCTTACAATGATATGACTATCCAACTAATGATAAACCATCTTCAAGCCACCCTTAAAAATTTGTTAAACTACCATTGCAAGGATTATTGAATAGAATCCTGATCCATATCTATACATTGGGCATAGCTATTATAGCTTAAAAGGTAGATCAACTTTTCTAATATAATAATGTAGTAATCAATCGGAATATCTAAGACAATTATCTCTTTTATATCTTTTTCTAATCATTTGCCAATCATCTTTTATATACATTATTAAATTTAGAAAGTGAAAGTGAACTTATATATCAATTCGAAATGGATAGCCAAACAAAACATGTTCCGAGTTCAATTTCCAATGGCCCTGCACCACATGACAAAATACTTCTCGACAACCATGTGTGAATTGAACAAGACAAAGCATGTATACATATATATGAGAATTAATTTGGTCCCCATGACTGATCTTCTAGCTGAGATTGAAGAAGTCATGTGCACCAACTACACCATCCTTTGTTCTGTTACTGTCAAGCAACCTATTGTTGAGGGGACCAATATATTGGCCATCTCCATAGCCGTAATATTTGGTAGGTTTAAGCAACACAATAAGTCTATCGACACAGAATTAATCATATAAAATATAAGTCAAATAATTTAAATGATTAATTATGTGTCTGTAGTCTTATTGTCATGAAAAAAAAATAAGAGAATTGATTAAAAGTTGGTTCATTTATGAGGCTGTGTGCTATGTGTCCTGGGCGTTATATATTAATGAATGTGTATGAACTTGTGTGCTATCATATAAGCAAGCATATGTCCATGTCACATGGCTGTAACTCTGTTACTTTTCCAGGCTTGTCACATATATACTGCCATTGTCAATTTATTGATAAAGATTGTTGAATGTAATACTTTATTATTCCTACAATTTTTTATTTTTTATTTTTTGGTGGGCAGATTTACCTCACATTCATGAAAGCAAGATAAACTCGAAGATCCTTAAAGCTTACATAAAACAAACAAGGCCCTAATTTCACAAAAGCAATTCACAACAGTGTATATTATTTTATAAATTTTATATTCACAAATCATTTCTTTAATATTTTATTCATTACTTTGTGACTGTTTTGTGGACTTTATTGTTTAAGCATTAATGGAGACCATGGACTTGCATGTAGGAGATAGACTTAAAATAGAGAGAAGAGCTCATTTGGGAAGAGTTTATTTGGGCTCTTTTTATTCACTTAAGGTGTTGTTTGGGAAGAGTTCATTTAGGTTCTTTTGGCTCTTTGAGTTACAAAAGACAGAATAGGTTATTTGAGCCACAACAGACAAAACATCACATCCAACCCATAATCATTACACTCTGCTCTCACAAAAAAAGCCAAAAAGTCAAAAAGCCAAAAAATCCTTCCTAAACCAAGCTTTTGAGCCCAGGCTCAAATAGCCAAAAAAGTCAAAAAGTTAAAAAGCCAAAAAGCCCTTCCTAAACCAAACTTTTGAACCCAGGCTCAAATAGTCAAAAAAGTCAAAAAGCCAAAAAACCAACCCACTTCCCAAATGGAGGCTTAGACTTTTATGGCTTCTCTCTATTTTCAGGCAATAATGATTGACACCTCAATTTTAGAGATTTTTATGATCTTAAAATGATTTAAATCACTCGTCAGAGAGAAATTAAAAAAAATAAAAATAAATATATGAATGATTTAGATTATTTTAAAGGTCATGAAAATCCTAAATATGAGGTCTCAATCATTTTTGATTTTAAGGCATCCACATGAAGCATACTGCAACATGCCGCAATTGAATTGAAAGCTTTGGTGGGAATTAATTATATTTCTCAAGAGAAATTTTACTTATTATCAACAGACTTATTTCACTAATTTTTTTTTAAATTTTTTGTTACTTATTATATATTTATGTATGTTCCTATAATAAAATTTGTATGTATAAGTAGAACCAATTGTTTAAAAATAATGAAACTTATCATCCTACAAAAGAAATCATATAGATAAAAAATATATATATATATTTCAATAAAATATAGCAACACTCATTACAACGTCTTTAACGGTTGTACCATTAGTCATGCTAAAGCCAAAAAAACAGCTTGGCTTCACAACTGATTTGTTATTGCTCTGATAAAAAATTGGCAAAGCTCTCTTGCTGCCAAAGGTATGATCTGATTGGGTTGGGTTGAAATCATTCAAATTTCCACGACTTTAACACAGAATAGTTGAATTTGGTAAATAATTGTGCTAAAATGACATGTCTCAATTGGAGTGATATAGATAAAAATTAACTTTTGTGCATTGTAAGCCAAAAAATAAATTTGACAAGGCCATTTTAACTCGGATCATTAGAGATGCTCTTATGATCAAAATATTTGTGTTGTTGCACCTATACAATTGGCCCAGAAGAATAGAAAACTAAATCGAACTTATGATTATGGTTTGGTTTAATTTAGTTCGGATTTGTAGGCTTACAGTTTGGTGCAGATTTCAAATTTTAAGAACCCACATCTTTGATTTAGTTTTGAGTTGAGCATTTGTCAAAAAAAATCTATCCAACTTCTTTGATTTGGTTTTTAAATTACTTCATCTATCTCAAAAACTTCATTTAATCAATTTAGGTGAGAAAAAAAATCTTCAGTCGTTCTTCTTCTAATAATTTCACCAAAATTTAAGTGAAAAACAACTGTTTAAAATTTGATGAAAGATTTGATTCATCTCTCATTTAATAAAATTCTTGACAAAAATTTGATCTGATACAACTTTAATGAATGAATTGAATACTTTTACTAATTTTTGTTTATATCAAATTCAAATTTAATAAAAAATTGAAGGATAAATTATAAACACACCTCCTAAGATTTGCTTAAAATATGAATTGCCATTGTGATTTTAAAAATTACATAATACCCAATGAAGTTTGTAATTTCATAACAAATGATCAATTTTATCAATAAATTATTAAGTCAATTAATAATTTTTAATGATGTCAAAATTTATTTTAATTAATAATTCAAGTAATTTTATTCTTTTATATAAAAAAAGTTAGAAACTTTATTTTTCAATTAATTTTATAATAAAATTTAACAAAAAGGTTTTTGTAATTCTAAACTATAGAAAATAATTTATATTTTAAATAAATCTCAAGAGGGTTTATAATTTGGAGCAGGCTCCTTTTTAGTTGGGTTTTTCAATTGGAGGGTATTGTTGGGCTTCCATGCACCTACCACAGAATTCGCACCGATAATCTGAACCGTTCACTATGTAAAACTCGTTGAGTACTTCATCTTTATAAAAAAAAATCACGTTGATCGGATATCGATAAATATCTAATCAAATCATATTTATGTCAACAGTAAATATGATTTTTAGTTGTTAATTGTCAACCACTAGTGATGAAATATAATTTTTAAAATAAATTGTTAACACAAATGTAATTTGATTAAGTGAATATCGATATTCGATCAATGTGATTTTTTTATAAAAATAAAATACTTGACAAATCTTATATATTGAACAATTCAAATTATTGATACAAAATCTATAATAGATATACAGAAATCTAACAATAACTTTCCATTCGATTTGGACGGGAGAGGTGCTACGTATAATTTACTCAAAATTTAATAAAGAGTTAGATGCTGTCAGAAGCTGAAATGTGGGGGCACGGAGGGCATCGAAGAAGCTGAAATGCGGGCGGGGGGGGGGGGGTTCATCGAAGGTGAGCCCTTAATAGAAAAAAAGGCAAAGGACAAGGTGGTCCCCTGACATGCAACCCACCTGAAAAAAAAAAAAAAAAAAAAAAAAAAAAATTGGTTGGGAAGTCATGGAAGACCTTAAATTACGGCTGACCCAAGTCCCTCCTGAATAATAATTAGTTCAATAATAAATTTTAAAATGTATTTAAATTTGATTTGTTTATTTTTTAAGTTGATCATAAGTTGAGTTTAAATATTTTAATTTTTTTATAATGCATATAATCTAGTTGAGTAATAAATTGTTTAAATTTAACTTTTGTGGTAAAGAAAAAAATACAATACAGATAAACCCAGAAAATGTGAAATTCAACGTAATGTAAAAAGAATAACAACTAAATTTGTGCACGGTAGAAAATTAAAAAATAGTTTTGGCAAAGCCATTTTAACTTAGATCATTGAAGATGCTCTTATGATCAAAAAAATTAGTATTGTTACACATATACAACAAAGGCTAAAATAGTACATGTAAATTAGGGATGCACATTGACCTAGAAGAACCGAAAACTAAAATCAAACTTATGATTATGGGTTGGTGTAATTTGGTTCGGGTTTGTAGGTTATAGTTGGGTGCTCATCTCAAATTTTTAAGAGCCCACATCTTTGATTTAGTTTTTGAGTTTAGCATTTGTCAAAAAAATCGGTCCAACTTTTTTGATTTGGTTTTTTTAAGTACTTTATCTATGTCAAAAATTTCATTTAATCAAGAGAAAATTAGTAAAATATTTCTTTTCAACTTTGTATAATAGGAGAGGTTCAAAATATTATTTTTTTATGGGGGATTTGGTCATAGCCCCTTCACTATCTAATTTCTCTTTCAAAAGGATAAGAATTATATAAGTACTTTCAAAACCCCCTGATATTTTAAAACTTGTTTCTTTTACTATATTACCCTCATATCTATCAGCTCTCCTATTAAGACATTTTCACTATGTATTTCACAGTAAAATTTTACTCTGTATGAAAGTAAAATTTTACACTCTGAAACTGAAAGTAAAATTTACTCTATATAAAAGTAAAATTTTACTCTGAAAAATAAGTAAACTGTGAGATTCTGAAACTAAAAGTAAAATTTTACTTTGGTTCTGTCAAATGAAAAAAACAGAGTAATCAAATGAAATTTGATGTTTACTCTGAAAAATCGATGGAACTTTGAGCTTTAAGCTTTGAATCAGGCCTATAATCCTTGAATCAATCGATGTTTACTTTGGAAAACATTGAATCATGCCTATAATCCTTGAATCAGGCCTATAATCTGAAGATTTTAAAGAAATCTCAATTTTTCATACCCCGGTTCTACAAATTTTTCAGATTTTTGAAACTTTGAACTTTCAAAAATCTTGAGATTTTTCATACACACTGATTTTTCAGATTTTACTTTAAATCTTTGAGCTTTTGAGTTCGAATCAAATGATCGCCGAGACTGATCTATGCAATCATTCAAATCTCCGATCTTAAAGACTCAAAACACATACACACATATATATATATATATATATATATATAGATTACAGATCGGAATAGAGAGGTCGTCGGAACTTAGGAATGACATAGCTCCAACCATGGAGGAAGCTAGGATTAGAAGTGAGAGACGAGAGAGAAGGTAAATTTTGTATCTGGATTGTGTATATGTGAGGGTATAATAATCTGATAAAATATTTGAATAATAAATTTTGTCCTTTATGCAAGACTTTATAATTATGAGGGGGTTTAGAAAGTATAATTTTTTTCTTAGTCCTTCTAACAATGAAAGAAAGGTAAAGGAGGTTTATAGCCAAATTTTCCTTTTTTTATTAGCTAAAGTCTCTCGATAACATTTTCCTGTGATCATATCAAAGAAATTTTGAAATTTCTCTATAAAAATTAAAATTTTTCTGTGTCGGGGTCAAAATTTCGCTGAATTGGGCTAAATTTCTCTGTGAAAATGTTGAAGGACCTTAACTATTATAAAAATATTATATGTCATTTATCTTATAAAATTTTAATATTAGGGACCTTAAAGAAAATCTCCTTTAATCAATTTAGGTGGAAAAAAAATTATCTTCCGCCTTTCATCTTTTAATAATTTCACCAAAATCTAAATGAAAAAGAACCGTTTAAAATTTGATGAAAAATTTGATTCATCTTTCATTTGATAAATTTTTTGACAAACTTGATTTGATACAAGTTTAATAAATGAATTGAATTCTTCTATTATTTTTTTTTATCAAATTCAAATTTAATAAAAAATTGAAGGATAAATTATAAATACACCTTCTGAGATTTGCTTAAAATATGAATTGTCTTTGTGATTTTGACAATTTCATCATGCCCAATGAAATTTGTAATTTCATAACAAATGACCAATTTTATTAATAAATTATCAAGTTAATTAATAATTTTTAATGACGTCAAAATTTATTTTAATTAATAATTTAACTAATTTTATTATTTTATAAAAAAAATAGTTAGAAATTTTATTTTTTCAATTAACTCTGTTAAATAAAATTTAACAAAAGGAATTTTTTTAATTTTCTAATCGATAGAAAATAATTTGTATTTTAGATGAATCTCAAAGGATTTATAATTTGGAGTACACTTCTCTTCCGTTGGGTTTTTTAACTAGAGGGTACTGTTGGGTCTTGGGTCTTCGTGGGTCCATCACGGAATCTGCATCGATAATTGAAACTTTTTATTATATAGAACTTGTCGAGTATTTCATCCCTATAAAAAATCACGCTGATCGAATATCAATAGATACTTGATTAGATCACATTTTTGCCAACAATTTATTTTAAAAATCATATTAACTATTAACACAAATGTGATCTGATCAAGTGGATATCGATATCCAATCACCATTATTTTTTACAAAAATAAAATACTCGACGAGTTGTATATATTGAACGGTTTAAATTATCGATACAAATTTTATAATAAACTCACGGAGGTCCAACAATACCCTCTAATTCGATTTGAACCAGAGAGAGCAGCTCCTTATAATTTACTCAAAATTTAACGAAGAGTTAGATGCTGTTAGAAGCTGAAATCTGGGTGCACTGAAGGCATCCAAGGTGAGCCCGTAATAGAAAAAAAGGCAAAGGACATGCAGAGCTCTCCTTTGGGGTTGTCCTCAGAATAAAGGTCCAGGATAAAGGTGGTCCCTCTGACATGCAACCCACCTGGAAAAACAACCCAAAAAAAAAAAAAAATGGTTGCGTGGGGCTGACCCAAGTCCCTCCTGACTAATAATTAGTTCAATAACGAATTTTAAAATGTATTTAAATTTGTTTTATTTATTTTTTAAGTTAATCATAAGTTGAGTTTAAATAATTTAATTTTTTTTACAATGTATATAATCTAGTTAGGTAATAAATTGTTCAAATTTAATTTTTGTGATTAGGAAAAAAAAAAACAATAACGATAAAATCATAAAATGTGAAATTCAACATAATATAAGAAGGACATGCCAACTACAACCCGGTTTGGCATATTTGAAAAAAGTAAAAAATTAAAAAAGTTACTATCTTATTTAAGTCATATCATCTTATTTAAGTCACATAACCTCTCTAACCCATAATTTCAAACCCAATCCAAATCCAATCCATATTTCATAAAAAGTCAAAAAATATATTTATTTAGATCATTCCAAACAAACATTCGTCCTAATAAGAAAAACAAAAACCCCAACACAAGGATATGGCGGATAAGATGAGATTGGCAAAAGGGCTAGCCATTTTGAAAAATGGTGACTAATAGTGGCTAGCAAGTAGAGTCCCTTGAAGGCAAACAAATGCCGAAATAGCGGTTAGAAAATTAATTTTTTTTAATAAAAAATAACACTGATAATACACGATGGTATAAAAAAGAAGAAAAAAGATAGGAACAATTGAAAAAAAACAGCATCGTATTATACTTTTTCCACATATTACTAGTAGTTGGAGTTGTGTTTTTAGTCGAAAACCTTTGATACAGATGCTTATAACTTTAAAGTTATCGATTGATTTATCTACTGATGTGGTGTGTCTCGTGACCAAACAGTGGCCGAGTAGGAGAATCATTAGGGACAGAAACAGTTGTGGCGTAGCAAAGCAAGAGTTAAGAGAATCTTTGGAGATAAAAGTGGGTATCAAATAAAATAAAATGCACAGTAATCAAAATAAAAGTACAAATTTGTTTGATTTTAGTTTTTAAAATGTACTTTTCAAAAATTTTATTTTTTCATTTTTCATATTATTTTTATTTTTATTTAATTTTTTTAATATTTTAAGTAATTTTTAAATTTTTAGATGCATCTAATATAAACACACTTAAAAAATATAATATTTGTGAAAAAAATCTTTACAAAGTTCACTAAATATCAAAAATATAAAAAAATTCTAAAAATTTAGTACATTTTTTTTTTTGTATTTTTGTGTATTTGTTAATTTTTTTTAAAATATTTTTTTACAAATATTTTATTATTTAGATACTTCTAAGTAAGGTGCATCTACAACATTAAAAAATTACTTAGAATTTTAAAAATATTCATTAAACATAAAAATACAAAAAATAAAAAATTTAATTTAAAAAATTAAAATCAAATACACTGAGTGCTCGTTTGACAATGACTTTTTTTAGTTGACTTTTTGATTTTTTAAACTTTTTTAACCTGTGATTTTTTTGGTCGTTTGGAATTCTTGTTTGACTTTTTTGACTTTTTGAATTTTAGAATGGCAAATTTTTTTGATCTTTTTATGATTTTTGTCTTTTTATAATTTTATAATTTTTTTTTTGTTCTTTTGTGATTTTTTAACCCAATCCAAAAACCAAACCACCCTATTGTTTTAGAAGTGTTTTTTTGGAACTAAACACAGATATGATGATTACATGGAAACAACTTTTTTTTGTTTGAACCCTTAATTACGGGGTGATTAGGTACCATAACCTGGAAAAGCCACCCCCCCGCGGGCCCGGTTTCCATTTCCTTTTGTGCTAAATTTCTTCCTCTGTGGACCCGTTCTATTTAGAGGGAATTGCAAATTAGGACTTGGATTCTTTGCATTTAAATAATAGGGAAAATTATGTAAGTAGTCCATGTAATTTATATGATGTTTTAATTTGGTCATTATAATTTTAATTTTTTCGATTTTGTCTCATAATTTAACGAATTGTGTTATTTTAGTCTAATAAATAACAGTTGTTAAATGAATTTAATGGAAAGTCAAACAATGTGTGTTTCTGTATTTTTCACAATGTGTCAATTTAGTCCCTATTAAAATAGAGAAAATTGAAATTACAGGGACCAAATTGACACATCGTGTAAAGTACAGGGACCAAATTGACACATTATTTGACATTCCGTTAAATTAACTTAACAACCGTTATTTATTGGATTATATTGACACAATCCGTTAAATTAAGGAGCAAAATCGAGCAAATTGAAACTACAAGGACCAAATTGACACATCGTGTAAACTACATGGACTATTTGCATAATTTATCCTAAATAATAATAATAATCACCATTTTTTATTTCAGATTTTTTTTGTTTGTTTTTCATATATATATTTTGTTTTTAGTGATTTTTTTTAGATATTTTTTAGATAAATTTAATTTAAATACACTTAAAAATATAATATTTTTAAATATTTTTTTAAAAACAATTCACCAAATACAAAAAAATATAAAAATAATAAAAAATTCAATAAATTTTTGTGTTTTGCTATATTCAATGAATTTTTAAAAAAAATTTGTACAAATGATTACAAATACAAAAATATGAATTGAAAATTCAAAAAACTATTTTTGAAAACTCAAAATCAAACCGGATGAATAACAATCTTGTTATAGTTTTTTTATTTTGTTATTTTTGTTATTTTTTTTATCAAGTTACGCCAATAAAGAATATTTCATAAAATTAAAACAAAATATTATTTTTTGTGTAAATTATATTGACCATTCCTAATATTTGGAGAAAATACAGTAAGAGTTACAATTTTGACATAATTACACTAATTTCCTTTATGATAAAATTAAAATTGATAAGAATTAATGCAGATGGTGTAAAAATAGAAAGATAAACAAGATAAAATATATATGATGTCATGTTAAAATAATAATATTTTTCAATCTATATAATTATTAAATTTTGATAAAAATAGGACTAAGTGTTGGTAAATTAAAATCTTAAGGAAATTCAATGTAATTTATTTTATTTTCTCCAAATCTCAAGGAGATCAACATAATTTACCTTTTTTATTTTAAATTATACACTAAAAATGATGTCATTTTATTTTTATTTCAAATTTAAACAGTTGAATTACGACATAAAAAATATGGAAAAAAAAAGTAAAAATAATTTTTTAAATATAGAGATGCAATTGGTATTGTTTAATAATAAAAGTGAAAATTGTGGCATACTTTGGACTATAAACTTCACTTGCACTTCTATATTTTCTCAAGGAAAATAATATATATGCTACATTTTTATGCTAAAATTAGAATTTAATATAAGTGGTGATTAACAATAGGCAAACACATTGAGGAGTTGAAAGTGTATCGAATATTTTAAAAATATATGTATATATAGTTACTGTTTGGCAAGTGAATTGGGTTTGAGTTATGATTAAAAAAGTAAAAACAAGACAAAAGAAATTAAATAAATTAATAAGATAAAATGTCACGTTAAAATCATATTCATTTTACTTTTTCTCTCAAAAAAAAAAGTTTTAAAAGGTCAAAAAAATTTTCTAAACAAAACTAACCAGACTAAATTAACAAAAAACAAAAAAAAAAAAAACTAAAAAATCCTTTCCAAATGAATCCATAAACGGTGTGTTTGTTTGGATAAGGGGTGATTGTAATCCATCGGACTATTAGTCCTGTGATATATTGTCCCCGAACTATTTGGTTGGATTGGATTTGTATCTTATGTTTGTTTAGTCATGGGATTAGATGTCTAAATTGGACTATTTTTAGTGAAACCAATGTTTGTTTATGATATTATGGAAAAAGATAAATGTTCAAATGACTATTTTATTCTTTTCAATTATTTACTAAGTAATAGCAATATTAAATATAGCTTTACTATTTTAATTATTTTTAGTTAGATTAAATAAAAATTTATTTTATTTTATTTTTTGCACAATTAAATAAATTTATTTTTAAAAAATTAAATAAATTAAATATAAATAAAAAGGGGTTTTTTTTTTAAGGTCCCTGGTATTATGATTTTATAGCATAAAGGACATCAAATATTTTTATAATGTCTAAGGTCCCTCAACAATATTTTCATAATGTCTAAGGTCCCTCAACCTTGATCCAGAGAAATTTCAGTCCAGAGAAAATTGGTCCAGAGAAATTTGGTCCAGAGAAATTTCAGTGCAGAGAAAATTGGTCAGAGAAATTCTGGCCCAGAGAAATTTCTCTGGACCAAATTTCTCTGGATGAGTTTCTCTACTTTTCTTCTCATTCACATCCAAATCATTGTGATTCATTGGGTAAGCAACATTGTTCAACTGAATTCAACTGGAAAAATTCCACATTGTAATATGTAAGCAACATTAGAATTTTGAATCCCATATTCCATTGTCCATTTCTCTACCCTAGACATTATGGAATATGTAAGCAACATTAGAATTTTGAAGGGTTGCTATCAAAATTCTGTTTGCTAATCCTAGTGCTCTTTGTATATCAAGTCCAACAAGATGATGTGGTTGTCAGTAAGATCTTGCCATACCTTAGCATAGACAAGAAAGAGAAGAAGTCATTCCCTAGACTTCCAGAGAAAATTCAACTTCAAAGATAAAAATTAGTCCAAAGAAATTCTGGGAAGAATTTCTCTGGACTTTCTAATTTCTCTAACATTCCCTAGAATTCCCACTGTAAATTTCTCTGGCCTTCTATTCTCTCCAGAGAAATTTCTCTTCTCTCCAGAGAAATTGTAATGTGCTTCATCTTGTTTGAATATGCTATATTGTTGATATTGATTCAGAATTTCTACAATTGTTTGGGAAATTCCTATCATTTTCTTTGAATGAATTCAATAAATTTTTGTTGTACTTATCTACAAATTTTTCAGGGTATATCTATCCTTGCCTAATTCCAAATTTCTCTGGACTTCTTTTCAAATTTATCTGGACTTCCCACTGTCCAGAGAAATTCTCGCCAAATTTCTCTGGACTTCTCTCCAAATTTCTCTGGACTTCCCACTGTCCAGAGAAATTCTCGCCAAATTTCTCTGGATTTCCCACTCTAATTTCTTTGGACAAAGTAAGTTCAAGTCTCATCTTAGCCTAAACTCTCTCTCACTCTCTAATATTTTTTCTTTGGATATATGGTTGCAGAAGAAGCTTCTGATTCTCCAAATTTCTCATAGCCATTATTGGTCATTCAAAATCAAAGAATTTCTCTAGTTACCTACTAGGAAATATTTCTTGGTTATCTAAACTTCTTTATTATTAGTCATTCAAAATCAAACCAAACCAGAGAAATTTGGGCTACCTAGAAACAAAAAAACACTCATAATTTTCTCTGTGTTTTGAACAAACTAGAGAAAATTTTAATTGTTTTTCTCTATGATTATTTTTCTAAGAAACATTTTATCAAATCAATCAATCGATCAATCTCTCACCAAACCCACAAAAAATAATCTATGAAATCAGAACAAATCTGAAAAAACAACATAATAATCTAGTGAAACAAGAAGAAATCCGGGAAAAACTCGAATTTTCCTAGTTTTGTTTTTGGGGATGTTCAACTATTTATTGTTTAGAAGGAACCACTAAAGAACAAGAGAGCAGTGAGGAACTCCTAACCCCAGCAATAGAACCCAGAAACGAACTCGAGAGTGCGCCAGATCTGTGATAGAATGCTTCACTTTGTGTAGATATCTTATATCACACATTCCCATATTTCATTGTGAATTCGCAGAATCATAGTTGCAAAAGTGGCAGTATTTGAGTTGTCTGAAATTGTTGGGTCCTCAGTGTAGCCATCACATTGTCCAACAACAACCTCAAAATGAACTTGAGATTATGAAAAAGCAGGGGAGACTCGATGGCCACCACAGAGAGAGAGAGATGAAGCAGGTTTTGGAAAATTTTAGAAGCAGAGTGTTTATAATAATGGGGGAGAAAGAAAGAAGGTTGAGTTTCGGGAGGGGTAGAAGAGAGTAGCGAGATTCCGACGGTGGTGGTGGTGGTGGTGGTGAGAGTGGTGTGAGATGGGTGAGTTTAGGAGTGGGAATGGGGTGAGGGACCTTAGACTACAAAAGAACAGATTGTGGACCTAATCTATTACTAAAAGTTGGATAGGGACCTTAGACCGATTTTCCCAAATAAAAATATATGTTATTTTTTAAAAAATTAAATAAATAAAACAAAAAAAAATAAATAAAATTATTTTATTTTTAAATTGAGACATTTAATTTTTTTTTTGAATTTTACTATATATAATACATAATTAAATACTAGAACGCAAAAATATAATTTCATTATCTAATCACATGAGATGAGTTATCCCATAATTTCTATCCCAACCCCATGGCATAAGATAGTTCCCAAATATGAAACATAATCCGGAATAAAAATTTTAAAACAAATAATAAACTATTAGATTGATGAGACTGAGACTAATATTACAATCCCACGCCCTGAGCCACGAAAACAAACGCACCCAAATCACTTGCTCTCAAATTACAAGTACAGGAGCCCTGTATATTTATCTTCCAGAATCACTACTCCTCAAGCCTTAAAGCAAAAACCAAGCAGAGTGTTCTGTGTCCCTCGTACAAAACAGAGAGAGAGAGAGAGAGAGAGAGAGAGAGAGAGAGGCAGGGGGTGTTTGAGATGGGGAATCACAAGTTCAGATTATCACACATGATACCAAATGGCTGGTTTTACAAGTTCAAAGACATTGGTAGCAGCAGAACCAGAAACTCAAAAAACCTCCATCTCTCCAAAAACAAAAAACCACCATCCATATCCTCCTCCTCTTCATCTTCATCACCATTATCAACAACTCCTGTAATTCCATCATTACACCAATCCAAATCAAGCCAATCTCACCTCCTTTCTCTTCAAAGAAAGTCTCATTACTTCACCAGAGACCTCACTCCTCACCATCCCAACAACACTCATTTCTCAGACTTTCCCAGAAAATCATCCAAACAGAGTCGAACCAGAACTAGAAACAGAAACAGAGCATCCTCACCCAAGCTCAACCTCGTCACCGGCTCTGTCTCCGCCAGTTGCAGCTGTCGCGCCACAGTCGAGTCCGGCACCAAACCCGATTCGACATCTGAGGAATACCCGAATTCACCACCCGATAGCTCTTCCGACCCGGATTCTTTGTTACCCGAATTGGTCGCTGATTCATTCGACGCCATGGTCTCATTGTCGAGCTCTTGCCGATGCAAATTCGAAAACGATATCGATTCATTGAACACAAAATTCAATCAATTCGATTCGATTCCAAATCTCCAACTCCCTCCAATCAAAACAAAAAACCCAGAAACCAAAACACCAATCAAAACCAAAACATCAATCGCCATGAAACAGAGTCGGAGAGTCAGTGCGAGCTCGCCGGGACTGAGACTCCGAACGAATACTCCAAGAATTGCGAGCAGGAAGATTCAGGGCGGTGGTCGGAAGAGCTTGTCGGAGAGCTTCGCGGTGGTGAAAAAGTCGGCGGATCCACAGAGAGATTTTAGGGAATCAATGGTGGAGATGATTAAGGAAAACAATATCAGGGGGTCCAAGGACTTGGAAGATCTTCTTGCGTGTTATCTTCAATTGAATTCTGATGAGTATCATGAGGTGATTATCAAGGTGTTCAAGCAAATCTGGTTTGATCTTGCTGATATCAGATTGAAATAATCAATTCAAGAATTGAACTCTCTCTATATATATCACCTTTTTTTTTTTTTTTTTTTTGGGTGGGTTTTTTGAGCATACTTTTGTTCCTAGTGTCTTCCTAATGAAAGCTTCAAGTTTCTCTTTGTATAAAATTGTTCAACATGTGATTTTAGGTATAATTTTGTTTTTAGAGGCTGTTTGTTGCAGTTTAAAGGAATTGATTATAATTTATTTTAATCTGAAAGTTTGTGCTATACAACTGTTTCGGATTATAGTTTATTAGGTAAAATAATTTAAATAAGTTAAAAAAAAATTGATTATTTAAAAGGTGGAGAGAGGTTCTTTTAGGTTTTGATTTTTGATTATCAATTTTTAATGTGCAATAAGTTACACCAAACAAGCCTTTAATCTCCTTATATATATATATATATATATATATTTTTTTTTTTTACAATCAATTTTGAGTAAATATTTGGATTAAAAGTTTCATATAATATGAAACGTTTCAACATTAAATTTCCAATTTTCATGGAATAATCTGGAAGATAACCGGGAGGATGTTTAAGTGGTCGTCTGGCCTAGTATAAGTTTTCTTCAATTTTTTTTTTTAATCTGGGTGCCTGAGCGGTCGCCCACTCGATTGACTAGCCGGTCATTCATCCGGTTATCTACTAATGGTCACTTACGATATTTAATGAAAGGTTAAACGCTCTTTTGATTTAATGAAAAAAGTAAGACTTGGTTCATTTGATACTAATTTGATAAAACAGTTAAAACATTATTTTCATTAAATTTTCATCAAATTAAATTTGATGAAAAATTTAAGTTTGGATTGGAAAGGTCTAATGCAGGTCCATACCCATAATCAAATATAACAAAACAATGAAGAATTTTTGAAAAATATTTTACTATTTTACAAAATTTTATAGCCGACTAATAGGTGGTGATATAATTATAATTAAATATTATTTTAATAAACATCACCTTATTCTATATATAAATGCGTGGCAAAATGATTGAGAATTTAATATTAAATTGATGTAATTTTGTTGCAATTCTTGTGCCGGTAGCATTAGTGGGAGACAAAAGAAATTCAATTCAACTAATCTCATTTATGAGGGCAACACTACGAAACGGATCCAAAATTTGAGCAATGAATAATTATTAAAATATTGCTTATTTTAGGCAAATTAACCCAATAAAAGTTATTGGAGATGTCTTAATTTAGGCATGTCATTCACTTGTTATAATCTTACATACAATTATTTGAATATTACTCAAAGTGCTCTTTTAAGTCTATAAAATTTTATAATTGGTCAATTTAAAAATTATAATGGCTCCTATAAGAAGTTACAATTTTTTTCTCTAACAAAATTTCATTGTTTTTAGAAAAAGTTATATTATTTTATTTTAATATTTATGAATATGACTTAATGTTCTTCAAGTATACTATATTTCTTATTTATTGAATGATATTTTGATAAGTTAAAAAATGTATGGGTTGTCCGTCCCTCCATCCTCTGCTCAACACCATATAAAATGTGTTCCGGTACCCCTTAATATTTGTCCGTTTTAAAAAAAAGTTTTTAACTGCATTACTCATATTTGTTTTTTTTTTTTTTTTTTTTGAAAAGCACAAAATAAAAAAGTAAAATAATAGTAGTTTGTGCTTTGGAAAATGGATGCTTCATGTTGCTTACAAAAACAAAAGATCTACCTCTCTCCTTCTGTCTTCTTTCACCTAAACACAAACAAAAAAGGACACCGCTTTTTTTTTTTGGAAAATGACATAAGAATGCAAGGTAAAAAAATACTTATAAATTCATGTAAACAGAGCTGTTATAGAGCCTAAAATTTCCAAGCTCGAATATGTTCCGAATCTAAAATGATGTCGTTTTGGATTATCTTACCGGTAAAAGAATTTTAATATATCTTACTGGTAAGAGAATTTTATTACACGTTACCGGTAAGAGAACCCAAAACGACGTCGCTTTAAGTTTCGAGCCAATTACGAGCTAAACGATTTCGAGCCCTCAAACAATTTTATTCATATAAATTACTTGGAATTTGTAATTATGTTTTTAACTTTTTGCTTTTTTGAAATTTCTCCCTTTTTTTCTCTGAAAATTTTGTGTACTCACAAATCACAAAACACAACTACTATTGTCAAATATATTGTCAATGTGGTGCAAATGGATGTTCAATACTATTAATCATATTTAAATTTAGTTATAATTAATTATGATTGAGTTTTCATCATAATTAATCATTATTAAGGTAATTGTGAAATGTATTGTGTCGTAATTAATTAGAATATGTTAATAAAAATAAAAATTATAAGAATTTTTCCTTGTGTACGTAAAACAGATAAAGATTCTCAAACGGAAAAAAGTGACACTCATCTATTACGTAATGTCAAGAACAAAATAATACTATGCCCTTGGGATAAATTGGTGAGGAATGAGTACTACTCGAGCTCATAAGTCAAGTATGAAACAAGTCTTGTGTACGAAACATATAATTGTTACCCGTTATTTAATTAAAAAGGAGATATTAATAATGCTTTTACATATTACACTACATACAATCCATTCATCTAGGTTTTAATCCACTAGAAAATATCACAATAGTATTTCATTTTTGTCCAACTATTCCCCTTTTCACTATTATTTTGCTATTCTATTATATATTGTTTTGAATGTTATGAGAAAATTGAATTTTATCTTGAAACTGCTTTACTCTATTAACACATTTATGAGAGAAGGAAAAATAATTTTAGAATAGTAACAATACAACTCTCCTCACAAACAATTGCTCTAATTTTTAATTTGCACATTAGATTATGTTTATTTCAATAATTTATTTTCTGTTTGTTTTATCATAATATTTGTGCTCAGCATTTTGATTATTATTTTGCTAGACCAGTTTTCAGTTTTTATCTTTTTGTGATTAATACTATGTTCAAGACTTTGCCCTAACTAATTAGCCAAATATATTTAGTCTCTAAATCCACGTATATTTGATAATTATCCAATCAAAGCCTCGATAATAGTTTCAAGAAAGAGTGGAAGATAAAGCAATTAACCATTAATTCAATACTTAAAATTTGAGTTCATAACCCATTATTTAAAAGTGAAAAGCTGTGACCTAGTCCTACTGAGACAACTCAGTTTCGACCACAAATAAGAAGAAACTCTACGGACAAGTTTCAAATTTGGGGGTCTCTATCCCACAACACTACTTTCAACTTTAAGTACTCACTCCCAACTGTCATACTGATGAAACCAGAACTGAGGACTATAAGAAAAGCATTGAAAGCAATACTTGAGAAGGAGATCAAAGGAAAAGTTGTACATGGTTAAAAAATAAAAATAAATAAAAAAAACCCTACATGTGAAAATTTTAGGAAATATGGTTTCAAATTTTTTTTTATGTGTTGTCCACCGACAGTGTAGTCCAACAATAAGACTTTTTTTTATTATCATTCTTGGTGGCATGAGTTCAAGTAAAAAAAAAAAAAAAAAAAAAAAAACATTAAAGTTATATATATCTTGCCTTTTCCGACCCAAATCTTGCTTTATTAGAAACTTTGTGGGCTAAGTCATCCTTCAAAATTTTAATGTAATGTGAGCATTTATGGTAATTGAAACATGGCGTGCAACGGGATGGAGAAAATGGAATGTCACATTTTATAAAATTCTGTATGATAAGAGTAGGTTTTTTTAAGATTACACAATTAGAATTTAAAGAATTTTTAGAACAATTTTCTTTCAATAATTAGATATCTAATAAAATGTTTTTTTTTTCTCTTCAAATTAATCATAGTACAACACATTTTTGTAAGTATCATGACAACCCCATTTTTTATTTTATGTTTCGTCATACCGAAACTCTACCCATTTAAATTTTAAATAATTATATTTGATTTGTTATAGTTTGTAAGATAATTATTAAGATTTATATTAAAAAATATTTTTGAAATTGCTAAATTCACTATTTTAAAACTGAAATGTACCAGGTTTCAAAATGTATAAACCAAAACATATATAAGTAGGATATTAGTGTTTTCTCACAAGAGTTTAGGTTATCTTGAATCCAAAAGTGAGCAAAAGGGTTGCTATTGGGATCTACCACAGATCCAACTCCGATGATCTGAATGCTCATTTCATTTTGTAGATTTTTATATGTAAATTATGCATCAAAAAAATTTGGATTCTTCAAATATTCGTAACTATATAATTTCATTATATTTGTCTTTTAAAAAATGAATGACAAAATATAATAAAATTGTATGCATATAAATATCAAATCAATCAATTTTTTTATATAAATAATTACACAAAATTATTATATAAAAAAAATAATAGTTTAAATCGTTAAAATGAGACTAATAAATTCCTATCCAATCCAGTGTGATCCGGAGAGAAATCATTCCCTTTTTGTAACAATTATGCATACTGTCGCAAATTATAGCAAAAGTTAGTCATGGGCCAAAAGAAGCTTTCAAAATGTTCATAGATTGTCTAAAGTTGTTTGCTTGATTCTAAAAGCAAAAAGTTGCTTACATTTTCAAACCTTTAAAGTACTGTGCTATTTGGTAGAATAGCATTTGGACTAATAATGCATATATGATCTTTTTAGGAAAGCCTCAAAAGAGGGTTAAAAAAAAAAAAAATTGAGTAGAAAACAAGAACTTTACTGTGGGAAAATAGTAAACCTCTGCTTATAGGGCACCCTAATTTCCTCCTAATAAATTTGCGAAAAACAAGCATTGATAGTGGGTGAGTGTCCTCTCTTTATGAGACAGTTGTTTCAATGAAATATATACTTTGCTAGCTGCTAAGTGAAATAGGAATTTCGGATTTTAGTAATTGAGATAATATGTTATCTTAGCTTTGATATATATACTTTGCTAGTTGAAAAAATCCGTGCAAAGAATAGGTTACTATTATGCTATATTTAAATTTCAAAAATTAAAAGATATTTCTCTTACAAAAATAGATAAAATATATGATTAAATATATGATAGAATTATTGAGACAATCAGAAGAGATAAATTATATTATGAAAGAAAATTAAATAAAATGAACGAATTTTATTATCTTATTTTTTATTAAGATGAGGGGAAAAGAATTTTTGTTTTGTTTTGTTTTGTTTTGTTGAATTGAAAAGCAAAATAATCTGAAAAAGTCTAAGAATATAAGATGTCATTTTTTAAGTGGCAGCCTAAATAACAATATTTGACAACTCTAATTCAACTAATTTTCTTAGGTAATAATTGGGTTTGCCCTACCAATATTGAACTTGACATGTGAAGAAAGGAACGTTTGGTTTTCTATTTTTCTTTTATAGTTATATAGAACCACATTAATTGAGTTTTGCCACAAAATTTTAAATATAAATTGAAATTGAGGTAAATAATAGTAAAGGACTAATTTTTGCATGCTCATATTGTCAAGTGGTATCTCTAAACACTTCAATTAAGTTCTCATTTATTTACATAACATTTGGTATTGACTACTAATGTTAAATTTGACATGTGAAGGAATTTTTGACATGTGAAGGAATTTTTTTTTTAAACTATAACACTAGATTTAACTAATTTTTTTTTTATCTATTACTTTAGGGTGAAGTACCAATAAAACCCAAATTATGGACTTGTGCACTACTTAATCCTGGATCTTTTCTTATAAACTGAAAAGTCCTAACATATGAAAATGGCATAGCTATCCTCTACCATGTGCGTGTTTTATGTTTTAATTAGAGGGCAATATGGGTTTGGCTATTGTTGAAATTACTCTTCTGGACATAAAGCGCACTATAGGATTTTATAGTTTTTCCTCTTTTTTGATCCAATCTTTGAATTTGTGTAAAGCAACATTGGTGGTCGACATTTCCACATTGAAACATTACCATGTTGGTGGAATGAAACCCTAAACGTGGGTTGTGCATTTAAGAGGGGAGAGAATTAAAATTCCACATTCATAGTGATTGATGAACCCTAAACGGCCGAAGTTCTGCATTACGAACATTAATTAGGAGCATTGTGGACTGCGACGGCGAAGGGTTATTTTGTGTATTCTTTGGTGATTACATTAACATTGAGGGACGTGATCGATCACTACAACATAGCTGTCAATTTAGCCGTTGTCTGAGTTACTGCAGATTACTATGAAACCTAAAGGTGTGTATCTCTGCAAACTAAAATTGTTATTGTATTTTGGGAATACGATGTGTGTTTTTCAATTTTGGGTGTTAGGTTTGTGAGTGGTTGTTTTATTGACACATTCACCCAATTTAATTCACAACATTAAGTTATGGTGAAGTTCTTGTGTGTGTGTTGCAATTGTTAATGTACATGTCGGTGGTCCTTTGACATTGGAATGCAGTTGTGGTGTTGTTGATGTTAATGGATTAATTATAACAGCTGCTAGTTGGTTGGATGTCGTCATGATGTGCTTCGTTGTGTCACTAAATGTAATTGTAACGTGAGTGTTTGGCATGTTTTAGTGCGTGCGTGTTATGTTTGTTGGTTCACATTTGTAGCGTGGTTTAACGCTTGGAAAGTGTTTGTCGAAAGTGACCCAATCAATTCAAGTGGTGCATTGTTTGTGTTCTAAATTAGAATCAATGTAATGGTAGTTTTATGGTAGGACAATGGATGTTGTTAGGTTTGATTTGAATGCGATGGATATGTTTGTATATCAGATTGTGTATTTGAAAGTATTTACTACTCCTGTATACCTGCACCCAAAATGTAAAGTGTAATTTGAACATCCTTATTGCATAATGTGACATAGATATGTAATGTGATTGAAGGGTGTGGCGTGTGCCATTTTCTGGGTTTGCTGAAATGGTTTCAATTGGTTGGTGGTAAAGTGTTTGTGAGTGTGGTTTATTGGTTTGGTATGGTGTTGTGGGTGTAGGGCAGCGTCGTTAACATTGCATATAGGTAATACCATGCTTACGAAGTGGTATAAACATAGGAGCGTTGAGTGGATAAATTTTACGTCACTCCTGTACTCACAAAAAAAATGAGGTGTGTTGGAAAAGTTGGATGGTCTAAGGAGAAAAATGTACCATATGGTGGTTGGTAATTAATTAGTAGTTAGTAACATAAACTGGGTTCAATATTATGTTTTATCAATTTTTCATTGAAAAAACATTGCCATCATGATAGTTTTTTGGAATGACAAATTTGTGCCCATGTCAATGTTTAACTATTAGGTGTTATTGCGTACATTTGAAAACCACATGTTCATAAATTGGATCGTTATTGCATGTCTTCCCAATTTGCCGGTCAAGTTTGATGGAAAAGCTGTAATGTACAAATTGGTTTTTCTATGGCAGGTAATGGAAGGGGGCAGACCCCTGACAAAGTGCAAGTAGTACGAAAGCGAGGGTTGGGTACGAAAGAATGGACATTGACCCGGTTAGTAGTGAAGAGACAATCAAAGTTACCATTTAAGTGCAATAAACCAGCAGCTGTAATGAAGAAAATGGCCCAAGTCGACACATCCAAGCTGATGTACCGTTCGAATATTGCCGGTGTTGTCAAAATCGTATTGGAGGCGAGCTTGAATGGTGGTCACATCTAACAGCTAAAAAAAACTCTGTTTTGGCTAATGATCGAAGCTATACGCAATCACAAATTGGAGCCAAACACATTTAAGAAGTGTGACGAAACAGTTTGCCGAATTGTAATGACATACAATGTAGCGGATGAAAAATTTTACATTGGTGGACATGGATTGGCACTATGAAACAGTAACATCTGGCTTATATTTAGAGTTCAATCTGGGATGGAGAAGTTGGATGTGTTGTACGCGCCTAAAGCACCATCTGATTTTGTGCAACAGAGGTGCCCAAATATGGGACGAATATCATCCAAACGCATTAAAGATTTATTGGTTGAAGTGCTGCAAGGTAATGCAGAACCTGATGAGGAGGATGTCACGAAGCTCATGTGTTTGTACATTTATGCGAAGTTGTTCTTTGCAACTATCGGAGAGTCAATTGGTTGGTCTTTCGTACGTGTGATTGACAAATTGGATACTTTACACCAATATGATTGGACAGTGACCATTCGGAACAATGTAATTAATTCACTAAATAAGTTTCACCACAAGCCGGAGAAGGTGACCGGATGTGTTGTAGCGTTGCTGGTACGTGAATTCCAACCACACAAAACACCTAACAACCTCACACACAGTCAACGTGAATGATTACATGGTTTAGTTTTTTAATGAACAATATGTGGCCCTTGTTTTGTTTTGGCAGTTTCTGATTTGCAAGCACATGAGGCCCTTGGACCCAGAATGACAACTGCAATTCCCAGATTTTATAAGTGGAACGTTAGGGCACTCATAGCTAAGATGAAAGGCCTGGACTTGACAGCACCAGATTCTTTCGAGGTTTGGCTATATTTTAAGCATACAATGTGCACGTGTAATGTAACATTGCGGTTATCATCTTATTGGAAGCCATTCCCAGTATATATATTTATAACTCGTCACATATATTTATGTATAGTAATGATATAAATGTTAGACAGGCAGAGTTTAAAATTTGGTTAGGTGGACAACAGAATATGTAGTACCTTTGATAAAAACATAACTACATTAAACTAAATGCATGCAATACGTTCGAGTTGGATTCACGCAAAAATGACATGTTATGCATTGTTTTGTAGCACTTAAAAATCATAGTCATATGTTTGAATTGGTTCAAGCTAGAAACTATAGACTCAACCTTCTTTGCGCGCCCCCATTTCGGAGAGGAGCGAATTGGTCTCCTACAGTTCAGACTCCTGTCACGGTTCTAAATCTAATCTCACAAAGTGCAATGTGAGACTGATAAACACCAAAGAGTCTAATCCGAAAAATCATTTTGGAAAATCAGATTTTTAATCAAATAATGCCAAAATTGGACTACTTTGCTAGATTATAGAGTTGCCACCTAAATATTTTATTTTTGAAAAATTTAGGAAACCCTGACTCGTGCCAAAGGCCACGTGTCTGTCATCACCGAAGTTGCCTTGGCTCGGGAACTTGGGTACGAGAGGAGATGGTCCTGAAATGAGCATCTTTGCTCGCCCGATCAAAGGATCAGCCTCTACTACCATGATATGTTGTTTTATAAACCTTATGTGTTCTTGTTCTGATTATTAGCTAACTTTACTATGTGACGCACACAAACAAGTATAGACTAAGTCGCAAGACTTGGAACAAATCGACTCATGTTTGTTTTCAAAAATGGTTTGAAAGTGCCACTCGCAAGTGGACTAAAGCGCGGATTTGCCACCCTCAAGTGGGCTTAAAACTCACAATCATCGAATTGTCCCAATTCAAGCAACCAAACCTTCACCCACAGGCATTCATGCAGTTTAGCATTTAAGCAAATAGCCTCATGGCAAGCATGCATCATGGCAACACTCACACTCATGCAAGTATGCTAAAGCGTAACACTTACAGTGTACTCCAAGCCAAAACAAAAGCTAGTTAGAAACAATGCATGATCCTAGCTATGTTAAGATGCCTAATGCAACACATGGAATAATGCAACTAAATAGGCTCGGCTGTCTAAGATGGCATATGAATGTAACAATTTTGATACACGTATTCAAATAAGTATTGAAATACAATGTAGTTTGAATGATGCGCCGAACCTGGTGCATGCAATACAAATGAATGATGCAAACATGCAAGCATAAGGTATGCTAATCGAAACATGACCCTAAACTAACTATCGAAAGCAGTTAAGTAAAAAGGAGAAAGAAGTGAGGTTGGAAGACATGCACACACACACGCACACGCACCTTTATTACAACATTGTGCCCTATCGAAGGAGGGTCCGAATGAATAATAGCTAAGCTAATCAAACTAATCTAATTAAACTAATTAGACTGATTATTACACAACAAATTGAATAACTAGTAAACTACTTACTAATTATTACAACACAACATAACGAAATAGCTAAGCTAAAGCTACTTAATTATTACATAATCAATGTAAATTAACAAAGTAATTAACATATTAAACTATGCTGCTACTATTCTGCTCCGGGATGTAGAAGTTGCATGCACTCGGTTCTCGCCCCGAAAGTCCACCGATTTGCTCTTGAGAGGCTCTGTTTGCAGGGTTGCTGCAAGAACTTTATGCTCCACCTTACCAAAACAATGTTGAGGAATACACCAGTGGCCTGCCGGCCATGAGAGATTGCTGCCAGCCATCTGTCGGCCAAAGAGAGGCATTGTCAGCCAATGATGAGGCACTGCCGGCCATCAGTGTGCCAGTGCCGGCCACTGGTGTACTGAATTGCCACACTGCAATAGAGCACAGGCAGAGGAAAATAGAGGGTTTTCCAAGGATATGTTTGTACTATGCCCCTCCTTATCATCTCAAAACATCAAAGGAGTGGCATTCTTGGATCCAAAACCACCAATCAAGCATTTTCAATGCATGATGGCCAAAGATCCAAGTTGTACACTTTCAATAAATGTACAAAACAAGACTCTTGACCACTACCTTATCATGGATGATCAAAGGCAATGGAGACAAAGGAAGATTGGCTCATTTCATCACTTCAAGTATGAAATGAACCAATTTTCCTTGTGTTCAGTATAACATCCGATTGAACACTATGCAATGCAAACACAACATGCTTATTTTAGTCATGTTTTACTTATCCAATTCTTGTTTACACATTTTAGTATTACCAAGCCATTCTTTAGTTAATTTTTCTAAGGTGAGTGTCCTCTAATGAGAGAGGGGTCAACCAAAGAATGGTTTAAGACATAAGAGACATCATGCCTTTGGCTAGGAGGAACCCTCATAAGAGGGTTAAAGCCATTGAGCATAAGCTGTATCAAGCTTAGACACAATCATAGGATTAACCAACCCCCAAAACAAATGAACAAATGAAAAAATGAAAAAATGAAGAATGAGGGAGGTTGCAGACTTTTTAGTGCTGAAATGACATGAAAAATAATGCTAAAACATGCAAACAACTCATGCACAACATGTTAAGAGTCAAAAGCATTAAAACTAGTGAAGAGCACTACATTAGAGGCATGTAATATCAAACTCAAATGACCAAACCAGCTCTAGACAGAGCTAAAACATGCCAAAACAGTGGCTAAAACATGCTGAGATGGTAGAACAAAAGGTAAGAAAAACATGCTCGCATGTTAGGCTACCAACAAGGCTCAAGGCACAACTCTCAAAAGCAATGAAAGAGTGAAATATGTGAGACTATATGCACTGAAATCACATGCTAAATGATGCTACAACATGTAAGCAACACATGCACAACATGTTAGAGACTTTAAAACACTAAGCTAGTGAGGGTATTACATTATAGCGATACAACACAAGGCTCACAAGGGACAAACACTTTAAAATAGTCCTAAAACAGTTTAAAAGGAGTCCTAAAACATGCTTGAAGTAAGCTAAAAAAGGCTAGAATGAAAGGCTAACACATAGCACAAACTAGACTATTAAGCACCATTGCACTACAAGCATACAAAGCAAGCCTCAAGTGGCCAAACCAGCTCAAAATAGAGCTTAGACAAGTCAAAAAAGCAGTAAAAACATGCTGAGATCAAGTCACAAAATGGTAGAAAAACATGCGTACATGTTAGGTTATCTACTCATGCAAACAAGACACAAGGAGGGGAGGCCAACCCCTCCTATTTTGGACCTTAAAACATGGTTTTTGTCACTGAAAAACCTCTGAGTTTAAGTGGTAAAAAGGCCCAAAAATTTTGATTTGAAGGTGATGAGAAATGGTGCAAAAGGCTTAACAAGATAAAGAGCAAAAAGGGGGGGACAACCCCCTAACTCACAAAGGCTCAAACCACCACTTTTAGGACTGAAAAATAGAACTTTTTACATGCCAAAACCAGCCTTGAAATGGTGGAAAAAGATGGTGTAGACGTCCCCGAACGCCCCGGGAGGAATGAGTCCCGTTTGGTTCATTTGGGCCCACTACAAGTTCGGACTCTCAAATTGTCACGTTTCTTAATCTGAACCAAAGAGTCCAAATCTGGCAAATCATTTTGAGAAAACAGATTTTTTGAAAGAAGTGCCAAACATGGACTGCTTTGCCAGATACAGAGTCGCCACCTAAATGTTTTATTTTGGGGAAATTTAGGAAACCCTGACTCGTTTGCCTAAGGCCATGCGTCCGTCATCACCAAAGTTGCCTCGGCTCGGGAACTTGGGTACAATTGGGGAAGGTCACTTCGTGAGCACCCCCGCTCGCCCGATCAAAGAACGGCCTCTACTAACCATGATATCTAGTTTTGAAAACTTTATGCGTTCTTATTCCGGTTATTAGCCTAGATTTACTATGTGATGCGCACAGCATACAAGTATAGACTGGATTGTCTGAATTGGAATAAAATATTTCATGTTTATTTTTGAAAGTGGTTTGATGGTGCTACCTGCAAGTAGGCTAAGACGTGGATTTGCCACCCTCGGGTGGGCTTAGAAAAACATGATTTTGCCACTATCTAGTGGGCTTAAAACTCACAGTCAATGCATTTATTCCAATTCAAATAATCCAACCTTCACCCACAGGCATTCAGATAGTTATATCACATAAGCATATAGCCTCATAGTAAGCATGCTATCATGGCAGTCACTCACACGCATGCAAGGATGCTAAAGCATAAAACTTACCGAGTACTCCAAGCCAAAACAGAAGCTAATTAAAAATCCATGCATGATCCTAACTATACAGAAATGCCTAATGCAACACACGCAAAATGCAACTAAGATAGGCTCGGCTATTCTAAAGATGGCATGTGAAATGCTACAACTAACAAGTATTCAACTCGAAATTGAAATACAAATGCAGTTAGTATGATGCGCCGAGCCCGGTGCATGCAAGTCAGATGAATGAATGCAAACATGCTATCATACTGTATGCTAATTGAAACATGCCCTAATCTAACCATCATAAGCTGGTAAATAAAAGGGAGAAAGACGTGGGGTTGGAAGACATACATCACACATACGCACACTTATTACAGTTGTGCCCTCGCGCAGAGGGCCCGAAAGAATAATACAGTCCCAAATGAATAAATAATTCAGTCCCGAATAAATATAAAATCTTAATTAATTAACACATTAATCCAGGAAAGCAATAAATTGCACGCAAATTCGTGGACCGCCTCAGCTCTGTTCCGGATGATGAATGATGCAAGTTTGAATTTGCCTTGCGCGGAAATCCCTTGCGATGCCCCGGTTTATCTCTGTTTGTAATTTTTCTTGGAATGCGTGCCAAGCTCCGGAAGGCTACTGATTTCTGATTTGTTGCAACAGAGAGAAACAAAGGGGTATGGCAAAGTATTTTTACATATGTATGCATGACTACTCTTGGAGAAATGTAGTCCTCGATCCTCGTGCCACCAATCATGCATCTCGATGCATGATGATCGAGAAGTCGAATTGCATGACTCAATATGAAATGAATGCACATATGGACATAACAAGGCCTAGACTCCATCATGGATAATCCGGAGTGTCGGCGACCGGGAATCGAGACACGTTCTGTCACTCGGAGTACGAAACGTCCCTCGTTTCCCGTGCTTGGGCTAACTCCTATCCCAAGCGCAATGCAATATGCATGATATGCATGAATGCAACCCTAACATGCAACTTAGCATACACAATGCACAATGTAACGAGGCATACACAATGCTCTAACATACAACCTAGCATACACAATGCTATGAAATGAAATGGCATACACAATGCATAATGGACTTACACTAACATGAGTGGACCTCAGCCACACTCACATCAGTAGCCATTAGGTGAAAATGAGACTCTCGAAATACGTGCACGCATGCATGCAAACCGAGGACCGAACCTAAGGCATAACATGTAACTCTAACAAGGCATGGCAAGGGATGCAAGATGGCATGCAAACTTACAAATTCCAGCACTGAAATATGATGCTAAACAGCCCCGAAACATGGAAAAATGGCAGCCGATGCATGAGATGAAACCCGAAACTCGAAACTAGGCACATGGAATGACTTATAGCTACACAAAGCATGCATTATTTGATCATGAAGCATGAAGACAGAGCCAAGGCAGTCCCAAAACATGAACATTTCCAGTTCAAAGCATGGCCAAAAGATGCTAGCATGGTGGACAAAATAGCATGCGATCTTGACTAGCAATCATGGTTTACATGGCAAGTATATGAAGAAAATGTAATTTCACCAAACCAGAAAAAATCAGTGAATAAATCACATGAAAATAGGCCCAAATAACTACTGATATGCAACCATGGTGTGCAAAAATAATGAGTTACTTTGGAGGGCCATGCAAGGAGTTATTAAGCACATGCAAGGTAGACATTTAGCATGGCATAAAAAACTATGAAAATCAAATATAGTAGTCCTAAAACTCACCAAATTGACCTTGGAAAGTGACTTCAAAGCATGCAAGATAGGGTCTCTTTGGAAGGCCAAAATGACCACCAAACAAGTCAAGGAGAGAGGGGGTCACCCCCCTCTGATTTGGAGGCTCAAAATAGTGTACTAGCCACTAAAAATCCACTGGATTTCAGTGGCTAGAAGGCCAAACAAAGCATGCAACAAGAGCTTAGGTGTAAGGCTCAAAACAAGGGACAATCAAGCATAAAAGGAAGCATGTGACCTCAAATAAAATAATACCCTTAATAAAAAATGAAGATGATGTCAAAAAAAGCCTTTTTCCAGTTTATAACAAGTCTAAAAAATGAACGTAAATAGGACTAATTTATCATGCAAAAATGGCCCTAAAAGAGAGAATAGAGACAAGGGACAGCAGATGGCCCCAAACAGTGAAGAGCCCTTCAACAAAGTTGAAGAGGGGATCAAAATGAAGTACTTTACAGTTTACATTAAGTCTCAAAAATGAACAAAAGTGAGGCTAAATCAGCATGCAAGAAAAAGGCCTAAAAGAGGGATAAAGAGGCAAGTGGTAGCAGCTGACCTCAAACAGAGGAGAGCCCTTCAACAAAGTTGAAGAGGGGCTCAAAAAAAGATATTTTATGGTTTATGACCAAGTCCAAAACAGCTTAAAAATAAGCCTAAAATACCATGTAAAAATAGGCCTAAAAGAGAGTTTAAACACAAAGGGGGAGGAGGAAACCTCAACCAGATAAAGGCCCTTGATCAAACATGAAAAGGAGATCAAAATATGACTATTTACAGTTCAGGTCGGAGCCCAAAAATGTAAGCAACAAAGGCTAAGATTGCATGCAAAATAAGGCAAGAAAAGGGGAAATAGGGACTCACCATTGAAGAGAAGCTTTCCAGCAGCTTTTGGTCCAAATTTCTGAGCTCTCAACCTCTTCAAAACAGTCCCAAAATTCTGGAATGGAGGATGGAGGCCTTGTGCTATGGGTTGGTGTGTAAATGGCCAAGAACAATGAGTGTTTGGAGCTTGAAAATGGAGAGCAATGGAGGAGGGAAGGGTGTATGCTCCAGCTGGTTTTTCTAACCCTTAGAAATGAGGTAGGGTGTTGGTTATAAAGAGGGAGAGAGGCCAAGGAAAGGGGGGGAAAAACAAATTCAAATTTCCCCCCTAAAAGGCAGCCCCTTGGATACAGGATCTGGGGGGAAACAAAGGGTACAGTTGGAAGGCATTTGGAGAGAGGATTCTGGCCGGCCAGGTTCAAAAGGTTCAGGTGGCTGGCCGGCCACCCCCATGGCCGGCCGGCCAGGGGTCAAAAGGGTCAATGCAAATTGCTGGCCGGCCACCCCAAAAAGGTGGCTTCCCATGTGTGCACAACACAAATATGTGGTCAAAACCCAGAAAATGTGAACTAGGAGAGAGAAAAGCCAACTTTTTAGAGGGGTTCAAAAGGGTCAAGGACAATTACTGGCCGACCTATTCATATTGGTGGCCTCCCAGGTGTGTACAACACAAATATGGGGTTTAGGGCTAAAGAAAGTGGCCAGGAGTGGTCAACATTAGCTTTCTAGTGAGGAAAACGGGCGACGGAGAGCGATGAAGAAATAAAACTGGCTTTTAGAACAATTGCTGGCCTCCTACCCTTCTACAACCTTCCTGACAATGAAAATAAGGTCTCCACCAAAAATGAACCAAAACGGATGCAAAACGGAGGTTCGGGGACTGAAACGCGCGGCTCGGGGCCCCGAAAACAGGCTGTTAAGCACCGGAGGTGGCATTCGACCACGAAGTTGGTCTCCCGGGCCACAGTGTTCCTCAAAAGGGAGGAAACAAGGTGTGTGCCAAAAACCGGAGCAAACGGAGGTGGTTAGGCGGTCCCGAACCGCGGCACAAGGCCGTCGGCTCCGAAAAATCGGAAACCGGGCTCCAAATGGGAAAAATGGCCTACGACCACGAAACGTAGCCTACGGCCACTGAGAGATGATCTACGAGACCTCTCCCTCCCTTCGGAAAGAGAAAGTAGAGAAAACAGAGCCTGATTCGTAAACCGAGGCAAGGCACGAAAGAGTCCGAAAATCCGGAGGCAAGGCTCGTAGCCGAGACTCTGAAACTTCTGAACGAGCACAATATGCAATATCACCGAGCGCTCAACTGGTGACGTCTGAGTCTTAAGGTTGGCCAAAAATGGGGTGTCTACAGTTGCCCCTCTTTGACAGAACTCGGAAGTCATAAGTGACGGGAGTGAATGTCAAAGCCCAGAGACGACCCATTTTTGACAAGGCCGAAGACTTAGACAAACAGGTGAGATAAACAGAGATGCGCCCGCAGGCGTGCCCGCAGGCAGGGGCAAAATACAACCGACATTGCAAGAAGCCGAAGGTATCTCAATGATCATGCAAATGCAGTAAGCTGTAATGAAGCACATATTCACAATAAATGCGACAGTTTTAAGCGGGAAGGAAAATCAAACTACATTTCATGCAGTTATGATGCAATCTTAGCAAGCATGTGTGATAGATACACAAAAGTGAAGAGAGTGTGATGGATACACTATATGAATAAAGTGTGATTGATACACTAAATGAAGCGAAGTGTGATAGATACACAAAGCGAAACGAGTGTGATGGATACACTAAGCAAACACGTGATAGATACACTAAGTGAACGTGTGTGATGGATACACAAAGTGAACGCGTGATAGATACACAAAATGAGCATAATGTGAAGTAAGTGTGATGGATACACTATATGAAGCAAAGTGTGATAGACACTAAAAGTGAATATAAAGTGTGATAGATGCACTATGTGAAGCAAAGTATGATGGATATACAAAAAGTGAACGCAAAGTGTGATAGATGCACTAAGTGAACAGAGTGTGATTGATACACTGAAGGTGAACACAAAGTGTGATAGATGCACTATGTGAACAAAGTGTGATTGATACACTAAAAGTGGACACAAAGTGTGATAGATGCACTAAGTGATCAGAGTGTGATTGATACACTAAAAGTGAACACAAAGTGTGATAGATGCACTAAGTGAACAGAGTATGATAGATACACTAAAAGTGAACATAAAGTGTGATAGATGCACTATGTGAACAGAGTATGATAGATACACTAAAAGCGAACACAAAGTGTGATAGATGCACTATGTGAACGGGTGTGATGGATACACTAAAAACGAACACAAAGTGTGATAGATGCACTAAGTGAACAGAGTGCGATTGATACACTAAAAGCGAACACAAAGTGTGATAGATGCACTAAGTGAACAGAGTGCGATTGATACACTAAAAGTGAACACAAAGTGTGATAGATGCACTAAGTGAACAGAGTGTGATTGATACACTAAAAGTGAACACAAAGTGTGATAGATGCACTAAGTGAACAGAGTATGATTGATACACTAAAATTGAACACAAAGTGTGATAGATGCACTAAGTGAACAAAGTATGATAGATACACCAAAAGCGAACACAAAGTGTGATAGATGCACTATGTGAACGGGTGTGATGGATACACTAAAAGCGAACACAAAGTGTGATAGATGCACTAAGTGAACAGAGTGTGATTGATACACTAAAAGGTGAACACAAAGTGTGATAGATGCACTTAGTGAACAGAGTATGATAGATATACTGAAAATGAACAAAAAGTGTGATAGATGCACTATGTGAACAGAGTATGATTGATATACTAAATGAATGAAGTGTGATTGATACACTGAATGAATGAAGTGTGATTGATACACTAAACGAGAATGTATGTGATAGATACACTAAAGTGAATATGTGCATGGTAGATACACAAAATGAGAATGTGTGTGATAGGTACACAAAAGTGAATGAAGTGTGATTGATACACTAAGTGAATGAAGTGAAGTGTGATTGATACACAAAACGAGAATGTATGTGATAGATACACAAAATGAAAGAAATGTGATTGATACACTAAATGAAGAGAGTGTGATTGATACACTAAATAAATGAAGTGTGATTGATACACTAAGCGACCGAAGAAATTGTGATAGATACACTAAGGGTGAATGAGGTGTGATTGATACACTAAAGAAATGAAGTGTGATTGATACATTAACTGAATGAAGTGTGATTGATACACTAAATAAAGGATTTCAAACGGAACTTCTTTGAATGAACCGTACATACAATATCGTGCATGAATGAGAAAGAAACTTGATAGGTATAATGCAATACAAGGCATGATGCTTAAGGAAAACAATAAATGGACAAAACAGCGCTTTAGAAAGAACCTCATGACGTGAGTGGCGGTGAACCGCTTTGCTTCGATGGGGATCTTCCCCTGTGCTCTTCGAACACTTACCTTCAACTTACAGTACAAAGGCTCTGAAATACTGATAAGGGTTCTTCATGTAGAACACTTTGGACGCTGCCTTTCTTCCTGATCATATTCACAACTTTCCCTATTCTCCAACGGGGTGACAGACTAGGTTGGTTCAGTATCCAGAATTGAGGTGCATACACGCTATCTCAACCTATGGGGCTTCCATACAGATTTCAAGTCGGAGATACACCCCTGGGTATTTAAACCAGACTTTAGTCTCGGAAATCCCGAACCTTTGTGTTCTAGGCAACAGCCATTCGAACTCTAGTTTCCACCGTCGTAGTTGGTCTCCTAGGAACTCATTACGAATACAGCCAAGATGCCTCTGGTAGGGAATGGTACTCAGGGAGAGCACTTTTGATCGTCATTCTGACTTGAAGCAGACTTGATCTTGAGCTTGAGGTAGAGGCACACTCATACTTCGGAGCATTGGCAAGACCTGAAGAGGTACACACGGAATGTAGTCTCGGAACTTACTGAAGTTGAAACAAACTCAGATGCTCGACATTTCCTCTTTTCTTTTGCTTTGCAGTCTGGAACCCATATAGCTTCAGATAGGTCCTGGTTTTATTGTTCCCACATGACCTGGGTTGAACCATGCGGTTTTTATGAAAGAAAAAATCTTGTTTTACACAGATGTGGATAACGACACGGCACTCTGAGCACAAAACGAATTTATTTTGAAATTGATAAATGAGTTCTCGACCGGGTATTGAGCTTACGACTGAACATAGCGCACTATGACTCAACAACGGAAAACAAAAGGTAAACAACCTAAAAACAAACACAGACACTTGAAAACGACTCAAGACAAGAATCGAGATAAAACAAAAAGACACGACACTGAGACGTGCACAGGGAGCCTGTTTTTCTGGGTATTGTTTCTCACCCTTTCTCATTTGTGATTCTTACATCACTCGGCCTTCAAGCTCAGTTTTTCTCTCAAAACCCTTTCCTCGCTTTTCCTCTCAGCGCACATCTCTCTATGCTTTAATCTCTCATTTTTCATCCCTCCCTAGGGTGGTTGATGGATAAACAAAAAGTTGTGGGCTCTTGCTCCTAGTACTCAGCTAGATTCTCTTTCTTCTGCTCACAATAGTGAGTTTCTCCTACAGAGGGGTTGTGCTACACCAGGATGTGTAGCAAATCTGCAGCTAACATCGGTTGATGATGCTCTGTCGGGGAGTTTGGACGTGGTTAGACCTGTCCAGATGAGGGAGTGGGATATCTTGATCCATTCCAGTTCGTACTTCGCACTTGGCTTGATACCTTGTTGCTTGGAGGATGTGAGAGCTTTCTGCCCTTTCGTGGTCAGCTTCAGTGGTCCCCATTTCTGGTAGGTAGAATGCCCTTTCTGGCAGATAGAGTGCCCTTTCCAGCAAGTGTGTTGACAATGGGGAAAAGACAGAATACCTGACTCAACTGTGCCCCTAGTTCATCGTTTTGACCATTTTTTTTTGTTTTGGTTTTCTACTAAAACAATTTTAACCAAAATGAGAGTTAGATTAACACGCTTGTTCGATTTTCTGATTTGAAATCATGCAAGTTAGGTTATGAGCACTGAAAATTTTTCTTTTTTGGGTCCAAGAAAATGGTCCAGTTTTGGAAAAAAAATGGAATAATTTTTGAGAGAATTAGTCAACCTCAGTAAAAATTTTCAAAAACTGTTTTTTTTGCGAACGGCCACTGCTCAACGAGCATAGAACCCACTCTCGAGATGCACAACCTCAGATTTGAAGGAAAATTGCCCCTTGCTTGAGGGGAGCTGCATGGCAACGGAAAGTTGTCCCTTGTTTGAATAGCACCGTGGCGCATTGAATGGCAACGAAAAGTTGCCCCTTGTTTGAATAACGCCACAGTGCGTTGTATGGCAACGGAAAGTTGCCCCTTGTCTAGATGGCACTGCAGCGCATTGCAATCAATCCTCAGGGTGATGATCACAACCGAATTCTCGGATACAGAGAAGACAAAGATGACCAGAACCATCACATGGACACAGTCGGATTTGAAGTGTTTTACGGCTGGACTTCAGAATGAAGTTACCTACGTATCCCAAAGACGGGAATCAAGCCTTACGTAGTTCAGGGTTAAGGTACACTCGGGTATTAACCTCTCCTTTTGCGCTCTAACTTTTGCCAAGGCCACCCTTCTTGGTTTTCGACCTTGCGAGTTTTGTTTTTCTTTTCTTTTCAATTCTTCTCTTTTTTTTCATTTTTTCATTTTTTCTTTTTCAAATCTTTTCATCTTTTCTCTTCTCTTTTCTTTTGCATTTTTTATTTTTTTGTATTTTTCTTTTGCTCTAACTTTTGCGTGGGTCGCCTTTCCGGGTTTTCGGCCCAGCGAGCCTCTCAAGGGTAAAGGTGCAGTTTTGTCCATGTCAAATGGTTTTGAGATCCTGAAGTCATCTGAATCCAGGAGAATGGCTGTTGTTCGCTGACGATGTAGAAGTCCATCCAATGGAGGGTGAATTTGCCCCTAGTGTTATGGATAGGAACTCGGTTGTCCTTCAGCAATGTCTTTTTCTTTCCTGCCTTCTAGGGTTTGGCATTCTTGCCGATCTTCGTCTTTGACTTCTTCGAGCACATCTAACATTTTTGCCCTTAGTTTGAGGGGTGCTCCTGATCTAGCTTCACAAGCTTCTTGATCTGACTCTTCTTGCCCCTAGTTCGCGGGCTGCTTCAAATCTGGCCACACATCATGATTGGCCTTGGAACATTCTGAATCCAAGTTCAAGGTTTTGAAATTAAGCGGGATTGAGTCTCGAGGTTGAGAGCGATCCTAAGCTGCACAATCTCAAGAGTGATTCCACACAAGTCTTCGTAGGACCGCGCAAAATTTTTTTTGAATCTTTTAAGAAAGCGACTAGTTGCTCGCGCTGAAGACAATGTTGAACCAATCTGGATCAAGCCAGGATCCTTCTCAGTACTCACATTAACAAGCATGATTTTATTCATTAAAGGCTTAGCGTGCTTCTCTTTCTCTCAATTGATCAAACTTTGCAAAACCCGAGGAATTCCTTCTTTTTCGTTTTCACCGCAGTGTACGGAAAAGTTTTGAAAAACTTAGGTCAATGCAACAATTTCAAGGCACAGAAGAGCAGGTGAAAAGTACTGCCGCTCTATTCAAACTTTCTGGCATGACTGGCGTAAGGCAGAAGCAAACACAAGAGTGTGAAAATCACTGCTGTTTCATTCAAATCTTTTGGTGTTACTGGCTCCCCGGCAGAAACAGACTCAAAAGAAAACAAAAAGACAAACACAAAACAAGCAAGTGATGCCCGATGTAACACCCCCGAAATCACCCGACTCTAACAAAACAGGACTGACTCGATACAACAAGACAGACCCAACTGACTCAGTACAAAAGACTGACTATATACAAAACAACAGACTGACCCAATACCCAAGTCAGAAAGTACAAAAACTAGCATTCACAAATGCTCGAAACAGGGCGTGCCATACGCCACATCAGGAGTAAACTGAGCGCCGCCCGCAGGTGGTTCATCCCTTGATCACATCACATTATCCCCTACAAGTTCACTGATCAAGTGCCGATAGACTTTGCAGGACCTAGTGCGGCAATGACCCCGTTGTCAAACAGATCTTGTACATCATGGCGCAGATGAAAACAACTGTCGGTGTCATGACCGGTTTGTTGATGGTAGGCACAGTATTTAGTCTGATCATGCTTTGCAGGGATAGGATCGGGTAAGGGCCGTTGTTCCAATGGTTTCAGATGCCCTTTCCGGATTAAGACCTCTAGAGCCTTTGACAAAGGCATATGAAGTGGGGTGAAAACCCTCTTGACTCGAGGTGGATATTTGGTTTCTTGTGAGCTACTTCTGGACGCACTGGTGAATGGGATAGCTGTTTTTGATGCGGAGGTGGTAACTATGCCCACTTCAGAAGATCTTGCAGCTGCATCACCACTGGTGGTCGCATTTGAACTGTGGGAAAATGCCCTCCTGGGCTGCTCTTTCTCTTGGTCAAGAAGGCCCTGCTTCATAGCGTCCTCGATCTGTACTCCCATCTCATGTAAGTCTGAAAAGGTGGGGAAGGGGAGAACGATCATTTTCTGCATAAGCTTGGGCTGGAGAGTGCGCACAATCATCTGAATTTGATCTTTGTCAGTGGGCCTAAGGGTCATCATTGAGGCCTTGGCCCTCTAGCGGGCTACGAAATCAGAAAAACTCTCCTTAGGCTCTTGCTTTGTTGTCTCAAGATCACGGGTTGTGACCTCGATTTGCGTGTTATAGGAGTACTGTGCAACGAAGGCCTCGGCCATCTCATCCCAGTTCTGTTTGACATCGTCTTCTAATTTTGCATACCAGATGGCGGCCACACCTGATAGGGTCCGGCCGAATAATGAAAGTTTCTGCAGCCTGGTGAGGCCCATCGGCCTTAATATGTCTGAAAATAACCGGAGGTGCGTTATGGGATCTCCAGATCCATCAAATCGGTCGATGTGTGGCATCTTAAATCTGTCCGATAGCGTCACAGCTGTATCGGTATACCCGTCCTCAATGTCCGGAATGGATTTTACTCCCTGAGATTTCTTGAACATCTTTTCTAGCTTGCTCACCTTCAGAGCTGTAGGGTCTAACTCAAACTCAAAGGGTGAATCCGGCAGGTTGATCGGTGCTTTAGACAGCTGGGGTAAGATTTGGGGCGGAGCCGGTCCTGTCGGAATGTTCGTATCTCCCTGGACATTTGGTGCCTCCTCGGGTGCTGGAACTCCTGGTGGGGGAAGGGCTTGGTGCGAAGCAGATGCTCCATTTTGCTGTTGCAGCCTGGTGATTAGCTCAGCCTGCCGGGCCATGATCGCAGCCTGTTGTTTGGCAAATTCCGTCTGCCGGGCAGCGTCTTGCTGCATGAGTTTCATACTTTCTTGGAGTTGACGCATCATTTCCTCCATCCTTGCCATGTTCTGCTGTTCTGGCTGACTGACTGGTGAGGTGACTAAAAACTGATAAAAACTGAGGCCTCAGCTTGACTATTCACTGGTAGGGTGGATAAGGGCCACCAATCTGGTAACTGCTGAACTGGTGATCTGTGCCTAATTGGCCCCTTTTACCCTGCCTCTGGCGGAGGAACACTGATTTGCTCTTGAACTGAATCTTTCACCTGACAAAGTCTATCAGTACAAGTCCGATGAACCTCGGGGGATATCGGAACCTTCTGAAGCTATGGTTCCAAGACTACCCTAGCAAAAGAGAAAACATGTAACATCTCAGCCTGATTTCACCTGAACAGATATGAGCATAGTTGAATGAGTGTGCTCTCTGCTGAATTCTGCCCAAAATTCTGCCGGTGAACTGATACCCTCAGGTAAAACTGATTCCCAGATACTGATGCCCGCAAGCCTGATACCCAGACTTGCAAACTGTTATACATAGCCCTGTAGAGACACACTCTGACAGCACATAGCAGGCAAATGAGAGCCAAAACACCCCTATGTTGGGGTAGGGTTTCCCTGTCCTATTTTGTCAGGAGCTAGGGTTTCACTATGCGCGCAGCGGTTTCAAACAACCTATGATCGGGTAAGCAACCTGTCCTAATTTGGAATTGTCACTATGGATCCGAATATGCACTAGGTCGAATGGTCGAAAAGGGTGCCCCGGTAAAATCGGGGTTTGTGTTCCCATACTGGCAGAGCCCATAACCGGTCAGCCTTATGGTCATGCCTTGACAAGACAAGCTTCCGGCAAACCGTTCAGGAATAGCAGATGGCAAACACAGTGTCCTAAGCGCACCAATGCAAATGCAATGCAAAAACACATAAGTGTAGTCAAAACAAGATATCATGAGTTCGAGTCAAGCAGAGTCGCCAGAAACTGTAGACGTCCCCGAACGCCCCGGGAGGAATGAGTCCCGTTCTGTTCATTTGGGCCCACTACAAGTTCGGACTCTCAAATTGTCACGTTTCTTAATCTGAACCAAAGAGTCCAAATCCGGCAAATCATTTTGAGAAAACAGATGTTTGAAAGAAGTGCCAAACATGGACTGCTTTGCCAGACATAGAGTCGCCACCTAAATGTTTTATTTTGGAGAAATTTAGGAAACCCTGACTCGTTTGCCTAATGCCACGTGTCCGTCATCACCAAAGTTGCCTCGGCTCGGGAACTTGGGTACGATTGGGGAAGGTCACTTCGTGAGCACCCCTGCTCGCCCGATCAAAGATCGGCCTCTACTAACCATGATATCTAGTTTTGAAAACTTTATGCGTTCTTATTCCGGTTATTAGCCTAGATTTACTATGTGATGCGTACAACATACAAGTATAGACTGGATCGTCTGAATTGGAATAAAACATTTCATGTTTATTTTTGAAAGTGGTTTGATGGTGCTACCCATAAGTAGGCTAAGACGTGGATTTGCCACCCTCGGGTGGGCTTAGAAAAACATGATTTTGCCACTATCTAGTGGGCTTAAAACTCACAGTTAATGCATTTATTCCAATTCAAATAATCCAACCTTCACCCACAGGCATTCAGGCAGTTATATCACATAAGAATATAGCCTCATGGTAAGCATGTTATCATGGCAGTCACTCACACGCATGCAAGGATGCTAAAGCATAAAACTTACCGAGTACTCCAAGCCAAAACAGAAGCTAATTAGAAATCCATGCATGATTCTAACTATACAGAAATGCCTAATACAACACACGCAAAATGTAACTAAGATAGGCTCGGCTATTCTAAAGATGGCATGTGAAATGCTACAACTAACAAGTATTCAACTCGGAATTGAAATACAAATGCAGTTAGTATGATGCGCCGAGCCCGTTGCATGCAAGACAGATGAATGAATGCAAACATGCTATCATACTGTATGCTAATTGTAACATGCCCTAATCTAACCATCATAAGCGGGTAAATAAAAGGGAGAAAGACGTGGGGTTGGAAGACATACATCACACATACGCACACTTATTACAGTTGTGCCCTCGCGCAGAGGGTCCGAAAGAATAATACAGTCCCAAATGAATAAATAATATAGTCCTGAATAAATACAAAATCCTAATTAATTAACACATTAATCCAGGAAAGCAATAAATTGCACGCAAATCCATGGACCGCCTCAGCTCTGTTTCGGATGATGAATGATGCATGTTTGAATTTGCCTTGCGCGGAAATCCCTTGCGATGCCCCGGTTTGTCTCTGTTTGTAATTTTTCTTGGAATGCGTGCCAAGCTCCGGAAGGCTGCTGATTTCTAATTTGCTGCAACAGAGAGCAACAAAGGGGCATGGCAAAGTATTTTCACATATGTATGCATGACTACTCTTCGGGGAGTGTAGTCCTCGATCCTCGTGCCAATAATCACGCATCTCGATGCATGATGGCCGAGAAGTAGAATTGCATGACTCAATATGAAATGAATGCACATATGGACATAACAAGGCCTAGACTCCATCATGGATAATCCGGAGTGTCGGCGACCAGGAATCGAGACACGTTCTGTCACTCGGAGTACGAAATGTCCCTCGTTTCCCGTGCTTGGGCTAACTCCTATCCCAAGCGCAATGCAATATGCATGATATGCATGAATGCAACCCTAACATGCAACCTAGCATACACAATGCTATGAAATGGCATACACAATGCACGATGTAACGAGGCATACACAATGCTCTAACATACAACCTAGCATACACAATGCTATGAAATGAAATGGCATACACAATGCCTAATGAACTTACACTAACATGAGTGGACCTCAGCCACACTCACATCAGTAGCCATTAGGTGAAAATGAGACTCTCGAAATGCGTGCACGCATGCACGCAAACCGAGGACCGAACCTAAGGCATAACATGTAACTCTAACAAGGCATGGCAAGGGATGCAAGATGGCATGCAAACTCACAAATTCCAGCACTGAAATATGATGCTAAACAGCCCCGAAACATGGAAAAATGGCAGCCGATGCATGAGATAAAACCCGAAACTCGAAACTAGGCACATGGAATGACTTATAGCTACACAAAGCATGCATTATTTGATCATGAAGCATGAAGACAGAGCCAAGGCAGTCCCAAAACATGAACATTTCTAGTTCAAAGCATGGCCAAAAGATGCTAGCATGGTGGACAAAATAGCATGCGATCATGACTAGCAATCATGGTTTACATGGCAAGTATATGAAGAAAATGTAATCTCACCAAACCAGAAAAAATCAGTGAATAAATCACGTGAAAATAGGCCCAAATAACTACTGATATGCAACCATGGTGTGCAAAAATAATGAGTTACTTTGGAGGGCCATGCAAGGAGTTATTAAGCACATGCAAGGTAGACATTCAGCATGGCATAAAAAACTATGAAAATCAAATATGGTAGTCCTAAAACTCACCAAATTGACCCTGGAAAGTGACTTCAAAGCATGCAAGATAGGGTCTCTTTGGAAGGCCAAAATGACCACCAAACAAGTCAAGGAGAGAGGGGGTCACCCCCCTCTGATTTGAAGGCTCAAAATAGTGTGATAGCCACTAAAAATCTACTGGATTTCAGTGGCTAGAAGGCCAAACAAAGCATGCAACAAGAGCTTAGGTGTAAGGCTCAAAACAAGGGACAATCAAGCATACAAGGAAGCATGTGACCTCAAATAAAATAATACCCTTAATAAAACATGAATATTATGTCAAAACAAACCTTTTTCCAGTTTATAACAAGTCTCAAAAATGAACGTAAATAGGACTAATCTATCATGCAAAAATGGCCCTAAAAGAGAGAATAGAGACAAGGGACAACAGCTGGCCCCAAATAGTGAAGAGCCCTTCAACAAAGTTGAATAGGGGCTCAAAATGAAGCACTTTATAGTTTACATCAAGTCTCAAAAATGAACAAAAGTGAGGCTAAATCAGCATGCAAGAAAAAGGCCTAAAAGAGGGATAAAGAGGCAAGTGGTAGCATCTAACCTCAAACAGAGGAGAGCCCTTCAACAAAGTTGAAGAGAGGCTCAAAAAAAGACATTTCACATTTTATGACTAAGTCCAAAACAGCTTACAAATAAGCCTAAAATACCATGCAAAAATAGGCCTAAAAGAGAGTTTAAACACAAAGGGGGAGGAGGAGACCTCAAACAGAGAAAGACCCTTGATCAAACATGAAAAGGAGATCAAAATATGACTATTTACAGTTTAGGTCAGAGTCCAAAAATGTAAGCAACAAAGGCTAAGATTGCATGCAAAATAAGGCAAGAAAAGGGGAAATAGAGACTCACCCTTGAAGAGAAGCTTTCCGGCAACTTTTGGTCCAAATTTCTAAGCTCTCAACCTCTTCAAAACAGTCCCAGAATTCTGGAATGGAGGATGGAGGCCTTGTGCTATGGGTTGGTGTGTAAATGGCCAAGAACAATGAGTGTTTGGAGCTTGAAAATAGAGAGCAATGGAGGAGGGAAGGGTGTATGCTCCAGCTGGTTTTTCTAACCCTTAGAAATGAGGTAGGGTGTTGGTTATAAAGAGGGAGAGAGGCCAAGGAAAGGGAGGGGGGGGGGAAAAATTCAAATTTTCCCCCCAAAAGGCAGCCCCTTGGATACAGGATCTGGGGAGAAACAAAGGGTACAGCTGGAAGGCATTTGGAGAGAGGATTCTGGCCGGCCAGGTTCAAAAGGTTTAGGTGGCCGGCCGGCCACCCCCCATGGCCGGCCGGCTAGGGGTCAAAAGGGTCAATGCAAATTGCTTGCCGGCCACCCCAAAAAGGTGGCCTCCCATGTGTGCACAACACAAATATGTGGTCAAAACCCAGAAAATGTGAACCAGGAGAGAGAAAAGCCAACTTTTTAGAGGGGTTCAAAAGGGTCAAGGACAATTACTGGCCGGCCTATTCATATTGGTGGCCTCCCAGGTGTGTACAACACAAATATGGGGTTTAGTGCTAAAGAAAGTGGCCCGGGAGTGGTCAACATTAGCTTTCTAGTGAGGAAAACAGGCGACGGAGAGCGATGATGAAATAAAACTGGCTTTTAGAACAATTGCTGGCCTCCCACCCTTCTACAACCTTCCTAACAATGAAAATAAGGTCTCCACCAAAAATGAACCAAAACGGATGCAAAACGGAGGTTCGGGGACTGAAACGCGCGGCCCGGGGCCCCGAAAACAGGCTGTTAAGCACCGGAGGCGGTGTTCGACCACGAAGTTGGTCTCTCGGGCCGCAGTGTTCCTCAAAAGGGAGGAAACAAGGTGTGTGCCAAAAACCGGAGCAAACGAAGGTGGTTAGGCGGTCCCGAACCGAGGCACACGGTCGTCGGCTCTGAAAAATCGGAAATCGGGCTCCAAATGGGAAAAATGGCCTACGACCACGAAATGTAGCCTACGGCCACTGAGAGATGATCTACGAGACCTCTCCCTCCCTTCAAGAAGAGAAAATAGAGAAAACAGAGCCTGGTTCGCAAATCGAGGCAAGGCACAAAAGAGTCCGGAAGTCCGGAGGCAAGGCTCGTAACCGAGACTCTGAAACTTCTGAACGAGCACAATATGCAATATCATCGAGCGCTCAATTGGTGACGTTTGAGTCTTAAGGTTGGTAAAAAATGTGATGTTTACAAATGGCAAAACAAGTATGAAAAACAAGCTTGAAGGGAGAGAGTTATACCTCTTGAAGCACAACACAATTTTAGGCAACAAAACCAAGCAAAATCACCTCCAAGAGCTCCAAGAAGACCTTCTAGAACCTCACCTCAAGGATAACCAACTTTGGTCAAGGATGTATAGGCAAAGGAGAAGTGTATCTACACTTGTATGGACTTATGCACAAAGGTTCAAGAGAGAGAGAAATGTAGAGAGAATTGTAGAGAGAGAGGCTCCAAAAATTTTCTTCCTCAAATGTTCTAACCTCTAAAACCATAGAGAAGGCTCTCTATATATAGAAAAATGCAAGCTCAGGTCGAAAATATCCCAAAAGGGACAGCTGGAACATAAATATCTGTAAAAAACTGACTTTTTGCATCAATGGCCGGCACTGCTTCATTGATGGCCAGCGCACGATCATTTATGGCCGGAAAGGATCACTCTTGGATGGCACCTGGCCGGAATAGGCCATTCATGGCCGGCACATGGCTAGAAAACCCCATTCATGGTTAGAAACTTCCACCTCTGGTTGGCCAGAAAAATCTGCCTTTTGGACTCAACTTCAAATGGGAATATCTCCTTCTTCTGGACTCCTTTGCAGGTCATTATTGAGTCTAAATTGAAGCCCTAGAAGTCTTCTTTCCAATGGTGGAAGCCTCACATCAAAATTCCAACTGTACAAAAAGATATGCCTCTTTTAGTGAAGACTTCTCAGTTTCAGTCCAACCAGATTCATGCCGAACTTCTCCCAAACTAGTTTTCTTCCCTCATTTCCAATTTTCTTCAACTCCAAACCCCTAAACAAGATGTTTTGAAATATTTTTCAAAGAGTTCACTTCTCTTTCATTCATTTCCACTTTGTCCTTGCTCGATTTACCGATAAGCGCAACATTTAACAAAATGCGAGCCTCGGAACATCGTAGGAACTTTTTCAAAAACTATTTTGAAAGAGAGGGTTTTAAGGTCTAAAAAACATTTTAGTCAAAAGGCTTTGGTCGAAAAATGGGGTTGTGGATTGGGATTTGACGCTCTCCTTGTCGAAGAAATCGAACCTTTGCACTGCACATCTTTCATCACCAAGTAAACAATCAGTAGCGCCCAACTCTTAAGAGTGGTAAAAAATGGGGTGTCTACAGCTATACATTATGTGTGACCTACGGTCACTTCATATCAGACGGCATTCCCAAATTAAAAAATATAAGTTGTGGCTCGTGCTTTTGACAATCCTGTAGTAGAGGACAGAATGTAAAATTTAATTAGGTGTACACCAGACCAGCTTCTAGGTTGGCAGCATATATGTTGAAATGTTGTTACTTAAATTATATGTGATACATTAAGGTGCATACTTTACACATTCATAATCAATCACATAAAACCAAAAATTGGTGATTGTACATTATGTGTTCACTGTGATTGCACATTGCATGTAGTGTTTGTTGACAAACATGTACTATTTTATTTAACGTCTTTACAGCGGTACATTGTGATCGCTGGTGAATTACAACAAACTTGCCAGTACAATACTTGAGAGATTCTACGTGAATCAACCAATCGATGACCATGTGGACTAGTGTAATGTAAAGGGTGAGTTGGAGGCTATGATAGATAGAAAGAATGATCCAATTGGTGATGTTGGTAGCGGAATGAATGGCATTGAGGAAAGTTTGGATTGTTGGAAACTAGACTCCCCAAACGGTGGTAATGTTGAAAGCGAACCAATGGCCGAGGACGGTTTAAAGGATATGGACGTTACAAAGAGGACAATTCAAGGGTGCGTTAACATGCATGTAGGAGGAAAGGGTTGGCCGAACTTGTTTCCCGATCTACTTCAATTGTCAAGCACTCTTGGTAATGAAAACGTTATGGGCACAGAGACATCACTAATAACCCAAATAAAACAACTAAACAGTTAGAGGACTGTGGACTTGCATTTTTTCGCACCCCCGCCTTTCGGAAAGGGTTTGAAAAGAAGGCCTCAAAGTTTGGATTCCCGCGATTCTGAATCTAATCTCACAGAGTGCAATGTGAAACTGATAACACCAAAGAGTCCAAATTTGGCAAACCTTTTTAGAAAATCGATTTTAAATCAAATAATGCCAAAATTGGTCTGCTTTGTGAGATACAGAGTCGTCACCTAAATATTTTATTTCTGGGAAAATTTAGGAAACCTTGACTTGTGCCAAAGGCCACGTGTTCGTCATCACCAAAGTTGCCTTGGCTTGGGAACTTAGGTACGAGAAGGGAAGGTCCTGAAATGAGCACCCCCACTCGCTCGATCAAAAATTGGCCTCTACTAATCATGATATGTCATTTTATAAACATTATGTGTTCTTATTCCGGTTATTAGACTAGCTTTACTATGTGACGCATACAAGCAAGTATAGACTAGTTTGCAAGACTTGGAAAAATTCAACTCATGTTTGTTTGCAAAAAATGGTTTGAATTTGCCACCCTCAAGTGGGCTTAAAAGATGCGAATTTGCCACCAAACAGTGGGCTTAAAACAGGATTTGCCACAACAAATCGGTCCAATTCAAACAACAAGCCTTCATCCACAGGCACTCATGTAGTTTAGCATATAAGCACATAGCTTCATGGCAAGCATGCTAATTATGGCAACATGGCAATCACACTCGTGCAAGTATGCTAAAGCATAAAACTCACCGAGTACTCCAAACAAGAATAAAAACTAGTTAGAAAAATGCATGATCCTAACTATACAGGATGACTAATGTAACACATGCAATATGCAATTAATAGGCTTGACTACTAATATGGCATATGGATCGATTTGATAACATGTGGTTAAACACGTATTCAAAGAAGTATCGAAAGTGCAATGCACTTTGAATGATGCGCTGAGCCTCGGTGCATGTAAGACAAAGGAATGGATGCAAACATGAAAGCATAAGGTATGCTAATTGAAAATGTCCCTAATCTAACCATCAAAAGCGATTAAATAAAAGGGAGAAAGACGTGGGGTTGGAAGACATACACACATACACGCACACACGCACACTTATTACAACATTACGCCCTCGCGAAGGAGGGTCCGAATGAATAAGCTAAGCAACTAGCTACGCTAATTAAGCTAACTATTACAAAACGAATTAATTAACTATTCTAGCTAATCAATATTACAAACATGATATTTAACTAACTATACTAAGCTAATTAAATATTACAAAACGAGTTAATTAGCTAAACACTTCAACTAACTAATTACAAAACAAGTAAATTAATTAATTAGCTACCTCTAACTAATAAAGCAATTAAACAGCCTCGAGGGGGCGAGGGATGCATGCATGCTCAAATTCTCCTCTCGAAAATGCCATCGCCTTGCCATTGCAGCCTCTGTTTGCACGTTTTTGACCACTGAAAATTGTGCCAACTCCCAGAACACTTCTGATCCCCTTCAGGAGCACATAGAGCAACCTTTTTCATTGATCACCGATCGGCCACTGCTGGTGGTTGGTCGGAACCCCTTCCCTGAACTTCCTTTCTTGCTACAACAGAGAGCAAACAGGGGCAAAACAGTGTATTCACAAGGTTTGTATGTATTGTTACTCTCCTTATCATTACACAAGCTCAAAGGAGTGTAACTCTTGGCCCTCAAACCATCAACCAAGCATTTTTCATGCATGATGGTTAAGGAACCAAGCTTGTACAAGCTTAATGAGTGCACAAAAAAGACTAAAACAACCACTACCCTATCATGCATGATCAAGGGTGACGGTGACCAAGGAAAGTGGCACACTTCTTCACTTCGAGTATGAAATGTCCCATTTTTCTTGTGTTCGAATTAATGTCTGATTCGAACACATGCAATGCAACACAAAAGATGCTTATCTTGCCTCTTTTACTTGTTTATTTTTATTTACTCATTTTAGTTACCGATCCATTCTTTAACCGGTTAAGTCCAAAAGTGAGTGTCCTCTAATGGAATGTGGGCTTAAACCACAAGTGCCTTGGGCATGAAAGAGACCTCATGCTGTTGGTAATGAACCCCCGAGGGGATTAAACCATTAAGCATGAATGTCTCAATTTTACACTTAAGCCAACAATGGGTTTAAAGCCACTTTCAAAATAAATGAAAGAGTGAAACAAAGGAGTATGTGACAGAGTTTATGATGCTGAAATTACATGCAAAATAGCGCCACAACATGCAAGCAACTCAAGCAATTCATGTTTAAAAGCCTAAAACACCAAACTAGTGAAGCCCTTTACACTACAACTATGCAAAAGACCACTCATACAACACAAACAGCTTAAAATAGAGCCAAAGTAGCCCAAATTAGAGGTAAAAACATACTGGAAATAGGCTAAGATAAGCTACAAAAACATGCTAACTTATGAGGCAATTAGGCATACAAACAAGACAATAAGGAGGGGAGGCTAACCCCTCGAATTTTGGGCTTCAAAAGAAGGTTTTTGTCACTGAAATAACTCTGATTTTCAATGGTTAAGAGGCCCAAAATTTTTGATTTAAAGGTGATGAAAGATGGTGCAAAAGTCTACACAATTAAGCAACAAGAATGGTGGATCACCCCTTAACACAAAATAGCCTCAAACCATCATGTTAAGCCTAAAAAAGAAGAAGAGTTTTTTGTAGTTGAAAACCAGCTCCAAAACAATATAAAAGGATGGCAAAATAAGTAGTCAAAGCAAGTACACTAAGCAAGTGAACTACCTCTTGAAGCTCAAGCACAAAACAACCCCAAATTCCAACTCAAACCTCCTTCAAGAGCTCAAACTAAACTCCAAAAAACCTCAGCCCAAAGGTGAGTGTGTTTGGTTAAGGATTGATGTGCAAAAGTGTAGGGAAACTAGACTTTAAGGCACAAAATAAGGGAAAAGAGAGAGAGAGAGAGAGAGAGAGAGAGAGAGAGAGAGAGAGAGAGAGAATTTTGTTCCAAAATCTCTAACCCCTCCAAATGGGGGAGAGCACCCCCTATATATCGAAAATCAAGGTTTGAGCTTGAATTCATCTATCCATACACGTGTATGAAGATGCAGTTCAGTGAGCAACAACTGGCACAACTGGCAAACAAATACTGGTAGCCGACCGGCCACCATTAGTGGCCGACAAGGTTTAGGGCTGGCCGACAGGCCACCCTCCTCTCTAGGCAAGAGGCAACAAGCTCTTGGTCCAAAAATATGCACAAAACAGATAGGTTTAAGGCTCAAAGTCAGGGCATTTCGCCGAGTGCTCAAATGAACACATACAAGCACAATCACCGAGTGCACAAACGAAGACGTTCAAGTCTTGAGGACGGTCAAAAATGGGGTGTCTACAGTTGCCCCTCTTTTACAGAACTCAAAAGTCATGAAATGACGGAAGTGAATGTCAAAACCAAGAGACGACCTATTTTTGACAAGGCCGAAGACTTGGACAAACAAACAAACAAAATAAAGAATGGTTACGCCCACAGGCTGTCTACATATCCCTTTGCAAGGAATCAAACCAGCGTAGTTCGAGGCAAAATACAACTGATATGCACAATGCAAGAACATAACTTATGATCATGCAATGAGGCTATAATGAAACATTTAGATGCAAATGTTATGCAAAGAAATGATACATCGATCTCATACACGAGGGAAGTAACAAAAGTAAGTAAACGAGCCAAACCACATTTCATGCAGAAAGGATGTAAGAAAATTATGCAATCTTAACTACGCATCACGCAGGAAAGGCAAAGAATAACACAAATCATAGACGCACCCAAGGTATCAAACAAGATTCCAACGCATTGCACACGGAAGGAAAGAAGGGATAATGTGAACACAGGGACACACCCGAATGTTTCTAAACTGAAACGTCCTAACGCGTTGCACGCGAGAGGAGAAGAGGTAACGAGAACATTGGGATGCGCCCAAATGTCTGTAACCAAAAGCGTCCTAACGCGTCGCACACGAAAGGAGATGGGAGTAATAAGAACATCGAGACTGGCCCAAATGTCTCTAACCCGAAAGCGTCCTAACGCGTTGCACGCGAGAGGAGAAGAGGTAACGAGAACATCGGGATGCGCCCAAATGTCTCTAACCAAAAGCGTCCTAACGCGTCGCACATGAAAGGAGAGAGGAGTAATAAGAACATCGGGACTCGCCCAAATGTCTATAACCGAAAGTGTCCTAACACGTTGCACGTGAGAGGAAAAAGGGGTAACGAAAACACTGGGATGCACCCAAATGTCTCTAACTGAAAGCGTCCTAACGTGTTGCATGCAAGAGGAGAAAAGGCAACGAGAACATCGGGACGCGCCCAAATGTCTCTAACCCGAAAGCATCCTAACGCGTTCCATGCGAGAGGAGAAAAGACAACGAGAACACCGGGACACAACCAAATGTCTCTAACCCGAAAGCGTCCTAACGAGTCGCATACGAAAGGAGAAAAGGTAACGAGAGCATCGGGACGCGCTTGTAGACACCCCATTTTTTACCGTCCTTAAGACTTGGGCATCACTAATTGCTTACTTGGTGATGAAAGTTGTGTAGTGCAAAGGTTCGATTTGTTCGGCAAGAGGAGAGTTAAATCCTAACCTCACACCCCATTTTGGACCAAAGCTATTTTGAATGGTTTTTAGACCTTAAAACCCTCTCTTTCAAAATATTTTTGAAAATAGGTTCGTACGATGTTCCGACGCTCGCATTTTGTTAAACGTTACGTTTTTCGGTAAATCGAGTTAGGACAAAATGGAAATGAATGAAAGAGAGATGAAATCTTTGAAAATTCTTTCAAAACACCTTGTTTAGGGGTTTGAAACTGAATAAAAGAGGAGAGGAGAGAAGAAAACTGGTTTGGGAGAAGTTTGGCATGAATCCGGGAATGATCGAAATTGAGCAGCTTCACCAAAACAGTCACAACTTTTTTCACAGTTAGAATTTTGATGTGAGGCTTCCATCATTGGAAAGCTTACTTCTGGGGTTTCAATTTGGACACAAGAATGACTTGAAAAGGAGTCCATATGAAGGAGATATGCCCATTTGAAGTTTGACCTGCAGATCAGATTTTTGCTATCGGCCAAAAAAGTAGCCGGTCGGCCAGTTGAGGTAGTCGGCCGGCCAGTTAAAGTATCCTATCGGCCACTTTTGTCAAAAATTCATTTTTTTTTGCAGATCTTTCTTCTCCAGCTGTTATACACTGCTCCAGCTATTTCCAAACTCAGATATTTCGACCAAAGCTCCATTTTTGCTATATATGGAGCCATATCACTCATTTTGGAAAGAGGAACAAGAGAGCAATTGTGGGAGCCTCTCTCTCTAGAAAATTTTCAGAGCTAAATCTCTGCCACTCTCTCTAGAGTTCACTCCCTCTTGCCCTTGTGTGCATACAAGAGATACACTTGGAGATACACCTCTCCTTGGCCTAGGCATCCTTGATCAAACTTGATCACCATTGGCTGAGATCCCTTGAAGCCTATTTTGAGCTCTCAAAGCTGGTTTAAACTCAGAATTTTGGCCATTTTGCTGTTGTGCTTCAAGGGTAAGCACTTCCTCATTTCAAGCTTATTTTTGCACATTTGCTTTATCCCCATTTTCCCATTGTTTTGTACTATTTTGGGGCTGGTTTTGAACCATAAAAGACTCTGATTTTGAGGTTCTAAAATGGTGGTTTAAGCCTTGTTTGGCTAGGAGGTGTTTCCTCCCTTTTGCTCCTTGGCTTGTAAGGCCTTTTGAGCTATCTTTCAAACTTTTGAAACCATCTCTTTTTGGCCCTTTAACCACTGAATTCCAGAGGAATTTCAACGGTGGAAAGGTGGTTTTGAGGCCCAAAATGGGAGGGGGTGGTCCCCCCGTCCTCTTGTCTTCTTAGCATGTGTTGTTGGCCTACCAAATGAGCATGTGTTTCTCCTTCTTTGTGGCTTTGTTCAAGCACTTTTTTGTGAATTTTTATACCTGCCATATCTTTGTTTTTGGCTTGTTTGATCATTGGTTGCTTGCTCTTTACACTTGTAGTGTAATCTTGCTCATTAGCCTTGCATACCTAATGAGTTAGCTTGTTATTCTAGCATGTATTGGCTTCACTCCAGCATATTTTTGGTGTTATTTGGACATGCTTTAACTCTGATTTTAGTTGGTGGGGTCATCTCTTGCTTGATTTTTTGTACTTGTAGTGCAATCTCACTCATTAGCTTTGCATGCTTAGTGTTTTGGCCTATTGTTCTAGCTTGTTTTGGCTCTATTTCAGCATGCTTTGGCCTTGATTTAGCATGCTTAAACTCTATTCCAAGTGGTCTTGGTCATGTATGGCTTGCCTTGTAGGGCTATAGTGTAATTGGCTTTGTTAGTCTTGTGTTTTGAGACCCCTAGCATGCCTTATTTGTGATGTTTGTATGATATGGCATCATTTGGCATGGTATTTCAGAGCATATACTTCTGTCATACTCTCATGTTTATCACTCTTTCATTGTGTTTAAGAGTTGTGCCCTTATGCCTCGCTTGTGAGCCAATGCATGAGTATATTTTTCTTGCCATCCATGCTGCAAGTCTAGCATGTTTTTGCTACTATTTCGACCTGCCTTAGGTCTATTTTGAATGGTTAAGGTCATTTGAGCATTGCTTAGTATGGTTGTAGTGTAAAGGGCCTTGGCTAGCCTTGAGTTTTGGGGCCTTTAACATGTTGTGTATGTGTTATTTGCATGGTATGGCACCATTTGGTATGTAATTTCAGAGCTTATATCTTTGCCATGCTTTCACTTATTTCACTCTTTAAATGCTTTTGGAGAGTTGTGCCTTATGCCTTGATCATGAGCTAATTTGTATGCATGCTTGTCTAAGCTTTTGAGCCTAACTTTCAACATGATTAGGCCATTATTTTGGCATATTTAACCTCTGTCCGGGGTTGGTTTGGTCATTTAGGCTTAGTATTGTATGCCTATTGTGGGAGCCGAATAAATAGAAAAGCCGAAAGGTGCGTACCCCAGGAATCGGATATTGTTCGGCTCCATATTGCGTGACTAGGATGCCGAATACGTTAGAAAGGCCGAATAGCCGGAGATCAGTAGCTCTGAATAAATAAAAGGGGAATGAGATAAAAGTAGGCTCAGGCCCCGATGCCCAGAAAGCAAGTATAAATACAAGAACCACAGATTTAGAAAGGTATGTAACAATCACTTTTTTCTTAACTTAGTAAACAAGCTATCCTGAGTGTCTGAACTGACTTGTTCGTCGGAGTGCTAATTCCGGCACCCCCCGACCGGAGTGTTTATATCTTTTCAGGTAACTAGCTAAGGATCACTAGCATCTCCCAGGATCTGAAGAGTATTTTCAAACCACTTCTCCACAACTGGCGCTGTCTGTGGGAATACTCAAATATATCCATGGCAGGCGTGACTGAAGATCCTCCGATAGCCACTGACGAGACCACACAGAGAGATGACCTCACTCCAGCAAACTCGCTTGGACCAAAAACCATCGTAGCAAGACTTGCCTTGGACCTCTGCTCATCTTCAAACCCAACGCAAAAGACAATACAAGCGACCATGGTACAAGCTAGGCAAACCAAACAGAGGTCGGACAATATTATCGCTGAGAACGAATGCCTTCGTCGTGATCTGGCCTCGGAAATAGCAAAATCCAAGCAACCAGTGCGCCAGGCTTCTGAGCGACCCCCGAGGGCAGATGATCGACGATCTCGAGCCCGACAGCAAGAAACTGACGGCTGCTATGCCTCAACAGATCATCTTGAGGAGTTGGCAAAGGACGAACGTCTCCAACAGTGCGTCCGGAGGAGTGCGATCAAAACACTTGCCCTTCCGAAGGATGCATTTCCGCTTGACACCATCCACATGATATACAGCCTGCCAGCAGCCCCGGCCGTGCATGCGATCCAATCACATCGAGGCCCCCAACAGCAACTCACGCCCACAAAGCGGCTCCGAGAAATGCCAAGTATCACCTTTGACGACTCTAATTTGATCGGCTTAACACTCTCTCACATCGATCCATTGGTTGTTGAGCTACGCGTAAACCGCTTCACCGTCGAATGCGTTCTTATCGACCAGGGTAGTACTTCGGAGGTTATGTATTACAAAACCTTCATCAAACTCAAATTCAACGAGTCAGACCTGACTCCGGCTCCTTATCCACTATTCGACTTCAATGCCAATCCAGAGTACCCATTGGGAAAGATCAGCTTACCCGTTCGAGCAGGTTCCAGAACGGTAGATGTGGAATTTTGGTCGTCAGGCTGCCATCGCAAGCACCTATCATCAACTGCTACGTTTCCCAACATGGGGCAATCGTGGTTGCATACCTTGCAGGCCGTCCCAAGCACCTATCATCAACTGCTACGTTTCCCAACAGAACACGACATTGAGCAAATCTGCGGCTCCCAGAAATTGGCACAAGCATGTTATCTCCTTGCTGCCAAAATGCCAAAGGAATTGCAAGTAAACTCCATTAAGGTGCCGAATCGGGAGATCCTTGATGACGTTGGGCGGCATCCAAGTGAGAAGGCCAGGGAAGGTTTAGACCGAGTTGACATTGATGGAAGCCCAGACAAGTTCTTCATGATCGCCGCCTATCTGAATCAGGCCGACAAGCAGCAGATGATCTCTTTCTTGCTCAACAAACTTGACGTCTTTGCGTGGACTCTGTACGAAATGTCGCGAATAGACCCGTTAGTTACACAGCACCATCTGAATCTCGATCCCAAATGTAAGCCGATCATTCAGAAAGGCCGGCGGTCAGCCGCGGAGCACACTGCCGTCGTTGTTGAGGAGATAGACAGACTGCTTGACGTCGGGGCAATTAGAGAAGTCACTTACCCTACGTGGCTCTCCAATACAGTGGTAGTGAAGAAGAAAAATGGGACTTGGCGAGTGTGTGTCGATTTCACGGATCTGAACAAAGTTTGCCCCAAAGATTGTTTTCCTCTACCCAGAATCGACCAGCTTGTCGATGCGATGGCACGTTATCAACGCATGAGCTTCCTCGATGCTTACAAAGGCTACCATCAAATCGCCATGCATCCTGTAGACACCCCATTTTTGACCGTCCTCAAGACTTGGGCGTCACCGTTTGAACACTCGGTGATCATCCATGTTTGTGTTCGTTTGGAGTTCCCGGAAGCCTCGGCTCGCGCGCCCTGCCTCAGGATCTCCGAACTTGACCGTTTAGTGTCTGGTTTTGCACCGAACACTTGTGTTTTGCCTTGGAGGGGCAGGGAATGCCTTGTGAGACATCCCCACACCCCACCGGCAGTGGCTAGAGGCCACCGGCTGGTCTTTTGCTGCTATCGGCACTTTTGTTTGCCGGTCGGCACATTTTATTGCCGGTCGGCATAGGTTGTTGCCGGTCGGCACTGTTTTTTGCCGAAATGGCATTTTTGGGCAGCCGACCACTGTTCATCCACTTTATGGAGATATTTTGTGCCAGCTGTGATAGCTGGCACCAACTCTTCCCCCCTCCATACACCAACTCTTCCCCCCTCATCCACTTTATGGTTTTTACCTTACTTTTGCACCATTACACACACCATTACACCTTACTCCGAGATTGAGGGACTTGGGGGGTTGTTTCTTGAGTTTTTGGACTGGTTTTGATCAAAAGAAGGAGGCTAGACCATTTGTTCTTCAAAGGTTCTTCAAGGGTGAGCATCTTGATTTATATTCCCCAAACTTGCAATAGTTTTTTACCTATCTTGCTTGCTATTTTAGCCCTTGTGTATAACATAAAAAGGACTTGTATTTTCCTGCTCTAGCACTTTCATTAAGGTCATTTTGTGGTTTGAGTGCGAACTCACCCTTCTAGGCCTTGTTTGGTCCATTTTGGTGCCCCTTTGATAAGGTTTTGTTCACTTCAGTGTTTTGGTCCTTTGACCATCGAAAATCAGTGTATTTTTAGTGTCAAAAAAGTTGGTTTGAAGTCTTGCATAGGGGAGGGACACCCCTCTCCCTTTATGGTTTTGTTTCCTTGAGTTGTGGCCCAAGAGGGTGACATGCATGCTTGCTTGGTTTTTGCTTCATTTCATAACTTTTTGGGTGTTTTTAGGTCATGTGGGATCTCTATTTTTGGCTGGATTTGTACCTCCTTGTACACTTGTAGTATTTGCTTTGTATTGCTCCATTTTGCTTAGAAGTGCATCTCATGATTAGGCCATGATTCTTGTGTGTTGGCTTAGTTCCATGAAGTTTTTTTTAATGTTGTTTTTCCATGCTAAAAATCTGTTGGTTATCCATTTGTTCATGCTTGCCATGTTTGTTAGGGTTGCTTTTCATTTTGGCTTAAAAGCTTTAAGTATGTTGACCTCTAGCATGCATGGTTGTTGTGATTACCCTCATGATTTAACACCATCTAGGACCACATTTTAGTCCAAGAATCATGTTTGTATGTGTGCATGCATGACCTCTTTGATGCCTTGGGGGGTGTACCCTCTTATGCCTAGGAATGAGCCTTAGTGCATATGCCTCTTGGGAGTCATCTTTAGCTGCCATACTAGGAGGTTTTGGGGTCCCATTTTGCATAAAAAAAATATGTCCTTACTTGTCTTAATCATGCCATAGCTTGGTCTTGTTGTTGGAAATAAAGTTGTCCCATTTTGTGCCTTAACCTTGGGATCATAAGTTTGCTTGCTAACATGAGTTGTTTGTCCATCATTTTGAGCACTTTTGGTGCTGTTTTGAGGTGAATAAAGGTCTGCACCTTTATCACTTCGAGGCCCCCTTTGCATGCTTATCTCATGTTGATTGCATGATTGTCCCATTAATGTGCTATTCCATGCTAACTTTATGGCAAATTGGTTCATGTTTGTATCTCAATTACATCTTGCATGGTAACATTACATACTTGTCATGTTTTGTTGCATGATATTTGGCATATCCTGCATAATTAGCATCATGTTGTATTTTGAGTCTTGCGAGCATAACATGCATTGCATCATTTGGCTTGGGGTGTCAAGCCAAATATGAGGGTCAAGGGACATTCATACTCCAAGTGATGTAATGTACCTTGATTCTCGGTCGCCGGGGCCTTTGACTTCGACATGATAAGGCTTTGGATCTCATTTTGTTTGTTGCATGCATCCTTGCATTGAGTGGCGAATTTGATCCCTCGGGTCATCATGCTCCATTGATGGCTCAAAGATCGAGGGTCGTGCTTCTTTGAGTTCAAAACATGATAAGAAGCACAACCATGCCCACATGTACCTGAGAACCCCATGCCATGCACTGTCTGTTCTCTGTTTGCTGTCAAATTGTCTTCTGCAGGAAGTTTCTGCCGACCGGCAGAATTTAGTGCCGACCGGCAATATCTGGAGTGCCGAGGAATCCAACAAATGCCGATGGGAATTGTGAATTGCCGGTGGGAATTCTGTCCGGCCGGTGGTGCTCTGCAGGATGCAAGGAACATGCTCCAGTACTTTGGCAATTTTCAAAAAGACAAGGCAGTACAAACAGAGGCGGCAGGAGTACAGTACGGGTTTTCCGGGCGAGACGGATTCGAGCATGCATCATTCGCGCATCCCGAGGCAGAGGCTGCGGCTGCCCTCTTCTTTCCTTTGCCATCATTTCTTTTAAATTAAATTAGAAATCTTGTAATAATTTTATTTGTTTATTATTTTGGGACTGTAATATTTATTTGGACCCTCGGAGTGAGGGCAAATCTGTAATAAGTGTGTGTGGGTGGTGTGTATGTCTTCCAATCCCCATCTCTTTCTTCCCTTTTATTTACCTGCTTATGATGGTAGATTAAGGCATTTTTGAAATTAGCATACCTTATGCTATGCATGCGTGCATCCATGCATTTGTATTGCATATATTAGGCTCGGTACATCACGCTAACCGCATTTGTATTTCAAATTCTAAACCGAATATGTGATAATTGTGCATTTTCACATACCATGTTTAGGGCTAGCTGAGCCTGCCTAGATCGCATTTTGCATGTGATGCATTAGCCACTTTTAACATGAACTAGGACATGCATGTTTGCTAACTAGTTTACTGTTTTGGCACGGAGTACAATGTAAGTATTTTTGCTTTAGCATCCAGCATGCGTGTGAATGTTGCCATAATAGTATGCTTGCCATGCGGCTAAGTGCTTACATGAGATAAACTGCTTGAATGCCTGTGGCTGGAGGTCAAATTGCTTAAATTGGGATAATGCGTTAAAACTGTGAATTTTAAGCCCACTAGATAGTGGCAAAACCATCTTTTCCAAAAGCCCACTTGAGGGTGGCAAAATCTGCATTTTAGCCTACCTGCGAGTAGCAAACCATTTTCAAAACGAACATAAAATGTTTTATTTCCAATTTGGGCGATTTGGTCTATACTTGTTTGCTGCGCACATAACATAGTAATTCTAGGCTAATAATTGGAATAAGAACATATAACGTTTTCAAAACCGGATATCACGGTTAGTAGAGGCCGGTTTTCGGACCGGGCGAAAGGGGGTGCTCATAGCTGACCTTCCCCGATCGTACCTAAGCTCCCGAGCCGAGACAACTCCGGTGATGACGGACATGTGGCCTTCGGCACCGAGTCCGGGTTTCCTAAATTTCCCCATTTTAAAAAATATTTAGGTGGCGACTCTGTATCTGGCAAAGCAGTCCATGTTTGGCACTACTTTTTCAAAAATCTGTTTCTCAAAACGATTTGCCAGATTTGGACTCTTTGGTTTAGATTAAGAACCGTGACACAAGTCGAGTCCGAACTGTAGTAATCCCAAATGAACAGAACGGGACTCATCCTCCCGGGGCGTTCGGGGACGTCTACAGTTTCTGGCGACTTTGCTGGGGAAATTTAGAGAGCTTGACTCAAACTCGTGATATCCTGTTTTGATTTCGCTTATATGTTTCTTTGCATTGCATGTGCATTGGTGCGCCTAGGAACACAGTGTTTGCCATCTGCCATTCCTGAACGGTTTGCCGGCGGTTGTCTTGTCAAGGCATGTCCATAAGGCTGACCGGCTATGGGCTCTGACAGCATGGGAACACAAACCCCGGTTCTACCGGGGCACCCTTTTTGACCATTCGACCTAGTGCATATTCGGATCCATAGTGACCATTCCAAGCTAGGACAGGTTGCTTACCCGATGTTAGGTTGTTTGAAAACTACTGCGTGCATAGTGAAACCCTAGCTCCTGACAAAATAGGACAGGGAAACCCTACCCCAATATAGGGGTGTTTTGGCTCTCTTTACTTGCTATGTGCTTTTAGAATGTATTTCTACAGGGGAATGTACATACCAGTTTACAAGTCTGGGCATCAGGCCTGAGGGCATCAGTATCAGTTTAAGAGAATCAGTTATTTGCGGGTATCAGGGTTCAGTGTTGGGAACAGAGTTTGTTTTTGGGAAAACAATGATCAATATCGAGGAACAGTGTGTTCGGCTCACCGACTTTGTATTGAATATCCAACTGTGTATTATATGTTTATTTTATGCTGTTGTGCTGTCCGGTTGTTGGTTTATTTATTGCTTTATTTATCTTTTTGCTAGGTAGTTTAGCATCATTGCGTCCAACCCAGTAGACATTCCCCAAGCACTCTGGATCAGAGGTCCTCGGCTCCATCGATCTGAGGATCTGATAGAAGGACAACCGGTGTACCATTCTCTACCCCCGGTTACTAAACGGAAGGCAACTAGGCAGAGGACATCGGTCCAACAGTCAGTACAGAGGGCTTCGTCTACCCCACCTGTGTACAGTAGGGATCAGGATCCTGTTTCACCCATAGAGAGGGAACGCATACCAGTAACTCAACCAGAGCAGAATAGTATGGCTAGCTTAGAGGAGATGGTGCGCCAACTTCAAGAAAGCATGAAAATGATGCAGCAGGATGCTGTCCGACAGGCAGAATTCGCCATACAACAAGCCACAGTTATGAGTGAGCAAGCGGATCTAATTGGGAGATTGCAACAGCAAATCGGGGCATCACCTTCGCAGCAAATCCCTCCCCCACTAAGGGTTCCGATACCCGAAGAGACGCCAAATGCCCGGAATGTCCAAGAAGATACGAACATCCCAACGGGCCAGCTCCACCCCCGATTCCGCCTCAACAATCCAAGGCGCCCACTCCTGTCAAGCTATCGGATTCCCCCTTCGAGTCCGAGGTGGACCCCATGACGTTAAAAATGCACAAGCTTGAAAAGCTGTTCAAGAAATCTCAAGGTGCGAAGTCCATTCCCGACATTGGAGACGGATACATCGACACAGCTGTGACGCTGCCAGATCGGTTCAAGATGCCACAAATTGATCGTTTTGACAGATCTGAGGATCCCATGGTACACCTGCGACTATTCTCAGACGTCCTAAGGCCAATGGGCCTCACTAGATTGCAGAAGCTATCTTTATTCGGCCGGACCTTGTCGGGTGTGGCGGCCGCATGGTATGCCAAGTTGGAGGATGACGTCAAGAGAAAGTGGGACGAGATGGCCGAGGCCTTCATCCTGCAGTACTCGTATAACACACAAATCGAGATCACGACCCGGGATCTCGAGACAACAAGGCAAGAACCCAAGGAAAGCTTCTCAGAATTTGTAACCAGGTGGCGGGCTAAGGCTTCGATGATGACCTTAAGACCCACAGACAAAGACCAGATTCGGATGATTGTGCGCAATCTCCAGCCGAAGTTAATGCAAAAGATGATCGTAGTCCCCTTCCCTACCTTTGCTGATCTGCATGAAATGGGGGTACAGATCGAGGATGCCCTAAGACAATGGTGGATTGATAATGACCGGGAGCAACCCCGCAGAAATTTCAATCGTAATACTAATGCAGGCCCGAGCGGCGCTACGACTGCCAGGACCTCTGAAGTGAGTATGGTCACCACTAACCCTTCCCCAAGAAATACGGCAGCCACACCATTCTCCGGTGCGTCCGGAAGCAACTCACAAACAGCCAACTACCCTCCCAGAAACACCAGAACCTTCGCTCCACTTTATATGCCCCTGTCCAAAGCTTTGGGGGTTTTGATCAGAAAAGGGCATCTGAAGCCCCTAGAGCCGCGGCCCTTACCTGAAAGACTACCCGCCACCCACAATCCAGCCAAGTATTGTGCGTTCCACCAGCAGCACGGTCACGACACAGACCTATGCTTTCGTTTACGTCATGAGATTCAAGATCTCATTGATAATGGGGTGATTCTATCCCCTGAGAAACCCAATGTTACTACAAATCCTCTCCCCACACATAACCAAGTTCCACCACCCAAAAGAATCAACTTCATCTACACTGGGGTCGCATCCTACGATCCTAGTATCTATATCACACCCTCCTACTTGCCTAAACCGAAAGTTTTCCTCCCTGATTGCACCGATTTGTGCATGATGGACGTCTCTATAACCCAACCCAAGCCAGTGGTGGTGACCATCGAGAACATGAAAGAGGTTGTCAAACCAGAGTCTGTGGAGCCTGAGAATGATGTTGGGAATGCTTACAGTCCGAGTGACTACATTTCACCAGTGGGCCAGAATAGACCAAATGTCAAATTTCCAGTCGGGGGAGAGCTGTGTGTAATCCGAGGGAACAGTCCAAGATAGGAAACGAATGATTTGGCAACCATGGAAGAGGATTTTGCCAAGTTCCAATTTTACGATAACCAAGATCTAGAATATTCAGCCACCAACTGGTACGATAATGAAGAATCAGCAGAGGCCACGGGATGGTTAGACGATCAGCCAGATGTAATAGGGGAGTTCCAGTCAGAACAAGGCCCAGCAGGGGCGGGAATGTCCACAACGGCCGGGAGTGTCGAAGAACAGAATACATCGCCGGAGAGCGCCGGTGTCGAGAGTTTCGCTCGGGAATGGAGTATTTTAAGTACAGGGATCAGTGAGCAATCTACTGCTTTGACACAGTCAGAACAAGAGAGATTCGAGGATTCTGAGAGGATCAGGAAAGCAAAAGGCCACGTGGGGGTTGAGACCGCCACAAGTACGGAAATGGAGAATGCTGCGAGCATAGGGATAAAAGGTACTGCAAGTATCAGGACAGTTATGACAGAGCCAGATAGATGCCTGTCAGCTGCGGATGGTATGTGGTGGGAAGAAGACGACCTATGTCTTGCCCACACGGACGAGGATTGGAAAGATAACCAACCAGATGATACCTGGTATATCGGCGAAGTCGATCACATGACTAGGAGTGGACGGTATTTCAAGCCTCCACACCTAGGTCAACCAGAGGCGTCTGGAAAAGATAATGAAGCAGAGAAACAAAAGGAGAAGCAACTCGAAGACGAGGCCGTATTGAGACAATTGAAAAAGATACAAGCAGACATCTCCATCTGGGGACTGCTTATGGCTTCTCGAGTACATAGGCAGGTTGTCCTTTCAGCCATGGATAAGGCCAAACTTTCCATAGATACCACGCCCAAACAACTGGTGGGCTTAGTCTTTTCGGGAGGAAGTTCCCCAGCATTGAGTTTTTCTGACAAAGAACTGCCACCCGAGGGTGCGAACCATAACAAGCCGCTCTACATCTCTGTCGAGTGCAGAGATAAATGGATACCTGTGGTACTTGTCGACACGGGGTCCGCCATCAACGTCTGCCCGGCAAGGACAACTTATGCGATTGGTTTGAAAGTCGCGGATTTTGTGCCAACGGCCCAGGTGATTCGGGCGTATGACAACACAAGTCGGGAAGTGATGGGGATAGTTAAGATTCAAACAAAGGTTGGGCCAGGACAGCACGAGATAGATTTCCATGTCTTGGAGGTTCCTGCAACGTTCAACTTGCTTTTGGGGCGGCCGTGGCTACATCAAGTAAAGGCGGTCTCCTCTACCCTACATCAAATGGTGAAATACCCCTATGGGAAGGGAGTAGCCATTGTTTTTGGAAACTCATCAATTCATCCACCACCGGAGGTATCTACGCCTGTTCTAGAAATCGAGCACGGTATGGAAGATGTGCTCATATCAGGTTTTACCTTGGCCGAGGCTCGGGTCGTACAGAACATCATGGCAGCTAATGAAGGGGTGTATGTCAGTGCCCAAGCAGTCTATCTCATGAACAAACTCCAGCACATCCCTGGGATGGGATTAGGCAAGAGCGGCAGGAAAGGTGCCACAGCATCGGCCGAAGTGCCACATAACCCACATACCTTTGGTTTGGGCTACCTACCCACCAAAGAGGATTGGATAAGGAAAGGAAAGGAAATGGCCGGAAGGGCCAGGGCAAAACAGATGGGGAAACCCTTTGACTTAATGCACCAGCCCATTCGGGGTACCCTAAACGGACGCTTCGTCCGGGAGGGGGAGGATTTTCCATTCTGTGGTTTCCCGGAGCCGTGGCTCAACGCGGAGAAGAAGCGCGTACCGGGATTTGAGATTTTCTTTGATTTACAGTTACCTGAGGATGACATCGCCGAAGGGCAGGCAGATCTATCGGCTGAGGCTGAGCAAAGTAAGGAAGTGCAGTCTGAGGACGCTGAAAACGAAATGGGGGCAGCGCTGGCGTGTCTGCTTTCAGATCCTCCGATTGAACAGAAGTGCTTGGGGGATAACTCCTCGGTATGTGTGATTGGGAATGAAGCGGCTGCGAGCCTACCATCAGCTATTTTGGATGCGTCCATCGCACCTTCTCTCATCTGGCAATATGAAGAAGGCTTTTTATCAAGCAGCATCGGGTCAGGTAGTGAGCCAGAATCTGATTCTACCGAATCTTGTGCGTCAGAATCAAATTCCAGCTCAACTGAGTCTGAGTCCGGTATTCCCGGAGGTGATAACCCAGATGCCACAGTCCTGTCTAGGTCGTCTTTTTCATTTTCTTTTGAGTCTGTTGTAACAGAGGAATCCGACGGCTCGGAAGTATTTAATGAGAACGACGTGGATGTGGTTTCGGAGTATTTTTCTGTGCCTTTGATTTATTGCTTAAATCAGGATTTTCAAAATTTTGATGAAAACGACGAGGAAGAAATCCCTCCGGTTTTGCAACGGTTAATTGATTAAGAGCAGGAAAGATTTGTTAAACCTCTAATGGATGAAATCACTACTGTGAATGTTGGTACTGAGAAGGACCCGCGGCTGGTCCAGATCGGGTCCACGTTGTCTTCTGAGGAACGCGAGCGCTTAGTCGCTTTGTTAAAAGATTTCAAAGATGTTTTCGCGTGGTCCTACGAAGACATGCCTGGAATCGATCCTGAGATTGTACAGCACCAGATCCCTCTTGATCCCGAGGCCCGACCTGTCAAACAGAAGCTCAGAAGGATCCGCCCTGATTGGGCCATTAAGATCAAGGAAGAGGTCACCAAGCAGATTGACGCAGGCTTCCTGCTGGTGTCTGAGTACCCGACTTGGTTGGCCAACATTGTTCCGGTGCCGAAGAAAGACGGCAGAATTCGGGTCTGTGTAGACTTCAGAGATTTGAACAGGGCCAGTCCGAAGGACGACTTTCCCCTGCCGCACATTGATGAATTAATAGATTTCACGGCAGGACACGCCTTGCTTTCGTTTATGGATGGCTTCTCAGGCTATAATCAGATAGTAATGGCACCCGAAGATTGGGAGAAGACTGCATTCACTACCCCGTGGGGTACATATTGTTATAGAGTGATGTCATTTGGGCTGAAAAACGCTGGAGCTACCTATCAACGGGCAGCAACTACAATATTGCATGATATGATCCATAAAGAGGTCGAGGTGTATGTGGATGACATGATTGTCAAGTCCAAAGAAAGAGAGGGCCACTACGCCGCCTTACAAAAATTCTTTCAGAGGATCAGAGAGTTTCGGCTGCGGCTGAATCCCCAGAAGTGTACTTTTGGTGTTACAGCAGGGAAGATGCTAGGGTTTCTGATTACGCAAAGGGGCATCGAGGTCGACCCTTCCAAAATCAAGGCCATCTTAGAAATGCCACCACCGAGGACTGAAAAGGAGGTGCGAGGCTTTCTAGGTAAAGTGCAATTCATAAGACGGTTTATCTCTAAATTAACCTTGACTTGTGAACCACTTTTTGGCCTCCTGAAGAAAGGAAAGAAATTCCAATGGGACGGCCGATGTCAAGCAGCTTTTAAACAGATCAAAGAGTATCTACAGAACCCACCCGTGTTGTCACCGCCAGAACTGGGGAGACCGTTGATATTGTATTTTTCGGTAACTGAGACCACCATGGGCTGCATGCTCGCACAGGAGTCAGAAGACAAAGTGGAAAGGGCCATCTACTATCTGAGCAAAAAGATGCTGGATTACGAGACCCGCTACACTCCGCTCGAGAAGGCTTGCTTGGCCTTGGTATGGGCTACCAGGAAGCTGCAGCACTACCTGTTAGCTCACTCTGTAATGTTGGTTTCACGTTTGGATCCCATCAAATATCTTTTCGAGAAACCAGCACTTACGGGTAGGCTAGCTCGTTGGTTGCTATTGCTTTCCGAATTTGACTTGAAGTATGTAACACGCAAGTCGGTGAAAGGGAGAGCGGTAGCGGAATTCCTTGCCGACCATCCGGTTGAGGGGGATGAAGCGGTTGAGTACCTATTCCCAGATGAAGCCATTCTGCACATCGAAGATGAAACTTGGACGATGTACTTTGACGGAGCGTCAAACCAGTATGGGTATGGGATAGGAGTGTTGCTGATAGCGCCTGACGATTCCCGTATCCCTTTAGCATTCAAGCTCCAGTTTAGAGTCTCGAACAATGAAGCGGAGTATGAGGCATGTATTGCTGGTCTGGAAGCAGCCCTAGAACTAGGGGTAAGACGGTTGGACGTCATTGGGGACTCGAATCTTGTTGTGTCTCAAGCAAAAGGAGACTGGAAGGTCAAGGAGGAAAGGATGATAATCTACCACCAAACCTTGGATTTGTTAATTCCTCGATTTGAGAAGCTAAATTTCACCCACCTCGTAAGAGAGAACAACAGGTTCGCAGATTCACTAGCAACTCTATCTTCCATGATAGACATCCCGTCGGGAGTCTGGATGCGTCCAGTCATCATTGATTAGAAGTTTGCGCCAGCATACGAGTCAATTTCCGCCATAGATGAGGCCCAAGACGACAACCCCTGGTATTACGATATTTGGAACTTCTTGGAAAAGGAGACGTATCCACTAGGGGCAAATGCCAAGGATAAGAGGGCGATCAGAAGAATGGCTGTTCAGTTCATCATCTGCGGGGGTAAACTGTACAAAAGGGGACATCTGGGAATGCATAAGCTCTGTGTAGAAGCTGAAGAGTCGAAGCGCCTAATGGAGGCCATCCACGGAGGGGAGTGCGGCGCGCACATGAATGGAGTAATGTTGGCCAGAAAGATCCTCAGGCAGGGTTACTACTGGTCGACTATGGAGGAGGATTGTATCGACTTTGTTCGGCGATGCCACAAATGCCAGATCCATGCAAACCGTATGAATATCCCACCATCCAAGTTGTACAACATGACTTCCCCGTGGCCGTTTTCCGTATGGGGGATTGATGTGATCGGAGCTGTTACCCCGAAGGGGTCGAACGGACATGAGTATATCCTGGTAGCGATAGATTATTTCACAAAGTGGGTCGAGGCCCAATCATACGCGGTGTTGAAAGCGTCGCACGTCGCAAAGTTCATCAGAAACAACATCATTTGTCGCTACGGGGTGCCAAACGAGATTATTTCGGATAACGGATCCCACTTTAAGAAAGAAGTGGTCGACTTGTTGGAGAAGTATAACGTGGCTTTTCATAAGTCGTCTACATACCGGCCGCAAACCAACGGAGCAGTTGAGGCCGCCAACAAGAACATCAAGCACATACTGCGGAAAATGGTGGAGTCCTACCGAGATTGGCCAGATAAGTTGCCGTTTGCTCTGTGGGGCTACAGGACTTCAATTAGAACTTCTACCGGTGCAACTCCGTATTCGTTAGTTTATGGAATGGAGGCTGTTCTACCTATTGAAATTGAAGTTCCGTCTTTACGGGTATTGGCTGAGTGTCAGATAGCTGAGGCAGATTGGCAGCAGAGCAGGTTCGAGGAACTTATGCTCTTTGACGAAAGAAGGCTGAAAGCACTGTACCACGTTCAAAGTTATCAGCGCAGGATTGCTCGGGCTTTTAACAAGAAGGTTAAGTCCAGAAATCTAAAGGAAGGGGATTTGGTACTCAAAGACAACCGAGCTCCCATCCACGACCCGAGGGGCAAGTTCAGACCCAATTGGACTGATCCCTACATCATCAAAGCTATCTGGTCAGGTGGAGCTGTGGTTCTGATGGACTTAGATGGCTTAGAATTTTCCCAACCGATCAACATGGACAAGTTGAAGAAATACTACCCTTGAGAGGCTCGCTAGGCCGAAAACCCGCAAAGGGCGACCTAGGCAAAAGTTAGAGCACAAAAAATTAAAAAATATAAAAACTGAGCTCGCAAGGCTGAAAACCCGCAAAGGGCGGCTTTGGCAAAAGTTAGAGCGCAAAAGGAGAGTGAAAATACTCGAGCGAACCCAAGCCGGAACTACGTGAGGCTTGTTTCCCATGTTTGGGATACGTAGGCAGCTTCACCCTGAAGTTCAGCCATAACACTTCCCCGATCAACTTTGTCCACTTGATCATCTCAGTCATCTTTGTTCATCAGCATTCGTTGGAATCTCCGGTGCAGTGCCATTCAGACCAGGGGCAACTTTCCGTTGCTATGAAGTGCTGCGGCGCTCTTCAGACTAGGGGCAACTTTCCAGTTGCGGGGATCTGGGGTTGTGTATCTCAAGTGACAGATCTCAGGCGTGTCCAATTCTGATCCATATCGAAAACACTTTTGAGAAGTTTTAATAAAAGCTGACTTTGTTCAAATAAATCTTTTTACAACATTGATCATTTTTGGACCAAAGCGGAAAATTTTCAGTGCCATAACTTTCAATTTCTTTGATTTCAAAACAGAGTTCTCCTGCTCTTGCATACAATTGAAGTTGTTTTTTATTACATTCATAAAGAAAACTTGAAAGTACTAATAAAGCAATAAATCTAGGGCATAGTCGAATCAGGTGTTCCTGCGCCCCCTTCCAGAGCTGGCCGAAGCCTCTGATGCCAAGCTGGGCCCGATCTGTGCTTCTTCATTAAGCCAATCTATGCACTCGTCAGACAAAGTGCAACTGAAAGTAGGAGCGGGGGCCAGGAGTTCTCTCATCCTCCACGTAGTGGCCTGCCAAGCAAGCTGTGCGCCTCGGGCTGGAAATACAACAGGATACACTATCCCCTCTGGCGGGCAGGTCTGATCATGGCCAACTTGGCGTCGAATCCGAAATGGGAAATAGAATACACAGTGAGTGAGACCAACCAGTTGAATCCCAGTCTGCCGAGGCATATTGTAACTCATTGCCGGAAGGTTCAGCCAAGGGAACCGCCAAGCAATACGGTCTGCGGACAAGTGGCACATCCAAGTGAACCACCATTCCTCATCCAAGGCATTGACTAGACGATGCCGGAAGAAGTAGCCGCGAGCTGAATATGCTGGGCAGGAGTCCACAACCTGCAGTTTATCCATCAGCCACACCTGGGGAGGGATTGAAAAATGAGAGATTAAAGAATAGAGAGATGTACGAGGAGAGAAGAGTGAGAATGGGGTTTTTGTGAGAAAAGACCGAGCTCGAGGGTCGAGTGATGTGAGCAATACATAAATGCGAGATTGGGTGGGAAACATTACCTGTAGTAGTAGTGGACTCCCCGCCAATCTAGACGTCTCATGACGATAAAAGGCGTCTAAGCCCATTAGCGTCTCGGCCAGAGCCATGGCAATACAGCTCTTGCCCTCCTTCAAGCCTTGGGCAACCTCAATTAACCGGATACTAGCCCCTCCAGAGCCTGAGACGAACAGGAAATGGGACAGCATGCACAAGCAGAGGGCATGTCGCCGGAAGCCTTGCCAGTGATGGTTGTTGCGATCACCAGCATCAGAAAATCGATTGGCCAGACTCGGAATGTCCAGCATCCCGTCACAAATCAGGGACCGAGCGTCACGCATGCTGAGCCCACACATGCGCCCTAAGGATTGGACATGACCAAAATTAAGTTGGGGTAGGAGCTCCTCGTCGCGCTCGGACTCCATTAAGACTTGGAAATCTTCAAAAGTAGGACATATTTCTTGCCCAGCAAAGCTGAAGACATGTGTCGCCGGATTCCAAAATCTTGCCGCGGCATGAAGAAACGGGAAGTGCAAGGGGGTACGACCCAAAGTGAATAGTGCATTTATGCCAAAACCCCAGAAATTCACTTTTTCCGAGCCATCCAAGCTAGCAATCCAAGCTGTGAGATTTTGAGCAAAAAACTCTTCCATTGGAGCAAATTAGTGTGAAAATGAGAAAAACTACGAAGCTGGGATCTTTTGTAGGAGATAAGGTTGAGTGGGGGACAGGTGTCAACATTCTGCTGATCCCCTCATTTAGTGCCGACCGGCCATCTCATTTTGCCGACCAAACATATAAATGGCCGGTAGCCATTCCTTGCAGCCGGTGGCCCCTACACCAAGCCGGTGGACTTCCTTCTAGTTTCCTAAGCTGTCTATGCTAGGCATCGGGGAATTTCACCACCTCCAAACCCTCCTCGGCGGTCGATTCTTGCAAAGCCACGCCTGCCTGCTCGTCGAGTTTGTGAACATTTGCTTATTGAGTTGTATTTCGCTCTCTTTGAGCTCTTGATTTGTTTATCGAGTTGTACTCGCACTTGTGTGGTTGCATTGTGTCTTCGTTTTGCTTATCGAGTTGTAAGTCGGTTCACTACCTGATTATTACGATTGCACATTTCCAAAATGAGTTCAATTTCGTTCACATTGTGGTGTGATACCCTGCGATGCGATGCACAGAAAATCCACAAATGCAACATCTTTTGAACAAAATGGATTGTTTCATTCCCATCACGTGTTTTGCGAAATGTGTAACTTTGAAAAAAAAATAAAACCTGCCTGAGGCAGTGCAATGTGCTTAAACTACTAGTAAAAAGGAAAATAAAACGTAGAATGGCAGGGTAGCCAAGTATCAGAATTGATACCAGTGAAACTCCCCTTGCGGTTAACGCACCTTCCGCATCTTTGTTCGGGTCAGCCACGTCGTTGGACGCCCTCACAATACGGGAAATCACACCTTTGAAACGTGAACCTTCGAGTTGACCTCAGGCCACAACTTCTGCGAGCAACCCTCGATGCGTGCGAAGAATGCCCCGCCCCATATCCTTTTCATGCTTTGCGAACTCCATAAATTATTTCAATTATGCTATGTAATGGTAATCCTTTCATTACCTGCGTAGACCGCATGTTTTGATTGCGTAGACCGCATGTTTATTAATTTCAATACCTGCGTAGACCGCATGTTTTGATTGCGTAGACCGCATCTTCTTTAATTCCATTACCTGCGTAGACCACATGTTTTGATTGCGTAGACCGCATGTTTGTTAATTCCATTACCTGCGTAGATCGCATGTTTTGATTGCGTAGACCGCATGTTTAATTTCATTACCTGCGTAGACCACATGTTTTGCTTGCGTAGACCGCATGTTTTGATTGCGTAGACCGCATGTTTAATTTCATTACCTGGGTAGACCGCATGTTTTGCTTGCGTAGACCGCATGTTTAATTTCATTACCTGCGTAGACCGCATGTTTTGATTGCGTAGACCGCATGTTTAATTTCATTACCTGCGTAGACCGCATGTTTTGATTGCGTAGACCGCATCTTCTTTAATTCCATTACCTGCGTAGACCGCATGTTTTGATTGCGTAGACCGCATGTTTATTAATTTCAATACCTGCGTAGACCGCATGTTTTGATTGCGTAGACCGCATGTTTTGATTGCGTAGACCGCATGTTTATTAATTTCATTACCTGCGTAGACTACATGTTTTGATTGCGTAGACCGCATGTTTATTAATCTCATTACCTGCGTAGACCGCATGTTTTGATTGCGTAGACCGCATCTTCTTTAATTCCATTACCTGCGTAGACCGCATGTTTTGATTGCGTAGACCGCATGTTTATTAATTTCATTACCTGCGTAGACCGCATGTTTTGATTGCGTAGACCGCATGTTTATTAATTTCAATACCTGCGTAGACCGCATGTTTTGATTGCGTGGACCGCATATTAATTTCAATACTTGTGTAGACCGCATAATTTGTTGATTTCATTACCTGCGTAGACCGCATGCTCATGATCGATTTCGTTGCCTGCGTAGACCGCATGCCCTACTTACATATTTGTATCTTCACAGCATTGTTATGCTCCCCACTTGCTTTGCGCTGTCACGCATTTCGAGTACACCACTATTCTTGCATTGTCATGCATGTTGCTAACGATTTTGTACCTGTTAAGTTTGTTTTCTTTTCAGGCACGATATTGTATGTACGGTTCATTTGAGGCTGGTGTAACTAGATGAGCCGCACAAGTATTGTATCCTCCGAGTGAGACGTATTGAGAATTCCATAATTCTCTTACATCCTTTCTGCATTGTAGTGTAGTTTGGTATGCTAGCTTAAAACTGTCGCATGTTTACTTCATTACAGCTTCCTTTGCATGATCATAAGTTATGTCCGGCTTTGTGCATTGTCTTGCATTTTGCCCCTGCCTCCGGGCACATAATCTTATTTGTCTTGCATGTTTGTCTGAGTTTTCGGCCTTGTCAAAAATGGGTCGTCACTAAGCTTTGACATTCACTCCCGTCATTGTTATGACTTTCGAGTTCTGTCAAAGAGGGGCAACTGTAGACACCCCATTTTTGACCGTCCTCAAGACTTGGACGTCACCGTTTGAACACTCGGTGATCATCCATGTTTGTGTTCGTTTGGAGTTCCCGGAAGCCTCGGCTCGCGCGCCCTGCCTCAAGATCTCCGAACTTGACCGTTTAGTGTCTGGTTTTGCACCGAACACTTGTGTTTTGCCTTGGAGGGGCAGGGAATGCCTTGTGAGACATCCCCACACCCCACCGGCAGTGGCTAGAGGCCACCGGATGGTCTTTTGCTGCTATCGGCACTTTTGTTTGCCAATTCGGCACATTTTATTGCCGGTCGGCATAGGTTGTTGCCGGTCGGCACTGTTTTTTGCCGAAATGGCATTTTTGGGCAGCCGACCACTGTTCATCCACTTTATGGAGATATTTTGTGCCAGCTGTGATAGCTGGCACCAACTCTTCCCCCCTCCATACACGTGTATGGAGGGATCTCCCTTTAAGCAAGCTTGTTGTATAAGCTTTACAAGAGGGAGCCTTATAAGAGGAGGGCCTTCCTCTTTGATCTAGGTTAGACTCTTGCAACCAAAAACCAGACCTTAGAGATATAGATACATATTATCTCTATACCTCCCTTTCTCTCCTCATTTGTGTGTGTTTCTTAGCTCAAAAGGTGGTTTTTACCTTACTTTTGCACCATTATACACACCATTACACCTTACTCCAAGATTGAGGGACTTGGGGGGTTGTTTCTTGAGTTTTTGGACTGGTTTTGATCAAAAGAAGGAGGCTAGACCATTTGTTCTTCAAAGGTTCTTCAAGGGTGAGCATCTTGATTTATATTCCCCAAACTTGCAATAGTTTTTTACCTATCTTGCTTGCTATTTTAGCCCTTGTGTATAACATAAAAAGGACTTGTATTTTCCTGCTCTAGCACTTTCATTAAGGTCATTTTGTGGTTTGAGTGCGAACTCACCCTTCTAGGCCTTGTTTGGTCCATTTTGGTGCCCCTTTGATAAGGTTTTGTTCACTTCAGTGTTTTGGTCCTTTGACCATCGAAAATCAGTGTATTTTTAGTGTCAAAAAAGTTGGTTTGAAGTCTTGCATAGGGGAGGGACACCCCTCTCCCTTTATGGTTTTGTTTCCTTGAGTTGTGGCCCAAGAGGGTGACATGCATGCTTGCTTGGTTTTTGCTTCATTTCATAACTTTTTGGGTGTTTTTAGGTCATGTGGGATCTCTATTTTTGGCTGGATTTGTACCTCCTTGTACACTTGTAGTACTTGCTTTGTATTGCTCCATTTTGCTTAGAAGTGCATCTCATGATTAGGCCATGATTCTTGTGTGTGTTGGCTTAGTTCCATGAAGTTTTTTTTAATGTTGTTTTTCCATGCTAAAAATCTGTTGGTTATCCATTTGTTCATGCTTGCCATGTTTGTTAGGGTTGCTTTGCATTTTGTCTTAAAAGCTTTAAGTATGTTGACCTCTAGCATGCATGGTTGTTGTGATTACCCTCATGATTTAACACCATCTAGGACCACATTTTAGTCCAAGAATCATGTTTGTATGTGTGCATGCATGACCTCTTTGATGCCTTGGGGGGTGTACCCTCTTATGCCTAGGAATGAGCCTTAGTGCATATGCCTCTTGGGAGTCATCTTTAGCTGCCATACTAGGAGGTTTTGGGGTCCCATTTTGCATAAAAAAAATCTGTCCTTACTTGTCTTAATCATGCCATAGCTTGGTCTTGTTGTTGGAAATAAAGTTGTCCCCTTTTGTGCCTTAACCTTGGGATCATAAGTTTGCTTGCTAACATGAGTTGTTTGTCCATTATTTTGAGCACTTTTGGTGCTGTTTTGAGGTGAATAAAGGTTTGCACCTTTATCACTTCGAGGCCCCCTTTGCATGCTTATCTCATGTTGATTGCATGATTGTCCCATTAATGTGCTATTCCATGCTAACTTTATGGCAAATTGGTTCATGTTTGTATCTCAATTACATCTTGCATGGTAACATTACATACTTGTCATGTTTTGTTGCATGATATTTGGCATATCCTGCATAATTAGCATCATGTTGTATTTTGAGTCTTGCGAGCATAACATGCATTGCATCATTTGGCTTGGGGTGTCAAGCCAAATATGAGGGTCAAGGGACATTCATACTCCAAGTGATGTAATGTACCTTGATTCTCGGTCGCCGGGGCCTTTGACTTCGACATGATAAGGCTTTGGATCTCATTTTGTTTGTTGCATGCATCCTTGCATTGAGTGGCGAATTTGATCCCTCGGGTCATCATGCTCCATTGATGGCTCAAAGATCGAGGGTCGTGCTTCTTTGAGTTCAAAACATGATAAGAAGCACAACCATGCCCACATGTACCTGAGAACCCCATGCCATGCACTGTCTGTTCTCTGTTTGCTGTCAAATTGTCTTCTGCAGGAAGTTTCTGCCGACCGGCAGAATTTAGTGTCGACCGGCAATATCTGGAGTGCCGAGGAATCCAACAAATGCCGATGGGAATTGTGAATTGCCGGTGGGAATTCTGTCCGGCCGGTGGTGCTCTGCAGGATGCAAGGGACATGCTCCAGTACTTTGGCAATTTTCAGAAAGACAAAGCAGTACAAACAGAGGCAGCAGGAGTACAGTACGGGTTTTCCGGGCGAGACGGATTCGAGCATGCATCATTCGCGCATCCCGAGGCAGAGGCTGCGGCTGCCCTCTTCTTTCCTTTGCCATCATTTCTTTTAAATTAAATTAGAAATCTTGTAATAATTTTATTTGTTTATTATTTTGGGACTGTAATATTTATTTGGACCCTCGGAGTGAGGGCAAATCTGTAATAAGTGTGTGTGGGTGGTGTGTATGTCTTCCAATCCCCATCTCTTTCTTCCCTTTTATTTACCTGCTTATGATGGTAGATTAGGGCATTTTTGAAATTAGCATACCTTATGCTATGCATGCGTGCATCCATGCATTTGTATTGCATATATTAGGCTCGGTACATCACGCTAACCGCATTTGTATTTCAAATTCTAAACCGAATATGTGATAATTGTGCATTTTCACATACCATGTTTAGGGCTAGCCGAGCCTGCCTAGATCGCATTTTGCATGTGATGCATTAGCCACTTTTAACATGAACTAGGGCATGCATGTTTGCTAACTAGTTTACTGTTTTGGCACGGAGTACAATGTAAGTATTTTTGCTTTAACATCCAGCATGCGTGTGAATGTTGCCATAATAGTATGCTTGCCATGCGGCTAAGTGCTTACATGAGATAAACTGCTTGAATGTCTGTGGGTGGAGGTCAAATTGCTTAAATTGGGATAATGCGTTAAAACAGTGAATTTTAAGCCCACTAGATAGTGGCAAAACCATCTTTTCCAAAAGCCCACTTGAGGGTGGCAAAATCTGCATTTTAGCCTACCTGCGAGTAGCAAACCATTTTCAAAACGAACATAAAATGTTTTATTTCCAATTTGGGCGATTTGGTCTATACTTGTTTGCTGCGCGCATAACATAGTAATTCTAGGCTAATAATTGGAATAAGAACATATAACGTTTTCAAAACCGGATATCACGGTTAGTAGAGGCCGGTTTTCGGACCGGGCGAAAGGGGGTGCTCATAGCTGACCTTCCCCGATCGTACCCAAGCTCCCGAGCCGAGACAACTCCGGTGATGACGGACATGTGGCCTTCGGCACCGAGTCCGGGTTTCCTAAATTTCCCCATTTTTAAAAATATTTAGGTGGCGACTCTGTATCTGGCAAAGCAGTCCATGTTTGGCACTACTTTTTCAAAAATCTGTTTCTCAAAACGATTTGCCAGATTTGGACTCTTTGGTTTAGATTAAGAACCGTGACACAAGTCGAGTCCGAACTGTAGTGACCCCAAATGAACAGAACGGGACTCATCCTCCCGGGGCGTTCGGGGACGTCTACACATCCAGACGACTAGGGCAAAACTGCATTCCTCACCCCAAGAGGAACCTACTGCTACAAAGTTATGCCTTTTGGGCTGAAGAATGCAGGGGCAACCTACCAAAGACTGGTCACCGCCATGTTCAAAGAGCAACTCGGCCACACTATGGAAGTATACATCGACGATATGGTGGTCAAGTCCAAAGAAGAACAAAATCATATAGCCGATCTAGAAAAGACATTCAGCATTTTACGCTAATACAGAATGAAACTGAACGCTTCCAAGTGTGCGTTTGGAATCAGCTCTGGCAAATTCCTAGGTTACATCGTCAATCACCGAGGAATCGAAGCCAACCCGAGGCAAGTCACAGCAATCTTGAAACTTGGCTCCCCCCGTTCAGTAAAAGAAGTCCAAAAGTTGATGAGGATGGCCACTGCACTCAACAGGTTCATCAGCCGGTCTACAGATCACTGTCGACAATTCTTTCAGACACTACGGCAGGGTAAGGCTTTTGAATGGTTTGCCGAATGCGAAACAGCTTTCAACGGACTCAAGACTTACCTCCGCTTAGTACTTCTCTTGACAACACCCGCCGCTGGTGACCCACTCATTCTATATCTGGCAGTTTCCGATAGGGCCGTCAGCGCCGTACTACTAAAAGATGAGGAGGGGGAGCAACGGCCAGTGTATTATGTGAGCAAGGCAATGGTTGACGCTAAAACACGTTACCTTCCGCTGGAAAAACTCATCTTAGCCCTAGTCATGGCGGCAAGAAAACTGATGCATTACTTTTAGGGACATAGCATTGGGGTGCTAACAGATTATCCCCTCCGATCTGTACTACGGAGTGCAGAAGCATCAGGACGTATTTCAAAATGGGCTCTTGAACTCGGCCAATACGACATTCAGTTTTTACCTAAAATCGCAATCAAGGAGCAGGTGTTGGTCGACTTTGTTGCCGAATTCACCGGCGAGCTTGCCAACCTCAAACCTGACGAAGTTCGACCAAAGGCTGAAGTTCGACCAAAGCCGAACTGGAGAATTTATGTCGGGGATATTTGGCAATTATACTGTGATGGATCGTCTAACCAAAGGGGCAGCAGCGCCGGAGTTGTAGTCATGTCTCCAGATGGCGCAGTAATTGAGCAGGCCGTCAAGCTTGGCTTCGAAGCATCAAATAACGAAGCCGAATACGAAGCCCTTTTAGCTGGTCTGCGGAATGTGCACCTTCTCGGTGCTTGGCGTCTGCTTGTGTTTTGTGATTCAAAGTTGGTAATCAGTCAGCTAAAGGGGGAGTACGCGGCAAGAAACGATCGTATGGCGGCCTACATGAAAACGGCCAATTCCTTGCTGGCAAAATTGGACCATTACGAACTGAACCAAATATCATGCAACCAGAACACACACGCGGATGCCTTGGCGTGCCTAGCCTCCGCCATCAATTCTGAGATCAAATGGACCATCGAAGTAGGTTTCATCCCAGAGCCGAGTATTGGCCCTTCGGAGGAAATCGATGTCAACGTTATAGAATCCGTACCAAGCTGGATGGACCCCGTTGCTGCATTCCTCTCTTCTGAACAACTCCCAGAGGACAAAAATGAAGCACACATGCTGCGAAATAAAGCCCTGCGATACTATCTGGATCCGCAAGGAGGGCTTTATAAAAAGTCCCTCTCTGGTCCATATTCGGAATGCGTGCATCCCGACAAAGTGGAGGAGCTTCTGACAGAGATACATGAGGGCAGTTGTGGTGCCCATTCTAGCGGACGCTCCTTGGCCCATCGAGCTGATGCGGAGAGTTATGTCAAAAAATGCGAACAGTGCCAGAAGTTCTCCCCATTAACCCATCTGCTTGCCGAAGGGTTGAAGTCTATCACCAGCCCCTGGCCGTTTGCTCAGTGGGGACTTGATATCATAGGACCATTGCCGAGGGCCCTAGGGAACAAGTGATTCTTAATCGTCGCGATAGATTACTTCACAAAATGGGTCAAAGCGGAGGCTTTAACACATACGAGATGTCGACATTAAACGCTTTATATGGAGAAACATCATAACACAATTCGGCATTCCGAGAGCTCTCATCTTAGACAATGGCACCCAGTTCGATTGTGGCGTATATCGAGAGTTATGCAGCAAATATGGCATTCGACCTTACTTCTCTACACCGGCCTACCCCCAAAGCAATGGTCAAGCCGAAGCGTCTAACAAATCCATCTTGGACGGCATCAAAAAGAGGCTGGAAAAAGCTAAAGGCAAATGGGTCGAAGAATTACCGAGTGTATTGTAGGCTCATCGTACTACGCCGAGGAGATCCACTGGAGAAACGCCGTTTGCTCTATGCTTTGGAACCCAGGCGATCTTACCCCTAGAAATTGGCCTCCCAACTCTGAAATTGCAAGTTTTTGACACGGGCCAAAACGACATGATGTTTGCCCTGGATCTGATTCTAATTGAAGAACGAAGAGACCGCGCCCTAGCATCCATGGCACGGTATTAGCAGTAGCTCGCCAAGTCGTATAATCAGTGAGTTCAGTTGCGCCGATACACACCAGGAGAGTTGGTCCTAAAGAAGGTACTTCCAGCCGACCGGAGACCGGTCGATGGAAAATTGGGTCCAAACTGGGACGACCCCTATCAGATAGAATCCATCGCAGGAACAGGGGCATACCGGCTTTCAGACATGTTAGAAAGAAGCCTGCCACGACCTTGGAATTCAACACATTTACGTAAATTCTATCATTGACCCGACTTGTGGGCTTGATACTTGTACATATTCCGCCATTGCAATACAAAGCTTCTCATTTTCTCAAGCTTGCTCCCAAGCCTTTAAGGGCCGATTAAGCCTTCTAAGGCCAAAATAAAGTCTCCGGATTCAGAGCCCCTTTTGGTGCATGACACCTTAAGGCCAATTAAGTCTTCGGATTCGGAGCGCCCTTCGTAGATATCACGATTGGCCAAATTAAAGTCTCCGGATTCGGAGCCCCTTTTGGTGCATGACACCTTAGGGCCGATTAAGTCTCCGGATTCGGAGCGCCCTTCGTGGATATCACGATTGGCCAAATTAAAGTCTCCAGATTCGGAGCCCCTTTTGGTGCATGACACCTTAGGGCCGATCAAGACTCCGGATTCGGAGCGCCCTTCGTGAATATCACGATTGGCCAAAATAAAGTCTCCGGATTCGGAGCCCCTTTTGGTGCATGGCACCTTAGGGCCTATTAAGCCTCTTAAGGCCGATTAAGACTCCAAATTCGGAGCGCCCTTCGTGGATATCACGATTGGCCAAAATAGTCTCCGGATTCGGAGCCTTTGTGAGAGATGCATTCGGACTATTTCACTGGCCGAATAAATATTCACTGAGAATTGTTCTTAATTCGAGCCGGTCAATGCATGTTTAAACATTTGCACCACGCAACACAAAACTTGCCAGTAAGTTGAAATAATATGTTTAATTAAGCACATAACATTTCAAGACCAAATACGAACGTTGAAAATAAAAGAAATTCTATTTGTTCAGCGCGAAGTCTGTTCTCGCGTTCCAAAGTCTATTTATTTGGCACCCTCATCGTCGCTCTTCTCAATTTCGAAATCGGAATAGGGTAAGTAGTGACAATGATACAGGGGCGAAGCCGAATCAATGCCCACGGCTTTGAGAGCTTTCTCGGTTTGAAGGGCCTTGATCCAGCCGTGCTTGAATCCACAATTTTCACATCGGCGGACCTCCTCGGCAAGGTCTCGTTTGGTCTTCTCTCTCCCGACCTTCAGGCCGTCCTGAAACCCCTTTTCATAACCCGAGGTCCGTTGGGTCACTCTCTCCTCAACGACCGATTTAGATTGACTGGCCGCCACCGACGCGCTCGTTTGAACATTCTTCAGCTCTCAAAGCTCACGCTCGGCCTTTTTCGCACGAATCTCCAAACTACGATTCCTTTCGTCCTTTTTCTCACTCTTACGTCGCGCTTCCCGCAGACGCATGCCGACTTCGTAAGCGGTATATAGTCCTTTCATGGCCCCATGTATGCCGTCTCGAAATACTTCAAAATCTTGATGTCCGACCATCGATTGTTGGACTTTCGGCGGGAAGATCTGCCGAGCGAACTCGACTGCCACACCTGGGTCTTTAATGATAGAATCCGCCTTCGTCATTGGTCTATTCCTCACAAAACCACAAAACTCAACGATCGTGGCATCGTATCGGGCTCGATTCTCGGTCGTGGGCGCGGAGAATCTCCCCGTTGTTGCCTACCCTTTCGGGGCGATCTACTTCGACGACTAAGGGGCTGCTGTGTTTCCCAATCCTTGGACGTTCTTTTTCCCGTACGCATAGGCTCGCTACTGCGACTCATTGCGGCGTCTAATTCAGTCAATCTTCGTCCCTCCCAAGTTGCCTGAATGGAAATAAGTAGGGCCTCTAGTTTGCACCCGCCCCATTTATCCTTCAATGTATGCAGCTCTCTCGAGGCAACGTCAGTAATCCCAAACGTCAAAAGACGGATGACAATTGTCCAGGCCACGAGTTAGGCCCATTCAGCTTTGCAAGCTCGCGCCTTGGCTAAGGAAAGGGCCGATTTACTGATCTGGTCGGCCATGTTTTCAAGCGCAAGCACTGATCAAGCCCCGATCAATCTGTGCCTCAGCCAACCCACGAGTTAGGACCATTCGGCTTCGCAAGCTCTCACCTTGGCTAAGGCAAGGGCAGATTTACCAATCTGGTTGGCCATGTTTTCAAGTGCAAACGCCGATCAATCTGTGCCTTAGCCAGCCCACGAGTTAGGCCCATTTGGCTTCGCAAGCTCGCGCCCTGGGTAAGGCAAGGGCAGATTTACTGATCTGGTCGGCCATATTTTCAAGCGCAAGCGTCAATCAAGCGCCAACCAATCTGTGCCTCAGCCAGCCCACGAGTTAGGCCCATTCGGCTTCGTAAGCTTGCGCCCTGGCTAAGGCAAGGGAAGATTTACTAATCTGGTCTGCCATGTTTTTAAGCACAAGCGCTGAACAAGCGCCGTTCAATCTGTGCCTCAGCCAGCCCAGGAGTTAGGACCATTCGGCTTCGCAAGCTCGCGCCCTAGCTAAGGCAAGGGCAGATTTACCAATCTGGTCGGCCATGTTTTCAAGCGCAAACGCCGATCAATCTGTGCCTCAGCCAGCCCACGAGTTAGGCCCATTCGGTTTCGCAAGCTTGCGCCCTGGGTAAGGCAAAGACAGATTTACTAATCTGGTCTGCCATGTTTTCAAACGCAAGCACTGATCAATCTGTGCCTCAGCCAGCCCACGAGTTAGGCCCATTCGGCTTCGCAAGCTCCCGCCCTGGCTAAGGTAAGGGCAGATTTACTAATCTGGTTGGCCCAATACCTAAGCTAAGCAGCCGATCTAACCATAACCGAAAGCAATATCATTCATCAACAACATTTTCCTTAGCAAGTTGAGCACAACTCATGAAATTTTATATTACTAATCTGGTCGGCCAAATACCTAAGCTAAACAGCCGATCTAACCATAACCGAAAGCAATATCATTCATCAACAACATTTTCCTTAGCAAGTTGAGCACAACTCATGAAATTTTATATACGCAAATTACTAAACAAAAAGCTACAAGCCCGCATGAAAATGCCCAGTAAAAAACTATGCCTGTAGTAACACATGAAAAATACCAAATTAAAAACTGTAAAAATACATTCGACATCCTAAAAACCATGTCAGTCGCCCAGATCAGTCATCGGAATCAGACTCCAATGGCTCAACATCCACTTGCTCATATGATATTGGCATAATCAATGAAACTTTAGCAGCAACAAGGGCTTTGTGCCAACCATGTTTGAATCCCCGATTTTAAAACTTGGGGACTTAGTCTAAATACTCGGCGAGTCCAGCATTTTTCCCAGCCTCGAATACTTTGGAAGCCTCCGAGTCGGCTGTTTCCTTCGCCGCCTTCATTTCAGCCAACTCAGCCTCCAGTTTGGAGACCGCCTTCTGGGCCAATTTGACCGCATCTTCGCTCGCGACCGCCTCCTTCTCGGCATCCTATCTCAATTGATCTGCGCTACGAGCCCTCTCCACCTCGGCCTCGGCCCTTGAGGCTTCCTTGTTCGCCCTCAAAGCTTCAACCTCGACCCTTCTCCTCTAGCCCTCAACTTTCTTTCGTAAACGACCAATCTGTTTGACGGCGTCGCGATGGCGACGGCCCATATCGGCTATCCTTCCGACGGTCCACAAAATAAGAATTTAAAACCATAACTTCAACAGTATTTGGATTAAGTGAAGCACAGTCCGAATATGTACCAAAAGTGCCGATTTGGCGGTTAATGCTGTCGCATTCAGATCTGGTTCCACCCGAAAAGCCTCCCTGTCAAATGGCAACGACACGGACGTGGCCAAGCTGAATGCGACTTCTAGATCTTTAAGCGCCGAAGCATCAGAAGAAATCGGCATGCTTTTTATCATCGGCTGAATGACAAAAGGAACAATCACATTCGATCCCTCTAATCAAGGACGTTTGCCGCCTTGTTCTTCTAAGCCGGCCTCAAACTCAGCAGGGCATTTCTCTGCCTCTTCCTCAACTTCTTGGCCGGCCTGCACGATCAAAGTAGATTCGGCATTATGATTTTTTGTCATCTCCACCTCAATAACGCGCAAGGACTCTGATTTTCTAACAGGCAGGGAGAGTTGAGATTCGGTGGCGGGTGGTACTTCAGACGGAAGGGCCTCCGCTCTTCGCCGCACGGCCAACCTTTCCGCATTCGCCTTCCTGGCAAGTTTTGTCAGGCTTAACCCGGCCATGTCTTCGGGGCCTGCGGCGGGAAGATCCTCTAAGCCGTGAAAAATGCCGTCAAGTGAAAGATTTCCTCGGCCCGAAGTAGATAGAGGATCGGCCGAATTCAATACCTCGTCAGACTCGGTTTCGTGCTGATCTAATTCGATAACATTAGCTACATCCCGTTCCGAATCAGACCCTTCAAAACCAATCTGTCTCAAGTTTTTGAAGTCGGACAAAATAAGAGCGATAAGAGAATCTTCACCCTCCAGAACCGGGATATTTTCCGCCGCTGAGAAGGTTGTATATGTCGGCTCATAACGAAGCAAAACGTGGGCCGCCCTCCCTTGTTTCTGAAGACTTCGACGGCCAAAATACTTGAGCGCGACTTTGATATCCGAAAGAACGGCGTCGTCAGTCGAAGACAGGACTTTCTTCAAATCGTTCCCTGCACAAGCCAAGCCGTAACATTTCAAAGAAGAGGCTTTACAATAAAAATAAACAAATAATAAAAGCGAGAAGGCAATCGGCCACCTGGCTCGCCCCTCCATCTAGGAATAGGGTTGACGTGATCCTTCCCTTCACCAAATTCCCAGTTACCCTGGACAATGAGCATAACATCATCAACTCGTTTCCCAGAACTGGAAAGCATAGTAATTTGCTGATGGTCGATATCCTTGGCCCTAAGAAAGAAACGCCCCTACTGACCAGAAGACTTAGCCAAGGCATAGCAATGTCGGATGGCTGGAATGCCAAGGTTAATTCTAAGGCGACGGTTGAGCGCTATAACCCCCATTATAATTCTAAAGAAATTCACATTGAATTGGGAAGGGATTAAACCCCAACAGTGAAGCACAGCCCTAAGAAACGGGTGAAGGGGAAAACAGACTCCGCCCTCTGCGATTGACAAAAGAGGAAAGACAATCGTGGTTTTGTCCTCCCTCTCCATATCAAGAGTGCCGTCTGCCACAAACGATAGGCGGACATCATCAGGAATGGAGAAATGGCGTTTAAAGCCAACAATTCGATCTGACGAGAGAAGGTCCTTTAAATGTTTCGCCATACCCTACAGTTTATAAGAATATGCCAAGGAAGGAATAAACTAGAAAGAGTTTTCGAAGCAAGGAATGAGAGAACTTACAAAGGACGAAGAGGATATCGGAGAAGAGAGTTGCATGGACGATTCAAAAGGCAATCCAACAACGAGCGTCAAAATTTTAAATCGCAATAAATAGACACGTACGAGGGGGCGGGAAGTCGACACGACAACTGAAAGGGGTGCGCTTAGATATCCGCATGAAGATGAGGCCAACCGTCGAATTTTGGCTCTGACTTTTAGAAATTCGGAACCAAGCACTCCAGCCAACTATCGTTGGTAAAGAGCTTGGGGGGCAATTGTGTGAGCCAAATAAATAGAAGATCCGGAAGGTGCGTAACCCAGGAATCGGATATTGTTCGGCTCCATATTGCGTGACTAGGATGCCGAATACGTTAGGAAGGCCGAATAGCCGGAGATCAGTAGCTCCGAATAAATAAAAGGGAAATGAGATAAAAGTAGGCTCAGGCCTCGAGGCCCAGAAAGCAAGTATAAATACAAGAACCACAGATTTAGAAAGGTATGTAACAATCGCTTTTTGCTTAACTTAGTAAACAAGCTATCCTGAGTGTCTGAACTGACTTGTCCGTCGGAGTGCTAATTTTGGCACCCCCGACCGGAGTGTTTATATCTTTTCAGGTGACTAGCTGAGGATCACTAGCGTCTCCCAGGATCTGAAGAGTATTTCCAAACCACTTCTCTACACCTATAGTGTTATGCTCTTTGCTAGCTTCAATGCTTTCGACTCCGACTATGTCTTGCATGCATCATTTCCATGCTTTGATGTCATTTAGCATCCTATTTCAGTGCTGGAATATGTGCCATTGCATTCCATCTTTCATTTGTTATATCACTTTCGAAAGTGGACTTAGCCTTTTGTTGGTTTGAGCACAAAATTGAGGCGTTCACGCCTAATGGTTTTAGCCTTCTCTTGAGGGTTTCTACTAATCAACGACATGATGCTTCTTTCATGCTCAAGAAGCTTGTGGTTTGGTCCATCTTTCCCATTGAACTAAACCGGTTAATGAATGACTCGGTAATTTTAAAATGTGTAAACAAGAATTGAGCAAAGTAAAACATTCAAGATAAGCATATTTGTGTTGCATTGCATGTGTTTGGAACAGACGTTGATCCAAACACAAGAAATGTGGGACATTTCATACTCTAAGTGATGAAACGTGTTACATTTCTTGGTCGTCAATACCCTTGATGATGCATGATAGGGTGGAGGCTCTTTGAGTCTTATGTGTGCATTCACTAAGCTTGTACAAGCTTGGTTCTTTGGCCATTATGTATTGAGATGCTTGATTGGTGGCTCGAGAGCCAAGTACCGCACTCCTTTGAGCTTGAGAAATGATGAGGAGGGTGGTAGTACACACATTTCTTACCAAATACATTGTCTTGGCTCTGTTGCTCTCTGTTGTAGCAAAAGCAAGACTCTGGAAGGGCAGGTGGCCGGCTGGCCACTTGCACTAGCCGACCGACCACTTGCACTGGCCGGCCAGCCAGTTGAGGTAGCTTACCAACTAGTTGAGGTGGCTGGCCGGCCACCTGCAGCAAAATTTTCCAAAATGTTCATGTTTTGGGGCAGATGCAACCTAGAAGTGTGTTTAATGCTCTGAGGTCACCACGAGTGCAAATAGAGATAACTCATGGCAAGGCAATGCATTTCCGGGCGAAGCAAACAGAGCATGCATTTCTCCCTTGCCCGCGAGGCCATTTTTATTACTTTACTAGCTAGTTGTAGTTAATTACATGTGCTGTAATTAATTTAGCTTAGTTCATTTTGTAATATTCTAATTAGCTTAGATTAGCTAGTTATTCGATTCGGTTTGTAATAATTAATTAGCTAGTTAGTTGATTAGTTAGTTTGTAATAAGTAGCTTAGCTTAGCTAGCTTATTTATTCGGACCCTCCGTTGAGAGGGAACAAATGTTGTAATAAGTGTGCGTGTGTGTGCGTGTGTGTATGTCTTCCAACCCCACGTCTTTCTTCCTTTTACTTATCAGCTTTTGAGGGTTAGTTTAGAGATCATTTTCAATTAGCGTACCTTATGCTTGCATACGTGCATCATTCATTTGTATTGCATGCACCGGGCTCGGCGCATCATTCAAACTGCATCGTATTTCAATACTTTTTTAATACATGTATCGAATTGTCGCATTCATATGCCATCTTAGATAGCCGAGCCTATTTAATTGCATAATTGCATGTGTTGCATTAGGCATTTTAGCATAGTTAGGATCATGCATGATTTCTAACTAATTTCCTATTTTGGCTCGGAGTACACTGCAAGTGTTTACGCTTTAGCATCCTTGCATGTGTGTAAGTGATTGCCATGATAGCATGCTTGCCATAAGGCTATTTGCTTATATGCTAAACTGAATGAATGCCTGTGGATGAAGGCTTTATTACTTGAATTGGAACAATTCATCAAAATATGAGTTTTAAGCCCACTTAGAGTGGCAAATCATCATGTTTTAAGCCCACCTTGGTGGAAAATCTGCATTTCTAAGCCCACTTGAGGGTGGCAAATTCAAACCATTTTCGAAAATAAACATTGAATTGTTTCGTTCCAATTCAAGCGATCTAGTCTATACTTGTATGCTGTGCGCATCACATAGTAAGTTAGATTAATAATCGGAATAAGAACACATGTGTTTTCAAAACAACATATCATGCTTAGTAGAGGCCGATCCTTCGATCGGGCGAGCGGGGGTGCTCATGTTATGACCTTCCCCTCTCGTACCCAAATTTTCGAACCGAGGTAACTTTGGTGATGACGGACACGTAGCCTTTGGCACGAGTTGGGGTTTCCTAAATTTTTCCAAAATAAAATATTTAGGTTGCGACTCTGAAATCTGGCAAAGTAGTCCATGTTTGGCACTTTTGATTAAAATCGATTTTCCAAAACGATTTGTCAGATTTGGACTCTTTGGTAATTTATCAGTCTTACATTGCACTTTGTGAGATAGATTCAGAATCGTGACAGGAGTCCGAACTGTAGTAGCTAGAACCCTAATTCGCGCCCTCTCCGAAAAGGGGGGCGCGCGGAGAAAGTTCGGGCGGTCTACAGCGCCCAAATGTCTCTAACCCGAAAGCGTCGTAACGCGTCACACGCGAGAGGAAAAAGGGGTAACAAGAACACCGGGATGCACCCAAATGTCTCTAACTGAAAGCGTCCTAACGCGTGGCACACGAGAGGAGAAAAGGCAACGAGAACATCGGGATGCGCCCAAATGTCTCTAACCCGAAAGCGTCCTAACGTGTCGCACGCTGTAGACATGCCCCAGAGAACTCCCCGGGACTCCGCGCCTCGAGGGCGCGAATCCCGTTTTGTTCTTTAGGCTACTACAGTTCAGACTCAATGTCACGGTTCTGAATCTAATCTCACAAAGTGCAATGTGAGATCGATAAATCACCAAAGAGTCTAAATTCGACAAATCGTTTTGGAAAACTGATTTTATAAAGAAGTGCCAAACATGGACTGCTTTGCCAGATACAGAGTCGCCACCTAAATATTTTATTTTGGGGGGAACTTAGGAAACCCTAACTCGTGCCTAAGGCCACGTGTCCATTATCACCAAAGTTGCCTCGGCTTGGGAACTTGGGTACGGGAGGGGAAGGACATGCAATGAGCGCCCCTGCTCGCCCGATCAAAAGATCGGCCTTTACTAAGCATGATATTTTGTTTTTGAAAACACTTGTGTTCTTATTCCGTTTATTAACCTAGAATTACTATGTGATGCGCACAACATACAAGTATAGACTAGATCGCCTAAGTTAGAATAAAATATTGCATGTTCGTTTGTGAAAAATGATTTGAAGTTTGCTACTTGCAAGTAGGCTAAAACGAGGATTTTGATGAATTGTTCCAATTCAAGCAATCCAACCTTCACCCACAGGCATTCAGGCAATTATATCAAATAAGCAGTTAGCCTCATGGCAAGCATGCTTTCATGGCAACATTAACACACATGCAGTATGCTAAAGCATAAACACTCACAGTGTACTCCAAGCCAAAACATAGAACTAGTTAGAAATCATGCATGATCCTAGTAAATGTATTGAAATGCAACTAAGATAGGCTCGACTATCTAAGATGTCATGTGAAATATAACTTGATAACATACTGTTGAACATGTATCCAAGTAAATGTATTGAAATACAATGCAGTTCGTATGATGCGTCGAGCCCAGTGCATGCAAGACAGATGAATGGATGCATGCATACAAGCATAAGGTATGCTAAACAAAATATGCCCTAGAACTAACCATCGTAAGCGGTTAAGTAAAAGGGAGAAAGAAATGGAGGTTGGAAGACATGCATCACACACACGCATGCTTATTACAATAGTTGGCCCTCTCGACGGAGGGTCCGAATAATGAGCTAACTAGCTAATCTAAACTAATTAAACTAATTATTACACAATGAAGCTAATTAACTAATCCTAGTTAACTAACTATTACAAAACAATTAAGCAGCTAAACGCATTAACTACTTAAGTACAAAATCCAAAGCATAAACTAGCTAAGCAAATTACCTAAGTAAAGCAGTAAAGCAATGTCCTTAGAGGGAGAAAAGTGTATGCATGCTCGGCCACCTCGTTTGGAAATCCAACGCGATGCCCCGATTTGCCTCTGTTTGCAACTGTTCTTAGAACCTTGCACCAAGCTCCAGAAGGCTTCTAACTCACCTTGGGGACCTGTGGGAGGGTTGCCGACCAGTTGTTGATGTTTTCAGCCACTGGCCGACCACTTTTTGTTGCTACAGACCAGAAAAAGTGGTCGACCAGCTAGATTTTCTAGTTGGCCGGCCAGTTTTTGTTGCACTCCTCTAGTTTGCTGCAATAGAGAGCAAGAAAGGGCATAGCAAAGTATTTGCAAGATATGTGTGCACAACCACCCTCCCTATCATTTCATAAGCTCAAGGGAGTGTGGTTCTCGACCCTCGGGCCACCAATCACGCATCTCGATGCATGATGGCCAAGAAGCCAAATTGCACAATTCAGTATGAAATGAATGCACACATAAACACATAAAGCCTAGAACTCTATCATGTATGATCAAGAGTGTCGGCGACTGAGAATTGAGACACGTTTCATCACTTCAAGTATGAAACGTCCCTCGTTCCTCATGCTCAGATTAACACTTAATCCAAATAAATGCAAAGCAAGTAAAGCATGTAAACATGCAATGTAACATGGCAAACACAATGCAATCAACAACATGGCATACACAATGTAAATAACAACATGGTATACTCAATGCAATGTGACATGATCAACTTAACAAAGCTAATGACATGCAAATGATGCTAATGCATACATACACAATGCAAGGCAACATAAGCATGCAACAACATGATGCAATGTAACAACATTCACATAACATGCTCGATGGACTTAAACCAAAATGGACAGACCCCAGTCATGCCCAAATCAGTGGCCATAAAGCTAAAATAAAGGCATGAAATGCAAGACAAACATGCACATGCATTGGCCCATCAGCTAGGCCTAAGAGCACAATCCTCAAGAGTACTCAAAGAGTGACAAGCATGGAGGTGTAACAACACTAAATGCACTGAAATAAGGTGTGAAGTGATGCCAAATCACTCAAACTAGGGGTGGGCGCGGGTCGGTTGCGGCCACGAAACCTCCAATCCGCCATCCGTCCGCCAGATTGGCGGATTGAACAAAATCAATCCGCATCCGTCCGCCAATCCGGCGGATGTGGATTGAGCGGATTGGCGGTTTGGCAGATGGATGCGAATCGGTTTGGCAGTTTAAAATTTTATAAATTTTCAACATAATTCAACTTGTGCACTTCCTTAAAAAAAAAAAAGAAAAAAAAAAGTATTACAGTCAATGACTTAAAAAAGTATTACAATCACTGTATGCCTTATCTAAAGAAAGAAAGTTTGAAACTTTAGAATATCACGATCACTGTATGCTTCATCCACATATTACAATTACAGCATGATTCATCCCTATAAAGTATTACAATCTGTGATTCTTAAAATATAATAACAATTCAAACCACCAAAACCATAAACAGAGCAGTAGTAGAGATTGAATGTCTCTATATTGTTACATATACATATGTTTTTGAAAACAAAAACCAACCAGCATATATCATATTTTTTATTTATTATTTTTAGAGTTAGATTTAAAAACTAAAAAATATAGATGAATAATATGTTTATTTTTTTCAATTCAAAAATATATTCAAGTTGAAAACTTTTTTTCAACAGAATATTTAAACTCTTTTTCAATTGAAAACACAAACATAATATTTAAACAAATTGAAAATACAAAGTCTTATAAATTACTACAGGTGCTCGAGATTTGGCGGTTTGGCGGTTCGGTTGCGGCCAAAAAATCTCAAATCCGCCATCCGTCCGCCAAATTGGCGGATTGGAGAAAATCAATCCGCAACCGTCCCCTCATCATCACGCATCCGTCCAAAATGCGGCGGATCGGTTCGGTTCGGTCGGTTTTGGCGGATCGGTATATCCGCTGCTCACCCCTACTCAAACAATACAAGCAACGCATGCAAGGGCCCTTAAGGCACAAAGCTAGCAAAGAGGACTATAAAGGAGATATGCAATATATGGTACAAAGGCATGAACCAATCATGGACAGAGCTCAAATAGGTCTAAACAAAGACCATAACATGCTAAGATGGAGGCTCAAGGGCCTAGACATGCAAGCATACACATTAGGCCATAAGCAAGGCAACAATGCATAACACTCAAAGGCACTTAAAGAGTAAATGAAGTGAGAACATGACAATGATACATGCTCTGAAATGTCATGTTAAGTGATGCTAAATCATGTACACAACACAAATGAAGCATGCTATGGTGCCCGAAGCTTGAAGCTAGCATAGGCATTTGTACTACAACTATGCAAAACATGAAGAATATGGTCAAGGCAATCCAAAACAGTCCTAGAACATGCCAAATTGAGTATAAAACATGCATGGAAGGAAGCCTAGACAAGCTAGCATGAAGGGCATAAGGCATGATGCATACAAGGCCCAAAGGGAGGGTTACACTACACCTACCAAGACCAAGCATGAGATGGCTTCGCCAACAAAAATCAGAGTTATATCATGGCAAAATAACCCCAAATACACACTGAAATGATAGCTCGCAAGCTTAGGCATGAGTTCATACGCAATGGCTCATGTTAAAGGCATAAAGGGCAAACCCTCCAACGCATTGAATGAGTGAAAGATGCAAGTGTATGACCATGAAACATGCACTGAAATCTCATAACAAATGATGCCAAATCATTCAAAATGGGCAAGCAATGCATGCTAGTGGACTTGATACATAAAGCTAACAAGCTAGAATGCACTATAGCTATACAAAGCATGGCATGCATGACCAAAAAAACACAAATCAGAGCTAGAGCATGTTAAAATATGGATAAAAGCTTCTTAGAGTTAAGCCAAAAACATGCTAAAATGATAGTCTAAAGCATGGTACACATGAGGCTACTTCATGAAATTACACTACAAGTGCATGGAGCATGCAAGGGGCCATCAAACCCACCCAAAACAGAGTCATGGCATGCTAAAACAACACCAAAAACCTACTGAAATGGAGTCAACATAAGCTAGAAAGACATGTTACTTCATGAAGTATACAAGACTAGTTTATGAAATTTACACTACAAGTGTATTAAGCATGCATGAGGTGATCAAGGCAACCAAAAACAGTGGCATGCCATCCCAAAATAACCCCAAATACATGCTAAGATATGGCCAACATAAGCTTAACAAACATGCTTAAACATGAGGTATATGAAGCAAGTATTTAAGACACAAGGAGAGGGGATGACCCTCTCCTATTTGGGACCTCAAAACCACCTCTCCACCACTAAAAATCCTCTGGATTTCAGTGGTGAGAAGGCCATGCAAAGACTAAAACAAGAGCCTAAAGGGATGGCTCAAAACAAGGCCTAAGAGGGGGTAGACCACCCCCAACACAAAAGTGACCTGAAACAAACATTTTAAGGACTGAAAAACAGAACTTTTTGCAGTAAGAAGTTAAGTCTAAAACAACATGAAAATAGGTCTAAAAGAAAAAGCTTAAGCAAAAGCAAGGTTCAAGAGGGTAGAAACTCACTCTTGATGAACACCTTCAAGGCTGCAACTCCAGTACTCTTTTTGAACCAAAACCAGTCCAAAAGCTTCAAAAACAACTTCAAGGGACCTCAGCTCCAAGAGTATGGTGTTTGAGTGCGTGTTTGTGTGCAAAAGTATGATGAATATACATTTTTAAGGCACAAAAATAAAGCAAATGAGAGATATAGAGATATATGTGTATCTATATCTTAATGCACAAAATCTAAACCTAAGGCATGAGGAAGGACGATCTCCTTTATAGAGAATAAAGCTCAAGCTTGTTGGACAAGCTTAGGGTTCAAGGCCATCCCTCCATACACGTGTATGGAGGATGGTTCTGGTGCCTTCCAACTGGCACAATTGGACTAAAAATATCTCCAAAAAGGTGAAGAAAGTGGTCGGCCAGCTACTTGAAGTGGTCGGCAATGGGTAAGAGAGGTCTAAAGCATGAAAACAATGCAGTGGTGTGGTGGCCGACCAGAAAAGATGGCCCAAAGACCAAGGAGACCAGTTGGCAGACCAGAAAACTGGCTGGCGGGGAGGAAAGTGGTCTCCAAGGGGAAAAATTGGTCTCCCACCCTTGTACCACCTTCAAAACAAGGAAAACAAGGTTTTTACCAAAAACAAATCAAAAAGGATGCAAGACGAAAGTTCGGGAGGCAAAGCTCGCAGCCGAAAGCCTCAAAAACTAGTCTACCGGCATCAAAAGTGGTTTATGACCACAAAAGTGGTCTCCTAGACCACAGTGTCCCTTTAGGTAGAGGTAACAAGGTGTGGTTCAAAAACCACGCCAAACGGAGAACGTTAAGTGGTCCCGAGTCAAGGCGTGCGGCCGAAGGATCTGAAAATCGAAAACTAGTCTCCAAGCGGAAAAAGTGGTCTACGACCACAAAAGGATGGTCTACAAGACCACCCCTCCCTACAAGGAAGGGAAAAAAGTCTTGGTCGGCAAACCGAGCCAAAGCACAAAGAGTTCAGAGGCCCGGAGGCGAGGCTCTCAGCCAAAACTCCGGAAACTCGAAACGAGCACAACATGCACTATCATCGAGCACTCAATCAATGACGTTTGAGTCTTAAGGTCGGTCAAAAATGGGGTGTCTACACACGTGAGAGGAGAAAAGGCAACGAGAACATCGGGACGCACCCAAATGTCTCTAACCCGAAAGAATCCTAATGCGTCTCACGTGAGAGGAGAAAAGGCAACGAGAACATTGGGACGCACCCAAATGTCTCTAACCCGAAAGAATCCTAATGCGTCTCACGTGAGAGGAGAAAAGGCAACGAGAACATTGGGACGCGCCCAAATGTCTCTAGCCCGAAAGCGTCCTAATGCGTAGCACGTGAGAGGAAAAAGGGGTAACGAGAACACCGGCACGTGTCCAAATGTCCCTAACCGAAAGCGTCCTAACGTGTCGCACACGAGAGGAGAAAAAGTAACAAGAACATCAGGGCGCACCCAAATGTCTCTAACCAAAACAGGGTAAATCAAAGAACAAGAATGATCTCATCTGGAATTCTTTTGAATGAACCATACATATAATATCGTGCCTGCATAAGAAAGAAACTCAACAAGCATAATATAGCAAGAGCGCATATTTTACGCAAGTTAAGCAAAGCATGTTATATGCAAATGCAGTGACATCATTTTCTATGCGAGATGAATTGGAAGCATGTTCTATGCAACAAGGGGGAAATACATGTTCCATGTAGTAATAACAAAAGCATGTTCTATGCAATAGACAGAGAAATGCATATTCTATGCAATAATATAGGATACATGTTCTATGCAATGATCAATAGTAGAAAATGCATGTTCAATGCGAGATTAATAGCCTGCTTGATGCAAAACACCAAATGCATGCTCTATGCGAATGGGAAACTGAAGCATTCTATGCAAGATCTCATGTGAAAGGCACATTCCATGCAACGACAAAAGCGCACTTGATAAAAACGATTCAATCGCAACTTCCGATTTACCTCTCGGAAGAGTTGCAATTTGTTTCAAAAGGATACACCTCGTTCATGTTGACTAGTGATGAGTCATGCACTGAAGACATGGTTTGAAACTTCCGTAGAGTCACCTTGAGCTGAAAAGTGAACTTTTCTTGCACTTTCTTGAGTACCAAGGACACAAAGCAGCAGAAAAACATACAGGGAGAACACTGGAAGCTTGTCGGCCACCCTGGAGAAGTGTCGGCCACCTATTGGCGACAAATGGATGTTGTCGGCCACAAATGTTGGCCGCCGGCCACCGATGGCAATTTGGGGCCATTTTGGTTTTTTCCCCTCGGGCCTTTAAGTAAACACACCCAAACTTCATTTCCTTACATCTCCCTAGCCGAAATTGACTCCTCTTCCTCTCTAGACACTTTTCCTCTCTAGATCCATGCTTTATACGCATTTTCCAATGCCCCACGCGAAGTTGATTCGCTAAAACCTCTTGATTTCCTTCGTTTTGAATTGATTGGAATTTGTTTTCGGTGCTTTATTCTTCATTTCCACCACTTGAGGCTTGTTCCCCTCGAGTTACCCTTGGGTTTTGTGCCTTTTCCCAGGCTTTGACTTTTTTGTCATTTTCTCTTTCCCAGGGTTGACTTTTGTTGACTTTTGGCATTCTCCACCCATTTTGCTCATTCTCGCCCACTTTCTCACATCCTTTCTAGATGGCATATGACATTCCCCATGATGGAGGTTCTCCAGGTATAGAGGAAGATCCCAAGCACATACCATTTCCACCCAGGGTTCGACCCTTCGACCTAGAGACGTACCACCCCGAGGTGCATGTGTTACCACTCGATACAATCCGTCATTTCAGCAGACTTGCACGAGGCGCGCCAGAGGATCTCTTGCTACAAGAGCCGGAGTCTCATTTATCCTATGGCGCCTCCGAGGTATGCACTGTCTTCTTCATTTTCTGCAATGTACTTTGCATTTTCTACATAGCTCACACTGTCTTTCATCTGTTCATCCCAAACACATTCATGCACTGTATTTCTTACACTGTCTTTCATCTACTCATTCTGATTGCAGAGGGACTCTCGTTTTACCCGAGGATATGGGACCACATCAGCGAGAGAGTGGTATATGGACCTTCCCGCTGGTGTCCGCCAGATCGTCGATGAGGCCGGGTTTGGCCTATTCTGTATGGGGCTGTAGTGTCTCATAGCGAGCAGGTCCCTACTTGGCGCGCTGGTAGAGAGGTGGTGGGACACCACCAACTCCTTCCATTTCTCTACCGCGGGAGACATGACGATGACTCCGTATGATTTTGCTATGGTCATCGGCATCGAGGTAGGAGGTCAGCCGGTTCCATATGATACAGACATGGGCGATTGAGAGGCCGCCTGGATCTACCTACTGGGGGCATGCCCACCTCTCTTTCGATCAGGGATAGTTCGGTACAGCTGGTTTGCAGATCACTTAAGAGAGACAGCCCTAGAGACCCTAGAGGAGATCAAGCAGTATGCCCGAGGCTTCCTGATGTTCTTCTTTGGCACCACCTTGTTCACCGACAGGGCGAACATGGTCGGGCTATATCTCTTGAGTGCCTTGGTGGACTTGTCCCAGGTCTGGCATTATGACTGGGGCAGCGCTGGCCTCGCTACCTTGTACTGTTACATGAGCTCGACATCCCGCAGGAGTGGGAACAGGGTCGGCGGTTACGGGAGAGCCTGGGAGGTATGCTTTACTTTTCTACTTTACATTCCCTGTCGTGCTTTCTGCTTTGCACTTTCTGTACACTGCACACATATAGTCTGATTTTTGCTCTGCATTTGTATTCTTTGTACGCTGTACGATACATTCTGCCTTCTGCATTTTCCCTGTATTCTGTATTCTCTGCATTCTGTATTTCTGAACATTACACACATATTCTACTTTCTGCATTGCTTGTGCTCATTTGTTGTCTACTCACTGTTGCCCTTTTGCTTCCGCAACTATGGGTGTATGCATATTTTCCGACACTTGCCCCAGAGCTAGAGGTCGAGATGCCTGCTGGCGTGCCATACTCTCACCAGTATGACGGGAGATGCCAGCGGAGGACTCGAGAGACTCTTTCATTCTTCCGTCAAAATTTTGACACAGTGAGGGCAGCAGAGGTAACCCAAAACTCACAGCTCTTTCTACTTTCAGCTCTGATTCATATTGCATATCTAATGGCAAGTAACAATCTGTGCATTTGCTGTCTGCAGATCTTGTGGCTGCCCTGGGCGACGATGCCATAGGGTGTCAGATATCAGTTTGCCGACGCTTGGGGCGCTTCTCGTTACCGACTCGTGCTCGAGGGACCAGTAGGCCGAGCCTGGTTCCTAGGCGAGCGTTTCCTGCGCCAGACTTTGGGTTTGCCATTGCAGACGGTTCCTATGCCACCCTCGCCATCCATGCGGGCCACAAAGAGTCTTTTCTCCCAAGAGGTGATTGACTTCACACGAGGTGTGGAGGCGGACTATTTTCTTGGAGAGGGGACTATGCGACATAAATCCAGACGCACCTTATGCCTCATTTGACGGGTATTCATGCTCGTGCAGGGAGAGCGGCTGACACCCCTTCAACAAGCAGAGCTCGAGTGCCAAGGGGTAGGGCTAGAGAGGTGCCCCCCGTTAGGCAGAGCTTTGGTTGGCCAGAGCTTCCGACGGAGCTGATAGGTTGGCGGTACACCAGACAGGCTTATAGGATTCCAATTGAGCCTCCAGTGGCTGGTCACATATATGTGAGGACGCCTGATTCACCTCCGATATGTACTACAGTTTTCATTTTTTCCATTCTTGCTCAAATACTCAGATATTCATCCATTCCGGACACTGATCATTCCAAATTGCATTTGTAGGCTCCTGCAGGGTACGTCAAGGGATTGTTTGAGATGTTGGCCTCGTTCGAGGGCATGATCTTGAAGAGAGAGGAACTACTCGACTTTCAAGGTATCTAGGTGATTTCTTCAGTTTTCTTGCATTTTTGTCATCATATTTCTGCTGCTATACTGAAACTGACAGTTCAACCAAACACTTCCCCTCACTACACTGATACACTACATGTATAGATCATATCTGACACACTACATTCTCATATTGTATTCATACTTTGTATGTACTCATTCCGCACACCATACTTGCATCTGGTACACATACTAAGCCTGACATATACCAACTGCCTTTTCAGGTCCCACCTCTACCGATTATATCGGCGGTAACAGCAACAGGACCATCAGCACTCCCTCCAGCAGCAGGGAGAAAGAGACAGGCTCCGGCACGCTGCCAAGGGAGACGTCGTGAGCCTATCATGTGCGATGACGATGAGATCAGCAAGACCGAGGTGGCTATAAGTTAGCATGCCGAGTCGTCCGAGAGTGGAGACGATGATGCTGGCTCGAATTTCGCTAGTGGAGATGAGGCTGAACCAGGCTTTGATGCAGAGGGTGACGACGACTCCGGTTCCGGTTCTGATTTAGCATCAGGTTCAGATAGCAGTGTGGATGGAGACAGCTCTGCAGAGTCCACTCCGCCGAGGAAGATGACGAAGAAGGCCTCTAGAGCTTGAGCTAACTGGCATTGATTCATGTGTTTTTGCTTAGTTTCTTTTTGCTAGTAGTGTTTGCACATTGTACAGCTTTAGACAGTTTTATTTTCTTAAAAACTTGTACTCTTTGTAAAAAGAAACCATGATCAGAATGAAAACAGCTTTTTGATGAAAAAGTGTTGTATTTTGCATTCTGAACACCCCATTGCACCACATAGCACAAAAACAAGATTAATGGACATTGAACTTTGTACATTGTATTGGCAATTTCTTAGTCAGGTAACGAACCAACCAACACATAACAAACAGGGTAAAACAACTCGACGGACAATGCAACAACTCGATAAACAAAACAAATACAACTCGATAAGCAACACAATAACTCAATAAACAAATTGGAGCAATTTACAAGCAACTCAACAAAACTACTAAAACAAGACAGCAAAATGCATCAAGAGCAGAACAAAACACAGGTTCTCAGCACTGTCAACACAAAGGAAGACCAAAGGAATTCTGCCGGCCATAAACACAGGTTGTCAGCCACCAGCGGTGGCTGTCGGCCACCAGCGGTCGGCCATTAGGGCAGGGGGCCTCCAGATTGCTGCCACCTGTCTTCCACTCAGCGCCTTATCTTCTACAAAAGTTTGGGACTTCGTAGTTTCTTCATTCCAGCTCTGTTTTTGCCACAAATGGAGCCATTCTTCGCCGAAAAACTCTCAACTTGGATTATAACTTTAGATGGCTTTGAAAAAGTGAATTTCTGGGGTTTCGGGATAAATGCACTATTCTCACTAAGTCGTACCCCATTGTGTTTTCCGTTCCTCCATGTCGCGGCTAGATGTTGGAACCTAGTTACGCATGTTTTCAGTTTCGGGGGGGGGGGGGGGTGCAAGAGATATGCCCTACAATTGAAGAATTCCAAGTTCTGATGGAATCCCAGCATGACAAAGAAAATTGCCCTGATCCTGTTTTGGTCACATCCAAGCTTTAGGAAGGATGTGCGGGCTTACTTTACACGAGGCTCGATCATTAGTTCACAACGGAGAGCTAGACATTCACGGTTTGAGTCATTGATTTTCTGAAGCTGGCAATCGCGGCGACCGTCTCTGGCAGAGTTTTCGGCAGCATGCCCTTTGTTTGTCTATGTTGGCTCATTTCCTGCTTGCCCCTGGTTTCGGAGGGTCTAGCATTTGCTTGATCGAAGTGGCCCAAGGCTTGAAAGAGGGCAAGAGCTACATTGGCCTAGCATTGGTCGAGACTTTGATGGGCTTGGATGTCTTCCATTGGCGAGAGACAACTAAATTCGCAGGAAGTCCACTACTTTTGCAGGTAATGTTTCCCACCCTATCTCACATGTGTTTCTTACCTCACTCGACACTTATGCTCTGTTTTTCTCTCAAAACCATTTCTCACCTTTTCTCTCCACATACACCTCTCTATTCTTTAATCTCTCTTATTTTTCACCCCTCCCAGTTATGGCTCATGGATAGGTTGAAGGTAGTGGACTCTTGCCTAGCATATTCAGCACGAGGCTATTTCGTTCGCCAACGGCTAGTTGATTTCCTGAACGAAGGGTGGTGGTGCCATTGGATGTGTAACCGGTTTGCTACTAACATTGCTTGGCGTTGCCCTTGGCTTGATTTGCCTGAGATGAGCTACAATATGTCTCAACAACCTGGTATTTAGTTGATTGGCATGATACACTATGTCTTCTACTTTCCATTCCAGTTCAGGCGTTAGTTCGGACGTGACTAGACTTGCCCAACAGAACGAGTAGAGTACTCGGCTTCATTTCCAATCTGAGGTTCACAATTAGGTCGATCCCACTGCGTGGAGGACAAGAGAACTTCTGGCTCCTACTTCCAATTTCAATTATGCCTTATCTGGCGAATACATAGCTTGGCTCGTGGATGAGGCACAAATTGGGCCTACTTTAGCATCTGAAGCTTCCACAAGCTCTAGGAGGGGGCGCAGGAACACCTGACTCATCCATGCCCCAAGTTTATTGCTATGATCTGTACTTTCAAGTTTTCCTTTGAATGTAATAAAAATCAACTTTGATATGTATCGTGAGTTAGAGAACATTGTATTGAAATCAATGAAATTGAAGTTGTGGGCACTGAAAATTTTCCTTTTGGTCCAAAAATGGTCTAAGTTGTAATAAGATTAATTTGAACAAAATCAAATTTTATTAAAACTCTTCAAAACCATTTTCAATAAGGATCATAACTCGACACACATAGAATCTATCCTCGAGATGTATAACTCCGCATCCTGAAATGGAAAAGTTGCCCCTTGTCTGCAAAGCACTGTACCGTACTGTAACCAGCTCTTCTTTCAGGGTAAGGATCACAATCGATCTTTCAGATAATGAGTGGACAAGGATGCCTTTGATCAAACACATGGAGATAGTTGATTTGGAAGTGTTTATGGCTGAGCTTCAGAATAAAGTTGCCTACATATCCCGAATGTGGGAATCAAGCCTTACATAGTTCGGTTTGGGTTCACTCGGGTATTAACGCTCTCCTTTTGCGCTCTAACTTTTGCCAAGACCGCCCTTTCTGGGTTTTCAACCTTGCGAGCTCAGTTTTTCTTATTTCAAATTTTTTATGCTCTAATTTTTGCCTAGGTCGCCCTTTCGGGTTTTCGGCCTAGCGAGCCACTCAAGGATAGTATTTCTTCAACTTGTCCATGTTGATTGTTTGGGAGAACTCCAGGCCATCTAGGTCCATAAAAATCACAGCTCCACCCAACCAGATTGATTTAATGATGTAAGGACCAATCTAATTGGGTCTGAACTTGCCCCTAGGGTCATGGATGGGAGCTCAGTTGTCTTTGAGCACCAGATCCCCTTCTTTCAGATTCCTGGACTTAACTTTCTTATTGAAAGTCCTGGTGATTCTGCGTTGATATCCTTGGACATGGTACAGTGCTTTCAGCCTCCTCTCGTCGAACAACATTAGTTCTTCAAACCTACTCCGCTGCCAATCCGCTTCTGCTATCTAGCACTCAGCCATAACTCGCAGCGACGGAACCTCAACTTCAATTGGCAGAATAGCTTCCATCCCATAAACCAGAGAATATGGAGTTGCCCCAGTAGATGTTCGAATTGATGTTCTATAGCCCCAGAGAGCAAATGGCAATTTGTTTGGCCAGTCACTGTAGGTTTCCACCATTTTCTGTAGAAGGTGCATGATATTCTTGTTGGCGGCCTCAACAGCTCCGTTGGTTTGCGGCCGATATGTGGATGACTTATGAAAAGCCACGTTGTACTTTTCTAACAAGTTGATCACTTCTCTCTTGAAATGGGAACCATTATTTGAAATGATCTCATTCGGGACTCCATAACGACAAATAATGTTATTCTTGATGAACTTGGCTACATGCGATGCCTTCAATATTGCATAGGATTGGGCCTTGACCCACTTCGTAAAATAGTCTATTGCCACCAGGATATACTTATGCCTATTCGAGCCTTTTGGTGTAACTGCCCCAATAACATCAATTCTCCAAACTGAAAACAGCCACGGTGAAGTCATGTTATACAACTTCGATGGCGAGATATTCATGTGATTTGTATGAATTTGGCATTTGTGACATCGCCGAACAAAACCAATACAATCCTCCTCCATAGTTGACCAATAATAACCCTACCTGAGAATCTTTCGGGCTAGCATTACTCCGCTCATATGTGATCCACACTCCCCCCCGTAGATGGTCTCTATTAGGCACTTTGATTCTTCTGCATCAACACACAGCTTGTGCATTCCCAGATGGCCTCATTTGTATAGTTTACCCACGAAGATGATAAACTGAGTAGCCATTCACCGTATTACCCTTTTATCTTTGGCATTTGCCCCTAGTGGATAAGCTTCATTTTCCAAGAAGTTCCAGATATCTTGATACCAGGGGTTCTGATCTTATACTTCATCTATCGCGGAAATCAACTCGTAGGCTGATGCATACCTCTGTTCAATAATGATCAGACATCCGGACTCCCAAAGGAATGTCTATCATAGAAAATAGAGTTGATAAAGTGTCAGCAAACCTGTTATTCTCTCTTAACAGATGCGTGAAGGTTAGCTTTTCAAACCTAGGAATCAGAACATCCAGGGTTTGGTGATAGATTTTCATCATTTCTTCCTTAACCTTCCAATCTGCTTTTGCTTGAGACACAACCAGGTTCGAGTCCCCAATGGCGTCCAACCTTTTCGCCCTTAGTTCTAGGGCGACTTCCAAGCCAGCGATACACGCTTTGTATTCTGCCTTGTTGTTAGATACCTTGAACCAGAGTTTGAAGGCTAAAGGTATATGAGAATTGTCGGGCGTTATCAACAACACCCCTATCCCATAACCATACTGATTAGACACTCCGTCAAAGTACATGGTCCAAATCTCTTCCTTAACCTGCAGAATAGCCTCATCTGCGAATAAATACTCTACTACTTCGCCTCTTTCCACTGGGTGATCTGCTAGGAACTCAACTACTGCTCTCTCCTTGACAGGCTTGCGCGTCACATATTTCAAATCAAATTCGGAGAGAAAAAGCAACCAACTGGCTAGCCTAATCGTAAGTGCTGGTTTCTCAAAGAAATATTTGATGGGATCTAATCTCAAAACCAGAATTACGGAGTAAGCTAATAGGTAGTGCCTCAACTTCCTGGTAGCCCATACCAAGGCTAAGCAAGCCTTCTCCAACGGGGTGTAACGGGTCTCATATTCTAGCATTTTCTTGCTCAGGTAATAGATGGCTTTCTCCACTCTATCCTCAGATTCCTGAGCAAGGATGTAACCCATTGTCGTGTCGGTTACTAACAGATACAGAATCAACGACTTCCCCGGCTCTGGCGGTGACAACACGAGCAGGTTCTGAAGGTACTGCTTGATATGCTCAAAAGCAAACTGGCATCAGTCATCCCATTGGAATTTCTTTCCTTTCTTTAGGAGACCAAATAGTGGTTCACAAGTTAAGGTTAATTTTGCAATAAACCGTCTTATGAATTGCGCTTTACCTAGAAAGCCTCGCACCTCCTTTTCAGCCCTTGGTGGTGGCATTTCTAGGATGGCCTGGATTTTGGAAGGATCAATCTCAATGCCCCTTTGTGTGACCAAGAACCCCAGTATTTTCCCTACGGTGACACCAAAAGTGCATTTTTGTGGATTTAGCCGTAACTGATATTCTCTGATCCGTTGGAAGAATTTTTTCAAGGCGGTGTAGTGGTCCTCTCTTTCCTTGGACTTGACAATCATGTCATCCACGTACACCTTAACCTCTTTGTGGATCATGTCATGCAAGATTGTGGTTGCAGCCCGTTGATAAGTAGCCCCAGAATTTTTCAGACCGTACGACATCACCCTGTAGTAGTAGGTTCCCTACGGCGTGGTAAAGGCAGTCTTCTCTCTATCCTTGGGTGCCATCAAGATCTGGTTATACCTGAAAAACCCATCCACAAAGGAAAACAATGCATGGCCTGCGGTGAAGTCCACCTTCGGACTGGCTTTGTTTAGATCTTTGAAATCCACACACACCCGAATTCTACCATCTTTATTCAGATACCAGCAAAAACCCTGCATCTATCTTCTTGGTGACCTCCTTATTTCTCTTCAAAGCCTAATCCGGGCGTATTCTCCGAAGCTTCTACTTGACAGGTCAGGCCTCGGGGGCAAGAAGGATCTGGTGTTGTACAATCTCAGGATCGATTCCAGGCATGCCTTCGTAGGACCACGTGAAAACATCTTTGAAATCTTTTAATAAAGCGACTATGCATTCGCGTTCATCCAAAGACAACATGGACCTGATCTGGACTAGACGCGGATCCTTCTCAGTACCCACATTAATTGAAATGATTTCATCAACATGGGGTTTTACAAACCTCTCATTCTCTCGACCAATCAAATGTTTCAAAACCAAAGGAATTCCTTCATCGTCGTTTTTATCAAAATTTTGAAAGTCATGATCAATGAAATATACAAGTGGCACAGAGAAGTACTCAGAAACAGCAGTGGTATCATTCTTATTCACAGCTTCCAGTTCATCAAATTCCTCGGTTACAACTGACTTAAAAGAAAAAAAAAAGACGACCTAGACAAAACAACGATATCCGGGTTATCAACCCCTGGAATACCGGACTCTGACTCAGAATAACTAGAATCTGATTCCGACTCCACAAACTCTGTGGAATCAGTTTTCGACTCACTATTTGATTCAGAACTGCTCAACAAAAAGCCCTCCTCTAGTTGCCAAATAAGAGAGGATGCGTTAGATGCATCCAGAATACCATCGGAAGGGTCCACACCTGATCGGTTCCTGATTATGGAAACAGTAAAGTCATACCCCAAGCTCTCCAGTTTGATCTGAGGATCCGAAAGGAGACAAGCCAGCGCTGCTCCTATCTCAAGTTCACTACCATTGGACTCATCATCTGTGCTCTGTTTTGCCTTAGCAGGCAAGTCAGTATGTTCCTTTGTGGCTTCATCCTCTTGCAACTGTAGGTAGAAGAAAATTTCAAAGCCGGGCAAACGCCACTTTTCAGAGTTCAACCATGGCTCAGGAAAACTACAAAATGGGAAGTCTTCCCCCTCCCGGACAAAGCGGCCGCTCAGAGTTACCTGAATAGGTCTATGTACAAGCTCATAGTGCTTCCCACTTTGCTTAGCTTTGGCTCTTCCTGCCACTTCCTTCCTTTTCCGAACCCAGTCCTCTTTGGTGGGCGTATAGCCCAAGCCAAAGGCATGAGGGTTATGTGGTATTTCGGCCAGTGCGGTAACTCCCTTTCGGCCGCTCTTTCCTAATCCCATCCCGGGTATATGTTGCAGCTTGTTCATGAGGCAAACTGATTGAGCACTAACGTACAAACCCTCATCAATAGCTAAGATATTTTGCACAATGCGAGCCTCGGCCAAGGTAAAACCAGACAAGAAAACATCCTCGTCGCCGTGTACAATCTCCAGTACTGGTGTAGTAACCTCCGGCGGAGGATGTATAAAAAAATTCCCAAAAACTTCAGCATCTGATAAAGAGTAGAAGCGACAGCTTTTACTTGGTGTAGCCACAGCTGTCCAATGAATAAGTTAAAAGTGGCCAGAACATCCATGACGTGAAACTCAATATCTTGTTGCGCCGGGCCAACCTGTGTTCTGATTTGAACTGTCCCTATCACCTCTCAACTCGTGTTGTCGTAAGCCTGGATCACCTGGGTCGTTGGTACGAAGTGTGCTGGCTTTAAGCCAATGGCATAGGCCGTGCAAGACGGACAAACATTAATCGCAGACCTAGTGTTAACCAAGACAACCGGCACCCACTTCTCTCTGCATTCAACTGAGATATATAGCGGTTTGTTATGCTCAGAGCCCTCAGGCGGAAATTCTTTATCCGTAAAGGTCAAAGTCGGCGAAGCACCTCACAGGAAGACAAGTCCCACTAGTTGTTCGAGAGTTATGTCGATAGATAGCTTAGCCTTATCTATTGCTAATAGGACGACTTGTCTGTGTACTCGCGAAGCCATGAGCAACCCCCAGATAGATATGTCTGCTTGGATCTTCTTTAGCTGCTTCAGTACAGCTTCTTCCTCTAACAATTTCTCCTTCTATTTTTCAGCCTCTTTGTCCTTTCCGGACGCTTCAGGTTGGTCTAGGTGTGGGGGCTTAAAGTAATACCCGCTTCTAGTCATGTAATCCACTTCCTTAGAATACCAGGTGTCGTCTGGCAGGTTTTGGCCCCAATCCTTGTCTGTGTGGGCAAGATGCAGATCATCATCCTCTCACCAGACTCCTTCAGCAATCGATAGACAATTGTTCGGTTCCGTTGTAAGTATTCCCACATCCACACCACAGTCATTCCCCGCAGGGTGTTTGGCTTTTTCAGCTTCCTGACTATTCTCACCTTTTTCCTGTTCAAACCGCTTCAATGCGGCCTCTTGCTCTGTATTAACTGTACTAACACTACTCAATTCCTAAGCAAAATTCTTCGTACCGGTGCTTTCCGGCAACTCTTCCTTGTCCACGGCCGTTTCGACTCATGTAGCAGTTCCTACTTCTGGCTGTTCCAGCTTTGGTTGAAATCCCTCATCCACATCAGGCTCGTCACTGAGCCACCCCGAATTATTTGCTGATCCGTTCAGATCAAACTAGTTGATTTGCACATCCCCCGAATCCTACTCATCGAAGAACTGCAGATTTTTGATGTCCTCCTCGAGGTCGACTAAGTCATCCAATCCCTGGCTTGGGCCATCCTCCCGGGCTACACTATCCTTCATTCCTGTCAGCAATTCCAACTCTAGTTTGACCTGATTGGTTGGCACAATACAACGGCATGGGTTGTATTTCTGCTCAGATAAGTCCACAGAGCCCTCAGGTACTGAACTAATATTCCCATGTTCTACCAAAGTTATCCTGCCTTTATCTACCATAGTCACCACCTCAAGCTTAGGTTGGGATGTGGACGCGTTCATCATGCACAAATTTGTGCATTCCGGGATGAACAAAGCCGACTTAGGTAGGTGGGAGGGGGTGATGTATATACTAGGGTCGTAAGGGACGGCCAGTGTTTGGATGAGGTTTATTTGCCTGGGTGGAGGGGCTTGGTTATGTGGTAGGAGAGGATTTGTAGTGACATTGGGCTTTTCAGGAGGCGCTATCACTTTGTTGTCAATGAGATCCTAAATCTCATGATGAAGTCTAAAGCACTGGTCGGTATCATGACCATGCTGTTGGTGAAAGGCGCAGTACTTAGCTGGGTTGTATTTAGAAGGGAGAGGATCGGGCAATGGGCATTGTTCTAACGGTTTTAACCCTCTGGCCTCGGGCCTAATGGCTGGAAGTTTGGGGGGTTGTATTGGCCGTACCGGTAGGGGGGTTGTATTGGCCGTACCGGTAGAGGGGTTGGCAGTTTTTGGTGTGGTGGTGACCATACCCACATCTGAAGGTCTTACGGCTGCACTACTACTCGTAGCCGCATTGGAACTGCATGTGATGGCCCTCTTAGGCTGCTCTTTTTTCATGGTCTATCAGACCTTACTTCATTGCATCCCCTATCTGCACCCCTATTTCATGGAGGTTAGCAAAGGTAGACATAGGTAAGATTATCATCTTCTATAGGAGTCTCGGTTGTAGGTTACGGATCACCATTCGAATTTGGTCCTTTTCAGTCGGTCGGATGGTCATCATGGAGGCCTTGGCCCTCCACCGGGTTACAAAATCGGGGAATCCTTCCTTCAACTCTTGGCGGGTTACTTCGAGATCACGAGTTATGACCTCGATCAGTGTGTTGTAGGAATATTAAGCAATAAAGACCTCAACCATCAATTCCTCTTTACAGAGTCTTCAAGTTTGGCATACCAAATGGCCGCGATACCAGACAGGGTTCGGTCGGAGAGGGATAACTTCTGTAGTCTAGACAGGCCCATCGGCCGAAGAATGTTTAAGAATAGCCGCAAGTGGACCATGGGATCACCCGAGCCATCAAAGCAGTCTATATACGGCATTTTAAACCAATCTGGCAATGTCACCGCCGCATCAGTATAGCTGTCCTCAATATCTGGGATCGAATTCATACCTTGAGCTCGTTTAAAAAGCTTCTCAAGCTTGCTTACTTTTAGCGCATTAGGGTCAACCTCAAACTCAAACGGCGCCTCTGTTAGGTAAAACAGTGCTTTGGAAGTCTGGGATGGAACTGGCTCTGCTGGAATGTCCGCATTTTCCTGGACATTAGTTGTAATCCCGGGTATTAGAACCTTGACTGGGGATGGATGCGAAGTAGAAGCTGCTGCTTGTTGTGGTTATTGTTGCTGCTAAAGCCTACTGATTAACTCAGCCTGCTGGGCTGCAATCTCCGCTTGGCGGGTGGTGACCTCGGCTCGGCGAGCAACATCTAGCTATATAGCCTTAATGGTTTGTTGGATCTGGCGGAGCATTTCTTCCATGTTGACTAAGGGGTGCTGATCTATCGAAATTGGTGTGTACTCTCTTTTTGAAGTGGAAGTAGAAAATTGGACTTCGCTGAATGAAGGTAGCTGTCGAACCAGTGAGTTATGCCTGACTCTCCTCCATCTTGTAACCGGGAGTAATGAAGCAAACACTGGTTGTCCTCTTAAGATCCCTAGATCGGTAAAGTCGCCTTATTCGAGTCTAGAGTGCTTGGGGGGTAATGACCTCGTCTGAAGCAATCGCGAAAAACTACCTTGCAAAAAGAAAAATAAAGCAAAAGAAACAAAAATAAGAAACCGCATAGCACCTTAGCTTAGACAGAAACAACACACAGTTGCAATCATAAGCTGGACGACTGTACTCAAACACTAATTTTTGCCCCAAATTTCTGCCTCAAAACTAATACCCAGACTTACAACTGATACATACATTTCTGCAGAGTTTCACTCTAAAAGCACGTATCAAGCAAGTGAGAGCCAAAACACCCCTATGATGGGGTAGGGTTACCCTGTCCTAATTTCGTCAGGGGCTAGGGATTCACTACGCAAACAAGCAGTTTCATACAATCCTCACTCGGGTGAGCAACCTGTCCTAGTTTGGAACAGTCTCTTTGGCTTCCGATATATGACTAGGTCAATTGGTCAAAAAGGGTACCTCAACAAGACTACCTAATATACCTTTCACACCTAACACCGAGAAGTGAAATGAGGATCAAACGGTACAGCGGTAGTCCAGATCCAAGGGTTGTGTTCCCATCGTGGCAGAGCCTGTAACCGGTCAGCCTTATGGCAAGCTTTTCAAAGCAAGCCTCCGGTAAACCGTTTAGGAATAACAGATGGCAAATACTGTGACTTAAGCGCACCAATGCAAATGAAAATAAACATATAAGTGTAGATAAACAACATATCATGAGTTCGAGTCAAGTTCTCTAAGTTCCCAACTGAGTCGCCAGAAACTGTGGACTCTTTTTTTTCCGTGCCCTCGCCTTTCGGAAAGGGTTTGAAAAGAAGGCCTCACAGTTCGAACTCCCGCAGTTCTGAATCTAATCTTACAAAGTGCAATATGAAACTGATAACACCAATGAGTCCAAATCCAACAAACCTTTTTGGAAAATCGATTTTAAATCAAATAATGCCAAAATTGGATTGCTTTGCCAGATACAGAGTCGCCACCTAAATATTTTATTTTTGGAGAAATTTAGGAAACCCTAACTCGTGCCAAAGGCCACGTGTTCGTCATCACCAAAGTTACCTCAGCTCGGGAACTTAGATACGAGAGGGGAAGGTCCTGAAATGAGCACCCTCACTCGCCCGATCAAAGATCAGCCTCTACTAATCATGATATGTCATTTTATAAATATTATGTGTTCTTATTCTGGTTATTAGACTAGCTTTACTATGTGACGCACACAAGAAAGTATAGACTAGTTTGCAAGACTTGAAACATTCAACTCATGTTTGTTTGCGAAAATGGTTTGAATTTGCCACCCTCAAGTGGGCTTAAAAGATGCAAATTTGCCACCAAATAGTGGGCTTAAAACAGGATTTGCCACAACAAAGTGGGCTTAAAACACACATTCATTGAATCGTTCCAATTCAAACAACAAGCCTTCATCCACAGACACTCATGCAGTTTAGCATATAAGCACATAGCCTCATGGCAAACATGCTAATTATGGCAACATGGCAATCACACTCATGCAAGTATGCTAAAGCATAAAACTCACCGAGTACCCCAAGCTAAAACAGAAACTAGTTAGAAAAATACATGATCCTAACTATACAAGATGTCTAATGCAACACATACAATATGCAATTAATAGGCTCGACTACTAATATGACATATGGATCGATTTGATAACATGTGGTTAAACACGTATTCAAAGAAGTATCGAAAGTGCAATGCAGTTTGAATGATGCGCCGAGCCTCTGGTGCATGCAAGATAAATGAATGGATGCAAACATGAAAGCATAAGGTATGCTAATTGAAAATATCCCTAATCTAACCATCAAAAGTGATTAAATAAAAGGGAGAAAGACATGGGGTTGGAAGACATACACACACGCACGCACACTTATTACAACATTACGCCCTCGCGAAGAAGGGTCCGAATGAATAAGCTAAGCAACTAGCTACGCTAATTAAGCTAACTATTACAAAACAAATTAATTAACTATTCTAGCTAATCAATATTACAAACATGATATTTAACTAACTATACTAAGTTAATTAAATATTACAAAACGAGTTAATTAGCTAAACACTTCAACTAACTAATTACAAAACAAGTAAATTAATTAATTAGCTACCACTAACTAATAAAGCAATTAAACGGCCTCGAGGGGGCAAGGGATGCATGCATGCTCGAATTCTCCTCCCGAAAATGCCATCGCCTTGCCATTGTAGCCTCTGTTTGCACGTTTTTTACCACTGAAAACTGTGCCAACTCCCAGAACACTTCTGATCCCCTTCAGGAGCACACAGAGCAACCTTCTTCATTGATTGCTGATTGGCTACCAATGGTGGCCGGTCGGCTGCTGCTGGTGGCCGTCGGCCACCACTTTCCTGAATTTCCTTTTTTGCTGCAACAGAGAGCAAATAGGGGCAAAGCAGTGTATTCACAAGGTTTGTATGTACTGTTACTCTTCTTATCATTACACAAGCTCAAAAGAGTGTAACTCTTGGCCCTCAAACCATCAACCAAGCATTTTCCATGCATGATAGTTAAGGAACCAAGCTTGTACAAGTTTAATGAGTGCACAAACAAGACTAAAACAACCACCACCCTATCATGCATGATCAAGGGTGACGGTGACCAAGAAAAGTGACACACTTCATCACTTCGCATATGAAATGCCCCATTTTCCTCGTATTCAAATTAACGTCCGATTCGAACACATGCAATGCAACACAAAAGATGCTTATCTTGCCTTTTTTACTTGTTCATTTTTATTTACTCATTTTAGTTACTGATTCATTCTTTAAACGGTTAAGTCCAAAAGTGAGTGTCCTCTAATGGAATGTAGGCTTAAACCACAAGTGCCTTGGGCATGAAAGACACCTCATGCCGTTGGTAATGAACCCTCGAGAGGATTAGACCATTAAGCATGAATGTCTCAATTTCACAGTTAAGCCAACAAGGGGTTTAAAGCCACTTTCAAAATAAATGAAAGAGTGAAACAAAGGAGTATGTGACAGAGTTTATGATGTTGAAATTACATGCAAAATAGCACCATAACATGCAAGCAACTCAAGCAATTCATGTTTCAAAGCTTAAAACACTAAACTAGTGAAGCCCTTTACACTACAACTATGCAAAAGACCACTCATACAACACAAAAAGCCCAAAACAGAGCCAAAGCAGCCCGAATCAGAGGTAAAAACATGCTGAAAATAGGCTAAGATAAGCTACAAAAACATGCTAACTTATGAGGCAACTAGGCATGCAAGCAAGACAACAAGGAGGGGAGGCTAACCCCTCGAATTTTGCACTTCAAAAGAAGGTTTTTGTCACTGAAATAACTCTCATTTTCAGTGGTTAAGAGGCCCAAAATGTTTGATTTAAAGATGATGAAAGATGGTGCAAAAGTCTACACAATTAAGCAACAAGAAGGGTGGATCACCCCATAACACAAAATAACCTCAAACCATCATGTTAAAGGATGGAAAAATAAATAGTCAAAGCAAGTACACTAAGTAAGTGAACTACCTCTTGAAGCTCAAGCACAAAACAGCCCCAAATTCCAACTCAAACCTCCTTCAAGAGCACAAACTAAACTCCAAAAAACCTCAGCCTAAAGGTGAGAGTGTTTGGTTAAGGATTAATATGCAAAAGTGTAGATAAACTAGACTTTAAGGCACAAAATAAGGAGAGAGAGAGAGAGAGAGAGAAAAAATTTTGTTCTAAAATCTCTAACCCCTCCAAATGGGGGAGAGCACCCCCTATATATAGAAAATCAAGGTTTGAGCTTGAATTCCTCCATCCGTACACGTGTATGAAGATGCAGGTCAGTGAGCAACAGCTGGCATAGCTGGCAAACAAATAACTGAAAAATGAGACAAATGGTCAACTGGCCACCACTGGTGGCCAACAGGCACAACTTGTGGCCGACAAGGTCTAGGGCTGGCGGACATGCCACCCTCCTCTCCAAGTAAGAGGCAACAAGCTCTTGGTCCAAAGACATACACAAAACAGATAGGTTTAAGGCTCAAAGTCAGGCATTCTACCGAGGACTACGGGCGCTCAAATGAACACAAAAAAACACAATCACCGAGTGCACAAACGAAGACGTCCAAGTCTTGAGGACGGTATAAAATGGGGTGTTTACAAGGACGAGAACAAAATAAAAATGACGCAATTAAATGAGTTGGAAGGGAGAGTAGCTGGCATGGAACGTCTGATCGGTGCACAAACTACTAACCTATTTCTTGGGTTTGACAGCGTGATTGTGGCGAAGGACGAAGAGATAGCGCGTTTGAATGCATTGGTGTTGCAACTTAAGGTGAATATTACAACGTTGGAAGATCAAGTGTATGAACACGAAATGCACGTAGTGATGTAATCAACCACTAATACAAACTCAAGCAATAGGCAACTAGCCGAGCATCACTCGGAGAAGTGTGGCAGTTTTAGCCACACACGCAACAGTGGTAGTCAGTACCATTTGGGGTGTACAAAATCGAATGACACACCAGTCATTCCAGTGGGGTCAGTGCGCATCGACATCACAAAAGACATTGAGGTTGAATCCCCATTGAAAACCCCCTACCTTGTCAGGGTGTCCATTTTTACCCATTGAAAAAGCCAATGTGTCTACAATCGTTGAAGCATATGAAGGTAGTAACAAGGACAATATGTCATCATTAGTTCGACATGTTAAGAACAAACCGTGGCGCAAGTAAAGGTTGGTTGAGTAAGAATATCAGGATTTTCTTGGGCGGGTCAGGCAAAGTATGGCATTGGCTAGCCACGTTGAACCCAAGCCGCAATATGTTTTCAAAGTGGATGATGTTGACATACAACAAAAAACATGGCATGGGTTTGATATGACCAATTGGCACATAGTGTGGACAATGTTGGTAGCAGAGGAAAAGAAGTAACTAGAAGACGTGTACAGTTTCCATGGAGACGGGTAATTCTCATGTTATACGGAAAATGCATAAATGAATAACTTTTTTCCCAATATAGTGCTAATAAGATTGTGGTTTGAAATTTGCAGGGCTATAATTTGGGATGGTAGGGATAACGGTGTATGTGTATACTTCACTGACATTCAGTCTTTGGTGAAACAGTCTTGTATCAGTGAAAAGATAAGTGCAATGTAAAATATGATGGGTGGTGGACTGGGAAGGGGGGAATTGCATACACTGTTTTTAACACGTAATGTGCATATTAAAACATGGTTGACACTTGGTGCTATGTATGGCAGGTTGTTGACGCGTACGCCGCCATCTTCATTGATTTGCAAAAAAGATCTACCACGGAAGACGATTACAAGGACACCTCTTACTTTTACAGTGGCATTTGTGTGGTACGTAATAAATATTAAGTTTAAATCTCATAGGATGAGTTATATGTCAATGTAATCTAATTTTGGTCGTAACCCCCAATCATTGTAATGTTTGGTACTTGCATGAACAGGACATGATGAGAAATCCAAGTTTGATATCTAGGGAAGTGAACCTTGAGGCAAATGTCCATACTGCTCAAGCACACCGGTACATCCATTACCCCATTTACCATGACAACCCCTGGTCGATAATGGTGAATGATACAAAATGCGGTACATGGAAATATTACAATTCTATGAGACGGAGGCATGGAATCAGAGATAATCATTTCACCGAAGCTTTGAAAGTGGTAAGGATAACCCTGGTGTTAGTATTTTGTTAAATGTTTATGACCGATATGTAAATTGTGAAATGAAAAATAAGAAATGATAAATTTAAATTAGAATTGAATGAAATGGGAGTTTGAGTATTAGATTGACATATGTGGTACTTAGTAACCGGTGCAAAATGTGTTGGTGTGTTGAGTTGATTTGTGTGGCGTATATTTCGGGAGTTGTAAAGCATTGAAGTTGTTTATACATAGAAACAATGGGTGGTACAATACCAAACTCAAATTACGGGCAGCAGTGCAACATCAAACAGTATAGACGGCACATTACAATTGGATGGCGCACTAAAGTCGGTGAAGGATTGCCCCCAATAGGACCTTGACATGTAAGTCCCCCAAGTAGTTGCGGTTATTGGTTTTTTTGTTGGTATGGACTGAATGTTTTGTTTTAAATTTTAGGGCAGAATGTGTGATGATGGTGTGTTTTATAATGCGGCAGTACGTGCACATGGCTGAAATTGACACCACCATGGACGGCTTGACACCAACGATTTACCGGGCAGCAATCGTTAAAACTTTTATCAATGATTTGAAGAGAAGGTTGCGGTCTAGGCCATTTTGATGCATGTATGACACTGCAGCTCCATAAGATGAAGATACAAATATTTAAGTTTTTTTGTTTGGTTGGGTTTAGACGAATAAGGATTTGATGGCATTAGTCGATATTCTTTACTTTCTTGTTTTCTGAGGATAAGTATGACTACGTTACGTAAGCTATTTAGGGACAAAATTATTTTGTCAGCTTATTAGTAAACCTGTTCAAGATTTTACTTTTGTTTGCATAGCAATGACCGTATGTGTGACGAATTTGGTATCCACATTATTGTGAAAACTGCATTCCCAAAACTCATATATGCGCATAAAAGGTTTATATCTGTTAACGAATTTGTTGACTTAACATACTAGGTTTGGGACCAATGACAATTGTTTGACATGAGGATGACCATGGTGTATTGTGTGGCACAAAAATTGGTAGTGTACGAAATCACATAATTACGTATTTAGTATGATGTTTGGCTGGCAGGATGTTTGAAATGGTTGCGTATTGTGTAACAATTAAATTGTTGACAGGCACTTGTGCTAATGTTATTTTTTTTTTCCCCACAACAGCACAGTAAGCTTGCATATTTTATGGAAAATGTACCCAGACAGTGCACCAATGTTTGATGCCAAATGACACACAATGTGAACTAGCATATATAAAGTTGCACATTATGTGTGGTGCCTATAACAATATTGGTAAGTTTGTTCATGTTTGGGTTGGTGTCATCATTGCGGATGACGCGTGGCATACACAGCATGAAGACCAACAAAATAAGAAATGGTATGGAACAAAATGAGGGCTACATATAATTTTTTTTTTCCACACTGGCAAAACACCGACACGGACCAGCGTACAACATTATTGTAATAAACACAAGTGCGGAAACAAAAGTAAAAGCATGAAACACCGGAAATGACTCGCTGTCATTCATGTAATCTGTAAAACGAACATACTGGACAAATGATAAAATATTTGTAGGCGTGTGGAAGATAGTTTGATGTGCCCAATTGTAACATCATTATAGCAAATACAATTTAAAACTTTAAAAAAACAATGGAACGTTGATGGACATCAACATGACATAGCCAAAAAAATAGGCCAACACTTAAATAACGTCATCGTTTATAATACTGTATGCTTAAATCGGTTCCTTGCATGTTTTCTTGTTGTGGTTACCCATCTTCCCACATCGGCTGCAGCATATCCGTTGCACCACCTCACCCCTTGATGGAATCCTCTTCCGTTTTTGCCTACCTAACAGGCCTTGACAGCAGACAGTGCTATAAGGTAATCATTAAGCATGCCCGTGGGTTTCTTAACCATTGGAATAGGATATATGGCCTTAGAGTACAATGCTCTGACCTCGCTGAAATGATAATAACACTCAATTGAATCATATATGTTCCTCCCATTATTACAAAATGCAACCAAAGCGTGCAAACAAGGAAACCCATTAACCTGCCGTTGACAACACGAACATGTTCGGTGGTTGATGTCAACCAATACAGACGGGTGAGAGTGAATCTCATACACATCTTCATCCAATTAAATTACAATCCACGCTTTACTACATTGGTATTCAACCTTTAATTTTTTCTCCAGCTTTGAGTAAATCTGGGCAGCCCAATTGCTAGATTTGAGCCTACGCTTTGACCTTTTCTCCATGATTTGACCCTGAATAGCATCAACCAACAGCGTAATAGAAAGATGGCGCGTTTCTTGAATCTAATTGTTAAAGGACTCGGCAACATTTGACGATATCTCCCAATATCGACGACCCCTACACACAAACCACAATCAATGAGAACAACAAATAGTACCGAAAAATGAAAAAATATACCAACCCATGTATGTACCTGAACTAAGCAACAAACCAATGTTTCGGGTGCAAATCTTTCAAGAACTCCTCCACAACCGTTGAACTAATTTTTTGATTGAACGATGTCACCGTGGATGCGTATGCACATTCGCGTAATTTCCGCATCAAACCTATTTTGTACTTGGCATTCACATATTTCATTCAATCTTTCAGATTCATTTGAAGATATAACAGAAAAAATGCATGGTGAGCTGATGGGGAAACATGCAGCATGGCTTGTAACAAACCAGTGTGATGATCTGAGACAAACATCAACTTCCTATCACAATCGACAACCTCTAACAATTGACAAAGAAATAATTCCTAGTTTGTTGCGTTCTTAGAGTCGACAATAGCAAACGCGAGGAGGAATAACCCTGTGTTGGGGTGGTAGAGAAAAGCAGAACAAACACAAAACCACATAGTTTGGCAAAACATTAGGCCACCCGACAAAAGATAAATATATATATATATATATACATTAAAATAAAAAATGGTAGAACGTGACATAACACCAACAAACCCGGCCAACCCCCCCCCCCCCCACCACGGTATGCCAACCAGCAAAGTGGAAAAATAAAAAACATGCTACTGACAGTGAACACAACATCGACATAACACAACATGTCCTACACCACCACAACACACAGTGCCAAACCCCTAACCTTAGTCCACCCAACAAAGGAAGAAACAAGTTAAACAATAAAGAATAAAAATTGCACAAACCAATTATATAATAAAAAAGCCCCATACCAGCAAAACAAACTGTAACAACCCTCATACTGTTTACCGATTAATGACTGATTGATTACCGATAACCATCGATTACCGTTAAACTGAATTGATTATGACTGATAATTGGACTGATTAAAAGTACTGAACTGACTGACCGACCGAAATTGAAACTGAATTGAATGAATACATCTGTTTGAATTGCATTTTATCTGTTGACTGTTTGTTTGATCTGTTCATGTCTCGTGTTTAAACTGCTCATTGAAGGCCTTATCGGCGGCCGAATTAGGAACCGATTGGTGTTTTATGATCGTCATAATTTATGTGATTTTATAGCATATTCATTTGAAAACTGATTAGGTACGATTAAATTAGATTAAATATTGATATAATGCAGAGTTGACGTAATTACACAAATGCCACTCTAGTGGCCCACTACTTGGACCTTCTTGAGACTTGAATTCACTTAAGCACACATTTTGTTCAGCCATTTTCCTTCTCATTGCCGACCTTAGAGAGAGAGAAACTAGAAGAGTGGAGTTCATCTCAATTTTTCTTGTAAATTGCTTGGTAATTGAAGGAATTGGAACATAGGTTGCAAATTTAGCTTCCTCACCTTGTAACTAAAGCTCTAGGTAAGGATTTCATCTTCTCATTCTTGTGTTTGAACTAATTCTTGCATGGTCCATGTTAAATTGTAGAGCTAAGTCTTGTTTAGTTCATACATGTGGATATAGAGCTCATTCCATGCTTGCATGTTTGAATTAATGAGTTTTTGAGTTGAATTCATGGTGAAATGGTGCATGCATGTTCATAATTTTGTAATGGTCCATGTTTTCAACTTGTTTTTGGATCAATTGGCTCCTTAGAGCATCAAATTGGAACCTTAGAGCATCAAATTGGAACTTCAAAATGATTTAAATTCATGCATGTTTGCATGTTCATATTATTCTTGAAAAATGGTTTGAAATTGAGTTTGAATTAAACACCCTTGGGCTTGATTTCTCAAATTGAGCTTTGAACCATGTTATTCTATGTGTTTATGAATGTTTTCCAGAAAATGGGCCCAAGAGGATCGGTTTTAATGCTTTTGAACTTGGTTTTTGGCTTGGAGGTGCAATCTAGAATTTCCAGATTCTGCACTTCCGCTCGAGCGGGGAAAGTTACGCTCGAGCGTGGAATCCGAGCATCCAGTATCCCTGCACTGTTTTACAGACCGCTCGAGCGGAGTATTGGGCGCTCGAGCGGAGTCTTGTGTCTCAAGCTCGAGCGGGCGTCGAGCGTCCGTCGAGCGGAGATTTCACCCATCCAGTACTTTTATAGTACGCTCGAGCAGGAAAGTTGACGCTCGAGCGTGTACCTTTGTTGCATGACCGCTCGAGCGGGGAAACTTGCACTCGAGCGGGACTCTGTTTTCTGAAAATGCTTTTAAATGTGCATTTTTGCATCCTCATCCCATTCTAGGCATTCCTAGGCCTAGTTTAAAACATCTTGTTGAGGATATAGATGTAAAACACACCGAGGCAAATTAGGGATTAAGTTATTATCTTTCCCAGCTGTGTAGGTTAGTGTGTGTTCAATCTGTTAACTGTGTAGGGTTGGCGACTGGGGAGACGCGCTCTAGCATACTGTAGCCCAAACTCTGTGAGTAACAATTGTGTAAAGATATGTTCAAATGATTATCTTCTGAATACTAAACTGAACTGTTTACTGAACTGATATTGTTTACTGAATGAATGTATGTCCTATATTCTAAACTGTACTGTGGCATCCTTGGCATCTACTGTTACTGTTACTGTTACTGTTACTGTTACAGAGATCTCTGTCGGTTCCCTCGTGGAAACACTACTGTTTACTGACTGATGGCCATCATTACTGTTCGGTCTTTAAGACCTACTATTTACTGCTATGCTAATGGATGTACCACATATGACTGAATAACTGTTCTGACTGAAAGACTGAAGTGTTGTTTAATGAACTGATTTCATTACTATAAGGACATTTCATTCTTAACCTCTTTACGCATTATGTTATTCACTGGGCTTTAGCTCACTGCTCATATATATATGTAGGTGTACAGGCACCAGACCGCGGCTAGGAGCGTCAGGGTAACTCCAGTTTTGTCAAGCCAGCCTATGTGCCTCACTGCGAGGTTCCGAGCCTATCGTGTTAAGGCTTAGGGGTGTTCTACAATTCCCCCTTCTGCACCGTCTTACTGTTTTGTATAAACTGAATGTTTACCGTACTGTTATCAAGGGATTAGGTCCCTGTACTGTGTGACTGTAAATTTTGTATAGACTGTACTGCTTGTATATGTGAATGCATGAAAAGTCTTTTTGCATACAGACTGTCACAGCTCATTGGGCATTGTTTATTTACTGTTTTGGCTTCCGCCAGGCCCTGTACTCTGTTTTACTGTACTACTGTTCTGCAGGCCTTCGGTAATCTCGGATTACTGGCCGGTTACGGTGCTAAACCCATAGGGCCGGGTTTGGGTCGTGACACAAACACATTACCTTGATTCCCATCCTTAACTGTAGCTGCAAGAAATTACCCTTGAATCTACCCTTCAAAAACGTTCCGTCCAAAAATAACAGCAGGCGACACTTTTTGAAACCATTTATGCATGCACGAAATGATATGAAATACCTCACAAACCGTCTGGTTCCCTATTTGGGTTATTTTGCATCACTGTATCACTATACCACTTAAGTTGGTCGAAGGGCACAGCATGATCGCCATATACTTCACCCCTCGCTTTCTCAATACCAAGCCAAGCAACCCAGTAACTAATGTCGAGCCATTAGTCGTTCTTTAAGTCAAATACAACGTCGGTAGGATGCGCTAATGGCTAAGCATGCACACGATATGCGACAACATCGGTGGGTTCCTAGTTGTTCATACAACAGCACCACACGTGTGCAAACTATTAAACTTCTTCAAACAAAAAATCCTGTTTGTTGCTAACACCCTAGCATGTACCAACCACGTACATCCCGTCGACTCTTGAAACTTACACACCACTGTAACACGAACCGAATCATTTTTGACATATTTAAATTGAAACCCACACTCGACAGGGTATTTGGAAAGCATCGTCCAAAATTCGTTCGCTCCACCCAAGAAAAATTGACCCGCATTTGTAACACCACTTGCCCACCCAGCCGACAAGTACGTCTACGATCTATGCTTATAGTACAATGGCAACAAATCCATCCGATCATCCACATCGAACATCTTGTCACCATCGGTACTGCGCCCATCTTCAAACATGCAACCATCGCCACTGCAATTCACACCGTCACCCACATTCCGACTTTGAACAATAACATCGATATAATCGAGTCCAAAGCACTTACCAATAGACAACATGTTCTGCACATCCTCATCGCACGAAACTTTGAACTTATTATATTCGGGTATGGCAAACAATAACACCACCATCTCGGGGACCAATCCATCAAACTTCCTACATATCCTATTGATCAACTCTACAAATGTCGACCCTTGATGAAGACGAACGACAGCATTTGTTTGACCATATGTACACAGCAACAAAATAACAACCTCCATGCCTGCACAAAAAAAAAAAAAAAAAAAAAAAAAAAACATTAACAAACACAGTAACTTCACATCGTCGGCCCTGTAACCTCCAACTGAAGCATAATCAACACGAATAGTCCCCACAACACCAAAAACACATCTACATAAAACATCTATACAACCCCCCCACCTAAAAAAAAAAAAAAACATTAACAAACACAGTAACTTCATGTCGCCGACTCTCTAACCTTCGACTGAAACATAATCAACACGAACAGTCCCCACAACACCAAAAACACATCTACATAAAACATCGATACAACCCAACACCCCCCCATACACTTACCTTCTTAAAAAATTATGAGATTATGGCCGACACCGTACGCCCAAAACACCACGACAGACTACACAGACTAACAATATCACATCCACCCACCCAATAAACCCACATGAATAACCTAATCAATTCCACCGAAAATCACTCAATCAAATATAAATCAATAAATATAGAAATACGTTACCACAAATGACCGAAATCCACACCAGCAGCACAATCCACCCAAATCTTACAACAAAGTGTAAATATGTAACCCAAACAATAACAAATCAAATAAAAAGACTCCTTCCCAATTAAATAGGACCAAATGGTTCAAAAGAAAAAACACAGGGCCAAATGGAACAACATTTCTTGATTTGGGATTTATCGGTAATTTTTCTATTATTTTACTCTTCATTTTAAATAGGATTTGGGATACACAAGATGTGAAGATATAGATCTCACGCCCCATATGAGAAGGGAGAAAAGATAATAGGTAAAAAATTTAATACATCTAGAATTACTCTTTTTGTTATTATTATTATTATTATTATGTACAATTGACATTAAGGACCTATTTGGGAACTGAATTTTCGACTTTTTAGTTAAAATATGAGGTAAAAAAATTAATATATTTAGAAAGGATTTTATAGTTTTTTACGAAAAAAATATGCATGAGTAGAGTGAATGGGAAGAAGTTTTTGACTTTTTTTTTTGAATAAGTTGAAAACTTTTTAACATTTTAATTTTTTTGATGACTTTTTAAATTTTTAACAAAAATAACTAATTGTCAAACAGCCCCTGGGTGAGATTTTAAAAAAAAATTAAATACCAAAAGATAAAACAACGAAGTCAAAAGAAGTAGCAACTGCTAGGCCATGTTTGTTTGGGCGGATAAGTGCTTGGGATTGGATTAATAGTCCAATAAAATTATTAATCTGATATTTGGTTTAAAAAAATTTAGTACGGACTAACAATTCATTCGGATATGGTGTCCCACATATGATGGATTATTTAATCCCACAGAGTGGGGTGTGATATAAATTGGGGGACTAAGCCAAAGTATAGACTAACTCATTAAGGCCATGTTTGTTTGGGCGGACTAGATTAGATTAGATTAGTATTACCATAACTAATAGTCCTAGGATTACAAATCCTTTGGATTGTGCATTCTATCTTTTGTTTGGATTAAGTTAGGATTATAAAGAGGGATTAACAAAATATTATCCAATCTAATGTTTGTTTAAGGAGATTGAAATGGATAGGACATGACAAGACACGGGACATCCAATATATTGACCATAATACCCCTATTATAATTAATGTAAAATTTTGTACTAACATGTGTTATAATTTTTAAAAATCAAATTTCCCTATAGTAATGATAGAGACCCCCAAGAAAACACAACCCCTACAATTCTCGAAATGATCTGAACCATTCATGCCACTATCAGACACAACCCCCCCAAAAAAATTCAAACACATCGATGGTTAATATATCAATGGGGGTTATGGGGGTCCTCCTTTGTGGGGGTCCCAAACATTTTCCATTTCCTTATTGTTGCTCCACATTCATTTTAATTCATTTGAACAAAAATTAACCCACTTTTTTTTTCTAATAGATAAAGTCAAAAATCATTCAACTATAAAATTTATATACACATAAGCAACTATTAAAAAAAATGCACTACTATTTTAATCATTTAACCATTCATTGCCCAAACTCAAAAAAGTAATTATTTGAACAAAATTTAACCTCCACTTTTTTTTAATAGAAAAAAATAAAAATCATTCAACTATAAAATTTATATAAACAAGCAACCATTAAAAAATATGCACTGCTATTTTAATCATCCAACCATTCACTGCCTAAATTCAAAAAGGCATTCATTTAAACAAAATTTAACACTTTTTTTTTTCCGAACAAAAAAATTTAAAAAATCATTCAACTATAAAATTGTAGAAATATAAATCTACCATTCATCATTTCAAAATAAGCATTCCAAGTAGCATATTGCAACGTAAAGTAGCAAAATATGAGTAGTTCAACAACAAAAAAACTAAGTAGAAGGATATAAAAGAGTCACAAGTCTATCGTGGAGCATTCCTACGTAGCAACCTCATCACCCACCTCAGTTTATCATCATGTGTCAAGCTGAAAAACGTGTCAAGCTTTTGAGCACTTTATGATATGATCTCACAAGCATCTAGCCTTTCATCAAGAGTAATTGGCAACTTATTAAGTTCATCATTCAAACTTGCCCGTTTAGATGCGAGATCATGTTCATAACCCATCCTTCAACCAATGAAATCCAGCTTTTCATTTGTGGCAGAAAATACCTCGCCCAATATGTTAGCAATCATGGACAACCTTTCCACTACATCATCATTACCTCTAGGCCTCTTCTTGTTGTCATTCTTTTTTGTAGAACTTTCAGGTGGTCCTTGACTTGATGAGTTGGAGCAATTTATTACTTCGCCGATATGACTATTCATACCCATATGTTCAAGAAATGTGCCATCATCTGCAAGATTGTTGAACAACAATTCTTCCTCAGCATTTATAGCATTAACTGCATCAGCAGGCCTTTCAGCAAACTCCCCTGTAGCTCGATCCTTACCAAATATGTGGATCCAAGAGTCGAAATATGGAAAACTTTTTTTTCGTAGGTTTTTCGCATTGTTTTCCCTCTACAATAACCAATTTCAATTAATATCTCCAACTTACGATTAAAGAAAAATGAATTAAAAAATTAACAACTTATACAAAGTAACTTAAATAAAGTATTTTACCAGAACGTATGCTTCCCAGACACTATCACTCTCAACACCAATTCTTTTTTCGATGTCGTTCCATCCAAAACCACTAGTGCCAAGCATTCTTGCTACACGGCTGTAGTGTTTCTTCTATAGCTTTATCTTTGATTTGATGTGGGGAGTGCCGCGAAGGTTTGTCCCGAGTAGCATCTCCAACAATTTCTCCTCTAATTTCATAAGGTAGCCGACCTTGAAGGCATTGTCCTGTTTCATTCCATTGTTGACAACGTGCATCAAGGCATTAATAAGACATTCTTCTTCTCGTGGGCTCCATAATCGCCTTGGTTTTGACGGATCAACTTTCTCCTTTACTTTTTTACGAGAATTAAACACTTCACTATCCATGCCTAGCAAAGAAGAACAAAGAAAAGTGTGCATGTTAGTCTCCACGATGTGATTATCAACTTGTTAACATGCCAAAACAAGTCAATACATAAATAGATTTCAATACTCAAAAAATTTCATACCTATACATACATGTAACAAATCCATAAGACATAAGTCACTTAAAAAATATGCAATCACCAACAAAAACCATACAATTTTTGCAAAAAATGGTTCAACATCCACAAGCTAATACAAGTTCCAAGTACAAATCAAATGAAACTACATCATACTCGTAACAAGTACTTTTATAAATATTGAAACTATCCTTGTCCTGCCCCCTACTAGCCAACCAATTGTTGTATAGTTGTATTGTTGTATTGTAAGTGTATCCCGCCACCCTGTCCACTCATTAGATGTCTCAACGGTGTCAACAACATCATCTCCCAATTGAGGTTGATCTTCTATGTCATTATTTAGCCTCTCTTCTATGGGGTCAACAGGCATCTCTTGATGAATGAGGTTGTGTAACAAACAACATGCTGTGATGATACCGTTTTGAGTTCTAATGGGTTAGTGTAACGCACAACGAAGTATTGCCCATCTTATTTTCAACAATCCAAAGCACCTTTCTATGACATTTCGGGCTGATGCATGTTTCATATTAGAATTTTTTTGATAATTAGTTGGAGTGGCCCCTGCTCTCCAAATAGACAAATAGTATTGTTGGCCTCGATAAGGTGCCAGGAATCCTTGTCCATTTGTATACCCGACATCTACTAGGTTGTAGTAACCTGTATGAAATGCTATATATTAGAATCCATTATTAAAAAACTCAGTAATTCTATCAAGCAAAGTTAATTATTTATTAATTAACAGTTGGAATTCTTAAGCCATTGGGTCGATTAATCGCATCCGTGAAAACTCTAGAGTCTGCAACTGACCTTTCCCACCCAACAACACATATATGAAGTTCATGTCTTGGGAGCAAACTCCTAGAACATTGGTAGCAATCTCCCCCTTCCGTGTTCTATACCGTGCTTGATAAACCGCTGGTACACGAACTTTAATATAGGTTCCATCAAGTGCTCCAAGACAATTCTAATAAATTAAGGATATTGTAATCATTATGAGTTGTAAAAAAAAAAAATGTGTAATGTATTTATTAAATATTTTACAAACTACATTTACCTAGAAACAATTCCATCTTGGATTAATGCATGCTTGTGTTATAGGATTTGGTGTCCTAAGTAAGTGGCCTTGGAGGCGCAACACAACTTTTAGAACATCATTAAAATATCAACTTGCTGTTTCTCCGGACCTAAAGAAATTGAACTTAAGTTTTTGTACTTTTAAGTCATGTGCCAAGACGTAGAGGAACAAGGCCATCTTCTCTTCTAAGGTAACATTTTTTTGAATGCCCCAACCCACCTATTGTACGAACCATATGGCATAACATCATAAAACAACGCCTATCCATACGAAGTTATTCAATGAATGTAATGTCACTTTCTCTCACTGGCCGATTAATGTGGTCCACCTGTTCTTGCAATCGATTGGGCCCTCGAATAACGGTACGAGGATACTTATGAATATACCTCTTCAAGACAATTTCAATGGCAATATATGCTACAACACTTAAGGTATACAATTCTTGCATTACAACTTGCAACACAACATATAACTCAAGCTTCTCATTACTTTCATCTCCAAAACCATCGAAATTGTAATCTATCTATGCAAATAGTGATGCACATCCATATATTACAGTGCAAGAAAACTGTATAATTCCAAAAAAATTAACAGAACAAATAATAATAATAATAAAGATTAATAATTCCAGTAAAATGCATATTCTTCTTAAATTTTCTAGTGTTGTGTAACCTTATTCGTCTTCATGAAGATCAACCTAAAACCATGATTTTTCTAGTGCTTGTCCCTATGATTGAATTTGATCTCAATATATTTTAATGCATATTCGTCTTAAAAGAAGATCAACCTAAAACCATGATTTTAATAATAAAAGAGATTAATAGTAAAGAAAGGAACCATCTATACTCAAAATAAAATCAGGATAAGTTATAATCACTACCTCTAAACAATGTCCAAATGAATTGATAGCTAGGAAAAGGGGTACTAGTATAATGAATTTAATTCTCAAGAGGTATGTAACTAAATTTCTTTTAAATGATAAATTATACTGATCCTACTAAGTTTGGAATGATAGCTGAAAACTTAAAGTACGATCTGGAAAAATTAAAAGTACTGGTATGTATAGCGAGGGAATATCAAACTACTAATATTATACCTATCTTCTCTAAATTGAATTGTTTAAGGTCTAGGAGTGAGGGGAAGCTAGAGCTTATACCCTATGTAGGAGGGGTAACTTTAGATCAGCAAATCGTGGTACAAAAACGATGAATGATTGCTTTAGATTAACAAATGGTGGATCCAAATCGATAAACAATTGTTTCAGATCTATGAATGGTGGCTCCAAATTGGTGATCGGTGGCTCAAGATCGGCAACAAACTTTGGAGTCTCTCATCTCATAACCGCAATGTCAAAGAAGAGTTAAGGTTGTGGTATAAAATAATTGACAAATATAGATATATAGTGAGGGTTAATTTGGTCATTTAATCAGTTAGTTCATACTTTGGCTTAGTCCTTTAATTTATATCTCACCCCTTCTTTGTGGGGTTGAATAATCCATCAAATGTGGGATACTATATCCGAATGGATTGTTAGTCCGTATTTTAATTTTTTAACCAAATATCGGATTAATAATTTTATTGGACTATTAATCCAATCCCAAGCACATGTCGCCCAAACAAGCATGGCCTAAATGACCAAATTAACCCTCACTATATATCTATATTTTTCAATTATTTTATTCCACACGCTTCACTCTTCTTTGACATTGCGGTGATGAGATGAGAGTCTCCAAAGTTCGTCGCCGATATTGAGCCACCGATCACCAATTTGGAGCCACCATTCATAGATTTGAAGCAACTGTTTATCGATTTGGATCCACCATTTGTTGATCTAAAGCAATCATTCATCGTTATCTCAACAAATTTCAATGAGTAAATTTTTTTTTTTTTTTTTAATTCCATTGATGTTTGGTTTGATTTACAGTGCTATTATGTGGTTTGATTTGCTATGAATCTTTGTTTTACATTAGTGTCATTATAGTTATTTATGTTTCTCTCTCTCTTCATCTTCATAGATCATATCTAGGGTTATGAGTTTTTCACTCACATTGAAATCTCAAATTTGTTCAATGTTTAGCAAAAGTTTTGTTTTGATTTTTAATTGATTAAGTCAGATTTTAATTTTGTTTTGATGGACTAATATATATGTGTGTGTGTGTTTTTGTGGCTATATATATATATATATATATATATATATGTATATGTGTGTGTTTTGTGTGGCTGTATATATATATACACACATTGGATTGCTCTGTTTGGTGAGAAAACCTAGCTTTTTTTTTTTTTTTTTTTTGGTTTTAGAAATTCAATGTTGTCATAAACTATCAAATTAAGGTAAGTTTTCAACAACATTAGCATGGGAAATAGTTCTATTTATATGTTTGTGTATTGAAAACAATACTGTTTTATATTTGGTTTGTGAATTTGAAGGGTTTTAAGGCTGTTCAAGAACATATCCATATAGATTGATACAAACCCAGTTTAAAAAAAAAATGAAATAAGGGGCATCCCCCCTTGTACAAATCAGAACTTGCTATTATGAAGAATTCTAAGCTATGACCAAAGTAGATAAGTAAAATCATGCAAAATTTTCAGTTAGAATGGTTTTTTTCCTCCAACCTCTAAGAAGACACTCTAAATCTTGTCCTCTTCAATATAACTATGATAAGTATAGGAGTTACTCTCCTTTTCTGAGTAAACACTATGTTATCCTTAGTACTTTGGTAAACAGAGACTTCCAAAGAGAGGTTGAAAATAAGATTCTTGAAGGGTTTTTTTTCGTACAATTCTCTATAGCCCACTGCAACTCCCACTCTCAAGCAAAGGTTGAAGATAAGATCCTTGAAGGGTTTAATAAGATTCTTTACTATTAAAATCATGGTTTTAGGTTGATCTTCTTTAAGATGAATATGCATTAAAATACATTGAGATCAAATTCAATCATGGTTTTAGGTTGATCATATTCGTCTTAAATTCAACCCATCATTAAAATCAATCATAGAGATCAACATTTTAAATTTTCTAGTGCTGTCTTACATCATTCTTTAATATTGAGATCAAATTCATGGTTTTAGGTTGTATAGGGAACGAAAAGGTTCCTTTGTCTTGTTCAACATATCTTTGCTTAAGTCCTATCAACAAAAGAAATTTGTGTTCCTGGTTCCTACTTGAACTGATCTTGAGGCCAAGTCCCCCCATCTAGTAGATTTCCTTATTCCATCTCCACAGAAACCACAAAAAGATGGTAAAGAAAGGAACCACCTTTACCCAAAATAAAATCAAGATAAAGTAATTTTACAACTAGTACATAAAAAGAAGTTACCCCTCCTACAAGGGGTATAATCTCTAACTTCCCCTCATTCCTAAACCTTATACAATTCAATTTGGAGAAGATAGGTGTAATATCAGTAGTTTGATATTCCCCCGCTATACATAACAGTACTTTTAATTTTTCCAGATCGTACTTCAAGTTTTCAACTATCATTCCAAACTTAGCAGGATCAACATAATTTATCATTTAGAAGAAATTTAGTTACATACCCCTTGAGAATTAAATTCATTAAAATAATACCCCTTTTCCTAGCTATCAATTCATCTGGACATTGTTTAGAGGTAGTGATTATAACTTATCCTAATTTTATTTTGAGTAAAGGTGGTTCCTTGCTTTACTATTAATCTCCTTTATTATTAAAATCACGGTTTTAGGTTGATCTTCTTTAAGACAAATATGCATTAAAATATATTGAGATCAAATTCAATCATAGGGACAACACCAGAAAAATCATGGTTTTAGGTTGATCTTCTTTAAGACGAATGAGGTAAGACAACACCAGAAAATTTAAGACAAATATGCATTTTACTAGAATTATTAATCTTCTTTATTATTAGTATTTTTTGTTTTGTTAATATGCAGTTTTCTTGTACTCTAATATATTGATGTGCATCACTATTTACACAGATGGATTACAATTTCGATGGTTTTGGAGATGAAAGTAATGAGGAGCTTGAGCTATATGTAGTGTTGCAAGTTGTAATGCAAGAATTGTACGCCTTATGTGTTGTAGCATATATTGCCATTGAAATTGTCTTGAAGAGGTATATTCATAAGTATCCTTGTACCGTTATTCGAGGGCCCAATCAATTGCAAGAACAGATGGACCACATTAATCGGCTAGTGAGAGAAAGCAACATTGCATGCATTAAACAAATTCGTATGGATAGGCGTTGTTTTATGACGTTATGCCATATGGTTCGTACAATAGGTGGGTTAGGGCATTCAAAAAATGTTACCTTAGAAGAGAAGATTGCCTTGTTCCTCTACGTCTTGGCACATGACCTAAAAGTACGAAAACTTAAGTTCAATTTCTTTAGGTCCGGAGAAACTGTAAGTCGACATTCCAATGATGTTCTAAAAGCTGTGTTGCACCTCCAAGGCCACTTACTTAGGACACCAAACCCTATAACACAAGCATGCATTGATCCAAGATGGAATTGCTTCCAGGTAAATGTAGTTTGTAAAATATTTAATAAAATACATTACACATTTTTTTTACAACTCATAATTATTACAATGTCTTCTATTTATTAGAATTGTCTTGGAGCACTTGATGGAACCTATATTAAAGTTTGTGTACCAGTGGTTTATCAAGCACAGTATAGAACACAGAAGGGAGATATTGCTACCAATGTTCTAGAAGTTTGCTCCTAAGACATGAACTTCATATATGTGTTACCGATGAGGAAAGGGTCAGCTGCAGACTCTAGGGTTTTAAGGGATGCGATTAATCAACCCAATGGCTTAAGAATTCCAACTGGTAATTAAGAAATAATTAACTTTGCTTGATAGAATTACTAAGTTTTATTTAATAATGGATTCTAATATATAGCATCTCATATAGGTTACTACTACCTAGTAGATGCCGGGTATACAAATGGACAAGGATTCCTAGCACCTTATTAGGGCCAACGATACCATTTGTCTGTTTGGAGAGCAAGGGCCACTCCAACTAATTATCAAAAAAAATTTAATACGAAACATGTATCAGCTCGAAATGTCATAGAAAGGTATTTTGGATTGTTGAAAATAAGATGGGCAATACTTCGTTGTGCGTCATACTAACCCATTAGAACTCAAAATCGTATCATCACAGCATGTTATTTGTTGCACAACCTCATTCGTCGAGAGATGCCTATTGACCCCATAGAAGAGAGGCTAAATAATGACATAGAAGATCAACCTCAATTGGGAGATGATGTTGTTGACACCGTTGAGACATCTAATGAGTGGACTGGGTGGCAGAATACACTTGCAATACAACTATACAACAATTGGTTTGCTAGTAGGGAGGTAGGACAAGGATAGTTTCAATATTTGTAAAAGTACTTGTTACGAGTATGATGTAGTTTCATTTGATTTGTACTTGGAACTTGTTTTAGCTTGTGGATGTTGAACCACTTTTTGCAAAAATTGTATGGTTTTTGTTGGCCATTGCATATTTTTTAAGTGACTTATGTCTCATGGATTTGTTACATGTATGTATAGGTATGAAATTTTTTGAGTATACAAATTTATTTATGTATTGACTTGTTTTGGCATGTTAACAAGTTGATAATCACATTGTGGAGACTAACATGCACACTTTTCTTTGTTCTTCTTTGCTAGGCATGGATAGTGAAGTGTCTAGTTATCCTAAAAAAGTAAAGGAGAAAGTTGATCCGTCAAAACCAAGGCGATTGTGGTGCCCACAAGAAGAGGAATGTCTTATTAATGTCGTGATGCACATTATCAACAATGGAATGAAATAGGACAATGCCTTCAAGGCCAGCTACCTTATGAAATTAGAGGAGAAATTGTTGGAGATGCTACTCAGGACAAACCTTCGCGGCACTCTCCACATCAAATCAAAGATAAAGATAGGGAAGAACACTACAATTGTGTAGCAAGAATGCTTGGTACCAGTGGTTTTGGATGGAACGACACCGAAAAAAGAATTGATGTTGAGAATGATAGTGTCTGGGAAGCATACATTCGGGTAAAATACTTTATTTAAGTTACTTTGTATAAGTTGTTAATTTTTTAATTCATTTTTCTTTAATCTTAAGTTGGAGATATTAATTGAAATTGGTTATTGTAGAGGGAAAACGATGTGAAAAACCTACGAAACAAAAGTTTTTCATATTTCGACTCATGGATCCACATATTTGGTAAGGATTGAGCTACAGGGGAGTTTGCTAAAGGCCTGCTGATGCAGTTGATACTATAAATGCTGAGGAAGAATTGTTGTTCAATAGTCTTGCAGATGATGGCACATTTCTTGAACATATGGGTATGAATAGTCATATCAGCGAAGGAATAAATTATTCCAACTCATTAAGTTAAGGGCCACCTGAAAGTTCTACAAAAAAGAATGACAACAAGAAGAGGCCTAGAGGTAATGATGATGTAGTGGAAGGGTTGTCCATGATTGCTAACCAATTGGGTGAGGTATTTTCTACCACAAATGAAAAACCGGATTTCATTGGTCAAAGGATGGGTTATGAACATGATCTCGTATCTAAACGGCCAAGTTTGAATGATGAACTTATTAAATTGCCAATTACGCTTGATGAAAGGTGAGATGCTTGTGAGATCATATCACAAAGTGCTCAAAAGCTTGACATGTTCTTCAGCTTGACACATGATAACAATCTAAGGTGGGTGATGAGGTTGCTACGTAGGAGTGCTCCATGACAGACTCGTGACTCTTTTATGTCCTTCTACGGACTTAGATTTTTTGATTACTCTAATGCATGTAATAAAGACTAACTTTCTACTACTTTTTTTTTTTTTTTTTGTTGAACTACTCATATTTTGCTACTTCATGTTGCAATATGCTAATTCGAATGTTCATTTTGAAATGATGAATGGTAGATTTATATTTCTACAATTTTATAGTTGAATGATTTTTTATATTTTTTTTTTCCAAAACAAAAGAGTTAAATTTTGTTTAAATGAATGCCTTTTTGAATTTAGGCAATGAATGGTTGGATGATTAAAATAGCAGTGTATATTTTTAATGGTTGCTTATTTATATAAATTTTATAGTTGAATGATTTTTATTTTTTTCTATTAAAAAAAAGTGGAGGTTAAATTTTTTTCAAATAATTACTTTTTTGAATTTGGGTAATGAATGTTTAGATGATTAAAATAGTAGTATATTTTTTTTAATAGTTGCTTATGTATATATAAATTTTATAGTTGGATGATTTTTGATTTTTTCTGTTAAAAAAAAAGTGGGTTAATTTTTGTTCAAATGAATCAAAATGGATGTAGAGCAAATAAAGAGAAATTTGATTTTTAAAAATTATAAATCATGTTAGCGCAAAATTTTACATTCATTATAATAGGGGTATTATGGTCAATATATTGGATGTTCCATGTCTTGTCATGTCCTATCAATTTCAATCTCCTTAAACAAACATCGGATTTGATAATATTTTGTTAATCCCTCCTTATAATCCTAGCCCAACCCAAACAAAGGATAGGATGTACAATCCAAAAAATTCGTAATCCTAGAACTATTAATCATGGAAATACTAATCTAATCTAATCCAGTCCGCCCAAACAAAAATGGCCTTAGGGTGTGTTTGATTCAAGGGATTAGGGGGGAATTACTTCCTATTCGGATTGCTTATCGAATGAAGTAGGATGCCCATCGTTTGGTGCTATTTTAGTCCACCGGACATGGAGTCCGACCGAACTCCATATCCCTCATATGAGGGACTAAACAATCCTGGGGGGGGGGGGATTATTTCTATGGGATTGGTATTCCATGAGACTAATGTGTGAAATGTCCATTTCACCCTCATACTATTACTTAGTAAACAATTAGAAAAGGGTAAAATAGTCTTTTGAACATTTATAAATTATATTTTTAGCGTTGTTAATTTAAAATTATATATTAAATAAAAAATAAAAAATATAAATTTAATTTAATTAAAAATGATAAATTAAAAATTATTTCCTTATAAATTAAATTTTTTTAGTGTTGTTAAAAAAATAATTTTTTATATTAAATAAAATTATTTTTTTAGTGTTGTTAATTTAAAATTATATATTAAATAAAAAATATAAATTATAAATTTAATAAATTAAAAATTATGGCCTCATAAATTAAAATTTTTTAGTGTTGTTAAATTATAAATTATATATTACAAATTTAAAATTATATATTAAATAAAAAAATGTAAATTATAAATTACAGGGTAAAATAGTCATTTGAACATTTATCCTTATCTAATCCATCGAACCAAACATTAGATTCACTAAAAATAGTCATTTTTAGACATCTAATTTCATGAGAAAACAAATACATGATACACATCTAATCCAACCAAATAGTCTGGGGGATTCATAGTCCCAAGATTCAAGTTCGAAGTATTCTAATCCTCTTTTATCCAATCAAACACATCCTTATAGTATATATACAAAGCAAATATAATTTTGGTAAAAAGAAACAGAATTTAAGAAAAGTAATAATTAGAAACAATTTGAGAATAATTAAATGGTAGAAAGGTAATTATTTTGAAAGACAAAGGCAAAATAAAATTAAAAAACAAAAGAAAAAGGAAAAAAAGTGGGAAAACACATACCTGATTAGCTCATGACACACATTTAATGAAATATTAATTTAATGACAATTATAACCTAAGTAAAAATGACCATAATAAACATCCAGCAACAACCATAATATTATATAGAAAAATTTTCTGTACATATCTTTTAAGAACAAAAAAAATCTCAATATGCACCTTTTGAATTAAAAAAATTAAAACCTAATTTTTTCATTGTTGTCACTTTGCTTGTTACACACTTTATACTCCTCTATTGCTTGCAAACCAATACTCTCAAAATATCTTTCATATTGTTTTAATCTGTAGGTTTATACTCTATTATTTAGATCGTTTTCCTATTAGATGTCTATATATATTAGGGGTGAGCAGCGGATATACCGATCTGTCAAAACCAACCGAACAGAACCGATCCGCCGCATTTTGGACGGATGCGTAATGACGAGCGGACGGTTGCGAATTGATTTCCTCCAATCCGCCAATCTGGCGGACGGATGGTGGATTTGAGATTCCTTTGGCCGCAACCGAACTGCCAAACCGCGAGCACCCCTAGTAATTTATAAGATTTTATGTTTTCAGTTTGTTTAAATATTTTGTTTGTGTTTTCAATTAAAAAAGAATTTAAATATTCTGTTGAAAAAAAGTTTTCAACTTGAATATTTTCAACTTGAATATCTTTTTTGAATTGAAAAAAATAAACGTATTATTTATGTATATTTTTTAGTTTTTAAATCTATCTCTAAAAATAATAAATAGAAAATATGATATATGCCCGTTGATTTTTATTTTCAAAAACAGATATAGATGTAACAATACAGAGACATACAATCTCTACTACTACTTTGTTCATGGTTTTGGTGGTTTGAATTGTTTTTATATTTTAAGAACCACAGATTGTAATACTTTATGTGGATGAGGCATACTGTGATTGTAGTATGTGGATGAGGCATGCAGTGATTGTGATAGTCTAAAGTTTCAAACTTTCTTACTTTGGATGAGGCATGCAATGATTGTAATATTTTTTTAAGTCATTGACTGTAATACTTTCTTCTTCTTCTTTTTTTTTTGTTGAGGAAGCGCACAAATTGAATTATGTTGAAAATTTATAAAATGTTAAACTACCAAACCGATTCGCATCCATCTGCTAAACCGCCAATCCACTCAATCTGCATCCGTCGGATTGGCAGACGAATGCGGATTGATTTTTTCCAATCCGCCAATCTGGCGGATTGAAAGTTTCGTGGCCGCAACCGACTCGCGCCCACCCCTAATATATATATATATATATATAAAAATTGGTTTGAGTTGAACTTGAGATTATAAATTTGATAAATAAAACTTTTACCATTTGAATTACATATAACATATAACATATAATAAATATTTTATTTATTTAACTTGCACACCTCTCGCTAGACGTGTATAAACATTGCTACAAAGCTCACTCCACAGTCATCTTATGAGAAACCAAGTCCAATACTCTAAAGTCATAATCTCAAAATGATTTCACGCTTAATATTTGCTAACAACACTACCCAAATTCACCAATCAACTCTTCAATCTTCATTGCTTTACTCTCTTTCCTAAATTCTCAACCACAAATTGAGTTCCCCAATCCATTCTCACTCCTTTCTTCATCTGGGTCATCTCCAGATTGCAATAATCCCACCATTCTCAACCACAAAGACGGTTAAGCCCTAATGAGGCTTTAAGTTTCTACTGCTGCAAAATAGAATGAGAAAAACAGGGATCTGCACTAAGGTTAGATACAAAAATAATTTAATACCTGAAAACTATAGTACTACGGAGCCAACGACATGTATAATTTGACTTTTGAACTATTCTGATAGTGACTTTTGAGTAAAATTTTATGTTAAAATTGTATATTTTCACAATTTGGTTACTATTTGTCAATTATTTGTACTCTAAAACGACTCCTGCATAATCAATATGATTTTGCTTCTAAAATGACCATTTTTGGAGGTTGGGACCTTGTTTCATCATGGAAATGCTCGACTTCCATTTTAGTTTGTGTATGGGGAACAAATATTCGTCGCTTTTTGTACTTTTCATGTCCAAGCTTCGCTTATTTCCGAGTGACCTGCGAGCACAAAAACGGTGAGCTACCCGGTGGTGTGCTGATGGAAAAACTCTCCGACGGTCAAGTCAGCACACTTAGAGAGAAGAGAGAGAGAGAAAGACAAATGGGTAGGTAGCTCTGATAACCAGATGTTCCAGATATGGGCATGGAGGCCCAACACCGTTTATATAGTTTATAAGCGCTTTCTCCGTCTGTCTTCCTCCTGAAGTATGGATATGTTCCCCTCTTACCTTCCTCCACGTATAAGCGCTAATACTGCGAAACACCAAATGGCAAAACCGTCTAACGGTATTGACGTGTACGGACGACGGAAACTTCTTTACGCAATCCAATCATGCTACGTAGCACTTCCTACCGAACTATACTCAGCACGGTGCCACAATCTTTCCCCAGGATTGCGTTACCTGCTCGGCCCTGAGATACAAGCCTAAACTTCGATTTAACTGGGCTTGTAAGTCCACAACGAGCTCTTGCTCAGTCAAACCTAGTCTTTTGAGGACGAATACCATCCAACTTAGTGAAACGCACACCTTAAACTGGGCTAACGCCTCAAACCTCTGTCCTTAACCTGACCGGGCTAAAATCTTAGTCCATGCTTGTCCGCATCAAGATCCCGGTCGAGCACGCAACCTCGTCTTGCCCGAGTTAAGACTTCAACCACAACCCAAATTAGCTTGGCCCATAGCTCAGCCCATATCTGGTGATGAATCTCCCTCTCAGTTTGAGGATAGCCATTAAGTAGTTCCATCATCGCTAAGCACAGGGTATTATACGAAAGGAAGAAGCACGGGATATTATATCTTAGCGATGGAGTTTAAGGATGTGGATTTGAGGGTAAAGTGTGTATATCATGGATATGAGTGAAAGATATAATTATAATTTTAAGGGAGTGGATTGAGAAAAATAGTTAATAATTAAATTAATAGGTATCTATATTGAGAAAAGATTTACCTTAAATTAATTAAGTGTGTGAAAATAAAATTTCTCAAAAAAAGAGAATGCGCCTCTTTAACTGGTGAAGTTACAAAACAACCCAAGATATAGAAATCAGACAAATACACATACAAACCAAAAGAGAGAGGCAAAAAAAGAACCTAATAAAAACGAACCATATAGATATTAGTGGATGTGTCTACTTGATGGGTGCGTTGTTAAATTTATAAAATATAAATTTTAATTTTGAATTGAAAACTTGTAATATCTACTTATTCAAGTGGTAAAAGTATTGTATAACATATAAATGACTAAATGATCTTTGGTTTTCACCTCGATATCGAATTGTTTATTTTTAATAACGAGAAAATTTACTTGATGAAAGGAGACAATGAGCTTAAGGATACCACCAATTGAGTTTTTCACTCTATTTATGTAGAGTATATATATATATATATATATATTGTTGAATTGATTTCTTTCTTTTAATACTTAAGTTTTTGAGACTAATGATTCAAATATAGCATATATATAAGGGGTGTTTGTCATAAAAATATTTTTTTTCTCCAATTTTTTTTATTCTAAATAATTTTTTATTTAAATTATATCAAATTTTTATTTATTTTTTACTTTTCAGAATTGTCTTATATAGACAAGGGTTTGGCTTCCCTCCAGTCCGATACAGATTGGAGAATGTTGTTGGACCTCTGAGAGTCCATCACATGTCTCGTTTTAATAATCTAAACCGTTCAATGTGTAAAACTCGTCGAGTACTATAAAGTTGTAAAAAATCATGTTAATCGGATATCGATAACTACGTGATCAAATCAGTTTTGTAAAAAAAAATAGACGGTGAAAAAATAAACGGTTGACAGAAATTTGATCCGATAAAATAGCTATCGATATCTAATCAACGTGATTTTTTTACAGGTATATAATACTCGACAAGTTATACATATTGAACGGTTCAAATTATCAAAACGGAATATGTAGTGAGGTTTCACGAACTAAACAACACCCTCTAATTCAATATGGACTAAATGGAGCTAATCCCTATAAACAAATCTTACAAGTGAATATTTTATTAATAAATCAAATACAATAATATATAATTTAACAGAATAATCATTTCATTTTAAACAAACAAACATCACTTAAGTGAAATGGAATCATGGCAATCTAAGGTGTCGGCGAGCCGCAAGGAAAAGACCCATGTCAACTAGAGATCATAAACATATGAACATCGCTATTTAAAATAAAAAATTTAATTTAATTTTTAAATTTAATAATATGATAATTAATTAAAATATTAAAAATATTATTTTTTATATCTTTTTTAATCATTAATTAATTATATCACTTATACATTATTAAATTTAAAAAAAAATTAAAAAATAAATTTATATATCATTTTTCTACACGTATACATAGTACAGTTTTTAAAATTGTCGAAAGCTTTCTTTTCTTTTGTTTTTTTTATATCCTTTTATACTTTAAATTAAGGAGAAAAACAAACCAAAAAAAAAATCTTAAAATTTTAGCATTGTAATAAAAAAAAATCTTGAATTTTTAATTTATTTTTAAGCCAAATCATTCATTTATTTTTATTAAGTAAAACAGAAGGAAAAAGACTATTTTAGTTATTAAACTCAACGTAAGTACACTTAAAATGTATAAAATATATTTTTTATTGAGTTTAATAACTAAAATACTTATTAATCTATTGATTTTATTTAACAAAAATAAACAATAGTTTAGATTGAAAATAATTCAAAAGTTTAGAGTTTTAATTGATAAAATTAAAAAATTAGGAGTTTTTTTTTTGGGATAAAATTAATCTATTGATTTTACTTAACGAAAATAGATAATGGTTTAGAGGTTTTTTTTTAATTTTTTTTCTTTATAATTTGCATTTTCCATTCACCTATTATTAATAAGGTTGATAGAAATTAATGATCTGTTTGTTTGGGTGGAAATATTTTCCGTATTTTTTTGTGTTTTGTATAATAGAAAATGAAAATTAACAAAAAATATTTTTTATGGTTAATAAAAACAAATCCTATATAGGTAAAAAATATTTCACTTTTAAAAAGTAAAAAACATTTTTTGATCTAAAGTCTTAACAATGTCACCACACTACTACCGCTCACCATGTCACCACCTCTAACTCCACCTTCGTTCCACCACCACCACTACAAAACATAAAAAAATATTTTTTGAAAAATATTTTTGAGTCCAAATAAATAGAGTATAAAAGTGAAAGAATCAAAATAAAATTTTGATAAAAATACAAACATTATTTTTCAAAGAAAAAAATTATAAAAATTCATAACATAAATTATAAAATGTCATAATTTATTCCGAGATAAATAGAGCAACGAAATTATAGTACAAGGGCATGAAGAAAACGAGCTTCGGAGTCCGACCAATTAAACAATGCGCAGACTGGGTTCTTGTCAGCGAAGTCCTTCGCGCGAGGTCTATTAGTTGTACGAAAATATTTTGTACCATGAAATTTGTATTCAAATTTTATTTATTAAATAAGGTGGAAATTTTAAATTAATAAAAGTAAGTAATATTTAGAATTATTGTGATTTATAAATATATTATACATATATATATTTTGAATAATTTTTAAAATATTTTTTATGAGTTCTTAGTATTATTGGTTAGTTGTAATAGCATCTCTAATCAACTCTTAGGGTCCGTTTGGGAAGGGCTTTTCCGGACTTTTTTGGCTATTTTAGCCACAAAAAGCAAAATAAGCTATTTTAGCCACAAAAAATAAAACATCACATCCAACCCATAATCATTACATTCTTCTCTCATAAAAAAAATCAAAAAAGCCAAAAAGCCAAAAATCTCTTCCCAAACCAAGCTTTTTAGCCCAGGTTAAAATAGTCAAAACGTCAAAAAGTCAAAAAGCCAACCTACTTCCCAAACGGAGGCTTAATATTATAGTTAGTTTTCGTTTGGAAAGAGTTAAAATAGTTTTACTTTTTGATTTTTTGGTTATTTTAGCTGTGTGAGTGATTTTCCGATCACACTGCCCAACTTAGTATTCAGCTGGAGAACACTGACAGAATAGATGACACCTGGCTAACCTGTAACAGAAAGAGAAGATTCCGGCAGTGGTTTGTCCACCCGGGACACTCCGACGATCAAATCAGTATATCTCTCAAAGATAATCAATAGTGCTTAAATCATTAGACAGAATATAAATTGCGTACCTTAAACCCATGGGAGTGCCTCTCTTTTATAGTTACCTCAATCCTAATCACAATAGAAGCCTTACTTCTATGGATTCCTGTTCAGTACTTACTTTGGACTCCTCAAGAGATAAAGATAAACTCCCTAAGAGTTTTATCCTTATCTTAACTAAGTCTCCTCTTTATTCTAGGACTCTTGTCCCTTATCCCTTATCCACTTATCTCGGATTTCAACATCTTCGGAGATAACCTCGGCCTAACCGAGATTACCTTGGCGTCATGACCTGGACACGTGGCACCTCGGCTGACACGTCGGGGTCACCTTGCCACGTGTCGGTACTCAAAAATATATCCCCACAACTGCCCCTTAGGTTCTGTTACCTTGGCATTCTGAGGTGATGAAACCTATATCTGTGCTTCCTTTCAGTACGTCGGATTAACGACTTCTAGCCGAGATCATCCTTTAAAGGCCGACATGCCTTCTTTAAAGATCAAGACTTCTAAGTGCCCTTCCTTGTTTGTGAGTTGTCGTGCACAAACAACTCAACTGTTTCAGCCACGCGTCTTCCTCTTACTGGATCGTACTCCGGACGCGCCTGTAGATCGTTTTTGCGCCTGTATGCACTGCCTGACGGATTCCGTTTTTCTAGAATCATTATTTTCCCTTTTGCCGCCGTTTCAAGTTTTAATCAAAACTTTTTCTTTTCCCCCGTCTTTTCACTTTACTCTTTCGCGTCTGAAGCTCTTTCTCTCTCTTTCTTGCTTTACCCTTCGAAATCATCCATTGCTCGAGCTTCCAAAGTTCTGCAACTGCCTTCATTCTTCCTTCTGGTGAAGCTTCCGTCATTTCTGTCATTTCTGCAACCATTGTCTGACTTCGGCGATCCTTACACCGGCTTCTTTTCTTCGGTAAGTTTATTGTTCCTTTCATTTTTCATTCTTTGATGCTTTCTATTACTCACTGCCATTACTGCATTTGTTCAAACCTTTAACTTGTGAATCATCTATCTGAATGCGTTTTTTCACGATTTTGCCCTTGCCCATATCTTAAGCACACGCACTGTTTCACCACTTCCTTGTATTTTTGCCACTGTTCTTGGCCCTATGCTTCTTGTATTCTTTATGCTCTTGATAGACCATCTCTGTTCTTGATTCTGAAAACTCGTTCTTGTTTCTGTTTTTTTTTTTTTTTTTGTAGATTCGTGCCTTCAGTATTCAATTCCATAGACTTAGGTTTTGGGATTTGTCTGTAGAACCCATAATTTAGGAAAAAACTAAAACGAACTTCCTCTAGATCCATACAAACCTTTATCAAAGCGTACTTTTAAGTTTGTAGCCGAGGTCCTTTAAACCTTCCAAAAATACTTCTTCTTGAAATCCGATATCTCCATTTAAGCCGACATCATGGGCACGTGGAAACATAGAGTAAACACCCCATCCAAACTAGAATTCTTTAGACAAGAGTTTGAAATCCCAGCCGACGTCCGTCTGAGGTTGGCTGGGGATGATGACTCCATCATGCCTACTGATCACTCCATGCCCTTCCCTGTGGTAGCCTTCATTGAGTATGGACTTCGGCTCCCACTCAACATCCTTTTTCGTGAAATACTTCATTATTACAAGTTGAATCCAATGCAACTTTCCATCAACTCCTATCGAACCATCAATGGAATCATAGCCTTAGCAAAACAAGAGAACGCTAGGATCACATTAGCCGATATCCAATATTGCTACACTATGTGTGGCCTCAAAAAAGACACCGGCTACGTTTACTACCTCAAGCCGAGGTCCACCAAATACAAAATTTTCACCGACCTCCCTGAGTCTAACAAGGGAGCTGGGGATGATTATTTCATTACTTCGGGGAACTGGGAGTTCGCCCCAGATGAAGACCTTCATCTCTGCCCTCTCCTTCGATCAGTCTTTGTAGAGGGCAATGGTAAGAGCCCTGCATTCATACCTACTTGTTTTTTAAAGTCTTTCATACTTTATCTATTTCTTAGTGTTTGTTTTTCTTCTAGCTGTTCCTAAGCCACCAAAGAACTTTCGCCAATCCTTCGTTCCCAGCAAGGATTTGAAGAGACTCTTGGACCTGCCAGTTCATAAACGAACGGCGCCTCTGCTTCTCAATTTTATTCCAACATACAAGTCAGCTTTGCTCGATGTCCCTAGGAGGAAGAAGAAAAGCCTTTCTCCACCCTCTGCCACAACGCCACAGACCGCATCCACATCTCGGACAGACCAAAGGTCAACCTCTGATCTAGCCAAGCAACCGTCAACTTCGACTCCATACTTGATTTCAAAATCCCAACGCCGCCATCGACGCTGATCAGTTTCTACTGCCGAGATGGGTCGCCCTAAACCAGAGGTCATCTTCTGTAACGACCTCGGGGTCGAAGAAACCTGCTGCCCCCTAGGCCCCCGAAATTACCTTGGAAGATAAGCCAGTCATGGCTAACGATAGCGCCGATGATATCAATGTTGGCGTTGCGCTCAGTACTGCTCTGCTTCTTCCAGGCGATCTGGAGCGAAACGCCGAGTTCAGCAAGTATGAGAACTATGCCTTGATGCTTCAGCATTCCGTTCAAGTAAGTGTCTTTCATCTGGCGCTTTTTCCCTTCTTTTTCATACTTAGAAATTTTCTAATAACTTTCATTTTGTTCAATTTCAGGCCATTCAACATGCTCAATCCTTCTCAATTCAATCTTTCAAAAATCGAGAGAAGTTGGCCGAGATGAAGAAGGAGTTTTCTAGCCTTCAAAAGACCAATAAAGGCTTACAGTCAAAAATGAAAAGTTGGAAGACCAAGCTGAGGCCGCCATCAAAGCCCAAACTGATGCCGAAGAAAAGGTTGAATCTGCCGAGGCCATCAGGAAGGTCTCTGAGGCCCAAAAAAGAGAGGCCGAGGAAAAGATGGAACAGGCCCAAAAAGAACTTCAAGAGGCCCTGGCCACGAAAGAAGCCGAAATCAAGGATGCCGATGAGAAGGCATATACGCAAGGTATGGCCGACGTCAGGGAGGCTTATAAACTTCAAGTGAAGCAGGCATGCAACAAGAGTTTCACCCTTGGTTGGATATCTCTTCTAAAGAAGCTTGAGGTCCCCGAGGACTCGCCACTTCAGAAAGCCGACGCTATTCCTCTTCCGTTCCCTCCAACTCCTCCACCAGCTCAATCCGATGACGAATCTGAATCTGAAGACGAGACCCTGGTGAGAAGACTCAAGGAAGCAACTGGGGCCAAGTCCCCCCCTCAAAATGAGCAAGTCCTGGACTTGACTCGGGATGAAAAGGGTGAGGAGGTCCTTGAAAATGTTTCTCTTGAGAGGGTTTCAGCCGACGTCCCCTTCGCCGACAAGAGTATTGATGAAACCTTGCAAGAGATTAATGCTGAGCTTGCGGCGGAGAAGGCGGCCGAGGTGGCTTCTCAACAGTCTTCTGAAGTCCCAACCTAGCTCACTGCCGATGCTGAGGAATCTTAGTTTTCATGTCTTCTTGTTTCTTGTGTTTCGAATTTTGTTTTTAAGATAATGTAAGCTCTTTGTATGGCCGATGTGCCCTCTTTTTGTTGAATGCTAATACAACTTTCCTTTACTGAATGCTTGTACCTTTGTCTTTCATTGACTGCCTTTGCATGATTCTATACTTAGAATATTCTGCATGTCTTTAACATACTCTTCCTTCTTTGTGTAATCTTCTCGGGGTGACACACCTCGGATAGACAAACTTCTTGGTTTAACTTAACTTGTAAACTTTTAACAAGTGTTTGAACATCATACTGGTTTTAACGCAACTTATAAATTGCTACAAATTTCAACAAGTGTTTAAATAATAATATGGATTTAACTTCAACTTGTAAATTGTCCACAAATTTCAACAAGTGTTAAACAATGATTTCGGCTTAACTTCAACTTGTAAATTGTTCACAAATTTCAACAAGTGTTAAACAATGATTTCGATTTAACTTAACTTGTAAATTGTCCACAAATTTCAACAAGTGTTAAACAATGATTTCGGTTTAACTTCAACTTGTAAATTGTCCACAAATTTCAACAAGTGTTAAACAATGATTTCGGCTTAATTTCAATTTGTAAATTGTCCACAAATTTCAACAAGTGTTAAGCAATGATTTCGGTTTAACTTAACTTGTAAATTGTCCACAAATTTCAACAAGTGTTAAACAATGATTTCGGCTTAACTTCAACTTGTAAATTGTCCACAAATTTCAACAAGTGTTAACAATGATTTCGGCTTAACTTCAACTTGTAAATTGTCCACAAATTTCAACAGTGTTAAACAATGATTTCGGTTTAACTTAACTTGTAAATTGTCCACAAATTTCAACAAATGTTAAGCAATGATTTCGGTTTAACTTAATTTGTAAATTGTCCACAAATTTCAACAAGTGTTAAGCAATGATTTCGGTTTAACTTAACTTGTAAATTGTCCACAAATTTCAACAAATGTTAAACATATTCTTCTTCCCTCTGCCCCCTAATGTGAACCTGAGTTCCATTTGGGTTCTCATTATGCATGTATTCTAGAGAAAATGTCAAGTATCTTGAAAAGATAACTGAATCTTTATTTATTTACTCCGGCAAATGGCAAAGGAACAAAGAAATTTTAATGATAGAAAAATTTCAAATTACAAGTGTTCCAAGGTCTTGGCAACTCTTTGCCCTCATTATCTTCAAGCCGATATGCCCCATTGCCCAGCACCGAGATGATTCTGTAGGGTCCTTCCCAATTTGGTCAAAGTTTGCCCTCTCTGGGATCCTTTTTGTTGCCGATGACTTTTCTTAAGACGAGGTCACCAATCTGAAATTCCCTTGGGTTAACCTTCTTGTTATAAGCTCTGGCAAGCTATTGCTGGTATGCTGTGAGCTGAATTACAGCTTTCTCCCTTTATTCTTATAGAAGATCTAGATCTCGGGCTAAGAGTACATCATTAGTCCCGTTCTCTACCCCCTGGGTTCTGATCCTAGGGATGCCGACCTCTAGTGAAATGACTGCTTCTGTGCCATAAGCCCTGGCAAATGAGGATTCCCCTGTTGATTTTCTCGGCGTAGTCTGATATGCCCAAAGTACATTAGGTAGTTCGTCTACCCACTTTCCTTTTGCTGTCTGCAGCCTCTTCTTTATCCCATCCAAAATTACTTTGTTGGATGCTTCTGCTTGTCCATTGCTGTGTGGAAAGCTTGGGGTTGAAAAGTAGTTCTTGATCTTGAACTTTGCACCAAAGTTCTTGATTAGTTTACTGTCAAATTGACTTCCATTGTCTGCAACAATTGCTCTTGGAATCCCAAATCTGGTGATAATGTTTTTCCAAATGAAGTTCTTCACGTCCACATCTCGGATCTTGGCAAGAGGTTCAGCTTCTATCCATTTTGTGAAGTAATCCGTTACCACCAGCAAGTACTTTCTTTGTCTAGTTGCTTGGGGTAATTACCCAACGAGATCCATGCCCTATTGGGCAAATAGCCAAGGATTGGATACAGGGTTCAGGTCAGTAGCTGGCTGGTGTATCAAAGGTGCAAACCTTTGGCATTGTTCACACTTCTTCACGTAGGCTTCTGCATCCTTTTACATGTAAGGCCACCAATACCCCTGGGTAATGGCACTGTGAGCTAGTGATCTACCCCCAGCGTGGCTTCCACAAATTCCTTCATGGATTTCATATAAAAAATCTTCAACCTGCAAAGGGTATACGCACCTTAAAAGGGGTCCAGTGAAGGATCTTCTGTATAGGTGTCCCTCTCCTGTTAGACTGAATCTTACCGACTTCAATCTAATCTTGTGTGCCTCCTTGCGGTCATCTGGCAGCTTTCCTTCTTTTAGAAATGCAACAATTGCGTCCATCCAGCTTAGTCCCATGTCTACGCACATTGCTTCATGCTCTGTGGTTTCTGGTTCAATGCTCGGGCCCGACAGGTAGTCAATCATTATTGTCCTTGCTTTTCCAGGTTGTACTGCACTAGCTAAGTTGGCCAACGCATCGGCGTGGCTGTTATCATCTCAACTTACCTGAAGTAGTCGGCAGTTCTGAAACAAGGCTGACAGTCTGATGACTTCCTTTGCGTAGGCCGACATTCATTCATCTCGGGCAGCAAACTCCCCTGTTATCTGGTTAACTATCAATTGTGAATCACAAAAAACTATTACCTCATCTGCTTGCACTGCTGCTACCAATTTCAGTCCTGCAATGAGTGTTTCATACTCTGCTTCATTGTTTGAGGCCTTGAACCCCAAATGAATTGACTGTTCTAGTACCTGCCCATCTGGGGATATCAATACTACTCCTACCCCCACTCCCTGTCGGTTTGAACTCCCATCAACGAACAGTCAAAAGGAGTCGCCGATGTAGATGCTGTAGGGTCTGAGTTTTTCTTCTTTCTTTTGTTATTTCGCCTTCACTTGGGCTTCTCCTTGCTTGTCTAGACATTGTTCATCCTTGCTCAACGGAGCCCGATGTTCGATGGATTCTGGTGTGAACTCAGCCACGAAGTCGACCAGAACCTGACCTTTAATTGTTGTCCTTGGCCTGTACTCCAGGTCATACTTGTCTAGGGTGACCACCCACCTGGCTATTCTTCCTGTTAAATCTCCTTATTGCAGTAAGGACTTCAAGGGGTGCTCTGTTAGCACCACAATTTTATGGGCCTGGAAATAATGGTTCAACTTCTTTGAAGCCATTACTAAAGCTAGTGCCAATTTCTCTAAGGGTAGGTACCTCGTTTCTGCAACGGCTAGGGTTTTGCTTATATAGTAAACAGCCCTTTACTCCCCTTTTTCTTCTCGGATTTGTACTGCACTTATCGCATGCTCTGAAACGGCTAAGTACAGGAACAACTCCTCCCCAGGTTCTGGATTTGAAAGAACTGGAGCTGTGGTCAAGTACTTCTTTAGGTCAGCCAAAGCGACTTCGCATTCTTCTGTCCACAGGAAGTCTGTGGCTTTTTTTATCAAGTTGAAGAAAGGTCTGCATTTTTTTGAGCTTCCGCTAATGAATTTGTTCAGGGCTGCGGCCCTTCCAGTTAGCATCTGTACATGTTTTGCCGATGTCGGGCTCTTCAACTTTAGGATGGCCTTGAGCTGATCTGGGCTGGCCTCGATGCCTCTTCTAGTCACCAAGTACCCTAAAAACTTACTAGATCCAACTCCAAATGCACACTTCGATGCATTGAGTCGGAACCGATATGTTTTAAGAATTTCAAAGACTGCTTTTAGATCGGTGAGATGACCTTCGGGCTCCTTGGTTTTAACGACCATGTCGTCGATGTAGACTTCTACTGTTCGGCCAATCAGGTGTTTGAACATTTTGGTTACCAGCCTTTGGTAAGTTGCTCCTGTGTTTTTTAACCCGAAAAGCATCACTCTGTAACAGTACAGGCCTTTTGGGGTGATGAACGCGGTCTTCTCTTTATTTGTGGGGTACATGGCTATCTGGTGGTACCCTCTGTAGGCGTCTAGGAAGCTCATTCTTCCATACCCTGAAGTGGCATCTACTAGCTGGTCAATCTTGGGTAGAGGAAAGCTGTCTTTGGGATAGGCTTTGTTGAGGCTGCTGAAGTCTACACAGACTCTCCACTTACCGTTCTTCTTTTTTACCACCACTGTATTGGATAGCCATGTCAGGTAGTGTACTTCTCTAATGGCCCTGGCCTCCAGAAGTCTGTCTACTTCTTCCTCTACTGCTTCGACGTGCATCAGCGTCGGTCTTCTAGATCACTGAATTACAGGTTTGGCCGACTTGTCAACATTCAGTCTGTGGCACGTGACCTCGGGGTCAATGCCAGGCATTTCATAAGGTGTCCGAGAAAACACCTCAATATTTGCTCTCAAAAAAGCTTCTAACTCTTTTTTCTCTTTTTTGGCTAAGCCCGAGCCGAGAAGAAAGAAGCGTTCTTCATCCCCATCCTGGACGAGGATTTTCTTCAGTGCCTCCTCGCTCTTCTCGGCTGCCTCCTTGCCGACGTCTTCTAGGACTTCCATGTCCTCATCTTCAATTTCTGCCTTTTCTGGCTCTCGTATGCTACAGGTAGATTTCATTGCTGCCATGGAGCAAGTCTTCGCCTGCAGCTGATCGCCTCTGACTTCCTCTATTTCATGATCTGTTGGGAATCGCAATAGTTGATGCAATATTGAGGGAACTGCCCCCATTGCATACAACCATGGTCTTCCCAAGATGATGTTGTAAGGGGAGGGTGTGTCAATAATGGTGAATTCTATCTTGATCTTCCTGGTGCCTGCCTGCACCTCCAAGTTTACTGTTCCCAGTGGCCATATCGGAGTTCCATTGAACCCAACCATTGGGCCACTGGATTGTTCCATATCATCTGGGTGAAGGCCAAGCTCTTTGTAACATCGAACGTACATGATGTCACAAGAGCTGCCTTGGTCAATCAAGATGCGTTTCACTTGGCACTCCCCAACCTGGAGGGATACTACCAAGGCATCATTGTGCGGATGCTGGACCATCTCTAGGTCGGCTTCAATAAAGGTTATCATTGGTCCCTGGCACTCTTCTGCCTGATGTCTTTCTCCCCGACTTGGTAGACATGTTGTAGGTGTTTTACTTTCTGGGTCTCTCCTCGGATTTCGTTTTCGTTGACCTTCGAGTGGATTACGTTGATTACCCGAGGTCTTCCTGCCTGCGGCTGCTGTGCTGGGGGAGGTGGGACTGCTGGTGCCTGAGGCAACCTTGCCCGTTCTTTCCTTGTCCTGTTCTCATTGACAAGGTCTCTCAGATGTCCTTGTCTCACCAGGTCTTCCAAATATGTTTTCAAGGCTCTACAACCCTGAGTTGTATGCCAATCTTCATTGTGGTAGACACAATGCCTGACAATGTTTCTTCCCATGAACTCTCCTGGAGTCCTCTTTGGCATTCTGAAATAAGGCTGGTTCCAAATTTGATCCAGGACTTTGGGAATTGGGATTCGGAACACAGTTGTTACTGCTTGTGTGGCCCTCAGTTCTACCTTTTGCCTGCTTGTTCCATTGTTACCTCGGCCTTGCTTCGGCGAGCCGTTTCCTTTCTCTTGTTTTATTTCCCTGGTTCCCGACGTGTCTTCTTCGGCTCTGACGTACTTCTCGATTCTCGCCATGAGCTCCTCCATACTTTTTGGCAATGTCTTTGCCAAAGAATTTCGTAGTGGACAGTTGTCTTTCAAGCTGTTCTTGAAAGATACGGTTGCCACCTCTTGATTACATTCGGGTATTCGATTGAACACCTCATAGTATCTTTTTGCATAGGCCTTAAGGCCTTCATTCTTGCTGATCTTCAGAGCCATCAATGCGTCCACCCTTAATGGCTGCAGCTTGTTTGTTACGAACCTGGCCACAAACATCTCGGCCAGGCCTTCCCAAGTCTTCACACTTCCCTTCGGTAATTTGTGGAACCAATCTGATGCAATCTCCCCGAAAGGATGAGGGAAACACTTTGCACAGCAACGGCTCGTTCTCACTATACAATGCCATTGAATTCAAATATAGTCCAACGTGGAAGTTGGGGTCTGACTTACCATCGTATATTTGAAACCTCGGCATACTGAATCGCTTCGGTGCCTCAAATCTGTCTAATTCCACCGAGAATGGTGTCCTCGGCTTCTCTAGGGAGGTTACCTCGGCGTCGGCATTCTGTTGCTTCCTCTTGAGGTAATCTCTTAAGTCTTCTTTGCTCCGCCCAGGAGCTCGGCTATCTTTCAACTTCAGTCTTTTCAGTATACTACTCTCGGCCTCATGGTGAGCCTTTTTCGACCCTTCTCCATGAGTTGTGTCGAAGCACAGTGCCTGCCCCTGAACATGCCGATGTCCTTTGGGGTCTGCCTTCTTTGTGCGATGCGTCCTCCGTGATTCTTTTCTTCTTGATTCTCTTCGTCCGTCCTCCCTAGAAGGTCGGTGAAAGTATCTCTCGTTCCTGTTGTGGTGAGGGGCTACGGGGATTGTTTCCTGCCCTCCCTTCTGGGCATTGGCCGCAAGAATCGGTGTGTCCTGCAGCGGGAACGGTGGCTGCGTGACGTTATTTTGCATCATGAAATTGACGACCGACTGCAGGTCTGCCAATTTGTTTGCCATCTCTTTTACCTCTTCGTTCCTCCGTAGGCACCTATCCTTCCAAACTTGGAGGTCGTCCTCGTTGTAATACCTGTTTTGATTAGGTTTCCTTGGCACGTCGCCAGTCTGGCCGACGTCTTTTACTCCACGAGTTTGTTCATGAGTTTCTACGTTGAACCTTTCTCCTTCGCCATCAAGGTCAATAGGTCTCCCACTCCCAGTAGGAGTGTTGTCCCTAATCTTTTCCTTCTGTCCGTTATTGGCCATCTATTCTACTTTCTTTCCCACAGACGGTGCCAAATTGTGTGAGTGATTTTCCGATCACACTGCCCAACTTAGTATATAGCTGGAGAACACTGGCAGAATATATGACACCCAGTTAACCTGTAACAGAAAGAGAAGATTCCGGCAGTGGTTCGTCCACTCGGGGGCACTCCGACGATCAAGTCAGTATATCTCTCAAAGATAATCAATAGTGCTTAACTCACTAGACAGAATATAAATTGCGTACCTTAGACCCATGGGGGTGCCTCTTTTTTATAGTTACCTCAATCCTAATAGAAGCCTTACTTCTATGGATTCCTGTTCAGTACTTACTTTAGACTCCTCAAGAGATAAAGATAAACTCCCTAAGAGATTTATCCTTATGTTAGCTAAGTCTCCTCTTTATTCTAGGACTCTTGTCCCTTATCCCTTATCCACTTATCTCGGATTCCGACATCTTCGGAGATAACCTCGGCCTAACCGAGATTACCTCGGCGTCATGACCTGGACATGTGGCACCTCGGCTGACACGTCGGCGTCACCTTGCCACATGTCGGTATTAAAAAATATATCCCCATATTAGCCTAACTTTTTTTAGTCTCGTTTGGTTTTTGTTTTTGGCTTTTTAACTTTTGTGAGAGAAAAAATGTGATGATTATGGTTTAGATGAGGCATTTTACCTGATTAGCTTATGTAACTAATTTTGGCCTATTTTGGGAAGATGGTTATAATTAAATTTTTGGTGAAAAAATACTTATAAGCAGCTTATAAACAATTTTTTTGTGAGAGAGGAAGTGGGTTATAATCTGGGAAGTGGATTATAACCCACTTCCCAAAATAGGATCTTTTATACTTTTTTTAGCCAAAAAATCAAAACCAAACAGAGCTGTAGTCTCATCTTATTTTACTCTCTAGTACATTAGCTACTATACAAGTTATTTTAACCACCCCCTCCAAAAAATAAAAATAAAATTGCAAACTAGCTACATTTGGAGACTTTTTCACTTTTTAAATAGTTTGTGTATAAATAAATAAAATAAAAAGTAGCATTATAGCACGTAAATAAAAAAAATAGTTAAGTAAAATAAAGAGCATTTTTTTTACCCACCCAAAAAAAGAAAAGAGTATTTCTTTTTAACTTTAACTAATAAAAAATAAATAGTAATATTAGAGTTGTTTTAAGTCAATATTTTGAGAATATGATTAAAATTTAATTTTTTTTATTCTTAACTCATTTTGAATTACATCACTATTTATTTTTTTACATAATTTTTTTTTATAAAAGTCAAAAAAATTAATTTTTAACTAATTTTTCAAAACAACCGATTCTTGTGTTTGGTTTGGGGCTTATACCCTATAATGTTCCAATAATTGGTGAAAGTGGTTAATTCAAGGTGTGCCAATTCTGTGTTCCACCATGATAAAATATAAATGGGCTATGGACGTTATGGTTTAAATTATTAAAAATTTAATGATTTATATTAGTCTAAGTTACGGATAATTTTTGTCTTTGATACTCATGAGATTAGCAAATTATCAAACCAAACTCAATTATATTTTTAGATAGGGAATATTTTATAAAGGTGTTTAATTATATTATAGAGTAGTGTTGACTACTTTCAATTTAGTAAATTGAGAGCTTCTTTTTTTATTTTATTTTTTTATTTTTTATGCCCAACACACTCTCAATACGGGACCCTTAAGATCCACTTTTACAAGTCAAACTGGAGAAGTTAGTCGATCCACCTAAACTGCCGAACTTCTACTTGAATAATAGGAGATTTGAATCCTGGTCAATAAGAAGAGAAGCAAACATTCTTACCAACTAGGATAGCCCCTTGGTGATCAAACAAAAAAATAATAATAAAATTCAGAGCTATTAATTCTGTAACTAATAGTTTCATATAATTAAATGAAGCCAAACAAATATTTTAAGTAGAATCCATATAGTTTATTAATTAATTTGCTTATCCTATCACATCTTAATTAACTCATTAAATTCTAAACTTTGTTTAGTTTGAAATTTTTAAAATATTTTTTTGAGTCTTCAATTCATTTTTTTTATTTAATTAATATAGATACACTTAAAAGATATAAAACTTGTGAAAAAAATATTTAAAAAAAAAATACCAAACTCAAAAAAATTCAAAAATTCATTATATTGTTTTTTATTTTAATTTTTTTTACAGATTTCTTCAAAAATATATATTTTTTAAGTGTATTTAGATTAAGTAAATCTAAAAAGTAAAAAATAAAATAAAAAAAATACACCAAAAATTATAAAAAAAAAAATACAAAAAAAAATCCCAAATTTTTTTTTAAAAAAATTCAAAACCAAAATTAGTTTTATTGACCTTAGATTGGGGGAAATTATTCATTGCCCCAGGACAGGCCATTTATATTTGAATATTTGTCCAGTTGTTTCCTTAAAGGAAATAAATAAATATCATTATTTCAATCAATAATAGCTGTTGACCTGTGCAGGTGTTTTTTTTTTATAAATATTTGATAGTGCAATATGTGTTATAAAAAAATAATTTTAATTTTAATTTTAATTTTAAATTTAAATTAAAATTAAAGTATGATTTTAATTATTTATTTTGATAATATTGACGCTATCATTCTATAAAATTGTTACTTTAATACTTATATATATTAATTTTAGTTAAATTATTTGTGTATTTTGATAACTTTACTTCTATCGTATTTGTTAGCACCATAAATCTGTAATTTTTATTATTATTTATTATTTATATAATTGCAGGACACGTGACATCCTCTTATTTATTTGGAAGTTAAAAGAAGTTATAGAGATAATGGAGAATATGAAGGACAAAGTAGATGAGTGGGAGGACAAAGTGGATGAGTGAAAGGACACATGGCAAGACAAGAATGAAGATGGAAGAAATGGGTAGTTACTAAGTAATTATTGCTGTATTTTTTCTTCTATAAATAGTCATTAATGGCTACATTGTAAAGGGCCAGAACTTAAATCAAAGACACCTGATTTCAATATTTCTTGTCATTTTCCTTATCTTAGGAGTAGTTTAACATAAATTTATATTTTGAAGCATTTATTTTCAGTATTTCCATTTCGATGCATTTTATGCACTTCCTTTTCGAAGCATAGGAGTAGAGGTAAGTAATTATTACTTTGATTGTTCACTCAATCGTCCTTCTCCGTCCCTCATTCTTCTTTTAATTTTTCTTTTCTCTACACTTTGGCAATTTTGAAGTCCTCTTTGTTGAGGCAAAAGAACCGTCAACGCAATCGCTTGATAATTGGTTTGAATTTAATCTGTAAGGATTTTTCAATCCTTGCTGGCATGCTTGTATTTATGATATTTTCCTTCGTAGGAAAAATAAGCCAACAGTATTATAAATGTGTAATTATCATAAAATAACTTTGTATGATATATATTAAATTATAAAATAGTAAAATAAATACTCATTTTGATATTAAAAATAATAGTTAAATTAGAAGAAGAATTAGTAACATAAAATTAAAAGTAATTCTAATTATTTAATTTTCTTTTATATTCATTTTGCAAATAAAAATATGTTGAAATAGAAATTATATAAAATTTATTAAAAAATAAATGTAAATATGTTGTGGTTGCACATATAATGATTTTATATGATATATATATATATATATATATTAAATTATAAAATCGTAAAATAAACACTCTTAATTAAATTAAAATATCAACTATATAAAAGAAATTCAATAATGACTAATTAGGAAAAAATCACAAAACAACATCTAAATCTAAAAAGAAAAAAAATAATGGAAACATCCAAACGATACATCTCAGTGTGTGAAGTGATTAATCATTTGTAATATAATGTCAAAATATAAAATACAAAAACTTACTGTTCAACAATTGAAAAAGTAACTCAAACAGTAAACCAAACTCTAGAGATTCCTCAAAAGTATCATTGTAGTGTAGATTTTTCTTTTTGTGAGTTGTGATTATATAAAATAATAATCATTATAAAATTTATATTGAGTATAGAATAATTCACGGAAAAAATAAGAAAAAGAAAAAAAAAAAGAGGCAATTTAACATTTAAAAAAAATTTGATACTCTTGAAATAATTTAGAAAAAAAACAAAAAACGTAAAATTGATATTGGATTTATGGATTATCTCAATTTACCATGAAAAATATATATATAAAAAATATTTACCAAATAGAAGTTATATAAAATAGGTGAAATTAGTATAATTTAAATTAAGTTTGAGTTTATATAAAACTCTATGGGTGTGTTTGATTGGGGGGATAAGGGGGGGACTATCCACTATTTGGATTCCATGTCTGGCCTCCCTCCTTATCCGTCGTTTGATTTTTTTTTAGTCCGGCGGACTCCATGTCCGGCCGGACTCCATGTCCCCCATATGGGGGACTATCCTGTCCTGGGGGGTGGGATTGTTTTGGGGGGACTAATCACTGTTTGGATTAGATACAAAAATGACAATTTTGACCCTCTACTATTTAATTATGTATTATATTTAATAAAATTTAATAAAATTTAAATGTCTCAATTTAAAAATAAAATAATTTTATTTAACTTTTTATTAATGTTTTATTTATTTAATTTTTTAAAATAATTTTTTATAGATATTTTATTGATGTTTTATTTTAAAATTTTGTTTATGTTTTATTTAATTTCATTATTTAAATTTAATAGATGTTTTAATAGATGTTTTATTTAAACAATTAAATGTTTAATTTCAACAATAAATAATTTCATTTATTTAAATTATGTTTTATTTAAACATTTAAACATTTGTACATCAACATGTTTATTAAATTATTTCAACATCTGTACATCAACATGTATATTTATTTAACATCTATTAAATTATGTTTTAATACGTCAACATTTGATTACATCTACATTTGTTAATTGTTAATTACATCAACATTTGTTAATTGTTTAAACATAATCTATACATCAACATTTATTTAATTGTTAATTGTTAATTGTTTAAACATAATCCGTACATTAAAATAATTTCAATGTTAATTGTTTAAATAAAAATTTAAACATTTAACCATTAGTATGTTTAATTTCAACAATAAATTTTTATTTGTTTAAATAAAAATAATCTGTACCAGTCAATTTTTTATCAATATTAGTATGTTTAAATATCTTTAAACAAAATTTAACCATTAGTATGTTTAATGTTTACTAAAAATAATTAAAATATTAAAGATATGTTTAATATTGCTATTACTTAGTAAACAATTGAAAAAGGGTAAAATAGTCTTTTGTTTATTTATCCTATCCAGTCCGTCCAACCAAACGTTGGATTCACTGAAAATAGTCCTATCCAGACATCTAATCCCATGAAAAAACAAACACATGATACATATCCAATCCGACCAAATAGTCCAGGGGATTCACAGTCCCAGGACTCAAGTCCGATGGATTCTAATTCCCATTTTCCAGTCCGTCTAATCAAACATACCCTATATGTAATTAAAATATATATATACTGACGTTATTCTCTTTAAAAAAAATAAGTCCATATAATGTACCATCTAAGCATTAAAAAAATTACTTTTAATAATATGAAGTGTTTTGAAAAATTGGTAAAAAGTTAATTTTTTGACTTTTTTGGTGGTTTTTTTGGCAAAAAAATTGAATTTTTGAGTGACTTTTTTGGAAAAACTTGATAAAAAGTCAAAAAACTAAGAGTATGTTTGGTTTGGTTTTGAGAGAGTAGTTTTTAAAAATTGTTTTGAGGAGAGAGTTTAGAAATTTGTTTGGTTTGTTTGGTTGTGTATTTTAAAAGTAATTTTGGAGTTTGGGAGTTTGGAATGATTTGATATTTTGTTGTGGTGTTTTGGGAAGTTGGTAAAAAATAGTTTTTTGGATAGTGACTTGGGTAAAAAAGCTAGTTTTTTTTACTAAAAAAACTAAAAGCTGGCTTTTTTACTATGTTGCCAAAGATTTGTGTGAGAGAAAAAATGATTGAGGCTCCGTTTGGCAAGAGTTAAACGGGGTTTTTTTTGACTATTTTAGTCACAAAAGACAAAATAGGCTATTTTAGCCACAAAAAATAAAATATCACATCAAACTCATAATCATTACATTCTTTTCTCACAAAAAAAGTCAAAAAAATCAAAAAGCCAAAAAGCCCTTCTCAAACCAAACTTTTTAACCAAAGTTAAAATAGCCAAAAAAACCAAAAAGCTAAAAAATCAACCCACTTCCCAAACGGAGGCTGAGAATGAGAAAGAAGAGAAAAAAAATGATTGATTAATGTGTAAGAGAGAGAAAATAATTTTAAAAATAATTTTGACAAAATTACAAACCAAACAAATTTTAAATTTTTTTTTTTTTAAAAATCACTCTATAAAACGAAACCAAACATATTCTAAATTTTTATCAAATTCTCAAATTGCTCCTATATATATATAATATTTAGGTTGGAATCCTACCTAAATTTGCATAATTTCTCGTAGATCGTACCTAAAGTCAATTCACCTACAAGGTCTTGGATTTGATTGGTATCTTTGTTTTGAGCATTAAAGTTTTCGTGCAAAATGGTCATCAATTATTTAGTGGGTGGTACCTCCTATTCAAAATAGGAAAATAATAGATAAAGTCATGTTTGTTTGGATGTATTTTGGATTAGACAGGATTAACGGCTCTGTTTCATTTGGTTTTTAGAATATGTTTTAAAAATATTTTTAAAAAAATAAAAAATAATTCAGTGAAAAAAATCAAAAATATTTGTCATTTTTTATATAATTTTTAAAATATATTTTTTATATTTATTTTTATCAACATTTTTAGGACTGAGTTTTGAGATTGTACATCCAATATTATTTGGATCCATCCAGAATTATGAAGAGAAATTAACAAAAATTTATAATTTAACCAATTACTCAGCCTCCGTTTGAGAAGTGGGTTGGCTTTTTGACTTTTTAACTTTTGGCTATTTGAGTCTGGGCTCAAAAGCTTGGTTTGGGAAGAGCTTTTTGGTTTTTTAAACTTTTTTTTTGAGAAAAGAGTGTAATGATTATGGGTTGGATGTGATGTTTTGTCTGTTATGGCTCAAATAGCCTATTCTATTTTTTGTGACTCAAAGAGTCAAAGAGCACAAATGAACTCTTCCCAAACGACACCTAAAATTATCATTTAGGGCTTTAATTATAGAGAGAGAAGGTATTCTATCATAATTTTACAGTGATTTTTACTACAACAAAGCCATCAACAAATGGAATAATAGGACAGTCTAAGTTTAAAATATCAACAAAATGAATTCTAAAACTAAACATTACATCATAATTTTAATTCTACAACGTATAAAAATAAACTTTTATATAATATACTGTAATATCGTAAAAGTAATTTAAACTTGTTTAATTATTTATACATCAAAGCTTAGGACATACTATTGTTTTAACAAAATTAAAGAGAATGAGACTTATGTAATTTTCAATGATTGAACAGAGACAGTGAAATAAACAAAATGAATTTTATTGTCAAAAAAAAAAAAACATTTATTGTAAAAACCTTAATGTCATGACATTGCTTCAAAATAAATATAATTTAAGTAAAATTTCTTGAATTATTAGTCTAACCCCACATTACTTTCGAATTAAAATAAACAAGGTTATATATATTCGTGGGAATGGGTGGAGACAAAAGAGGACAGAAAGATCAAGGAAAATCTGGGGGAGTCTTTTTTTGTATGCGCATTTAATTCTAATAAATTTAACATATAGTTTTGGACAAATTATAAATAAGTGAAACAGTTACAAAATAATTATACTACAGATAGAAATATTTTGTGGTGCAATTTTGACACATATGAAAGATTTTCACCAAACATAAAAGTAAGCTTGCATTGTCCATACAGAAGACTTAAATTATCATAAAAATATAATTATTTCTCCACTGAAATATAATTTTTCCTATAATTTTTAACAATGTGCATAAATGTCAATTGCAGTTCTTTTCAAACTAGTTCTTGTATAGAACTCCTATAACTACTCATTAGGAAATTACAAATTGGAATATCTCAACTTACATAATTGAGACTTTGTAATTGATTAGATTTTATTGCAATATCATATGTGTACATGTCAAATAAAAATAGTAATAATTGCAAATTTTATTTTATTTTTTATTATTATTATTATTATTTTTTTTTTTTTTGTATTGGTTTTTTCCTCTCCTAGCCTACATGGCCCATGCTTAATTGCCTATCTAGGCACAAGACAAAAACAAATATTTTGATTCACAATATCTCTCCTCACATTTCCCACTTTTATCTAATCAAAGAGAGACAGAGAGAGAGAGCCATCAACTCATTTGTTTGAGACCACGAAAATATTGATTGGTGGTACAATGTGCATGTATCTCCCAGGAGACTTGTATCCGTGCGTGTCGTTCGGGGGATGGGCGACTCTTGTCAGTTTATCTGGAGGAGTTTTTAAGATTTGGGAAATTTATCATCAGTTCAGTTTTAATAATTCAAATTATTTATTTTATAATATTATTTATATATATTATTTATTAAAAATATGAAAATAAAAAAAAAATTATATTGATTCGATAATCGTAACTTATTTAATTTGTAATATTTGTCCTTAAAAAATGAACAAGATACACCTTCTGAGATTTGCTTAAAATACGAATTGTTTCCCGTGGTTTGAAAAATTACAAATACGTCATTCTCAGAATTTTTTTTTAATAAAATTAATTGAAAAAGTGAAATTTCTAACTGTTCACCTATACAATAATAAAATTATTTGAATTATTAATTAAAATAAAATTTTAACATTATTAAAAACTGTTAATTAACTTGATGATTTATTAATAAAAAGACTTATTTGTTATGAAATTAGAAACTTTTGGGGATATAATCTAATTTCTAAAATCACTAGAAATAATGTATAGTATAAATAAACCTTAGGGGATGTGTTTGTAATTTACTCTTTTAGAAATTGATCATCTATTTTTTTTTTTGGATAAACACAATAAATTAAATAAATTATAATTATTGAATCGATTTAATGTTTTATACAGGGAATATATATACAAAGAACCTTACAAAATAGACACTTCAAATAAGTAAAATCAACCCCATGATAAGACTAACGGGCCTAGACAATACTCCAAGTTTTGTTTGTAAGTCGAAATTTCGTTTAGTACGAGTTATGTCAAAATTGATGTCTCTCCGTTTGGAGGGAAGACGACTTCCTTATATTAGGGATACACAAAAACAATATCAATAATTTATATACTGACGAAGAACTCTCATCCTCCTCTGATAACAGGAACTAGAGTAGAGGCCCATCCGCCCAATCTCCCTCGACCTCGAAGGACCCTCAAGAACAGGCAAAACCGCCTGGGTCAAAAGTCTCGGACGACACAATTACTTCTCCGGTAGAATAAGCTCACTGGGGCTGATGCCTGGGTAAAGAAAGAAGATGCAAGCGGAAGTTTGAATTAATTATATAGATGAATTCAATTAAATAAAACTTAGTATGAGCACTTTGTTTGGTTTTGAATTTTTTAAAAAATAGTTTTTGAATTTTGAGGTTTTTTTTATATATCTTTTCCATAGTGATTTTTTAATATTTTAAGTTGTTCTTAAAATAAAATAAAAAATAAATAAAACTTCTTGTATGTACAAAATTTAAATATATCTAAAAAGTAAAATATTTGTGAAGAAATATTAATATGAAAATGTACTATTATATATATTAGTGATTTTTTTAAAGAAATTTTCACAAATGTGCTGATCATTATTAAGTATATTTTTAAAAAAAATTGTTAAATATATTGAAAAGTTCGCTAATTTTTTTTAAAAATTAAAGCTATTTTAAAATTTTAAAGATATTTCAAAAAATTGATTATTATTTATTTTTATTTTTTTTTGAACAATATAGAAATACCCCTCCCAACAAGCAAAATGCAGCCAAAAATAAAATAAAATAAAAAAGAAAAGATAATCACTACAACAAAAAGCACCAATGGCGACTAAAAAAATGAATTTCGTCGCTGAAAGTTGCACAAATGGCGACTAAATCCTTTTTTGTCGCCAAAAATGAAGACTTTTGGCGACTAAAACCATTTAGTAGCCAAATGTATATGTATTGGCGACTAAAAATCAGTTTGGTCGCCTATTATATGGGTTTCAGCGACTAACACAATTTTCGTCGCCAAAAGTGATGGTTTTTGCCGACTAAAACAATTTAGTAGCCAAAGGTGCTGGTTTTAGCGACTAAAAAACAGGTTAGTCGCTGAATGTGCAGGTTTTTGGCTACAAAAAAAAATTAGTAGCTAAAAACTGACAATTGCCGACTAAAACAGGTTTAGTAGCCAAAAGGTGACATTTTTGGCGACTAAAAACAGATTTGGTCGCCAAAACTGCTTTATTTTTAAACGGAGCTTAATTTTTTAGCGACAAAAAATAATTAGTAGCCGATAAGTATAGCATTGGCGACTAAAAATTGATTTTAGTCGCCAAAAGTGGCCTAAATTTTTTTTAATAAATCATTTATTTTTTACATAAATTATATTTGAATAAAAATAATTATATTTATAAATATTGTTTTGTATTAATATCGGACAATATACTATATAAATAATATATATTTCATATATATTCATGTGATGTGTAGTGGCATAGTGGAGGGAGTGTGTTGTTAAAGGTTTGGAATGTTGGACGGCTGCGGTTCGAAACTCAAAAACAGCAAGAAAATGGGATTTTTTTTTTTTTTTACGGAAACACCTTCGGCGACTAAAAAGTTAGTTGCCAAAAGTCTTTATTTTGGTGACTAAACGGTTTAGTCGGCGTTTGATTGAGTATTGGCGACTAAATTATTAGTCGGTAAATGTATGATTTTCAAAAGTGTAAAACACTATTGGCGACTAAATTATTGGTCGCTAAAAGGGCTCCTTTTTGCCGACTAAAACAGGTTTAGTCGCCAATACCTCCCGCGACCATTTATTGGCGACAAAGGCAGCGACTAAAAATTTTTGTCGGGGAAACCAAAAACTTGATTTTTAGCGACTAAAAATGGACCTTTGGCGACTAAAAATTTAATCGCCAAAGGTGATTTTTCTTGTAGTGAATGTCACACTTCTAATCTTGAAATAAAATCAACACTTTAAGAGGATTGAATAATATCTCAATACTAAACAAGATCGGCGAAGAAGTTGACTTGATTGGTGGTTATAGTAAGCTTTGTATATGAATATTACTATCTAGTTTGTAATTTAATCCAAAGACGATATGTTGACTCTTCATTAGGTAATGTTAAGACCCATTAAATCATGCTTGAGTCACACTTTTCACTTAAATTTCGGTTAGATAATTATTTTGCAATCTTTTTAGGGACAAATTGTTAAGATTCCTTCTGGTTATTGGATGTTTAAATTAATTGCTAAACATCACATATAATTGAAATGATTCTAGCATTAGTTTTTGGCCATAATTAGTGGGATTTTACCCTAATGAGGTGATATACAAGTAAAAATCTTTTAGTTGTTTTGTCATGAAGATTCGCATGGGACCTCTCTTTCTCATAGTTTGTCCCCATTTTGCTCATTGAAGTGACATAGAAGTCAACAAATTTATTTAATTTTATGCAGTACCTTTATTAATTAAGAAAAAAAAAAAAAAAAACTCCACAAACCTCTCTATCTATGCATTAGTAAAAAATTAAAGTAAAAATTACGCATACATTCTCTGAACTTTGATTAAAATATAAATCGTTCTTTATAACTTTAAAAATTACATTTTATCTCTTGAGGTTTTTAATTTCATAATAAATTGTCTATTTTATTAATAAATTATCAAATCAATTAATAGTTTTTAATGATGTTAAAAATATATTTTAATTAACAATTTAAGTAATTTTATTATGGTATAGAAGAAAAATTATGAATTTTATGTTTTTAGTTAATTATGTTAAATAAATTTTTTTAATAAGGGGGTGTTTATAATTTTCCAAACTATATGAGACAATTTGTACTTTAAGTAAATTTCAGGGAGTGTATTTTTAATTTACCCAAAATTAAAAATATAAATATTATGAGTCATGAAAATTTGTTATGAATTTTACTTTTAAAATAAATATATAGTGTAAATGTAAAATTATTACAACGTGCATGACATTTCTAATGAATATACATTGTTGATATGTTTTTAAATAAATTTTCTAGAATTATATTATTACAGGTAAAAATTTCTTGTACATAATACATTAACTAAGGGTTGGTTTGGGATTTCCTAAAAAAGTGTACTTTTTTATTTATTGGTGGGTTTGGGTTGGGTTTGATGTGATGTGTTAGAGAGGTGATGTGATTTAAATAAGATGATGTGACTAAAATAAGATAGTGACTTTTTGACTTATTTAGTAAATGTCAAACTAGTCCCAAAATACAAACATCAGACGTGCATATGAGATTCACCACTTGACGTGACACTCATTTAATATTATGTCTATTTAGTACATTTGTTGACACACTTTTTATTATTTTTAATATTATTGGGGGAAAATTTGTTGAAAAAAAAAAGAGATTTTTATTGATAAATCCATTCTAGAGTTGTTATAACCCATTAGGTCCACAGAAGAATATGATAACCTGATTAGTCCCATAAACTTTTCTTTTTATTCCATAAGGTCCATTTTCCTAATTTAACATATTTTACTGGACTATTTTGCCCCTATATATATATGTATGTGTACAGTGTTATACGCATTTACATATTATGTGCCTGTTTACGTGGCTGTTTCGTCGGTGATTCAGTTTGGCAGTTTCCATTTTACGTTTCTCTTCATCAATCCAATTCCAAGAGATACGTTTATGTTTTGCATACTCGTTCGAAGGTTTGGTGGTGCTAGGGTTTCATTGTTGGTGTTCTAGTCTGGTTCTGGTTCTGTGGTTTGCGAGTGAAGATGACGAAGAGGTAGCTGTTCGGCTGTCACATTTTCCGAGCTTTAAGTAGTTCGAATCAGTTGTGTTCGACTTTCTGGAGGATTGTAGGATTGCATGGTTAAGGTTAGTATCAATTTGATTGTGAATAAATGTTCAGTTCATTTGCATGATGAAGCAGATGCTCTGTTTTTGGATTGATGTGAATTGGATGCGCTGGCTTTTCAATTATATGCTTCTTACGTCGTCCTGTGGAGGGGAGTACATTCATATTATGTGAAGAACAGTGTTAGTTCTCATTTTAGTTAGTTGTATGCGTCATGAGGATCTGTGTATATGATTTGATTATCAGTATATATGGCAATGTGAATGTTGACATTTTGTTAATGTGGATTATGTGAAGAATGTGGATGTTCTCATTTTAAATTGATGTTTACTTAATGAGGCTCTGTGTGTGTGATATAATTCAGAGTGTATGTTTCAACGTAAATGTTCAGATTTTGTTAATATTATGTGAAGTTTGTTGGTGTTCTCATTTTTACTTTGATGTTTGCAATTTTGGCATCTTGTTAATATAAATGTGAATGTTCACATCTTTGTGTTTGTGAATTATGGATTTAACACCTGAACTGTACACGTAGTATTTTTTGATTATTTGCACAATGTGATTTTTTATGTCGATTTTGATTAAATGTGTAGTTCTCATTTTACTTGGACGCATGCGTAATGAGGATCTCTGTAGATGATTTGATTATCAGTATATATGTCAATGTGGATGTTAACAATTTGTTAATGTGGATTATGTGAAGAATGTGGATGTTCTCATTTGAAATTGATGTTTGCTGAATGAGGCTCTGTGTGTGTCATATAATTTACAGTGTCTGTTTCAATGTAAATGTTCACATTGAGCAAATATGATGTCAAAATTGTTGATTTTGTCATTTTACTTTGATGTTTCCTTAATGTTGACATGTTGTTAACAACAATGTGAATGTTCACATCTTCGTATTCTGAAGTATGTATTTAGCACTTCAGTTGTACGCGTTCTCATCCATTTTCTGCACAAAGTGAATTTTCATATTGATTTATATTAATGTTCATTGTTGTGGTTTTTGTGTTTTTATAGGAGATGGATACCTTTATGCTGTTGGTGTGTACATATGGTTGCAGTACAACTGTAATAAATGTTGCCCGCGCAATGTGTTATTCTCGTTTGGTGGAGTGTTTGTGTGAGAAATGGGATGAGTTGTCTGCTGGTTCTATTTCACTGTTCTGTAAACTACCTGGGATTAGGAAGTGTGATTTGGACAATGAGGAAGAATTTCAGAACATGTTACTGCTTGCTAAATCAATGGGGGTACAACATGTAGAAGTTGTGGTTGAGTTGAAAAGTGGTATTGTTCAGTCAACTAGTTTGGGATTGGTGCGTGTGGGGGTTGAGGAAGAAGTTGATGCATTACGAAGATTTTGCCACCATAACGAGAAGGTGTTGTTGTCAGCCTCTTGGGCAAATGGTATTACGCATGTGGGACAACGGTTTGTTGGAGGTGCACAAGAATTTCGTGACGTTTTATGTAAGTACGCCATCCAATGTGGGTTTCAGTTTACATATGTGAAGAACGAGACAACAAGAGTTACTGCTGTGTGTGCGATGCGGGAGGAGAGGGGCTGCTTGTGGGCTATACATTGTAGAGCACAACGAGCAAATGATTTTTTCTACATCAAGAGTTTTAGTGATGTGCATACGTGTGGTACGGATGTCCGAACATCGAAGAATCCGCGAGTTAGTTCGGATTTGGTGTCGAGTACCATATCTGAAATTGTGAGGGACAAGCCGTTGACTCGGCCGTGTGATGTTGTTACTATTTTGAAGAGGGATTATGGGCTAGATGTGAGTTACCATGTCGTATGGTTGGCTGTGGAGAAAGCAAAGGCTAGTATTCATGGAGATCACTCATTATCGTTTGACCAGCTGCGGTGGTATTCGGATGCGGTGATGCGGTACAATCCGGGGAGTTATGTCAATATTGACTATGATGCGAGTAGTCAACAGTTTCGTCGTTTCTTTGTGTCATTCGCTGCGTGTATTTCTGGGTTCAATTCTTGTCGGCCTTTATTATTCTTGGATGGAACATTCCTTAAAGGAAAGTACAAAGGTCAGCTACTGGCGGCAACGGCAAAAGACGGAAACAATGGTTAGTAATTTTTTTACCTCTATATTCATGTCAATATTCACATTGACATGCATAGTATGGACAAATGAGTGATGGAGAAATTATAAGTACTGTGAACATTGACATTAGTATGCACTGATGTGAATGTTCACATCTGTGTGTCCTGATGCCTGTAATGTGAACATTCACATTATTTTACACTGATCCATTCACAGTATTGTACATCTGTGCCTGCTAATGATAGTTATGTGAACATTCACATTCACATCAATGTATACTACTGTCAGTTGATCCGTTAATGAACAGTACTGTGAATGGTCATATTATCAGTTGCTGAACAATCAAAAATGAATTATTGATGGGCGTTAATGTCAATGTTCACATTATCAATTGCTGAACATTCACATGACCTGTTTCATTTATATTGTTTTATATTCATTTTGGAATACTGTGAACAGTTGTGTATTGGTGTTATGTTGTAGGTCTGTTTCCTGTTGCATTTGCGGTTGTTGATTCGGAGACCACGGCGAATTGGTCGTGGTTCTTGCATGAACTTGGGAAGGTTGTTGATGGTAACCGGCAGATTACCTTTATTTCGGATCGTAATCTTGGCCTGTTAGAAGCTATGCCGAAGGTGTTCCCATCGGCTCATCACGGTTATTGCTTACAACACTTGAAGAGCAATTTAAGAGACCGGATGAAAGGAATTGATAATGGCTTCAGGGATCACCTAGTAAGTAGTTTGGGTGATTGTGCTTATGAGCCAACTGTGGTAGGGTTCCATGAAAAGCTTGCAAAATTAAAAGAGGAGGGTAAACAACGAGCACATGATTTTTTCAAGGACTTGGCACCTGAGCACTGGGCAAATTCATACTTCAGGTAATAACAGCTTCATAAAGTGTTCCATTGGGCAAGTCAGAATGGTAGCGATGTGAATTATCAGTTACGATGTGTAAAAATCTTCCAATTGGGTTTCATGTTCAATGTCAGTGATGTGAATGTTCACATCTGATAGCAATGACTGATTTGAATGATGTGAATGTTCAAACAAGTTGTCATATTTTGCTGTTGTTAACATTCACATCATTCTGTCATTTAAGTTGATGTTAGTGTTCACATCTGTGCATCGTGTAAGTTGATGTTAATGTCCACTGCGAATGGTGTTAATGTTCACATCAGTCAACGTGAGTGTTCAAACCTGTTAACTTTCGGGGTGTAAAATGTTTGTGATATTGTGCAGGGGCATGCGTTATGGGGAGATGACTTCCAATGCGGCGGAGTCATTTAATAACTGGATTAAAGAAGTGCGTAATCTTCCTATCACTCAAATGGTGGACACAATTCGTACTCAGTTGATGCGGCAAATGTCTGCACGGCGTGACCAAGCAAACAAATGGAATGAGCTTATTTGTCCTACATTTGAAACAAGGCTTATGGATTCGTTCAATCACAGCAGGTCTTGGCAAGTTAGCAAAGCCAATGAGAATGTGTTTGAAGTTCATTCGATACCATCTGTCACTGTTGATGTTGCGAGGCGTACATGTTCGTGCTTCAAATGGCAAATCAACGGATTCCCATGCGACCATGCTGTTGTTGCCATTCAGAAGAGCCGCCACAATCTCAATGATTGTGTGGAACATTACTTTCATGTACAGACATATCGTGGAGCGTATTCGGGTGCCATATTCCCTATACCATCGGTGGAGAAGCCGCCTTTTGATCCCATGGACTTCACTATATACCCGCCAACTGTGAAAAGACCACCCGGAAGGCCGAAAAAGAATAGGATCCCATCAAGGGGTGAGAAACTTAAGCAAATAAGGTGCGGGAGATGTGATAAGCTGGGGAGCCATAATCGGAAGTCATGCAAGGAGCCGATATAGGATGTACATTTTTCATTTTAACGTTGTGTTTTACATTGGATTCTTATATTCATTTCACAAATAAGATTGTGTTGTGTTGGCAAGCGAAATAATGGTTTGGCAAACTTAGTATTTCATTTGTGCCTTTTCATTTTCTTTTTCTGTACGAAACTGATTTTTTGTTAAAGTTGTAATGATAAATACATGATGTGGACATTCACACTTACGTAAATGAATCATATTATGTGAAAACTTGCACATGGGTTGGACGTTTTTACCTTATTGTTGTCAATGTTGACATGAATACAAGATGTGATGTGAACTTTCACATTCATGAAGATTGACATGGTGTGAACATGTACAACTGTTATGAATGTAAAGAAATGTGAATATTCACACCTGTTCATGTTACCCGTAATGATGTCATGCAAACAATGTGTACATTCCTGCACAAGGTATGTGTGTTACATTGAAAACTGGTTCCACAAATCGCATCAAATATGCTCATCAAAACACGGCATTATGAATATCATAAGTGATTATGAACATTCACATCAGTGTTGAAACTGTGAACAGTCATAGCTGTAAACATTAGTGCATATGAATATCGTAAGTGAATGTAAACATTAGTGCATATGCATTTGAATATCATAAGTGAATGCTCATCACAACACGGCATTATGAATATCGTACGTGAGTGTGAACATTCATATCAGTGTTTACAATTGCTATGAGCAACCACAAATGTGAATGTTCACACATGTGTATGTGATCCGTAATTATGTCACGTAGACCAAGTGTACATTCCTGCACAAGGTATGTGTGTTACATTGAAAACTGGTTCCACAAATCGCATCAAATATGCTCATCAAAACACTTATTATGAATATCATAAGTGATTATGAACATTCACATCAGTGTTGAAACTGTGAACAGTCATAGCTGTAAACATTAGTGCAAATGTGAATATTCACACGTGTATGTGATCCGTAATTATGTCACGTAGACCAAGTGTACACTCCTGCACAAAGTATGTGTACTAAACAACAGTCAGGCTCAAACATTCGCAGAAATTTTTCTCACAACAACACAGCACTTTGCATATCGTACGTGACTGTGAACATTCACATTAGTGGAACAACTGTGGACATTCACATATGTAAAACATAACAACACCAAAAGTAGTTCAAAATTCGCAGCTGCCTTTTTCCTATTAACAGATGTTGTATCACTGTTTTACAATCAGTTGCTGTGTCAAAATATCAACGCATTCCATATTAACATTCAAATCGACTGTTGGTTAGTTCGTAGGTGGACACCCCCCACCTATAGGTTTTAAGGAAGCTCTGATTTCTTATGATTCAAAAAACTATGCACTAACAAATCTCGTAGTCCACACCATTCTGCACTAGTGAGGCTGCCCACAATTTCTTCATGATATACGTGCGCCCGCATGATGTAACATACTGCAGGTCCGCAGTCCACTCTGTAAATGTGAAATGGTTTTGATTAGCAGTTGACAGGAATATTTGCATAATGGTTGTGGAGGATTTGGAAAAAAAATTAGTAAGGCTTACGAGTCATCGCCTTGTTGAGGACAGACATCAACACTTTTGGTTGGTTGTGCTGGATTTTGGCCTGCTAACTTAGTGTGTAGCGGTGATGACTCGCCAATAACGGTCACAACATGCTCAATGTAGTTCCTCTGTGTATGGAATTTCACATTAGGGACCAACAAACATATGTGTGTGTACAGTCATTTAATGCACGAGAACAAGTCATGTTTGTGTTGAAAAGTAGCCACTTACAATTTCCTGTGCTTGGTCGATATGCGGGTCATGTATGCCTGGTCTTGGGCGCAACGAGTTGTAATGCTTCCACAAATTTTCTTTAGCATCATACACAGCTATCGTCCAGTGGTACTCATGATGCAATGGGAATAGTAGGTATCTCTCTCCTTGGTAGTTTCTGACATGTGCGTCAATGTGTTTACTCCTTTTGCGAGGATGGTACTCTCGTATCACTTTCTGTACACATTTGACAAATAATTAATGGACTGTGAAGTTTCACAGTCACATTACTAGTAATGGAATGATAGATTTTACCAAACACATGCTCGTGAAGATCAATGAGGCTTCATCGGAAGTTGGGTTGACCACCTCTTGTTGTTCATGCAACAGTTCAGCATATGCATCTATGAGCTGCACAAACATGGGGTCATATTATATAGATTTTGTGGATGTGAGTGTGTGTGTGTCTGTGTGTGCATATGCATGAAGACTGAATTATATTTGTAATGGCATACATTGCTGTGTATTGATTCCTCCTTGATAAGGTTGACAATGTCATCAAAATACACATGTGTAGCCTTCGAATCTCCTTTCCACACCAGCAGCCTGTGCATTATTAACAAACCAATGTAAATATTCACATTGCATATATCTCAACAACCCAAAAAAACTGAACACAGTTAGAAATATAGACTATTACGGAATGTGAATGTTAACATTGTATGTTTCCACAGTCACTTACTCATCGCCTCCATTTTTTTGTAAAGCTTGGACCTTTTGTTTGTCATGTTTGGACATCTTGGCCCAGACTTTGAACTTCTTCGTGAAGGATAATTTTTTTGGCTGCTTCACTGGTGGGTGTTCCTCCTCATCTTCAACCATTTCAATTGGATGGGGCTGCTTTTGGCCAGGTAAGTCTGGGTATTGGAAGTCAGGCAGGCGATGTTCTTTGCGATCTTTTTCCTTTATACGCTTGACCCTAGAAGGTGGGCTGATATTGTGTTGCATTGGGCTAGGGGGTTGCCTTTCTGACATAGCTTGTGTGACAATGTGGACTGACTGGTCATCGTAAAGATCCTGCAGAATTGTTTTATCGCATTCTAAGTCGATGACCAGCTGCGTTAAGCGTTTGATTTCTTGATCCTTCTGCTCCATGGACTTCTTCATTTCGATGTTCACGTTGGGCGGGCTGGACTGGTTAAACAATCTATGTTCAAGATCAGCTATGACTCTTGCCCTCAACTCCCATGAAAATTGAAGGTGTTTGTACTTTGCTTCCCATTGCCTTATGACGCCCCAAGCCTTCCGATTTTCTTGGATAAGGACATCAATGATATCAGGTTGGTTTGTGTCTGGTATTACAATAGCTCTGTCATAATGTTGGCTGCTAAATGGAATGTGAATGTCCTCATCACTGTCCTTCAGGTCTACCCCATCCCCAGAAAAGTGGGAGTTGCTGCCACTGTGTTCTCCCTTGATGTCAGAAATGTTGGGAGATTTTCTGCGTGTTTCATAAAATTCAGGCTCCACCTTCAATGTCTTACGCTTGAACTTTTGTAATTCTGTTGGGATTGCAAAGAGTTCACCGCCATTAACCTGAAAATGAAAAAATTATGTTAATAAACGCATATATTTGGGTGGTGTTATAATGTGAATGTTTTGATCACTAGTTGAAGGCCCTACCTCATTAAAACTCAAATCTGCTAAGGAGATGGTTTTCATCTTCTTCTGCAAAGCAGTCAGATCCCACTTCACACAGCGAGGAAAAGCATTGGGTCTGTGAGGTTGGAGGATGGTTGTGTGCTCACACAACCAGTACTTCAATAAAACAAGAAACGCATATTGTTATTTAGCATTTGCAGAGTAATGGTAACCTATGTGAACATTAATCACAGTGGCATTGTTGTGAACATCCCAGTAGTACATTATAATTGAATGTGAACATTCACATCTGCGAATCGTGAACGATGTGGCACTGTTGTGAACATTCACAGAGTTATGTTATGAGTCAATGTGATCAGTCACATTCACTGCTTCAGATGTGAACATTCACAGTAGTGAAAACATAATTGCGTACAGAGCAGTGTGGTAAACATTCAGAGTGGTACATTATCATTGAATGTGAACATTCACACTGTTCACATTTGAATCACTGATGTGAATGATGACAGAAACATAAGTGCTATGGCACTGTTGTGAACATGCACAGTAGTATGTTATGAGTGGATGTGATCGGTCACATCAGTGGTTCAGATGTGAACATTCACATATGTGGAATATAATTGCCTATGGACATTCACATCAGAGGTGCAGATGCCAATGTTGACAGTTGGCTTAGATGAAAAACACTGGAGGACATTTCAATGTTATTATTGGAAAACATGGGTACTTACCATCAATAACATGACACAGCCGGTGACTTTTGCTGGATTTTTGTCATTTTGGGAAATAGACGATGTCAACATTGTCCTAATTTGCTTGGCCCAATCATATTCTTGCATGCTTTCCAGTGGGACCATATGTGCGTAGTAGCCCCATCCTATTGTCTCTCTGCTTGTTGAGAAAAAAAGCTTCTGGCAAGCATACATGCACACTAGTCGGGCAACTTCTTCGTTTTCATCTTTCTTTTTTCCTTTCAATGCCTCGGTTAAAAGGGTTTGTATCCATTTTGAATTCAACCGGCTTACGTTTTTGCATCTTCTGTTCACAATGCCAGTCTTTGGTTTCGCACCGTATGTTATGTCCATTGGCTTGCTGCCACAGTCCACACCGAAAATCAGCTTGATGTCGCTGCTGTGTATTTTCATCTTCTTCTGCCCAATGTAGAAGGCATCTTCTGAAGCTTGGTACATTTGTAGTACATGCACAACAACATCATCATACTTCATGCATTTATCCAGGTCGATTTGATTGTTTCTCAATGCATCAAACAAATTCCAAAAAGGGGTTTGTCGAAGGCAGCGAAGCTGTGCGTCTGTGAACTTGGTGGTTTTCATTAATTTGACTAGTCCTGTCATATTAGATCTGTAGTTCACATGGCGCTTGTCGACATTGGTGCAAGTATTTGTTTTTGGGGTTTCTTCCTTTGCATGGGACTCATCTCTTTTTCTCTTTCCGGTTTTCTTGTGTGCGACGTCTGCAAAATGGAGCATTTAAAAAAAATTAAGTGAAGGCTCATGTGATTAGCATAGTGGAACAGATGTGAACATTCACAACATTTCCACTGGTGTGCATGTTCACAGTTGTGTGCGTGGGTGTGAATCACCAGAGTTTGTGTGTGGTTGTGAACATTCACATACGTACATGAATGTGTATTTCGATTGTGTCACGACAAACACAATGAACATATCGTGTCAGTGTGTGGTAAACAATGCATTTTTATACAACCATGAACATCGTTGAAGAGCATGTATAAAATTTTGAGGCAATGTGAATGTTCACAGCATATAAGAGCAGGACCAATAATATCTGATTGTCCTAAAATCGTCAGGGGATGTGAATGTTCACAGCATATACCAACAGCACAAATAAAATCTGACTCTCTTAAAATTTTCAAGCAATTTGAATGTTCACAGCATAGAACAACAGCACCAATAATATCTGACTCAACTAAAATTTTTCAGACAATGTCAATGTTCACATCCTACAGCAAAAGCACCAATAATATCTGATCGAAGTAACAATTTCATGCAATGTGAATGTTCACATAGTAAAACATTAACACCACCAACATCTAACTCTCCTAAAATTTCCAGGAAATGTCAATGTTGACAGCGTAGAACAAGAACACCAATAATATATGACTGTCCTAAATTTTCAGGCAAATTTTACAGACAATGTCAATGTTCACAGCCTAGCCCAAAAGCACCAATAATATCTTATTGATCTAAAACTTTCAGGCAATGTGAATGTTCGCATGGTAGAACATTAACACCGCCGACATCTGACTCTCCTAAAATTTCCAGCAAATGTGAATGTTGATAGCATAGAACAACAACACCAATAATATCTGACTCAACTACAATTTTTCAGACAATGTGAATGTGAATGTTCACATAGTAAAACATTAACACCACCAACATCTGATTCTCCTAAAATTTCCAGGAAATGTGAATGTTGACAGCGTAGAACAAGAACACCAATAATATCTGTATTGTTTAAATTTTCAGGCAAATTTTACAGACAATGTGAATGTTCACAGCTAGCCCAAAAGCACCAATAATATCTTATTGATCTAAAACTTTCAGGCAATGTGAATGTTCGCATGGTAGAACATTAACACCGCCGACATCTGACTCTCCTAAAATTTCCAGCAAATGTGAATGTTGATAGCATAGAACAACAACACCAATAATATCTGTATTGTTTAAATTTTCAGGCAAATTTTACAGACAATGTGAATGTTCACAGTAGAACAAAAGCACAAAAATATCTGACTGTCCAAAAATTGGCAGGCAATGCGAATGTTCACAGCCTATGACAAGATAAACCAATAATATCTGATTGTCCTACAATGTTCAGGCAATGTGAATGTTCACAGCTTCCAACAACAAGAACAACAACAGAATTGGCGAAAGTGTGTCAATGCCTGTGAATTTTCACAGCATACAACAACAACACCATTAGTACCTGATTACGCAAACATTTTAACTCAATGTGAATGTTCATATCTTTTACCAACAGCAACAGGAAAAGAACTGGCCAAAAAAATTTTGAAACCATGTCAATGGGCACAGCATTGAACAACAACGGGGTAACATCTGGAATAATTCGATCATCAAACCATTTCCAATCAATGTCAATGTTCACATTTTTCAATAACAACTACAACTAGAACATTTTCGATTGTTGACAGTTGTGAACACAATGTAATGGCAAGTGTAATGTTTTTGAGTGCAAAAATGAAAGAATTTAGGGATTACGATTGAGGGGTTCAGAATAAATGAATGCTTACGTTTTTTGCCCATTTCGACGACAAAGATGTTGAGACGAAGGGACGATTCGACGAAGAAACGTATACAGTTTTCTGGGCGTACGAACGGCGAAGAAGATGATGAGACGATGTGACGATCGAACGAAGACAGGCTTCTCGGCGTAGGGATGGGGAGAAGATGATGAGACGATGCGACGATGCAACGATGGAAGGAATACAGTCTTCGGGGCGTCGAGGCGATGTGGAATATGGTTTGGATTTCTGGACTGTAAAGGTACTGTGCGTGATTTCTTGCGCAAGAATAGAGAGGGGAAGAGAAACAGTTATTAGATTCAAAGAGAGAGAGAGAGGGGCGCGTGTTTTTTTAGGGCTTTTTTGGTCTTTTTGTATAAAATGGACCTAATGGAATATTATAAAACAGTATGGGTTTCCTGGAACAACACTCTTAGATAATGGATTTACTAAAAAAGCTCTCAAAAAAAAACTACTGTCAATTAAACCTATTTAAATTAACTTGTGTGGTTTGAAAAGTTGAGGTTGTTGGATTAGGTTGGATTAGATGATAAAATTAACCCACTTATAAATTGATTTAGGCCAAGTTTGGGTAGTTTAAAAAAAACCAAAAAGTTAAAAAGTTACTCAAAAAGTTAAAAAGTCATCACTATTCAGCAAAAGTCAACAATTACGGCTGCACAATTCCCAATTCTAATTTTCTCCTACAAACTAATTTTTACAATTTTTTATTACACATTTTTCCATAAAAAGTCAAAAAGTTAACCCAAACATTCATATTTTCAACCTCAACTTTTTAGTCTAAAAAGACAAAAAGTGCACTTATTTAGTCTTCCCAAACTTGGCCTTAATCTGCCTATTTGTTTACCTAAAATTACATTAAAATTGCTTACATAACATTAATTGAATGATATTCATCTCTCATTTTTATTTATATTTTTCCTAATTTGATTGTTTTATTGATTATTAATTTTTTAAATATGATTTTAAATAACATCATAAATTTGATCTATTAGTAAGTTTTGCGTGAGGAATTGGAATAAATAATAAGTTTTTTTTTTGTTTGAAATTGATAAACACTACAAGAAAAAGTAGATTTCGCGATTAAAAATGAATTTTTCGTTGCTGAAAGTAGCAGAATTGGCGACTAAAATTCAATTAGTTGCCAAAAGTGAACACTTTTGGCGACTAAAACAGTTTAGTAGCCAAATGTAGGGGTTTTAGCGACTAAAAGTCAGTTTAGTCGCCGAATGTAGGGGTTTTAGCGACTAAAAAAATTTTAGTAGCCAAAAGTGAAGGTTTATGACGACTAAAAACATTTAGCAGCTAAAAGTATAGGTTTTGGTGACTAAAAAATAGTTTGGTCGCCGATTATACGTGTTTTACCGACAAAAATCAATTTTGTAGCCAAAAGTGAAGCTTTTTGGCTACTAAAAAAAATTTAGTAGCTAAAAGTCAAGAATTACCGACTAAAATGCAGTTTAGTCGCCCAAAGTAGAGGTTTTGGCGACTAAAATTCAGTTTAGTTGCCAAAAGTGCTATCGTTAGGCGGGATTTAATTCTTTTAACGACAAAAAGAAATTAGTAGCCAAAAAATATAGAATTCGCGACTAAAATTCAGATTTAGTCGCCAAAAGTGCTATCCTATTTTTTTTAGTAAATAATTTATTTTTTACATAAAATATATTAAATAAAAATAATTATTTTCATATATATAGTTTTGTATTAATACCGGTCAATATAGTATATAAATAATATATGTTGCATTAATATTCGTGTGATGTTGTAGTGGCGTAGTGGGAAGAGAGTGTTGGTAAATGAAGAGAATGTTGGGAGGATGGTGGTTTGAAACTTGGGAACAACAGAGGCAATTTTTTTTTTCTTCTGAAAAATGCTTTTGGCGACTAAAGTCTGTGGTCGCCGAAAGATTGGCTATTGGCGACGAAAAGTTTAGTCGGCAAATGTATAAATAATAATAAAAAAAATTCACTATTGGCGACTAAAAGTTTAGTCGCTAAATGTATAATTTCCAAAAATGGAATTGACTATTGGCGACAAATTCTTTGGTCGCTAAAGACCTGTGTATTGCCGACTAACAGTTTTTTAGTCGCCAAAGGTATTCACGACAAAACCGGCGACTAAAATATTTAGTCGGGGAAAGTGAAAATTCGACATTTGGCGACTAAAAAAAGACTTTTGGCGACTAAAAATTTAGTCGCCAAAGGTGTGTTTTCTTGTAGTGAAAAAAAAAAGGAGGGGGGAATAACTAGTAAATCCCATTTTCGTAACTTATAATCCGTAAAGTCCTCATTGTTTTTTTGTTGACCGGTTGGTCCCCTAATGTGTTTGGTGACGAATTTGCCCTTGGTAGTGTTGTGGGGTGACATGTGGCATTTTTTTGAATGGGTTATTGGAATGGGTGTTTGTATTTCACGCTGATAGGAAAAGTGCACTAGTAGGTATTTAGGTTTGAGATTTGTGTAACATGTGAATGTTGGGGAAGTGATCACGTTCTGTGTCTATAGGCTTCCATTGATGTAGACATGTGCGTACTGATGGTTTACGACGGGTTTGGACTACGTTGTGGGATGACTCGAACCCACAATGCCTTACTTGAACCACGTCGTAGAGATAATCCCCCTATTAGAAACTTGTGTGATGGTGATTGTGGTACAAAAACCCTACATTCTTCCGATTCCTCATTCTACGGAATTTGAAATTCAAAATATTGTTGGGCATGCGTGATTTGTATGATTGTGCATGCATTATTACGCTGGTGAATACGGTGTGGGTGTGTTGGATTTGTTATTGTTTGTGTGAAACCCTAATGTCGGCGTGGCGCAAGGGTATTTCGAAGTGGTCTGTAATTCCGTTCGAGCGTACCGGTAGAAGTCTACTTCCGTTACGTGGATGTCGGGGAAACGTAAGTGTTCTGTGACATGTACTTGTGCTTATAGTTGTATGAAATATTTTGTGTAATGTATATTGTGTTTTGAGGTTGTCAGGTAAGGTCTACAAAATTGTTGCCCATATCTGTTTAGTATAATCGTTTTGGTGTGGATTGTTTACTATTTGATGTCTATGTTGTGTTGGTGTTGGTTAAGTGACATTTAATACGTTGAAGTTGTTGTGTTGGTGTACATAAAGATTTGTTGTTATGTGGGACATTGTGGTAGTGGTGGACCATTTGTCGGGGTAGGTGTTGGGATGGGTGATGTTGTATGAATTTTGTGAGCATAGTTGTCTATGTTGTTGGTGTGTGGTAGGGATAATGTGTTTTGTTTATGTTGTGTTTGCCTTTGGGGGTGAGAGGGAATGAGATGTGTCACAAAGCAGGCAGTTGGGTTGGGTTAAAGTGGATATGATGGGGTGTGGAAGGGGATGATGGGTTTGTAGGGAGGTGTAACATGGTGGGGCTAGAACCCGAACCACGTAGTATCATCGTGCGAGTGTCGGTTTTCGTTGGTTAGGTTGCATTGATTTGGTGACCGGGTCAATGTACTATATGTGTGTTACATTATGTTTGTTTTGATCCGCAAGTTGGTGGAGTTACTGTGGGTGCGGTGAAATTGCACGTGATATGTAGTTAACGTTGTGAGCTAGTATTGGAATATATCGGATGAGGGGCCTGCTGAACGTGAACCGATGAAAACATTTTTTAAAATATGAGATGTATCGTTCAAGTGTTGGTCGGAGAGCGTTGTTTGTTTACGACTATGGTATGAGCTAAGGTTTACAAATCCATGTTGGGTGGGGGTAATGGTTTGTTGCAATTGTAATTTGTAGTCCACGCTAGCATTTGTGTGTATGTGTTATGTTCATTCAGTGTAAAAGACAATGCGTATTCATGCATAAGTTAACTGTTATGTTTCAGTTAATTGCTTTGACATTATGTGGTGCGCAAGTGTAATAGTTAACATCATTGTTATTTTGTTGGATTGTTGGGAACTGAGAACTTTATGTTGTATTTGTTTTGTTGTGAGAGTAAGAGTTTGTGATGTTGTGTTGTGATTTGGTGCAAGTGTTGGGAGGGGCATAAGCTTGTGGACGCGGTCTTGTGAACATAAAAGGCAGGAGGAGATAGGCTTGACAGATGGACAACATGACGGCGTGGTGATGTGAGGGAGAGTGTTGTTCAGTTACAATGATGCTGTCGGATGTTCTCTAGCTGGGCGCAAACGTCAGAAGACATGGCTGAATTTTCGATCCAACATAACGGGCATTGTGAAACTAGTGTATGCGATCAAACTTCGTCACGTGCACTTTGTTCATTTAAGGAAGACACCTTTCTGGTTAATGTTTGAAGCGATACTGATAAATCAGCTTAACCACATGGAGTTTAAGAAGGGTGACGATTTGGTGGTAAACATCATAAAGTCGTACAGCATTCCGTATGGGATGTTTGTTATTGGTGGACAAAATATTGATTTGACCAATTAAGACATTAAATTGTTGTTTGGCTTGCAATGTGGGAATGTTTTCCTGGATTTGACGTCGAGACCGAGATCGCTATCGGATTTCATTCAACGGAGGTGTGGAGGCACTAGTCGCATTATTGTGAAACTTGTAAAGGATATGCTAACTGAAGCAGCAGCGAGGGATACACCATGTGATCATGAAGACATTGCAAAACTATTATGTCTGTATGTATGTGGGAAGTTGATTTTTGCAACCTTTGGAGAGACAATTAGCTGGACGTTTATCCGGTATGTTGAAAAGCTCGATGCAATGAGATTGTACAATTGGACCGGAGCGATACGTAGCACGTTGATGTGTTCTGTTAAGGATTTCCATCGGACATCTAAGAAAGTGACCGACTGTGTGGTTGCGTTGATGGTAAGTATCGTAGTGAATATGTGGTAGGTTGTTACGTTATTCTATGTTTTGGATTTACTATTTTATACAGGTGTTACATGTTGGGGAAAGTAATGTGATTGTCAATTCATTTTGCAGTTCTGGTTTTGTGAGCACACGATCCTAGTTAAAGTAAGATCGAGGCACATGTTTCCCAGATTCTTGAAGTGGAACGTCGAGGAGTTGATAGCAAGTGCAAGAGGGGTGAAACTTTCTGGCCATTTAAATTTTAAGTTAATGGTTGTCTTGGTTTTGTTTATGCAATGATGTGGTTCCCCCAAGCCCCCCCTCTATAACATTTTGTTTAACAAGTGGATTGGTGGTTTCAATTTTGGTATGTGTAGGTATTTCTAGGTCTGCTAGTAGTTGCGGAGAACGAACATGTCATCTTATAAGGGATTAGATTGCGATATAGTGAACATATAGACGCGGTGTATGAGAGTGTGCAATTTGCGTCCGGTGGGGTGCATAGATAGTGTCGTTTTGGTAATGTGGAGGAAACTGTGTGCAGTACTGAAGTAAGTGGTGATGATCAAACCATTGCAACACTTCGTGATGGAAGAGTACGTCATACGCGACTAGTGAACGGGGAGGATGCACGTAGGGATATAGAATTGAGAACACCGAGGTCTGACCTTGATAAAGTTGTGGGATCGGGAGTTAGTGACCAAAATGGTGCAGATTGTATGGTTGATAGTGGTAGTGTTGATGAGGTAGTGTTGTCTACTCCTTTGTCATCATTCTGCATTACTAAAATTTCACCACCGGCCTCGACATTCAAACTGCTATACCGTTGCATGACATTGTGCACTGCCTGATCGGCTAATTGCTCTTCAAGGCACAATAAAGTCTTCCGCAACTTAATGTTTTGTAGTGCCAATTTCTTAATTTCTTTGTCCTTCACCTTGAAAATACTCTCGAACCCTCCTACCAGATTCACTGTTTGTAATTTGTCTAGGAGCGGTGAAGGAGTGATGAGTGTGATGCCAATTAAGTCTGTATCGGTTGATACTCGCATGGGGAACACTGATGTGGTTGCGGATGTGAGGCATGTTTCAGGGTGGGAGGTGGTACTTATTAGTCTTGTTAATGAAGAGAGTGGATTGGCAGGTGCTGGTATGAATTCATTCATGTGTAACATTAAAGGGAAGGTTAGGAAAAATCTGAAACTACCAGAATTTGACTATCCAAATGTTCGGGGGCGGGCGAGTAGATTTGACAGTAAAGGTGGCAGTTCACGAGATAAACATGTTGTTGGTGGGCTGATCAATGGAGAGGATGGTGATGTCGTTGATGTCGATGAGGTTGCCAAAGTGGGTAAGAGGTTTTCAGGTTTTGAGAATTGACAACCGCAACACAGTGTGGAGAATGTTATCAGAGATGGAGAAAAGTATAATACGAACAGGTTACGAAAGATACAATGATGGGTTAGTAGTTGTGACTTCTAATAATACTTTAACGTTGAGTTCGTGGCATGTTGAGGGCTTTTGTGAACTATTAATTTACTGTTTTTGCGGCGGACAATGTGTGCAGGGTGATGATGTGGGTTGGGCGTTTGGATGGTACTGCTGTGTCCTTCAATGATGTCTGAGCCCTCGTGCAGCAGACTAGTGTACGCGGGAATGTAAGTTGTGTTTACTGGTTACAATGAATCAGTAGCATAATAGTGGTAAATGAAAATGTGTTGGCATATGATTTGTTTGTTGTGTTGTATTTTTTTATAAGATGATGTAATCCTAATTTGCAGGTGATTGATGCTTATGTGGAAATGCTTACAGATAAGCAGAAGACGCTTAGTACGAGGACCGATTTTCTGAAAGTCATATTTTTTTAGCAATATATGCTTGCTGAGTACACCACTGTAGCATTGTTTTGGCGTTATTGTCTAGGAATAAATACTTTGACGTTGATGGTGTTTGTTGGTGAGGAGGACATGATTAAGAAAGTGAACAAGTTTGCAAGTGCCAAATATGTGATGAGTAACCTATTTGCGGCAGGAGATGCAAGGTATATTCACTTCCCCATCTGACATCTATCGCATTGGACACTTGTGGTGTACGACACCGATGATGGTAGTTGGAAACACTTTAACTCGGCGGGTAACAGGAATGTTGACAGGGGTGGTCATTATGATGAAGCTATTGCGTTGGTGAGTTTTGTGAAGCTGTGTGTGAATGAAATTGTTGATGTGGCTAATTGGCAATAGGTTTTATTCTAAACGTGGGTTGTGTGTGTTTGGTGTAGAAAAGGATTGTTACTGAATTGCAGTGAGAGTCGTTAGTGTTGAGATGAATGTTTGATGTGATTGGCACGCAAGAGTAGGGAGTCCAGTGGAGTCAGTCATGGAATGTCCACAATAGTATCCAGAATCGTAAGTTGGGGGAGACATATTTTTTGTAAATCATGCCAGTAATGTGTTACATAGCCATAAATGACGTGTGTTAATTATTTTATGTTTGGCTTGACAGGCTTGGTTGTGCGATTATAGTATGCGCTATCATGAGACAGTATGCGCACCATATAGATGTTACACGGTCTTTGCAGGGGGCAATTGCAGTGTACTCTGGGTGAACATGGTGAAGATGTTTATCAGGAATTCGCTAAGGGATAGCGAGCAATATTGTACAAGCATTGGAATGAAGTGAACATATGAATATTGTTAAAATGGTTTTTGGGATTAGTATGGTTTGTTTGTTTACTTAATACATGGTTTGATGCAATGTTTTGAACTTAGGTGAAACGTGATACCATTTTTTTACGTGGTTAGTTGTTATGTGATTGGTTTTTTTGTTTGTGTGTTAATGGTTGTGTACGTGTATTACACGTTCTGTGGTAGGATGCGTTATGTGTGATAGGAGTGCATATATTGTATGGCGGTGCAGATATTGTATGATGTGGGTGTTCGTATGCGTGCGATGATATTATTGGGCGGGATGTGTGGTTGGCTTTGTGTAGGATGCGTTATGTGTATTGGGAGAGGAGAAGATGTATGGTGTGTGTGTGTTCGTGTAGGTGCGATTATATTGTTGGGTGTTGTGTGTAGTTGGTTTATTGTTGGGTGTCGTGTTCGTGTAGGTGCGATTATATTGTTGGGTGTCATGTGTGGTCAATTACATTAGAATACTGACATATGTGGGTAGTGTAGGTTGCGGTAGACACAGTTGTAAATGAGCGGTGGGTGTGGGAGATGCATGTGTGCTGGTAGCAATGTGGTGTTAGTGTAGTGAATGTCATTGAACTGAACTTGAATCATATATGGGGGTGGAAATTATTGTTGGAGTAGATTAGCATGGCAAGGTTGCACTTGGACTTATTTGGTTTAGTGAGGTAAGTGTGATGCTCCGATTTGTGGAAGACTCTTATGTGGTTTTGTAGGCCCGATGTAGGACATGGGAACGTGGCCAGTGGATGTGTAAGTTGTGTCATACGATGAAGTAAGGCCAAATCGTGTAAACAGCGTCAGTTACGTGTGTAACGGAACTTGTGGTGATTTAGTTCGAGATTGTTGTTAGTGTGTCATAATTCGGTGTCTAGGTCAAGTGTTGTGTGTGGGATTAAGGGGATTACCCCCGTTAGGTTCGGAATCAAGTAGAAGTCATAATCTTGTTAGTGTGTCATGAAAGTGGTACACAAATGAATTCATTTTCAAACCCCCCATTCGTCGTTTATTAATCAGTTCTCTGTAGCGTTGGACTGACAACGTCTTCGATTTCTGCCTCCACGGTGTCTCAAGTTGGATGAGTGTATCGGTTTGAATTTTTAAAATGAAAGGGTGTTGTTGCATTCCGTTGTAGTTGGGGAGGCATGTTATGAAAATGTGTGACTATGACGTGGGAAATTCAATTTGGTTATTGTAAGGGGCATGAAGGATGGATAATGTTACGCACACGTTTAGAGTGAATTGTGTGAAAGTGATGTGTGCTGCGAGGTGTGAGGTTGTGGAAGTGTGTGAAATGGGGATGTTTGAAAAATATGGTGAAACGTATTTTAGGTGGTTTGTACATCAAACATTGCATAATAATATAGGGTGTGTCATCGCACGCTTTTTATTTGATAACCTTCATAACTTGGGAAAATAGTGTTGGTGAACGTAACATATACGGAAATAAAAACTTATTTTGCGCTGACACAACGCATGTACGAAAATGTGAAGTAGTTAAAGACGATGTTTGGAATGTGTTAGGTGGTCTAAATGGGTTCCTTACATGTTTTTCTATTGTGGCTGCCCAAGCACCCACAACGGTTGCAACGTATTTGTTGCACATACTTACCATTTGACAATATCGTCTTCTTCTTCGGCCTGCCCGGGGGGCATTTCACAGTAGATGGGTTGATGACGTAGTCGTTTGGATCAAGTGGTGGTTGTTCGATGGTTGGGATTGGGAAGATGCTTGAGGCGTATGTCGAACGGTATGCGGTAACATGAAAGTACGATTTGACAAGAGCATTCAAATCTCTACTGCTCTTCCGAACGGCGACCTTCACATGTGCGCATGGGAACCCATTAAGTTGCCATTGGAAATAGGAGCATGTTTGGAGGGCAAGGTTGACGGTGACCGACAGAAATGAGTGGACCTTGAACACGTCTGTGTTTGATTGACTGACTCTCCATGACCTGCCTTTGTTGAATGTGTTTTCTAAACGACACTCCAGTTTGGGACATATTGCACCAGTCTATGTTTGGGCGGCGGCTCTACGTTTCGAGATTTGACGCATTATTTTGGCTCTAATGCTATTAACCATCTGAGAGATTGGGAGATTGCGAGACTCCCGGATCCAAGAGTTGAATGATTGTGCTGCATTTGAGCACATCTCGCCATAGTGTCTCCCCCTGCAATGAAACATTAGTGCATGTGTCACGTATGGTAATGCGTTGTGCACATGGGTGAGTCAAAGCAGTGCGTTAAATTAAATATGGTTGCGGTATGTGTAGCTGAAAAATGCATTTGCCTAATGTTGTGGTGGTGCGGTAGTAATGAATTCAGATGTAACACCACGCTCGGATTTGTGGAACTGTTCCACTTTGAGGTTAACTGTTGTTACTGTTGGTGCATATGCGCAGTGGTGTAATTTGCTAACCAATCCAGCGCGGTGCATACTATTTGAGAAACGCAACCTGTCTCGTAGATTCCTTTGCAGATGCTGTAGACAAAAAGCATATTCTGCATTCGGAAAAACAATTGGCATTGCATCTAGTAACCGAGCATTCCGATCAGAAACGAATGTGAGTGGTCTGTCCCCATTAAGCACATTTGCGAGGTGTTGTAAAAACCAGGACCAGTTTGTCGTGTTCTTTGAGTCGACAATAGCGTAAGCTAGTAAGAATAAACCTGTAACGGATGTTGTAAATGTGGGTAGTTATATGAGGGGGTAGAGTGATATGTATGCAACGTGAATTATGTGCCTGAGAACTTATTGAAGTATGCTGGATTGATTGGTTGAAATGGTTTTTTTGAGAGATACGTACCTTGGTTGTCGTCCTTCGCAGTGGCTGCTAGTAAGAATCCTTTGAAGCGACCTTTGAGGAATGTGGCATCAAGGAAAAGCAGTGGACGACAATGATTGAAACCATTGATACACGCTTTGAAAGATATGAAGTATCTTGTGAACCGATGGGTGTGGTCATCGTACTCGATGTTAATGTAACTGTCGAGATTATTTTCCTTTACAGCGCCACTATACCACCGCAACTGATCGAACGAGATTGAATGTGCACCAAATAGGTCGCCCCTTTCCTTTTCTACTCTAAGCCACACTACATGGTAAGTTATGTCTAGACCGTAATCTTGTTTCTTGTTATACTTCAATGGGCCGTGTGAGTGGCCTGTCACGTACACGATCCGCCATGATGTCGGCCACCAACTTAGATCTTACAAGCAGGTTTTTCGACGTTTGCACAACAACACCACATATGTGTTCACTAACCCATTTATGGAGCTAGAAGAACTCATTTGCCTCAAGTTTCCGTGCATGAACCTTCCATTTGCATCCCTTCGTTTCAGCCATTGCACAAATGGCGGTAATCCGTAAGGAGTCATTTTTTACATACTTGTACTGGAATTCGCACTCAGCAGCGTATTTGTGCAGCACATTGCAAAATTCAGAGGCACCACCTTCGAAATGCTAGCCTATATGTGTGAACCCACGGGCCCATAACTCTGATAGGAATACCTTGTCATTATGTGGGTAGAAGGTTTACAACAGGTTGACCTCGTCGTATATGTCAAGATTGTTCAGCACCCCACCCCAAACAGGTGAATCCAGTTCATTGCCACGCTGAATGTTTGAATGTATCCATGTCCTAACCCCAGCATCTTGTCTAACAGTGACGTTGACAATTTGTAACTTGAATGACCGAGCAAGACAAATCATGTTGTCCATATCGACATCGTTTTGCAACGTGAATTCATTATACCCCGGTATATTGGAAAAGAATAGTATCTTACCCAAGGGCAAATCCTTGAATTTTGAACAAATGAACTGGACTAGTTTGTCATATGTGTGTGGCGATTATGGATTGTAGGCAACATTTGTAGATTGGTAACGACACATAAGCATCATAAACCATCGGCAAAAAACGGATTCATATCTGTAAACAAATAAGCACAATTGGGGAAAAATTAAAAAAATCCCCTGAATGTTAAAAATTGCATACGATACAGTCCCACAGCATGGAACAACACAGATGAAAAAATGCAGATATATTAGTATGACGCTAATAACTGGAAAACGTGCTATGAACGATTGTTCTGATTACGAGCTGAACGAGTGTTCCATCGAAACCCGAATTGGACGGCAATTAGAAATGGCACAGTTCGCTACAAAACGTGACTACGCACATTCAAAAACGTGACAACAGTGTGGGAACAATGTTGGAATCATTATTAAAAAATGATTGATCATGGTTGTGCAACATTTTCATAATAACATGCCGCAAACATGGTGAGGTAAAAAGTTTCTTAGAAAATGGGTGCGTAACATAATGAACCACGTCTCCACGGCTCCCAGCAGCAAACCTGGCTTCCTCCCCCACACCTTGAAACACTTACTCCAAAGTAACCTTAATCCTCCTCCAAAACCAACGTAAATGGCTTCCCCCACCCCCACAAAACATGGGATCCCACATATCAAAAACAAACAAACAAAATCCCCATAAAATTGTGTGAGGGTATATTGGTACAGCAACATGCTGGAAAAATTCAAAATAAGACTACTCAGTAACAAATTACGCCTCAAACGAACCTGTTAAACAAAAGAAAAACCCGTGGGACCAAATGGACCACAAGTTGCTAAAATGGGACTTTCCAATAATCTTTTTCCCAAAAAAATTGTATATTCATTAGTATTCTTTCTTATTTTATTTTTGTTAAACTACCCAATCCACTAGTTTTTTTTTTTGCTCTAAAATAGTTTGATTAATGATTTCTTCAAAAACTAAACTAAACCGAACAGTGCACCTATGAATCTATATTCTCTTCTTGCCAATATTAATTATATATATATATATATATATATCCCTTCCTTTGAAGGATGTAAATCCGACCTGGCCCAGCCAAGCCCATTCTATACAAACCCGACTTATTTCCCAAAAACCCAAGCTTTGGGGCCAATGCCTGACTCGGGCCTCAGGCCTAGGTCTAGGCCAAACTTCTTGTTTTTAATTTAATTATAATTTTCAAACTTAAAAAATGATGAACACACAAGTATAACTAGATGAGGTGATTCTATTTGCACCCAAATAATAACTTAGCACATTTAATTAAAAATTAAAAATTAAAAATTAAAAATTAAAAATTTTAATTCCTATTATATCCTAATGTTATTTTACTAATACAGACTGTACGGGGGACAAATATCCGACGTTATCCGTACTCTTCGTGTCCAAGCTGCATTTCCCTTTGAGTGACCTGAGAACATAATGACGGTGAGTTACCTGGCGGTGTGCTGCCGGAAAACCCCTCTGACGGTCAAGTTAGCACACTTAAAGAGAGAGGAGAGAGATGAGACAAAGTGGTAGGTGAGTTCTAACCAGAGGATGTTCTAGACCTGAGTATGGAGGCGCAATGTCGTTTATATAGTTTCTAAGCGCGCTTCTACGTCCATTCCCCTCTTAACGCGTGGATCTGCTCTCCTCTCACACTTCCCCATGTGTCAGCGCTAATACAGCTAAACGCCACCTAACGAAACTGCCAAACGGTATCAACGCATACAGATAGCAAAATCTCCTTCCCGCAGTCACACCGCGCCGTGTAGTACTCCCCACCGAGCTATACTTAGTGTGGCGCCACACTATCACCTTACAACCATGTTACTTGTCTGGTTTCCTTGATAGTTACTACCGTGGGCTCAACCGAGCTTCCTCAGTCATGACCAAGCTCCTAAGGACTAAACCCGTCCAACTTAGCAGAATGCACATCTCTACCGGGCTAGCAATCTAAAGTTATTCCAACTTGACCGAACTGAGCCCTTGGTCCAGCTCGCACCCAATGTCCGACCGAGCAAGGACTTGACTTCGACCCAACTTAGCTCAACCCAAAGTTATGTTATGAATCTCCTTCTCAATTGCCCCTTAATGCCGTTCGCGTTAGCGTGAACGGGATTACATTCAGAAACCGAGCTTATTCCCTTACTCGGTCATCGCCGTCTGACTACATGTTTTGCCATCTATGCTACCAAACTGGTTCACCACCTTCAATCGGGCTAGTTAGTACACTGGGTTGAATAGCTCACCTGGTTGACGTTTTGGGTTTCTAACCTATCTTCTCAAGATTGGCACCGGTCCCATCACAGACACGTGGCGTTCATTGATTAGCCTCGTGTCGTTTATCATGTTGTCATGCGCCATCTCTTCAATTTTGAATTTTGGCGCCTTTTTCTATTTATACATATATTGCACGTCCCTTCATATTTCTTCCTCCATTGGTCATCTTCTACTTAGACGACCCAGCAATCCAGAGCATCCAGCCTTCAATTTCTATTCATTGTACTCAGATCAGAGCATTCTCTCAAGTCGATTCTATTCTGTCACCGTCACTGGGGCTCCATCTCACGGATTGGAGCTACAATCTGCGCCCTAACCTGTAAGTCTTCAACCCCTCCATTGTTCTTCGTCTGTTCTTCATGCTTTTCTTGTGTTCTTAAACTCTAACTCTCATAGATGAGTCTAGTGTATGATAACAGTAGATCTCATGGCTTCAAATGAAGTTAGGCTAGGGTTCTTGTCCCATTGTGATGACATAAAATGTCTTTGCCTCTCGCCCTCGACACTATTCACCATCTTTTGTGATGAGCATGTGAGAATCTGGGATTGACCGGGCTACAAAACTGTATTTGATCCAAAATCATGACTTAATCGAGTAAGTCCCATGTTTGTAGAACCTAAGGGAAGAACCGAGCCAATTAACGTGCTGGGACCGCTTGACCAGGCTAATATCTGGTCTGCTCGAGCGACCGAGTTGTTGAGTATACCCATCGAGACCGAGGTACTATTACGTCTAAAGTGACCAAGCTAAAATTGAGCTCGTTTGCATGCCCGCGTTATCACTTACACTTGGTTTCTAACTGTAGAGTCCTAGGGGACCAGGCACACCAACACAAGGGCTCTCACATACCGAGTAGCCATCGTGCAATACTTTGCCAACTTAACATTGTTGTACTGAACAAGCCGGCCTTCTATGGGGTGCTACCGCTTCCTTGTTAACACACCAAGCGCACTGGCCGCATTCCGAGAAGAGTATGGCATTTCGATCGATGTGCATTTGGAGCTTGGTGAGGAGGACATAAATCCATGAGGTAGGTTAGAGTCCAGCCCCTTCACCGTATTGAGCATAGTAGAGGGGGGGCTGCGCTTCCCTATGCAGCCCTTGATCTGTAAGTTCCTAAGATGTACCGAGCTAGCTCCAACACAAGTACCCACTAACACTTATAGAATCATAAACGGTGTGGCCGAGTTAAACCACTAGCTTGGTTTAAATCTGGGCCTGGCCAAGATCTTGCGTCAATACACGCTCGGACGCACAGCGGACGAGTACAATTATTACCTAAAAATAAGGCCGGGCCGAGAAAGTTTGGTGACCAGAAAACCGGACAAAGATATGCACGATGATGACTTTTTCTAGGTGTCCGGCAATTATGAGACCGTTGATGTGCCCGGTTGCTACATCAGCAAGAACTTAAGTTCTTGTTGTAAGTCGAGCTCTTAAACTTGTTAACTTTTTCGATATTCTTTATACCGAGTGTAACAACCCCGACCCATGATTAACGTTAATCCATGATTTAATATGTCTAATAAGTTATTGAGATCAAATCCTGAATTAATTGCATGTGTGATGCATTATTTGTACTTTTATCTGCCTCTCGTAGGAAGATTTGTTCATGTTTCAGTTTCGGTTTGCGAATTGAAAGTCTTATCGGCATCCGATTCATAAATTGACTTGATTTATGTGTTATTTGAGATTTATAGAATTTTGTGGTAGGTTTAATTGAAATTTGAATCGGACCGATTAAATTAGAATAAATTAATGCCATTGATTAATTAATCAACAAAGTAATTAGGCTATTAGCCAAGCCTATATAAGGCTACCTCAACACCTCATTTACACTTTTTGCACTCTCATTTCCTCTTGATTGAGTCCAAACGTGTAGAGAGAAAGAGAGACTAAGCGAAGAGTGGCTTCAACATAGGAGTTGATTGAGAATTTGGAGATTTGGCTAGGAATTTCAACCAAATAACTCTAGAGAGACCATAGTTGAGCATCTAAGGTAAGAAATCTAACCCTTAGTTGTGTAATTGAGTTAGTTTTTGTAAGAATTCAAGTAAAGGAGGTGAAGTAAAATGAGAATGAGCTAGGATTAAAGAATTGTAGCTCAAATCAAACATGCATGTGCATATCATGAGATTTTGAGGTTGTTTTTACAAAAATTCTCACATGCATGTTCATATCTTAGTTTTGTTCAAAGAATTCAACTTGTTTTTGAGCTTAGGGTCCGTTTGGCAACACAGTTTGGTGCTAAAATAGCTACTACAATCCAAAATTGGCTAATTTAGCCACTAAACGACAAACACTACTTCAGAGGCATAACTTACATACATGGCGGGGTGAAAGTACCAAACTATCCCTCATTCAATGATGACACCAACACAGCCTCTAAACCACCCCTTACCTGGTGCTGCCATCACTCAGATGAGCCAACGAAACGTAACAGCTCGAAACCCCTTCCACTGCCACCACATCCGTTGCAGACTGCTGGCGACGGCGGCTCCGGTACTCCACAAACACGCAAACCATATGAAGAACGCATTGAAGAGACTATCCAACAATCCACAACCTCAGCGGCATCGACGGCGACTTATTCTGGCTGAGAACCAGAACTGCCACCGTGACGTCGACAAACGCGAAGTTCCATATCATGCTGGCTCGCCAGAGAAACCGCGCCGCCTCGCTCAAGCTCTGTCGCTGGAGATAGCGACGGCCTCGATCATTGTTCGCGGCTGCGAAGTTCAGTAATATCGATGAATCCAAGGTGTTATTGGGGGGAAGATCTGGTGAGAGAGCTCGATGTCAACATTTTTTATTTCGGAACCCTAAGTCGGAGAATCGACTCAGTTGAGTTCAATTCATGTTTTTATACGATTTTTAGAGAAATGAACAAATTTTATACATAGTGCTGAACCGAATTGATCGAATTGGACTGCGTGATATAATAGGATTATTTTTTAAAGATGGTTAAAAGTTAATTTTTTAGTTTTTTTTTTAATTTTTAAAAGAATGTGTAAAAAATATAAAAGATAATTGTTGACATTAAAAAATAAAATAAAAAAGAACGACTTAAATACGGCTCATCCAAACAAAAAAAAAATTAAAACATAAAAATAGAAATTAGCATTTGCCACGTAATTTACAAATAAATAAAACATATGAAAACCCATTTGTCAAATACAAAAACAAATTAATGTATACAAATAAAAAAAAATTACAGAAATGTAAATTAAAAAAAAAAAAGAACAACAAAAATACGAGTCAAAAAAAAAGGAAAAAAAAAAACCGAAATTAGCATTTGCCATGTAAGTTACAAATAAATAAAACACATGAAAACCCATTTTTGAAATATAAAAACAAATTAATGTGTACAAATAAAAAAATGACAAAAATGTAAATTAAAAAAAAAATAACGACAAAAGTATGCCTCATTCAAAAACATTTAAAAAAAAACATAAAAACATAAATTACTATTCGCCAAGTAATTTACAAATAAATGAAACACATGAAAACTCATTTTTGAAAAATAAAAAAAAAATGTTATTGTATACCAATAAAAATAAATAAGGCAAAAAACATAAATTAAAGAACAAGAACTAATTAATGTATAAAAAAACAAAAATGACAAAAACATAAATTTAAAAAAAAATTTAAAGCAAAAATACGCCAAATTCAAACCCAAAATAAAAAAAAAATAATAATAATAAAAAAAACAATTTCAGTCTAAACAGAGGCTGACGTAGAGGACCACTTTCATTGTCTCACAGGTAAACATGGATGTAAGGGCAGTTTGGTAATTTAACAGGAAGACACCTCACCAAAAAGCCAAAAAACCAAAAAAAACAAAAAGCACTTTCCAAATCAGGCTTTTTAGCTCCAGGCTAAAATAGCCAAAAAAACCAAAAAGTCAACCCACTTCCCAAACGGAGGCTTAATGACTCATTTGATCATGTTTTGGAAGGTTAGAATTCATGACATAACATGCAAGTTATGTTATCTAAGTTTCAAGTTTTGTTTACTATAATTGGCATAGCTTTTGGGCTTGATTTTGCAAAATAGTTATTAATTCATCATGTACTATGAATTTCTCAATGTTTTACTAAGTTTTGGTCTAAAAGAATGTGTTTTGAAGATTTTGAAATTGAGTTTTGAGCTTGAGAGCATATCCGGGAATTCCAAAATTCTGCTCCTACGCTTGAGCGACCACTCTGAGTTCGTGTACTTCCGATCGAGCGACCAAAAGTCCGCTCGAGCATGAAATACATGCTCCCAAAAATTCTTTTGTTTTGCAGGCCGCTCGAGCGACAAAAGTTACGCTCGAGCGAGGGCATGTCTCTTTGAGCGAGCATCAAGCGAAAAAATAAGCAACCAACACTTTTGCAAAAGCTTACCGACCGCTCGAGCGACAAATCTTGTGCTTGAGTGACCACTCACATTTTGCATGTCCGCTCGAGCGTAAGAAGTTGTGCTCGAGCGAGGACCCTATTTTCAGCAAGTTTTTTTAATTGTTTTGAAGTACATTTTTGCATCCTTATTCCATTCTAGGCACTTCTAGGCCATGATTAAGGCATAATAATGAGGATAAAAGTATAGACACACCAAGATAAGAAAGAACGAAGCAAATGTTTCCGGGTGTGTAATTCAGTATGTATTCGTTTTATACCTGTATAAGTCATGCGCCGCAAGATATCTGAATTGCCTACTCTACTCTGTAAAGTTATGTTAGACTTGATTATTTTCTGATGATATGACATGAGTAGTTTTCTGAAATGCTATGTTTTGTGTGAATGAATGATCGTCCAAGTTTTTGAAATATACTCGTGGCATCCATAGCATCATGAGATATTTTGCGTCCCTTTATGGGTCATCAGGTCCCTTTATGGGTCATCGGAATGCCTTTACGGCCATCTTTTTATGCGTCATCGGAAACGTCTCTGTGCACACGAGTCATCGGAATACCTTATGGCTGTCTCTTTATGGGTCATCAGAATGCCTTCACGGCTGTCCCTTTTATGGGTCATCGGATTTGTTAACGCTAATGGATGTGCCACGTACTATGATGTGAAATGTATGAACTTTGAACATGAAAATGATCATATATATGAATCTATTTCTGATTTGAAATCTGAATATACATAAGACTCTGATTTTTAACTCTATAACAGACATCATTCATTAAAACCCTTTACTTTGCTATTATTCACTAGGCTCCCGCCCACTATTTATATTTTATATGTAGGTGACCAGGCGCGCGACTAGGCTTAAGATAATGCCTGAAGAGTTTTGTGTTTGTCAGCCACCCTTTGTGCCTTCCGAGGAGGTTTCGGATCATGTCAAGTCCCGTGGCCATGTTTTTATATTTAAGACTTTGGTTCTTTTGTTGATTATGGACAAATTTCTATTTATATGTACAGTACATGGAGTGACGTGTATCAACTGTATCTTTTGACGTCATACGTATCTTTATTAAAGTTTAAGAATATCTGTCTCATGTATGTCTTTACAGCTCAATAGACTATGTATATTTCTGTTTATTGCTTCCGCAGCCCCTAATTTCATGTTATTTTGTTAAGAGGCCTTCGGTACTCCAAGGGTTATTGGCTGATTACGACGCTAAACCTATAAGGGCGGGTTTAGGTTGTGACAAAGTGGTATCAAAGCACGTGTTCTGCCGCACACACGAGCCTATATGAGCTTAGGATGTCCTAGTAAGAAGTAGGGGCATTCCATTTGCATTTATAAGTGTGTGTTCATTGAAAGTGAAAACTAAATCTGATTATAACCACAAGATATGGAAACAAATGATCTGAATGTTGTAAAAGGACTATTTGCCTATGTTCATAATGTTCCGTTTACCTATCGCAAATGGAAAATACAAGAAGTGATGGAACTGTTGAATCATCCGAAGGCCAAATGAACAAAATGGAATAGATGCTTGTAGCTCTGACCGAGGCAATAACGTAACAACAGAGGCAACAACCTTTACCTCATCCTCCTCCACCGGTACAAGTTGAACCGGACAATAATGACATTATCAACTTGACTCAAAAGTTTATGAAAATGAAGCCACACACTTTCCTAGGTGGCATTGAGCCGTTGAAGGCAAAAACATGGCTATTTGAGATGGAAAAATTGTTTGAGGTCTTTCCTTGCTCTAAGACTCAAAAGGTTCTTTTGGCCACCTATACCTTAAAGGATGAAGCCCGTACATGGTGGTTGCTAGTTCGAAGTAGTAATGAGAACACGACATGGGCTCAATTTAATACAATTTTCTATGACAAGTACTTTTTGCAGTGCTTTCGGGACCGAAAGGTTTCAGAATTTCAAGAACTCAAGCAAGGCAGAATGTCTGTATTTGATTACGAGGCTAAGTTTACTGAGTTAGCCAGATTTGCTCCTCACATGGTGAACACAGACTATAAGAAAGCCAGCAAATTTGAGGGTGGATTGGATTTGGATATACTAGATCGGGTAGGAGTCCTCAGCCTACCTACGTATGTGAATGTATTAGATAGAGCGTTGATGGCGGAAACCATCTTGGCAGCAAAGAAACAAGCTCTTGTCCCAACAAGTGAATGGAGGGGCAAAAGATTCGGGTCTAATTTCAAAAGAGGTCGGTCATTCTCAAATAAGCAAAATACGGGATCTTACAGTAGCTCAAGCCAAAGTAGTGGATCTGTACCAACTTGCTTAGAATGTGGTAGGAAACACAAGGGTGTTTGTTATCGAGCATCAAGTGCCTGTTTCATGTGTGGTAAAATTGGCCATGTGATGAGAGATTGTCCTATCAGGCTCGAAAATACCAATCACCCTGCAACAAGTTCAGCTAGATCCACTTCGGCATCAAGAATAAACACAAAAGCTAACACCGAGAAGGAAACCTTAAGACAGGGTCGAGTATTTGCTCTTGTGCCTGGTGATGTACAGAACACCGAATCCGTGGTGTCAGGTATAATTTCTATCTGTGCTCAGAATGCTTATGTGCCGATTGATTCTGGTTCCACGCATTCATTTGTATCGCATGCTTTTTCTCAGAAATTAACTAGACTGTTAGAACCTATGAACTGTTTACTATCTGTGTCTACACCGACTGGGGTTTCTATGATATGTGCTTATGTTTATCCAGCATGTGGTATTGTAATTGGTGAAATGACATTGTTTGTTGATTTGCTACCCCTATGCATTGATCATTTTGATTGTATTCTGGGTATGGATTGATTGACTAAATATTGTGCCACCATTGACTGTGCAAGTAAATCTGTTGTGTTTCGACCACTTGGTATGCCTAAATTTGTTTTTACTGGAAATGGGATAGTTCCTCCACAATACTTGATTTCATTTTTGAAAGCCAAAAAATTATTAAGAAAGGATTGTCAGGGCTACTTGTGTTGTGTGTTGACAGAATCTTCGGATGGTACTAAAGTAGAAACAATACCCATAGTCCATGAATTTCCTGATGTATTTCCTATTGGCCTACCCGGGGACTTAATTGATAGGGAAATTAAGTTTACTATTGATGTAGTACCTGGAACATAACCTATCTCCAAGACTTCTTATAGAATGTCCACTTTTGAACTGAAAGAATTAAAAACTCAACTCCAAGAACTGCTAAACAAGAAGTTTATTCGTCTGAGCACTTTACCTTGGGGTGCTCCAGTGTTATTTATCAAAAAGAAAAACGGGTCCTTAAGGCTATATATTGATTACCGTGAGTTGAATAAAGTAACTGTCAAGAACAAATACCCATTACCCCGAATAGATGTCCTGTTTGATCAACTTCAACGAGTCCAAGTGTTTTTTAAAATTGATCTTAGATTCGGGTATCACTAGTTAAAGGTCAAGGCAGAAGATGTAGAGAAAACTGCATTCAGAACTAGATATGGGCATTATGAATTCCTAATCATGCCATTTGGGGTAACTAATGCACCTGCGGCATTCATGGACTTAATGAATAAAGTGTTCAAACAATTTCTTAATGAGTTTATTGTTGTATTTATCGATGATATATTGATTTATTCTAAAAGTAGGGAAGAACATGAGAATTATCTAAGAATTACTTTACAGACCCTAAGAGAAAAGAAATTATATGCAAAATTCTCCAAATGTGAGTTTTGGCTTGACAATGTGGCATTCTTGGGACATGTAATCAACAAGGACAGTATCTCCGTTGACCCACAGAAAATTAAAACTATTGTGGACTGGCCCAGACCGACAAATGTAACAAAAGTTCGAAGTTTTCTAGGACTTGCAGGCTATTATCGCAGATTTGTAAAAGATTTTTCCAAACTTGCTTTACCGCTCACTCAATTGACACAGAAAGCTACATCAGCTGATTGGACTAATCAAAGAGAAACTGCTTTCCAAGAGTTAAAGACCAGGTTAGTAACTGCGCCAATTTTGACTGTACCTAATGGTACTGATGGGTTTCAGATTTACAGTGATGCCTCCTACAAAAGTTTGGGATGTATATTAATGCAAAATGGAAAGGTAATTGCCTATGCTTCTCGGCAACTCCGACCACATGAAAAAAATTACCTAACTCATGATCTTAAACTGGCAGCTGTGGTATTTGCTTTGAAAATTTGGCGACATTATCTGTATGTTGCGACTTGTGAAGTGTACACGGACCATAAAAGCCTCAAATATTTCTTTACCTAGAAAGAATTGAACATGAGACGGAGAAGATGGTTAGAGTTAATTAAAGACTATGATTTGCAGATTATGTATCACCTGGGAAAAGCTAATACGGTGGCGGATGCCTTAAGCCGAAAGTCAATGAGAAATTTGTCATGTTTGTTCACCGGTTGGAAATAATTACTATGTGACTTGGAAAAGAATGAGATTGAGTTTGCATTACAAGAACAAGGTGGAATTTTAGCCACTATCTCCGCCCAACCTGAAATCATTGAAGAAGTAAGAGAGAAACAACTGCAAGATGAATTTTGGAAAAAGATCGTTGATGAAATTGACTCAAAACCAAGGCCCAGGTTTGTACTTGAGAATAATGTGTTGAAATTTCAGGTCGCCTTTGTGTACCGGACTATGATGATTTGAGGAAACGTGTTTTGACTAAAGCCCATAATTCTAAATTTGCTATGCATCCGGGAAACACAAAGATGTATCATGACTTGAAACAAAACTTCTAGTGGCCGGGAATGAAGAAGTGTATTGCAGCCTTTGTGGCTAGATGCTTGCATTGCCAACAAGTTAAAGCTGAACAACAATGACCCGCCAGATTACTTCAGCCGCTCCCAATACCGAAATGGAAATGGGAGCACATCACGATGGACTTTATCGTCGGTCTACCTCGCTCTTCTCGAGGTATGGATTCTATCTGGGTTATAGTTGATCGTTTGGCTAAATCTGTCATTTTTCTGCTTGTTAAAACTATTTATAATATGGACAAGTTATCCAGCATGTATGTGAAAGAAATTGTGAGATTACATGGTGTACCAGTATCTATTATATCTGACAAAGATTTGAAGTTTACATCAAAATTCTGGCAGAGTTTGCAACAAGCTTTAGGAACCGAATTGCGATTGAGTACTGCCTACCATCCACAGACAGACGGTCAATCCGAAAGAACCAGTCAAACTTTGGAAGATATGCTGCGGATGTGTGTGTTAGACTTCCAAGGGAGTTGGGAGACTTATCTTCCTTTAGCCAAGTTTGTATACAATAACAACTATCATTCAAGTATTGGGATGGCTCCTCCTGAAGCTCTGTATGGAAGGAAATGTCGTTCTCCTATCTGTTGGGCTAAGGTAAGTGACAGACCATCGTTGGCCCTAAACTTGTGCAGGAAACCATTGAAAACATGAAATTGATTCGAAAAAGATTGAAAACCGTACAAAGCTGCCAGAAGAGTTATGTAGATATTCGCAGGAGAGACAGAGAATATGGAGTTGGGGATCATGTGTTCATAAAAGTAACTCCTATGAAAGGGCAAAAGCGGTTTGGGGTGAAAGGCAAGTTGGCACCGAGATACATTAGGGCATATGAAATTCTTGAGAAGATCAGTTCAGTAATATACCAAGTAACCTTACTGTTATCCCAGATAGGCAACCCAAGAGGGGGGGTGAATTGGGTTATTAAAAATTTTACAATATTAAAAATAACACAATATTCAGAATTTTAATAAATAAAAAAAAAGAATAATAATTATCAATATAAAAGTAGAAGAGATAGAGAGAGAAAATCAAACACTGCGATTTATAGTAGTTCGGCACGCCAGGCCTACGTCCACTCCCCAAGGAACCTCCTTGAGAATTTCTTTACTATCAATTGAACAAATACACCACCAAGCTTGTGGATTTGGCATAGGACTTACTCTTATCTATTGAGCCTCACTCAACAATAAATGCCTTACCCTTACAAAATCTCTCACAAAAATAAGGAATAAGAATAAGTGGTAATTGAACCCACTTTTACAATAATTCTCTCACAAAGAGTAGATATGAAAGTGTAAGAACAAAAACTAGACTTAGATCTGAAAGTGAAAGAGCAGAATACTCAGAATTTTGGAGCTCACAGAAATATTTTCTCTTCAAGTTCTTGATTTTTTCTCCACATCCAACACCTCTATTTATACACAAAAATATACCCGTTGGACGCTCCTTGCTGACGTCATGGCTTACATAAGCACGCTCCTGACGTCATCGCTTACATAAGCACGCTCCTGATGTCATCGCTTACATAAGCAGGCTCTTGATGTCATTGCTTACATAAGCACACTCCTTAAATTTAAATAGTCAGCAAATGATAAGAATTAAAAAGATAAAAATAAGATTGATTTTTTTCTTCTTGTTTTTTTCAAACATGGAGCCACCGTTTTTGTAGACAATTTAATACAAAGTTCACAACTTTCAAACAAACAAATAATTTTCTCCATCTAGTTTATAATATATATATATATATACATATATACATAACTCCATCTTTTTCTTCTTGTTTGATTATAATATAATATAATCAATGTAGTGTAAAAAATTTAATAGCGCACGTGATGTATTCTGCATATAATGTTATATAAGTTCTAATCAAAATTTTGCATACAGAAAAATCTCTATAAATAATATTTATGATGGATCTGAAAATATATGTCCTCTTTAAAATATTGTATATGTTGTAAAGATTTTATACTAAATATTTTACCACTCCATATTAATTTTGTCAAAATAAGACAACCCATAAATATCAAATTTGTCAAAATAATACAACCAATCAATCATTTTTGTCAAAATAATATAATTAATCGATTTGTCAAAAGATGAATAGTAATTAACCCTATTTTTCAAAAAGTGAATAGTAAAGTTTTTGAAAATATTTAAAATAATCATTTTTGTCAAAATAATATAATTAATCGATTTGTCAAAAGATGAATAGTAATTAACCCTATTTTTCAAAAAGTGAATAGTAAAGTTTTTGAAAATATTTAAAATAATATTTAACATATATATTTTAAAAAGATAATATTATTTTATTTAAATAATATTTAACAAATATATATATTTTAAAAAGATAATAATTTGTGTCAAATAATATGTATATTAACTAATATATTTTAGACATCATCAAAATTAAATAATATGATTAACACTTACCTCCGGTGATGGAAAACATGCACAACATTTTTCATATTTCAATGCTTTGAGATTACTTACGAGATGCACTCCATGTGATGGAACCAACTCATGTGCTCCTGAAATATGACTATATGTATGAAGAAACCAATACGGATCGTTAACCGCCGAATCAAGAGATTAAGAAACAAGGCAATTTCATTGGTAAAAGTCGATTGGTAGAATCATGAAGGAACCTATGCAACTTGGGAGACAAAGAAAGATATGATGAAAAAATACCATGAATTGTTTCCTTTGGATCTGGTATTCTTCCAAAATAAAGGTAATTCGAGTCTGGATGACCAAACTTTTTAATGGGGGAAGACTATAACAACCCCGACCCGTGATTAACGTTAATCCATAATTTAATGTCTAATAAGTTATTGAGATCAAATCCTGAAATAATTGCATGTGTGATGCATTATTTATACTTTTATCTGTCTCTCGTAGAAAGATCTGCTCATGTTTCCGCTTTGGTTTGCGAATTGAAAGCCTTATCAGCATCTGATTCAGAAATTGACTTGATTTATGTGTCATTTAAGATTTATAGAATTTTGTGGTAGGTTTAATTGAAATTTGATTCAGAATGATTAAATTAGAATAAATTAATGCCCAATTGATTCAATTGATTAATTAATCAACAAAGAAATTAGGCCATTAGCCAAGCCTATATAAGGCCACGTCAACACCTCATATACACTTTTTGCACTCTTATTTCCTCTTGATTGAGTCCAAACGTGTAGAGAGAGAGAGACTAAGCGAAGAGTGGCTTCAATATAGGAGTTGATTGAGAATTTGGAGATTTGGCTAGGAATTTCAACCAAATAACTCTAGAGAGACCATAGTTGAGCATCTAAGGTAAGAAATGTAATCCTTAGTTGTGTAATTGAGTTAGTTTTTGTAAGAATTCAAGTAAAGAAGGTGGACTAATATGAGAATGAGCTAGGATTAAAGAATTGTAGCTCAAATAAAACATGCATGTGCATATCATGAGATTTTGTGGTTGTCTTTACAAAAATTCTCACATGCATGTTCATATCTTAGTTTTGTTCAAAAAATTCAACTTGTTTTTGAGCTTAATGACTCATTTGATCATGTTTTGGAAGGTTGGAATTCATGGCATTCCATGCAAGTTATGTTATCTAAGTTTCAATTTTTGTTTACTACAATTGGCATAGCTTTTGGGCTTGATTTTGTAAAATAATTTGTAATTCATCATGTACTATGAGTTTCTCAATGTTTTACTAAGTTTTGGTCCAAAAGAATGTGTTTTGAAGATTTTGAAATTGAGTTTTGAGCTTGGAAGCATATCTAGAAATTCTAGAATTCTACTCCTACGCTTGAGCTACCACTCTGAGTTCGTGTACTTTCACTCGAGCGACCAGAAGTCCGCTCGAGCATGAAATGCATGCTCGCAGAAGTTCTTTCATTTTGCAAGCCGCTCGAGCGACGAAAGTTATGCTTGAGCGAGGGCATGTCTCTCATGCTCGAGCGAGCAGCGAGAGAAAAAATCAAGCAACCAACACTTTTGCAATAGTTTACAGACCGCTCGAGCAACAGATCTTGCGCTCGAATGACCACTCACATTTTGCATGTCCGCTCGAGCGTAGGAAGTTACGCTCGAGCGAGGACCCTACTTTCAACAAGTTTTGTTAAGTGTTTTTAAGTACATTTTTGCATCCTCATTCCATTCTAGGCATTCATAGGCCATGATTAAGGCACAATAATGAGGATAAAAGTAGAGACACCCCAAGATAAGAAAGAACGAAGTATATGTTTACGGGTGTGTAATTTAATATGTATTCGTTTTGTACCTGTGTAGGTCACGTGTCGCAAGATATCTAAATTGCCTACTCTATTTGTCTATTTGGAGCCATCTGTTATTTGTCTGTAATAACTCTGTAAATTTATGTTAATTATTTTCTGATGATACGACATGAGTAGTTTTCTGAAATGCTATATTTTGTGTGAATAAATGATTGTCAAAGTTTCTGAAATATACTCGTGGCATCCATAGTGTCATGAGATATTTTGCGTCCCTTTATGGGTCATCAGGTCCTTTTATGGGTTATCGGAATGTCTTTACGGCCGTCCCTTTATGAGTTATCAGAAACGTCTCTGTGCACACGAGTCATCGGAATGCCTTATGGCTGTCCATTTATAGGTCATCAGAATGCCTTCAGGGTTGTCCCTCTTATGGGTCATCGGATTTGTTAACGCTAATGGACGTGCCACGTACTATGATGTGAAATGTATGAACTTTGAAAATGAAAATGATCATGTATATGAATCTATATCTGATTTGAAATTTGAATATACATAAGACTCTGATTTTTAACTCTATGAAGGACATCATTCATTAAAACCCTTTACTTTATTATTATTCACTGGGCTCCTGCTTCCTATTAATATTTTATATGTAGGTGACTAGGTGCGCGACCAGGCTTAAGATGATGCCTGAAGAGTTTTGTGTTTGTAAGCCACCCTTTGTGCCTCCTGAGGAGGTTCCGGAACATGTTAAGTCCCGTGGCCATGTTTTTGTATTTAAAACTTTGGTTCTTTTGTTGATTATGGACAAATTTCTGTTTATATATACAGTACATGGAGTGACGTGTATCAACTGTATCTTTTGGCGTCATACGTATCTTTATTAAAGTTTAAGAATATCAGTCTCATGTATGTCTTCACAGCTCAATGGACAATGTATATTTCTATTTATTGCTGCCTCAGCCCTAATTTCATGTTATTTTGTTAAGAGGCCTTCGGTAATCCAAGGGTTACTGGTTGATTACGATGCTAAACCTATAGGGGCGGGTTTAGGTTGTGATACCGAGCTAACTACTTTCCTTTTGCACCTATAAGAGCATTACAAGCCAATTATCTTTATCCAGACGAAGGGTCGATTAGAGCCGCGCTAAGATATCAACACCAAGATTGCCACGAGCTTCTTGGCTACGTACCGACCTACAGATATTCAACACCTTGGAAGAGTAAGGTCACAGACTTCCTTCGGGCGCCTTCACCTCTATTTGACCCAACTTTGCCCGACGTGCCCCTAATACGGTTGACCGAGGAGCAAGAAATGGCCAAAAAGAGCCGGATTAAGAACCTCATCACCGCCACTTCCACTGAGCTGCCGAGCAACCCTCTCTCACGATTGAGCGAGCGTCGAGCGAGCATCGAGCGAAAAAATCAAGCAAGCAACACTTTTGTAAAAGTTTACAGACTACTCGAGCTAGATTTTGTGCTCAAGCGACCACTCACATTTTGCATATCCGCTCGAGCGTAGGAAGTTGCGCTTGAACGAGGACCCTATTTTCAGCAAGTTTTGTTAAGTGTTTTCAAGTACATTTTTGCATCCTCAATCCATCCTAGGCATTCCTAGGGCATGATTAAGGCACAATAATGAGGATAAAAGTAGAGACACACCAAGATAAGAAAGAAAGAAGTAAATGTTTTTGGGTGTGTAATTCAGTATGTATTCGTTTTGTACCGATGTAGGTCACATGCAGCAAGATATCTGAATTGCCTACTCTATTCGTCTGTTTGGAGCCATTTGTTTTTTGTGAGTAATAACTCTGTAAAGTTATGTTAGACTTGATTATTTTCTTATGATACGACATGAATAGTTTTCTAAAATGTTATGTTTTGTGTGAATGAATGATCGTCTGAGTTTCTGAAATATGCTTGTGGCATCCATAGCATCATAAGATATTTTGCGTCCCTTTATGGGTCATCTGAATGCCTTTACGTCTGTCTCTTTATGGGTCATTGGAAACTCCTCTGTGCACACGAGTCATCAGAATGCCTTATGGCTGTCCTTTTATAGGTCATCAAAATGCCTTCACGGCTGTCCCTTTTATGGGTTATCAAATTTGGTAACGCTAATAGATGTGCCACGTACTATGACGTGAAATGTATGAACTTTGAAAATGAAAATGATCATGCATATGAATCTATTTCTGATTTGAAATCTGAATATACATAAGACTCTGATTTTTAACTCTATGACGGACATCATCCATTATAACCCTTTACTTTGTTATTATTCACTAGGCTCCCGCTCACTATTTATATTTTATATGTAGATGACCAGGCGCGCAACCAGGCTTAAGATGATGCCTGAATAGTTTTGTGTTTGGCAGCCACCCTTTGTGCCTCCCGAGGAGGTTCCGATCATGTCAAATCCCGTGGCCATGTTTTTGGTTCTTTTGTTGATTATGGACAAATTCCTGTTTATATGTACAGTACATGAAGTGACGTGTATCAACTGTATCTTTTGACGTCACACGTATCTTTATTAAAGTTTAAGAATATCAATCTCATGTATGTCTTCACAGCTCAATAGACTATGTATATTTCTGTTTATTACTTTTGCAGCCCCTAATTTCATGTTATTTTGTTAAGAGGCCTTCGGTAATCCAAGGGTTACTAGCCATTTACGACGCTAAACCTATAAGGGTGGGTTTGGTTCGTGACACTGAGCTTACTACTTTTCTTTTGTAGCTGTTGAAGCATTACGAGCCAATTATCTTTATCGAGATGAACGAGCGATCGAAGCCGCGCTAAGATATCGACACCGAGATTGCCACGAGCTTCTTGGCAACGTACCGACCTACAGATATTCAGCACCCAAGAAGAGCAAGGTCACAAACTTCCTTCGGGTGCCTTCACCTACGCTTGACCCAACTTTCCCCGACGCGCCTCTAATACGGTTGATCGAAGAGCTAGAAATGGCCAAAAAGAGCCTGCAGAGGGGCAGAAATTAAGCCCCAAGATAATAATGGGTCTAAGTGCTGAGGTCACCCTAATGAGGCGATCAGGAACGAAAAAGGAGCATGGGCCAAAGCCCAAGGGAAGTGGGCCAACAAGTGGGCCGAGGCAGGTCTGACCCACCAGGGCTCCACATGGACTCAGCGAGGAGAAATGCCCAAGTCAAGTTGTGGAGGCAACACCTACAGCAGCAAAGTTACGAAGGGAACATGTGTAGCGGCAAAGTTGCTGAGGCACTTTGCCTCAGCGTCGCCATTCCTATTAACTTCGGTTCCGCTGCCATTTGAAGTTGCCGAGGGAACATATGCAGCAGCAGAGTTGCTGAGGCACTTTGTCTCAGCGCCGCCATTCTAAGTATCTTAGGTGCCGCCACCATTTCAAGTAATGTCGGTGTCATGATCATCTGGAGTTGCCGAGGGAAAGGGAAGACCAAGGCAACTAAGTTGCTGAGGCAATACTTGCAGCGCCCAAGTTACAGAGGCATTCTGTCAGTGCCGCCATCTCTAATATCTTCGGTCATGCTGTTTGAACTTGCCGCGGGAAATGACTACCGCAGCAACTAAGTTGCAGAGGGAATATCCTGCCAAGGTGATAACAGTCTTTGAAAGAGGCTTCCCTCTGCAAGCAAAGGCTAATGCCTGGCGCCGACAGCAGGCCCCAAGGCATTATTGGCCTAGGGCTGATAGCAGGCCCCACAGTTCATTTAACTTGGCACTGATAGTAGGCCCCAAGACTTACTGGTTAGAGCTGATAGTAGGCCCAGAAATACCAGTTTACCGCGGCAACCCCACGAAGATGGAAGTAGGGTAGCCCGAACATAAGGGACTCCCTTTCCATTACCCAGGTCATGGACCTGCCTTAGTCGTACAGGCAGGACTAAGGAAGCCCCCTTGGGCTTGGTATTAAGGCACAGCATGATTGATAACAGGTTTGGCTGTGGCCTTTGCCCTAGGAAGTTGGGGAGTTTGTGGTAAGGTGGCTAAGGGTGGAGGCTTCGCTGAGGTGGGCATGAACATAGTCGATAGTAGACTAATGGAGTCCTGAGAATGCATGTATTGGCCAAATAAAACTGAGAAGGCAAGTGCAATGACGAGGTTCACCGTTGAAAGTGCACATGCTGAGGTTCAAGGTGAAAAGGCAAGTGCAGAGGCAAACACTCCCGCTACAACTGCACTTGCTAAGGCCCAAAAAGGGAGTTGTCACGCCAAACACTCCCGACACAACTACACTTGCTGAGGTTCAAAGAGGTAGTTGTGGAGGCAAACAGATAGTACACAGTACATGCAGAGGGACACGTGGCACCTTCAGCCTGGTGGCTCAAGGCAGAATATTTCATGTGATCCTCTGGGACACATGTCTTCTCTCTATTTGGCCACTTGGTGTCTTTTTGGCACCAAGGAAAAGCCTATAAATAGGACCCATTTCCCAAGGTTCAAGAAGAGGAATTTTAGAGATTTGGGGGAGATGCTACCCAATTTGGTACTGCCATATACTTCTTCTTGAGCCACTTGCTTCACTCTCACCAAGCTACACACTCTTCAACTCCCAGATAATTACTGTTGTTCATTCTCAAGCCCCTTCCTCCATCAGTGGATCATTAGCATAGTTTTGCCTCTCTAATCACCTCTCTAATCTCGAACCCCCCTTACATTTCTGGCGACTCTGCTGGGGAGGATGCTTTGTTGATGGTTCACTTCCGCAGAAGCTTACACACTTCGCTGGAAAAGATGGCAGAAGAGGAAGTTCAACAACTCCCACGGCAGCAGGGCTCTTCCAATGGTGGAGCAACACATGCGGAAGACCATGACCACAGTGTCATGGTTGAGGCAATTCAGTCACTCCAGGATACGTAGAGGGAGATCCTGGCAACTTTGCAAACTCTCACTGAGGCTATTATTGCCATGGCTTCTAAACCAGCTCTAGTGCAAGCACCCCCACCTGTAGCAGTTCAAAACCCAACGCCTAGCTTGTTCCCTAAGGTTACGGCTCCGATCCAGGTGCCTCTGGTGGTACCTCAGGCAAATGGTATGACCGCCGGTTCAGCTACCTAGGAGCAAACTGGACCATTCCAACCCACTCACTTTGTTACTCTAGCCGATGTACAAGCTATGCTCGAACAAAAGCGCAGCAAGAAACAATTGCCATCTCTCCAGACCTAGATGTGAAGCCCCCATACTCTCAAGAGATATTGACCATGCCCTACCCAACTGGGTATACAGTGCCCAAGTTTATTAAGTTTGATGGAAAACAAGGCAACGCCAGAGAACATGTGGTTAGGTTCATTGAAACTCTTGGTGTCCATGGCAGTGACCACTCTCTGCGTCTTCGGGAGTTCTCCAAATCACTTACTGAAAGAGCTTACAGTTGGTATGTGAACTTGGCTCCCAAATCGATCAAGAGTTAGGAGGAGATGGTGAACAAATTCCACACGAAGTTCTTCCAAGTCCAGGAGAAAGTTACAACCCTCACACTTGGCCGAGACGTCCAAAAAGAAGGTAAAGATATACTGCACTATGTTAAGTGGTTCCAAGACAAGGCAATTGACTGTCATGAACCAGTGGATGAGGCTCACTTAGTCAGCATATGTGTGGAGAATGCCATACATGACTATTAAATTTTCTTGGTAAACCATAATCTGCCTACTTTTTCAGCTGTGATTGAGGCAGCTAGAAACCTCAGTACCACTGGCCCTTTACACAGATCTCGTGACAGCCACCATTACTTTCGCAGTGGCACAGTTGCTGCGGTAACCTCTGCAGAAGGGAGCCGCTCACAAGCAGAGGCCTCGTCTTGTCGAAAGAGGAAGAGTTATGAGGACAGGAATCCATATCCTTACAGCCTTGAGGATGTTAAGGCCCTGGTTAAAGAATGGGTCGCTGATGGCGAACTTACTTTACCTCCAGTTGATGTTGCTCCAACCAAGAAGGATAAAGAAAGCCCAGATTATTGTGTCTATCACAGAACCACTAGACACCCTACTAGGGAATGTTGGACTTTGAAAAGTATCTTCAAGAAGAAAGTTGCTGCAAATGAGCTAAAGTTCAAAGACACCGATAATCGTGGCGTACGGAAGGACCCTTATCCTAACCACAAAGAAAAGGGGAAGAATGTACACATGATTGGCTATCTTGGCCCTGTGCGCGATCAAGTACACATGGCATCCTACTATGATGAGTTAGAAGAAATTACAACTGGCCAGCTTCCTGAAACAACACTTGCAGAGGCGAAATTCGCAGGGGATATTCATGCTCAAGCCTTGCAAAATTCTGTTAAGTTTCGCGCCTTCTTTGACCAATTGGGGCTGAGCCAAGCCGCCAGGATGGAAGCAACAAAGGCTCTCATCAGCATCCCTGAGGTGCACCATGCTGAAGTTGCTGAGGCCAAGGAATATGTGCCTCGACACATCTAGGAAGATTATGGGGCCGTTACCTTTTTAGAGGCAGACAGAGCATACCCATTTCCCCATAACCAAGGTTTTGAAAAGCGGTTGCAGTCGCCATAACAGTGGCGGTGGCGCGATTGCAGTTGCGGGGTGTAAAGGCCATAGCATAACGGTTGCGGTAACCAGAACCATGAATTTTTTTTATTTTTAGGACAATTTTTAAAAAACTTACCGATACGCATATTTTTTTTCCATGATCATATTTATTGGGTTTAAAATAAATATTGATCAATTTTTGTAAATTTTTAAGTATGATCCAATATATTTTATATTTTTAAATCACTATAAACTGAGTTTTTTATATTTTATTTTAATAATTAATGACTTTATATTATACAAAAAATCCATCACTAACTATTATATATAAAATAAACAATGACAAAAGTAAGAGAATAAATAAGAGCCTAAATATATATATATATATACATACATATTTTAACCAAGCCAAATAGATAATGACCACATTTATTATTATTATTATTATTATTATTATTATTATTATTATTATTATTATTATATAGATAGACACACACAAACAAAATGGTTGAGTGATAGCAGCTGAATAGAATAGCATAGGTCTTATAGTTTCAACAAATCAATAACATGTTCTTCATCTTCCCTCTTCTCTCTCTATCTCTTGCTCCTCCATCTTCTCTCTTTATCTTCCCTCTTCTCTCTATCCCTTTTCCGCCATTTTCAGCTTTTTTGTGTGTGTTTTTTCGAAAGAAACAGTTTGAAACCGTTACGTAACGGTGCGTAATAGGTCGTTATGACTATTACGGCACCGTTACGACCGCTACGGCAGCCACTACAGTCGACACACCTGTGAATCTCAATCACACTGCAAAAGCGGCCATAACGGGTGGCGGTAACCACCAAAACCGTTACGTAATGGCATTACATAACGGTTGCGGCCGCTTTTTAAAACCTTGCCCATAACCGTCATCTTTTTGTCACAACTTATTTCAATGATGTGGAGTTCAAGCGTACTTTCCTCGATGGTGGGACATCCATAAACATCATTACCGCTGACACCTTCACAAAGGCTAGCATCCCGAAGTCCAGAATGGTTCGCCAACCCATTACTGTAACTGGTTTTGGTGGTGAGAAAAAGGTCACTAAGGGCCATGTTGTAGTGGACTTAGCAGTTGGCGAGATTCGTTTCGCGACTAAATTCCATGTGATTGAAGCAGATACAAATTACCACATGATACTTGGCAAAGCTTGGATGCACCAATATGGGGTTATCCTGTCTAGCTATCACCAATGTATGAAGGCAAAATTAAGAAAACACACAATTACCATAAATGCGTCTGAAAAGCCATTCAGAGTGGAAGAGGCACACTATTCAGATACAGTTTTCTTTACTGAATTGTCAACGGATGAAGCTCCATGGATTGGTAAAATTGCAAGGGTAAAATTGCCGAAGTGGGAGGACATTCGAGATGTAGAGGCTACTCCAGAAAGCAGTGGACAAAAAAGGAGCAGCAAATCCACAAGCCCTCCGCCCAAGATTGTTAAGGTACGCGAGGGCGGCAAGACAGTCTACTACCTATGACGGTCTTGGGGGCCAAACTTCATACCCTGGAAGGATGGCCCCGAGGCAAATAAATGTGACGGAAGTGAGTCCCAAGAAAGGTTGGTGGAGACGCCTGAGCCCGCCCCTAAATGCATGCAAGATAGGCCCAAACCCTAGCAGGATGTACTTGCTGAGGTCAATCTCAGTGACTTACTTGGGCAGAGTAAGCCAGTGTTTGTCAGTGATACAATGGCTCCAGCAGCTAAGGCAGAATTGATAACACTACTAAAGTAATATAATGATGTCTTTGTTTGGACATACAATGAGATGCCTGGTCTTGACCCATCCCTCATCACTCATCATCTGGACACTTTTCCCAACTCTAAATCGATCAAGCAGCACGCTCGAAAGTATCACCCTGATCTTGAAGCAAAGATTAAAGCAGAGGTAGAGAAGTTGCAGAGGGCCAAATTCATTGAGCCTATACAATATCCAACTTGGCTAGCAAATATCGCTCCTGTGCAGAAGAAGAATGGTTAGATCAAGGTTTGCGTAGACTTTTGTGACCTAAATAAGGCTTGCTTGAAAGATGAGTTTCCATTACCCCATGTCGATACACTTGTCGATTCAACTGTGGGCCATCAGATGTTCTCTTTCATGGATGGGTTCAGTGGTTATAACCAGATCAAAATGGCTCCAGAAGATGCAAAAAAGACAGCTTTCAGAACACCCTTGGGAAACTTTTTCTATACGGTGATACCCTTCCATTTGAAAAACGCGAAGGCAACCTACCAACGAGCTATGACTGCAGTGTTTCATGACATGTTGCACCACGAAGTGGAAGTATATGTGGATGATCTAGTGGTCAAGCCTACTAAGGCAAACCGCCACCTCTGTAACTTGGAAAAAAAATTCCAGCGTTGCCGCAAATTTTTCCTCAAGATGAACCCTCTGAAGTGTGCCTTTGGAGTTACCGCTGGCAAGTTCCTTGGCTTCCTTGTACACCAGCGGGGGATCGAAGTAGATAGGGATAAGGTCAAGTCAATCATGGAGATGCCACTGCCACACTCTCAAAAAGCTTTGAAGAAATTCCTAGCCAAAGTGTCATACCTTAGGAGGTTTATTCCAGCCCTTGTTGAGATAACCTTTTCCTTTGGGACATTGCTGAAAGGCAATCACAAGTTTGAATGGCTGCAAGAACACCAACGGGCATTTGATATGGTGAAGAAACCTCCCCACATACAATGATTGCTCCACAGCCTGAAAAGTCTTTGCTACTTTACCTGACCTCTACCCCGCGGTCTATTGGAGCCCTACTTGTCCAAGACATAAATGGCATTGAGAAGCTAGTCTATTGCATCAGTCACAAAGTCAATGGTGCCGAGTTGCGATATACTCCAATTGAGAGGCATTGCTTAGCCTTGATCTTCACAGCGCAAAAGTTGGCCACTATTTTTTGGCACACCCAATCCAAGTTGTGACCCATAGTGATCCAGTCCGTTACTTGATGAGCAAGCCCGCTCTGACTGGGAGAATGGCAAGATGGCTCTTGGCTCTAGCGGAATATGATATTGCTTGTGTCGCTCCTAAGGCTATTAAGAGCCAAGCACTTGCGGACCTACTGGCCCAGTTCCCATCTGGTGAACATGAACCTGCAGAGGTACCTCTACTAGGTGAGTTCCATGTCTCAGTAACTGCGAATGAGACTTATTAGGACTTAAAGTTTGATGGAGCTTCTGGAGCTGGGAAAGGTGGAGCTGGTGTCACACTAACCAGTCAAGAAGGAGAGAAGTTCTGTCTATCATATAAGCTTGACTTTGAGTGTTCGAACAACGAGGCCGAATATGAAGTGTTGATACTGGGCCTGATAGCTGCCCAAAAGAAGAGCCTCCGCAAGTTGAGAATCTGGGGCGACTCCAAATTAGTTGTCAAGCAAACAATGAGTGATTTTGCCTTGAAGGAGCCTCTGTTAGCCCCATATCGCACTGTAGCCCAAAAGTTGCTTGCTCAGTTTGATAATGTCCAAATCCAGCATACCCCTCGAGCACATAATCGTTTTTTCAATGCCTTCTCTACACTGGGGGCAAAGGTGCGGATACCAGATGATAGTATAGTCATCATCATCGAGAAAAGGACAACACTAGCAGTGCTAACTGAAGAACATGCAGAGGAAGATGCTGAGGGGTGGAGAGCAGATATAATCCAGTAGCTGAAAACTGGCCATGGAGCAATCAGATCAGCAGAACTTGCTTCATTTCTGCTCCTCAAAGGAGAGTTATATTTTTACGGTCCCAACAACTTGCTGGCAAGGTGCGTCGATAGGCAAGAAGCAACTGACAAACTTAAGTAGATCCATGCTAAGCCTTGTGGAGATGGAGATATTAGTCTATACCGACGAATACAGAGGCAAGGGTACTACTGGCCAGAGATGGAAAAAGAAAGTATTGAATTACAGAGGCAATGCGCAAAATGTCAGTTCCATCCTGAGGAAGATGAAGCCCATTTTTTAAGCAGTGAATAATGGACGCAGCCATATATCGACTACCTTGGGAATGGCACACTACCTGAGAACAAAGCTGATGCAGTTAGAGTCAAGAGGCGAGCCCTCCGCTTATTCCTTGACCAAGGCAAGTTGTACCAATGAAGCTTCGAAGGGGAACCTTTAGCGTGCTTATCAAAAAATGATGCAAATGAGGTACTGAGGGAAGCCCACAAGACAGAGCATCAAGGAGGACAGCGGTTATATGGACATCTCATTCACCTCGACTACTACTGGCCAACGATGGAAGAAGATGCTAAAAACTTTGTGAGGAGATGCCAGTCTTGTCAGAAGTTTGGGAATTTGATACATGCACTAGCAGTTGAACTGCACAACATCAAGAGTCCTTATACGTTCCATACTTGGGCATTTGACTTGGTAGGTCCTATAGTGCAGCAGGCTAAAGGATACAGATGGATACTTGCAGCAACTGAAGTTAACACCAAGTGGGTAGAGGCTATACCAATAAGGAAGGCAGATGGGGCAGAGGTAGCCAACTTCATCAGGGAGAACATAATCTGCAGGTTTGGCATACCCAAAGTGATGATGTCTAACAATGGAACTCCTTTTGTAAATCGCCATGTGGAAAGACTGCTGGATGCCTACCAAATTAAGCATCATAAATCTAGTCCATACTATCTCCAAGGGAATAGACAAGTTGAGGCGACCAACAAAACCCTCATCCGAATACTGAGTAGGATGGTGGATGAAGCAGGAGGCACATCGTCCGAACAACTCCTCGTAGCACTCTGGGCATATAGAACGTCAAAGAGGAAGCAAACTCAAGCAACCCCGTTTTTCCTAGTGTATGGGTCCAAAGCTGTGTTACCAGTTGAGTTGGTAGTACCTTCAGCAAGAATGGCTATGTCAGCACACTTAGCTCCAGACGGCAGGAAGAATGACATAGAGGCAGCTAAAGGAAGAAGAGATCGGGCCTCGCGGGCAATGGAAAACTATCATCAATCCATAGCCCATGCCTACAATCAATCTATTCAACACAGAAAGTTCAAAGAATGAGACTTAGTATGGAAAACAGTGGATGCAATCATGCGAGGGCAACCAATCCCCAAGTTCTCACCCAGATGGGAAGGCTTCTACAAAGTTGTTGAGGCAAGCAGCAGCGGGTGCTACAAGTTGACAAGAGTAGATGATGGATTCAAAACTGGCCTTGTCAATGCCAATTATTCAAAGAATATTTTCTTTAATTTCTTTTGAAAAGAGTTGTAAGTTTCTTTGTTAATACTTCTAAAGCAAAGTGTAAAGAAAGGGTCGTACACTTAATAAACACATTACTCTCATATACACTTAGTGTGAGGAAAGTTTTCCATACTTAGTGAAAGTTTATCCATGTAAAAGCTTAGTCGTAATGAAATTTTACACTTGTAAAGAGCTTGCCTTATTTTTAGAAGCTATGTGAAAGCAATCTAAGGGAAGCAATGAAATGAAACTCAAGAGTACTACCAAGCATCCATACTTTTCATTAAAGTCAAACTTCCAGGACATGATTACAGTGTTTGAAAAAGAAGTTATGACAAAGAAAGAGAAAAGAAGAGGCGCACCAAGTGCGATGCAACAACAAAATAAAGAAAAAACAGAATAAACCATAACAAAGTCACAAAGTTACATCAAATCAAACCCTTCAAGAGGGAGTCCATCAGAGTTACATCTTGAGGCAACTGGGCAACCAATGCAAAGTCCTTCTCTTTGAGCTGAGCCAGGTTCTGCCGGTGCTGCTCCAGGGCACACTCACACTCCTTAATAGTCTCCTCCAGGGACGCGATAATTGTCACATTGTCAACGTGCTTGAGGAAGTTGCCAACCGTCTGGAACCTGGCCCTCATCCATGATAGGTTAAAACCATTCCTCTCAAAGCAGCTCAGATTGGCCTTGGCACTCTCCATGAACTTGCTGGGAGTGGTCAAGATTTGCTTGGTAGCAAGATCACGAATAAAGCCAGCAAGTGACTCCAGCAGTGCCGTTTGAACTATTGACCCAGGGACATTAAAGGCGGTAAAGGTGTCCGGATGCAGTGTTTGGATACAAGCAAGGGTTGCAACAGCTTCGAAGGAAACCCAGTAACTTAGGAAGGATACTTTCTCTAAGGGCCGGGGACACTCTCTCACACCACCGTCCGCTTCAATCACTGGAGGAAGGCTGACAGAACAACCGAAGGTCTGAGGACGGCTCACCTCCCCTGAAGATGACTGCCCAGCGACAATGGAGTGGGTAGATGCTGGCTGACAACTAGGTGAACTAGTCTCACGAGAAAGACCAAAACTGTCTGCACCGTTGCATTGCTCCGAAAAAAGGTCGTTCATCTGATAATCCCTAACATTCAAGTTTGGAACAACAGTGGTGTCCATCCCAGTATAAAAATCATGAGACATCCCAAGGTCAGATGGCACCTCCGGAAAATGAGTGGGGTACAAGTCTACCAGCTGTTCAGAGGTTGCCGAAGCAACTGGATCAGAGGTCCCAGCAGTAGTAGTGACAATGTGGGCGGCTAAAGTGACAGTTACCAGTCAGTCCAAGTCCAGAGGGGTCACAGCAGGGACAGTGGCAGCAGCCGCTACACTTGGACTCCCTTCGACTACCTGAACGTCTATAGGTGGAGCTTGTTGAATCAACGGAGACTTAGTAGATTGGGAGGAACCGCCAAATGCAGCCCCAAGGGTAGGCGTTACAATTTCCAGCAACTCTCTCATATCGTGATTTTCTCTAGGGATCTCAGGTACGAAGTCATCCCCACCAACAGAGGAACGGACAAAGTGCATAGAGTCAAAAGGATGCAAAGGCTCTAAACCCTCAGCGGCTATATCACCCGCTGTAACTTCCATAGCAAGGGGAATTTGCTCATGGCCCGCGGCCTTCGCAACTGGCTCCACTTCAGTAATCAGTTTGCCTCTTGTACTTAGCTCCTCTTCAACATCCGGAAGAACTGTCCTACGAGTCTTGAATCTTGTCACCCTAGTGGCAATAAGGAGGTTATCATCATCGTCTGAGTCTGAAGAAACACCCATGGCGGTAGAAGAGCCCCTTGGGCCAGAGGGCAGTATGGTCCGAGGTCCCTAAAATCAGAAGAAGATCATACGGTTGTTACAGTAAACATAATAAGTATAAGGAAACAATACATAGTATTTTCTAAGTATGGATACCTTTCGGAGCGTCTTCTTGTTAGGCAAGGCACGTGCTTTGGGAATCGATGCCGCTGCTGCTTGGGCTGCCCTTAGCCTAGATCGGGTCATCCGTACTGTTGCACTCGCTTCGGGGGTAGCAGTCTACAAGGGTTGAACAGACATTGCCCGAGACGGGTGAGGCTCCTCCACAATGGGCAGAAGCTTAAAGTGGCAAAATATGCTGGATTGTTTCCTTCGGCCAGAAGGCAGACAAAGGGACAAGTCAGGCTGCGAAATAGGTTCTATTACGGGGACGACCGGAGCACTATTGCAAAAATTGAAGAAAGAATTGAGATTGCGGTGCTAGAACATCCTATTGTCGGAGTACAGGCACCCTCTCTCCCAAGTGAGTGAAAGGGCGGAAGATACACTCCTCCATATGGTCAACATAGTCTTAAAAGGGCCTGTTGGTGCCAAGGCCAGACCACCAAAATATGCGAGGAAGGAACTGACGCACTTGCCTCGTGACAGGCTGACCTCTGCATCTAGGACAAGGTGGACCTCTGCATCAAAGATTTCATCAATAAAGAAGGGCTCGTGTTCTTTAGGGATGGGGCCCATGACAGGAAACCTCTTATAGAAAAAGGTAATCAGGAACTGGGTATGCACAAAGCTCCACACTTCATAGCGGCCCATGGATTGCTCCATGTCCGAATGGATGAGGTCAAGACGGAAATATAAGTTACCTAGAAAGAAGGGAGCCAGAGGAATTTGGTTACCGCTGCAAAGCTTTACGGCTAAGGGAAATACCAGAGGATTGATGCTTTCGGCGGGGTTACTAGGTAGGACAAAGAAGGAAATGAAATAGCTAACGAATGCAGCCAAGTACAAGTTGTCTCGGTAGCCCGGCCCAACTATGAAGTCGTAATTCTCCTCAATAACGTCACCTACAACTGGTTGCAGCTCCTTGAAGAAACGCTTTAACCAAGAGAGATAGGTGGTCTTATCTCTCTTAGGCCTCTCCTGGAGCAGTTCCCCGGTTCTAAGGTCATATCATGAGCCAAACTTCCGCACCTCCTGAAAGGCGGTTTGAAAAGCAGTGATGGCAACTTGCTCGGTAGGGGTCAGAGACGCTGGGTCAAAGGGCTGATCTTCACGAGTGTTGAGGCGTAAAAGGACAACAACGTCTTCCAGGGTTGGGGTTATCTTCCCCCATGCCAAGACAAAAGTGTAGGTGTCACGACTCCAATAGGAGACAATCATATTAGTGTTGGTTTGCACCTTACATATCGATAACTCCCTCGAGATCAAGATGGCATTGAAAAGGCAAACATCACGCAGACGCTGCTCGAAACCACCATTTGTAATGACGTCATCGACCCAAAGGGACCAATCTGCTGGAGGGCCCGAATGAGTGCAATAGTAGATGTAAGATATGGAAAGTTGTCATGCTCCACATGAAACCACAACACATAAATCGGGTTCACCATGTCCGCGTCTTCCAAGGTGGCCTCCCCAAAAGAAAGCATAGGCTCCTCTAGAGAAGGGGTGTCAAGAACAAAGGAATTAACTGCCTCCAGAAGGGGTCGGCCAACCCTCTGAAATAAGGGACCCGCCTCCACTCAGTAGGGGGTGGGACAACCCTGTCAGCAAGAAACCTCGTGCTGGCAATGAAAGGGAATAAAAAAAAGTCAAGAAGCTTTGGAAAGAGGAGACAAATGAGAGAAGAAGACAAATGAGACAGAAAGGTGTGTTGGGAAGAAACGGGGGACCAGTGGACCCAAGTCTTTATTTATAAAGAAAATCAGCAAGGGGGGCACTGGCACGCTGCCCTAGGTCATTATGACCTGGCAGTCAAAAGGTTACCCTTTTCAGAGCCAGTTCAACTTTTGACCCAACCGACGCAACCCTTGGATTGCTCGCTAACATCATGCACGCGCGGAAAATAGAGAGCGTGTCTCCCACGCGCAGGGGGCAAAATGTAGAGGGGTAGAAATTAAGCCCTAAGATAATAATGGGCCTAAGTGTTGAGGTCACCCCAATGAGGCGATCAGGAACGAAAAATGAGCATGGGCCAAAGCCCAAGGGAAGTGGGCCAACAAGTGGGCCGAGGCAGGTCCGACCCACCAGGGCTCTAAATGGACTCAGCGAGGAGAAATGCCCAAGTCAAGTTACGAAGGCAACACCTGCAGCGGCAAAGTTGCGGTGGGAACATGTGCAGCGGCAAAGTTGCTGAGGCACTTTGCCTCAGCGCCGCCATTCCTCTTTACTTCGATTCTGCCATCATTTGAAGTTGCCGAGGGAACATATGTAGCAACAGAGTTGCTGAGGCACTTTGTCTCAGTGCCATCATTCTAAGTATCTTTGGTGCCGCCACCATTCCAAGTAATGTCGGTGTCATGATCATCTGGAGTTGCCGAGGGAAAGGGAAGACCGAGGCAACTAAGTTGCTGGGGAAATACTTGCAGGGCCCAAGTTGCAGAGGCATTCTGTCGACGCCGCCATCTCTAATATCTTTAGTCATGCCGTCTGAACTTGCCGCAAGAAATGGCTACCGCAACAACTACTACCACAGCAATTAAGTTGTAGAGGGAATATCCTGCCAAGGTGATAGTAATCTTTGAGAGAGGCTTCCCTCTGCAAACAGAGGCTAATGCCTAGCACCGAAAGTAGGCCCCAAGGCATTACTGGCCTAGGGCTGATAGCAGGCCCCATAGTTCATTTAACTTGGCGCTGATAACAGGCCCCAAGACTTACTGGTTGGAGCTAATAGCAGGCCCAGAAATACCAGTTTACCGCAGTAACCCCACGAAAATAGGAGCAGGGTAGCCCGAACATAAAGGACTCCCTTTCCATTACCCAGGTCATAGACCTGTCTTAATCGCCCAAGCAGGACTAAGGAAGCCCCCTTGGGCTTGGTATTAAGGCACAGCATGACTGATAGCAAGCTTGGCTGTGGCCCTGGGAAGCTGGGGAGTTTGTGGTAAGGTGGCTAAGGGTAGAGGCTTCACTGAGGTGAGCACAAACATAGTCGATAGCAGACTAATGGAGTCCTGAGAATACATGTATTGGCCAAATAGAACTGAGAAGGCAAGTGCAGCGGCGAAGTTCACCGTTGCAAGTGCACTTGCTGAGGTTCAAACTGAGAAGGCAAGTGCAGTGGCAAACACTACTACTGCAACTGCACTTGCTGCGGCCTAAAAAGGGAGTTGCCGCGCCAAACACTCCCGACGCAACCACACTTGCTGAGGTTCAAAGAGGTAGTTACGGAGGCAAACAGATAGTACATAGTACATGCAGAGGGACACGTGGCGCCTTCAGCCTGGTGGCTCAAGGTAGAATATTCCATGTGATCTTCTGGGACACATGTCTTCTCTCTATTTGGCCACTTGGTATCTTCTTGGCACCAAGGAAAAGCCTATAAATAGGACCCATTTCCCAATTTGGTACTGCCATATACTTCTTATTGAGCCACTTGCTTCACCCTCACCCGGCTATATACTCTTCAACTCCTAGATAATTACTGTTGTTCATTCTCAAGCCCCTTTCCTCCATCAGTGGATCATTAGCATAGTTTTGCCTCTCTAATCACCTATTTAACCTCGAACCCCCCTTACAGAGCTGGATTAAGAACCTCATCACCGCTACTTACACCGAGCTGCCGAGCAAACCTATCTCACGCTCGAGCGAGCATCGAGCGGAAAAATCAAGCAACCAGCACTTTTTCGAAAGTTTATAGATCGCTCGAGCGACAGATCTTGCACTTGAGTAACCACTCACATTTTGCATGTCCGCTCGAGCGTAGGAAGTTACGCTCGAGCGAGGACTCTATTTTCAGCAAGTTTTGTTAAGTGTTTTCAAGTACTTTTTTGCATCCTCAATCCATCCTAGGCATTCCTAGGCCATGATTAAGGCACAATAATGAGGATTAAAGTAGAGACACACCAAGATAAGAAAGAACGAAGTAAATGCTTCTGGGTGTACAATTTTCTATGTATTTGTTTTATACCTGTGTAGGTCACGCGCTGCAAAATATCTGAATTGCATACTCTATTTGTCTATTTGGAGCCATCTGTTATTTGTGAGTAATAATTCTGTAAAGTTACGTCAGACTTGATTATTTTCTGATGATACAACATGAGTAGTTTTCAGAAATGCTATATTTTGTGTGAATGAATGATCGTCTAGGTTTTTGAAATATACTTGTGGCATCCATAGCATCATAAGATATTTTGCGTTGTTTTATGGGTCATCAGGTCCCTTTATGGGTCATCAAAATGCCTTTATGGCCATTTCTTTATGGGACATCGGAAACGTCTCTGTGCACACGAGTCATCGGAATGCCTTATGATTTTCCCTTTATGGGTCATCAGAATGCCTTCACGACTGTCCCTTTTATGGGTCATCAGATTTGTTAACGCTAATGGATGTGCCACGTACTATGATGTGAAATGTATGAACTTTGAAAATGAAAATGATCATGTATATGAATCTATTTCTGATTTGAAATCTGAATATACATAAGACTCTGATTTTTAACTCTATGACGAACATCATTCATTAAAACCCTTTACTTTGTTATTATTCACTAGGCTCCTGCTCACTATTTATATTTTATATGTAGGTGACTAGGCGTGCGACTAGGCTTAAGATGATGCATGAAGAGTTTTGTGTTTGTCAGCCACCCTTTGTGCCTCCCGAGGAGGTTCCGGATCATGTCAAGTCTCGTGGCCATGTTTTTGTATTTACGACTTTGGTTCTTTTGTTGATTATGGACAAATTTCTTTTTATATGTACAGTACATGGAGTGACGTATATCAACTGTATCTTTTGACATCACACGTATCTTTATTAAAGTTTAAGAATATATGTCTCATGTATGTCTTCACAGCTCAATGGACAATGTATATTTCTATTTATTGCTTCTACAGCCCCTAATTTCATGTCATTTTGTTAAAAGGCCTTCAGTAATTCAAGGGTTACTGGCCAGTTACAACGCTAAACCTATAAGGGCGGGTTCGGACCGTGACACCGAGCTAATTACTTTCCTTTTGCAGCTATCGAAGCATTACAAGCCAATTATCATTATCCAGATGAATGGGCAATCAGAGCCGGGCTGAGATATCAACACCGAGATTGCCACGAGCTTCTTGGCTATGTACTGACCTACAGATATTCAGCACCCCGGAAGAGCAAGGTCACAAACTTCTTTTAGGCACCTTCACCTCCGCCTGACCCAACTTTGCCAGACGTGCCGTTAATATGGTTGACCGAGGAGCAAGAAATGGCCAAAAATAGCCGGATTAAGAACCTCATCACCACCATTTCCACTGAGCTGCCAAGCAACCCTCTCTTACGCTTGAGTGAGCATCGAGCGGAAAAATCAAACAACCAGCACTTTTGCAAAAGTTAACAGACCGCTCGAGCGACAGATCTTGCGCTCGAGCGACCACTCACATTTTGCAGGTCCGCTCGAGCGTAGGAAGTTGAGCTCGAGCGAAGACCCTATTTTCAGCAAGTTTTGTTAAGTCTTTTCAAGTACATTTTAGCATCCTCATTCCATCCTAAGCATTCCTAGGCCATGATTAAGGCACAATAATGAGGATAAAAGTAGAGACACACCAAGATAAGAAAGAACGAAGTAAATGTTTCCAAGTGTGTACTTCAATAAGTATTCATTTTGTGCCTGTGTAGGTCACGAGCCGCAAGATATCTGAATTGCTTACTCTATTCATCTGTTTGGAGCCATCTGTTATTTGTGAGTAATAACTCTTTTAAGTTATGTTAGACTTGATTATTTTCTGATGATATAACATGAGTAGTTTTTTGAAATGCTATGTTTTGTGTGAATGAACGATCGTTCAAGTTTCTAAAATATACTTGTGGCATAGATAACATCATGAGATATTTTACGTCCTTTTATGGGTCATCGGAATGCCTTTACGGTCGTCCTTTTATGGGTCATCGGAAACGTCTCTGTGCACATAAGTCATCAAAATGCCTTGTGGCTGTCCCTTTATGGGTCATCAGAATGCCTTCACGGCTGTCCCTTTTATGGGTCATCAGATTTGTTAACGCTAATGGATGTGCCACGTACTATGACGTGAAATGTATGAACTTTAAAAATTAAAATGATCATGTATATGAATCTATTTTTGATTTGAAATCTGAATATACATAAGACTCTGATTTTTAACTCTATGACGGAAATCATTCATTAAAACCCTTTATTTTGTTATTATTTACTGGACTCCTGCTCACTATTTATATTTTATATGTAGGTGACCAGGCACGCAACCAGGCTTAAGATGATGCCTGAAGAGTTTTGTGTTTGTCAGCCACCCTTTGTGCCTCCCGAGGAGGTCCGGATCATGTCAAGTCCCGTGGCCATGTTTTTGTATTTAAGACTTTAGTTCTTTTGTTGATTATGGACAAATTTCTATTTATATGTACAGTACATGGAGTGACATATATCAACTGTATCTTTTGACGTCATACGTATCTTTATTAAAGTTTAAGAATATTTGTCTCATGTATGTCTTCACAGCTCAATAAACTATGCATATTTCTGTTTATTGCTTCTGTAGCCCCTAATTTCATGTTATTTTGTTAAGAGGCCTTCAGTAATCCTAGGGTTACTAGCTGGCTACGACGCTAAACCTATAAGGGCGGGTTTAGGTCGTGCACTGAGCTTACTAATTTCCTTTTGCAGTTATCGAAGCACTACAAGCCAATTATCTTTATCCAAACAAATGGGTGATCAGAGCCGCACTAAGATATCAACATCGAGATTGTCACGAGCTTCTTGGCTACATACTGACCTACAAATATTCAGCACCCCAGAAGAGCAAGGTCACAGGCTTCCTTCGAGCGCCTTCACCTCCGCCTGACCCAACTTTGCCCGATGTGCCCCTAATACGGTTGACCGGGAAGCAAGAAATGGCCAAAAAGAGCCAGATTAAGAACCTCATCATCGCCACTTCCACCGAGCTGCCGAGCAACCCTCTACCTGTACCTTCTGCCGGTCAGAGTTCAAGGACCGTGATTGCATTGGCTTCCATGGCTGCTCCGCAAACTGAACAACGTCGTGCAAGTAAGCGGGCCTGATCGGCTAATCCCTCCGCTAAGCTTGTGGCCGAGCTAAGTTCCAAGCAGCCAATACAGGATGCTGAGCCCACACCTCCGTAGAGATCGGAGTTCAAGCACCGGGGTAAAGAGATCCCGGCCAATGCATCAGTCAAGGGGGATAAGGAGTATCTTTTGGCTTTTGACTTATCAAAAGCATTGTTGGTGCCGAGCGACTTGTTCGAGAGCGATCATGTTCCGACACCCGGCTCGTGAAATCGGCGATCAAGTCCATGACTAGGGTATAATTCGGAATTTCATCAAGTCTCTGTTCGGTTTATTTCTTTGCTTGAGCTAACTTTTTTCTTACTTCTTGCAGGTCATCCAAAAACAGCATCTCGTCATGGACCGCATTGTTAATTTGCGTCATAAAATGACCGAGCTGAATAACGCCAGCCAGAACGTCTCGGCTGAGCTAAGGCCTCTCTCCAGATCACCAATGCCGACAATGACAAGCTTCTCGGCCAACTTGTTAGGGCCAAGCAAGAGAGGGACGCTTTGAAAGCCAAGCTAGATGAGGAGAAAAAAGCGAGGCAGAAGGCCGTGGACGAGGCCAACAACCTCGGCTTCAAGGAGGCTGAAGAGAACTAAACCAAACAAGTTGAAGCCACCAAGGATATCTTCTTCAAGTCTGATTGGAAGGCCGCTTGTGAAAAACTTGGCCAAGGATCTGAAACCAAGGTGTTCACCTCTCATCCTCTCACCTTCTTGCTGGTCTATATGGTGTCTTATGCCAATGAAGTCTTCAACTCTTTGCAAGAGGAGACCGAGAGAAGCTGAGGAGGAGGCTGGCCAAAAGGAGACCGGTGACAAAGAAAAGACTATCGTGGTCGATCTGGAGGCTGCCATAGAGGGAGCCGGAGACGAATTCGCCGACCTCTCCCCCTCTAGCTTAGTCATGAATTCTTCACCTTTTTATTTTGAACTTTTGTAACTGGGCCGCTTGCCCCAACTCTTGTACTTGAACAATTAATGAATGAAAATTTTTCCAACGTGTCTCTTGTATTCTTGCAATGTAGGTTGTGATTCTTCCTTGCAACCGTGCAATACTTACTGGACAAAGCATCCATTAATTTAACCAGGCACAGCATCTCGGTCACAATAAAAGTTTAACAAAGCATCAACATTCTTGGTTAGAGAAAATAGTTCACTAAGTGTTAGTCGGGCTAAAGTCCTCGGCTAGGCACTTAAATTGTAACTAAACACCTAAAACTGCCAAGTCATGAACTAGTCTAACCGGGTAAAACACCTCGGTTTAACATTTGGAGTTGAACAAAAGTTGGATGAAAGTTGAACAATTCGCCAATGCTGATGATCGAGTAAAATCAACTCTTGATCCAAGCAAAATCATCCCGGCTAAAAGCCTAGAGTTGAACAATTCATCAACTCTAATGGCCGAGCAAAATCATCTCGGCTAAAGCCTAGAGTTGAACAATTCATCAACTCTCTGAGCCGGGTAAAATCACCTCGGTAAAAAACTTTGAGTTGAATGGTTCATCATCTCTTTCGACTGGGTAAAACCACCTCGGTTGGGAGACAGTTGCCCCTTGTTCATTATGATCCATCAAACACAACAAACTTTCTACGTGCAGTAATTCATTTCTATTACATATAGCTTTCATAAATTCACATGGTGACTAAAAGAATTACATTGGCAAATGAAGGGGAATACTTATCCCTTGCAAAAAATTAGATCAACGATTGAAATTAAAAACAATACAACTTCAGATTGGCCGCGTTCCATGGTCGGGGTATAGTTTTGCCATCCAAGTCTTCTAAATGGTATGCCCCTTTGCCTGTCAGGCCGGTTATCGTGTAAGGCCCTTCCCAGTTCGCCCATAACTTCCCTTCGCCCAGCACAAGAGTGTTGCCCATCACCTTCCTTAAGACCCAATCCCCGACCTTGAACGGTCTAGGGTGAACTGTTTTGTTATACTTTTTGGACAATTCTTGTTGATATGCTACGACATGGATTAGCGCCTTTTCTTGGCGTTCTTCTGCAAGGTCCAATTCTAGAGCAATGGCTTCAGTATTTAAGCCGAGCGTAAAATTTTCGCTGCGGATGGTGGGTATACCGATCTCTAACAGGATGACTGCCTCAGTGCCATATGCCAAGGTGAAAGGCGTCTCCCTGGTCGAGCTTCTTGGTGTTGTTCGATAAGCCCAAAGGACATTTAGAAGGTCCTCGGCCCACTTTCCTTTGGCTTTCTCTAACCTTTTCTTCAGCCTGTCTAGAATGGTCTTGTTTGATGCTTCGGCTTGGCCGTTGGACTGAGGGTAGGCCGATGTGGAATTGTAAAATTCCATCTTTAGTTCCTCTCAGAATCCTCTGAACAACCATCCATCAAATTGGGTGTCATTGTTGGAGATCAAAGCCTTGGGGACTCCAAACTGTGTTATGACGTTCTGCCAGACAAACTTCTTCACATCATTTTCTTTAATTGTCACCAAGGGCTCAGCATCAACCCATTTGGTGAAGTAGTCTATCGCTGCTATGAAGAACTTGCGGTTGCCCTTCACGGTTGAGAGTGGTCCCACTATGTCAAGCCCCCACATTGCAAAAGGCCAAGGACTTCTGAGAGGAAGGAGCCCTCTGGCCGGCTGATGAATTTGGTAGGCAAACTTCTAGCACTTCGCGTATTTTCTCACATATTTTGTGCATCTGTCTGTATGCACGGCCACAAGTATCCTAGCGCGGTAGGCTAAAGATCTCCCGTCGACGTGGCTTCCATACATGCCTTCGTGGATCTCGTAAAGGAAAACATCGACTCTGTTTGGGTGAACGCACTTGAGGTATGGACCGGTAAATGACTTCTTATACAAAGCACCAGATGGAGAGAGCCAAAGTCGCTCAGACTTCACCCGGACTTTGTGTGCCGACAGAATCCTTTCTTTAAGGAAAATGATGATAGGGTCCATCCAAGAAGGACCTAGCTCGGTGCAGAAAACTTCCGTCTACTCTGAGTCTTCAATGCTGGCCCTTGGGAGAAATTCAATCAAGAGAGGGCTAGGGGTTGATTTGTCAGCCATGGAAGCTAAACCGGCCAACTCATTTGCCCGACTGTTATCTTCTCGGCCAATTTTTTGGACTCCTATGGCTTGGAATTTCTTAATTTGTTCTCTTACCAAAGCTCGGTACTTGGCCATACTGTCATCTTTGGCTTTGCATTCCCCAAATACTTGGTTTACAACGAGTTGGGAGTCTCTATAGACTATCAGCTCAGATGCTTGCAGTTGGAGTGCATTTTTTAGTCCGACTAACAGTGCTTCATACTCAGCCTCATTGTTTGACGCAGGAAATCCCAGTGTGATGAAATGTTCAATGGTCAATCCGTCTAGGGAAATCAAGACTACTCCCGGCCCAGCTCCATGCCTGTTTGAGGTGCCATCGACAAAAAGTTTTCACATTTTGCCAATGAAAAGCTTCCAACATTCGGCAGGGTCCTGGGACTTTTGAAGGTTCAGGTGATCAGAATTGCTCGGCTGCTCGGCTGCTCGGCTACTTCTGCGGCAAGCGCGCCTTTGACGATTGTAATAAAATCATGCCTTCATTCCCTTTTGGCGATGCAGCGTTGGATCCAACAGGTTGTCTTGTTATTCCCAAATCCAACGGTGTATTGCTAGGTTGAAGTGGGCCTTCAAGTGATGGGTCTGTAGACGAGCGTGCAACTTCTGCATCACCTTCAACGTTCAGTTGGATGGGAGGCTGTGCAATTTTTGCCATGCCTACCCCCTGCAGCCCGGTTGCGTCGGTAAGATCCACAGGGCAAACCAGGTGAATTCCAGACGAGAATTCCGCAACGAAGTCGGCCAATGCTTGGGCTTTGATGGCGGTTTGGGGTTGAAACTTGATTTCGAATTGCCCACTTCATGATTCGGCCGGAGAAGTCTGCTCGTTCAAACAAGGCTTTCAAAAGGAACTCAGTCAGCACCACGATCATATGAGTATGAAAGTAGTGTGCCAATTTCCTTAAGGCCATCATTAGTGCCAAGGCGAGTTTCTCCAGCAGCAAGTATCTCGACTCCACCGGGAGCGAGGTTTTGCTCACGTAAAATATCGGTAGATGTTGGGTGCCTTCTGCCCGAACAAGCACCGTGCTCACAGCATAGTGAGAAACGGCCAGGTAAAGATAGAGTTCCTCATCTTGCTTCGGCGTGACCAACAACAGAGCAGAGAATAGATACACTTTTAGCTCAGCTAAGGCTCTGTCGCATTCTTCGTCCCAGGAAAATTTGGACTTCAAGGCTCGAAAGGAAGAGTGACAATGATCTGATGACCGACTTATAAATCAGTTAAGCGTGGCTGCCATCCTGGCAAGATGTTGCACGTCCTTTGTTGAGTTGGACTGCTTTAATTCTTGTATGGCCTTGATTTGGGAGGGATCCGCCTCGATGCCACAGTTGGTGACCAGAAAGCCCAAGAATTTTCCCGACCCCACGCCGAAGGCACACTTCGACGCATTCAGACGCAACTTGTGTTGTTTGAGAATGGCGAACATTTCCGCCAAGTCGGCTAAGTGGTTGGCCGCGCATTTGCTCTTCACAACCATGTCGTCAATATAGGCCTCCATTGTGCGATCAAGCAAGGGAGCGAGCATCTTTGTAACCATCCTCTGAAAGGTTGCCCCGGCATTCTTCAATCCAAAGGGTATAACTCTATAACAGAACAATTCTCATGTAGTCGTGAAAGAAGTAATTTCATAGTCGAGCTCATGCATGGCAATCTGGTGGTTGCCACGGTAAACGTCCAGGAAATTGAGCCAGTTGTGCCCGGCCGTTAAGTCCACCAGTTGGTCAATTTTGGGCAAGGGAAAATTGTTCTTGGGGCAAGCTCAGTTGACCGTCTTGTAGTCGATGCAAACCTGCCATTTTTCATTCTTCTTTGGTACCATGACCATGTTGGAAACTCACCAAGGGTAGTGTACCTCCTAAATAGCCCTTGCTTCAAGCAAGTTCTTAACTTCCTCCGCCACCACTTCGACGTCATGAAGCATGGATCGCTGGGCTCTTTGGATGATAGGTCGGGCATCTGGAAAGACGTTGAGCTGGTGGCAAATAAAGCTTGGGTTGATGCCAAGCATGTCATAAGGCGTCCATGCAAATACTTTGATATTTGCCACCAAGAACTCAACCATCTCCGATCGTTCTTAGGCGGTCAGGCTGGATCCCAACAGACCGAACTTCTCTGGATCGCTCTCGTTGACCCGTACCTCCACTAAGTCTTCAACAGACTTCTCTTCGGCCCTGGAACCTACGTCATCCAGGACACTTTGATCTTTTGGTTCGTTGATCATTTGCACAAAGCCTTTGGCAGCTTGGCTCCCATTTACGACCACGAAACACTGCTTGGCCATGACTTGATCGCCCCAAATTTCCTCAACCATCCCCGAAGTAGAGGGGAACCTCATGACTTGGTGGTAAGTCGAAACCACCGCTTGCATGGGGTGAAGCCATTATTTACCTAAGATCAGATTGTACGTAGAGTGCACCTTCAACACCCAAAACTCTACTTGCTTGACCACGGACCCGGCTTTGACTGGTAAGATGATCTTTCCATGGACCACTCCGGTTATGAGTTGAAACCAACCAATGGCGAGGTCGCTGAGGCCAAGTCTTTATCACTTAGCTTGAGTTGTTTGAAGGCGTCGTAATACATTATTTCGACTGAGCTGCCCTGATCGATCAGAATGTGCCTAACGTCAAAGTCCCTGACGCAAAAGGTGACCACCAGAGCGTCATTGTACGGCGTTTGAATTTGTTTAAGATCTCAGCTTGAAAAGCTAAGCACATTTTTTACCTCGGTTTTTCTCTTTTTGACCGCAGGCTAGACTGACAGGACTTCCCTCATATGCTCTGCTTTTTTTATCATCCCTCGGAGCTCGCATACCCGTGCTGGCTCGATGAGACCATGGATCACATTGATCATGCCTTTGGGGGGTGCTTCTAGGGCAACCAAACCATTTGGCACAACTGGAGCGTGGGGCGTGGCCTTGACGCCTCCGTCAATATAATGGTCCAAGTGGCCAGCGGCCACCAACTCCTCTAAATGTTGCTTCAGAGGCAAACAGTCCTCAGTACGGTGCCCTCACTCGCCATGAAAGGTGCAGGGATACCGCAGATTGAAGCCCCTCTGTGCATCGCCCAACTTAGCTAGAAACCGGATATACAGTTCGTCGTGGATTTCGCTAAGGATGCGGTAGATTGGGATTTTGAAAGCCGTGGAGATGCCTATTCGAGTGTTCAACTTTCTCTTCGCATCTTCCGTGGCGTCACGAGGGTGATTAGCTTGGTCGTTGCAATGACCTTTACCCCGGTTGTTGCGATCTGCACCGCAGTCTGACTCTTTTTCACGGTTACTCGGACGGTTTGGCTCTTGTCCGACTGCGTGAACCTTTCCAGCCACTCGTTTTTCCGCTGTCACCAAATTCGTCTTCGCGGTGGCCGTAGCAGTATCATCCTCTACTCGAATTTGCTCATTGCATTAGTAGCTCCATGGTCGTTGGTTGGTTTATAGTGAGCGAGTCTCTTAGTTTATGTCCAACCACTTATACATATTCTTTATATTCAACTCTCTTCATCTTCCTTAAAAAAAATAATTAAAAAAAAAAAAACCTCTTCATCTTCTTCACCAAGTTTTTTTTTTTTTTTTTTTTTTTTTTCCATCTTCTTGCTCACTCAAAAAATTGAATCCATCCTACCAAAACTCACTACCCACAAACCTTCCTGTATATGAACAAAAGAAATAGCTCTAATGAGAAGTGTATTCAAAAACTTTTGAAAGGGTTTTTTTCTTTTTCTTTTTTTGGTCAAAATTATAGAATAAATGTTATTGATAAAAGATGGAAAAACCATGAAGAATAGCAAATATCTTTCTCCAAAAAGGCCTGAATTCCCATGTAAAAGTACCAGATAAACTCACCCCACGTCTTGCCAAACAATGTGCTACACCATGAGTCCACCTTCGTACAAATCTCAACTCACAGCACCTGGAATTATTCATTAAGCATCTAACATCATTAATGAGTCTTTCCTCATTTGCAGCCACCATTGTCTCCTTCGATATCATACAAATGACCTACTATGGGACAATATTCCACAGCTGTAGCTCCAGTGCAAAATGTAAGCTCTCCCGTGCAACCAAAACTTCAATGGTGAGATGATCAAAATTCCTTCACAAATGCACAGTTCTAGCAGCTATGAAATTGCCATGGGAATTTAGGGATTTTGATATGTTTATTATTTGGCTATATTTTGAAAGGTAATTTAAGAAAAAATATAGGGTGTATTGAGAATAAATTATAATCTTAAATAATTTAATAGTGTGTATTAAAAAATTGAGCATATTGAGAAATTGGACATAACAACGGGGCTTTTAGCTTTTTTTTTTTTTTTTTTTATCAGAAAGAAATATCATTAGTGAAGCCAAACGGCACTTACACAGGAATCCATCCAACAAAAGGCTTACACCAAGCAAAGAAAATCAGATCAAACAAGCACACAGGTATAAAAACTATGATAATCTCAAACACACTACAAGTGCTCGCGCTCGTACTGCAAAGCAAAGGTCGAAAAAATCAACTGTAGAGCGTGTCTAAGAATATCAAGGCGAAAGCCCATCTAATAGTTACAAATTAACATTATATTTATTTTCTATTCCCATTTCATAATTTGACTTTTTAATTAAAATAGACAAAAAGTTAATAAAAAATAAAAAAATTACTAAAATATTTAAAAACTCAACAAAATAACTAAAAAAAATCATACATCTTAGTAATTCACAGTTTTTGATATAACTAAAATAATTCATTTTCAAACATATAATTTTTTTTCGCCTCATAAAAAAGTCAAAATTAAAAGTCTCTAAAAAAATCAATTCCCAACAAGACCTTAATCAACTTAATTTTTTATATAAATTATCTAATTAATAAACCTTACCATACGAATGAATCAGATCACTAAATATGTCACTAAACCCCAATAATATCTCTGGAGTAAAATCACCAACTCGATAGAAGTCATTCTTTGAACTAACACTGACAAGAAGTATTCTCATAAGGTTATATCATGTAAAATTGTTTATGTAATACTCTTAATCAATAAATTCAGATTTTTTAGAATAATTTTTTCTAAAATGATCTTAGTATTTTTTTTTATGATTGACATTTAATTTTACAAAAATTGAGAGTATAATAGTACCAAGTTAAGGATACAAGAATATTGATACTTTTTTTTAAAAAAAAATAAATCTGAATCATACAAAAAAATCTCTATAATCTCTCCAAAAAAAATATTCTATTTTCAAGAGAACACCACATATATTATATGTTTCGAAATTACTTAATAATTTTCTTTTATAGCAACGATTACAAGTAATATATATATGTAAACTAATTATAACAATAATCAACGCACCAAAAATATATAGTTCGATGCATGTCCACGCCATAGCACTCAAAATCAAAAAACATCTTGGGTTCAAGATTCATAAAATAACACACCACAAAATCATATATACAAACATCATCAAGAAACTTCAAGATTCACACTACAAATATTAAAAGTACCTCACCATTCAAATCCTTACCCTTACCATCCCATATTCGAGTCACAGTAATAGTCTCTCTATAATTATAGATAAACTGCTTTCGTCTTGTTTTTCCCAAATCACCAGAATGCCAATTTTTTACCATTCAAATCCTTACCCTTCACAATTCCCAGAAACTTTCCCGGAAAACTCACCAAACATGGACATCTTCCCGGAAAACTCACCGGGGTCCTTGTACCCAATGTTCTCAACAGCTCCGACAGTCTTAAACAGCCGCCGCTTGTTTATCATCTCCACCAAGGACCGATGCAACAGTTGGCTACGAATGTCGACTAGTGATTTGACACGAGTGATCTTGCTTTGTTGTTGTTGTTGATGATGATGATGATTTGAAGAACTTGCATAAGTTCTGTGAGTGTCAAGCATTAATGCATTGCTTTGGTTGTAACCATTTTTACTGCTCTTGCTTTCTTCAGGGCAGAATCTAGTGCAATTGTGTCCCTTATTGGCATTGAAGTTGGCATGTTTGGGACTCAAATCAAAGTCATTTTCATTGGCTGAGGAATAGTTTAAGTTAGAGTAGTTGAAGGAGTTTTGTGAGTTTTGAGAACTTGCATCATCATTGATAAGAAAATCTTCTGCATCATCAATAATAACATAACTCAATTAAACTTAGGGACTGATTTTTTTATTTTTTTTTCATATAAATTAAACTTAGGATTTTTTTTTTTACAAATTGATGCAGTTAAATTTAGAATTCAAATATTCAGAACTAAAATAATAGGAAAGTCATATTAGAGAGACCAAAGAATATGAAATTATTTAGTTGTCTCATAGTAGTACAATGTGACATTATTTACGTGATAATTAAAAGATAAAAAGATAAGATTACGTAAATAATATTATATAATATTTTAAAAGAATCTTTAAAAAATTCAAAATAATTAAACGTTGCCGGCAATTGGGTGGACACAGCCAGATTTCACGTGATCGTGTGATTGATTGTTTGAGAACAAAGAATAATCTATATGTATATAAAAATTTGGAGAACAAAGAATGTTGTGACGTACCTTGATTCCAGTAACAGCCAAAATTGGTCGAATCGTTGGTGCCATGAAACTGAGACCCCTTGGGTGAAGTGTAGAGACCGGGAAGAGAACCATGGGACGAAGAATGAGAGGAGAGCGAGTAGAAAGGGTGGTGGATACTACTACTGTCATCGTCATCTTCGTCGTAGGCGAAGCTGTGCTGATTATGGTGTCGAGGCGACTCCTTCCAAGTTGGAACAAGACCAGAAATCTCATCATCAATCATCTGGGCGATCTCCGATGGATCCCAATCAGTGATCTCCAATTCCTTCACCATCTCCATTGCTACATCAATGGCTGTGTCGCTCACGATATCGAATGGGAAGTACACGTTTCTTGCTTCCCCTGCATTAATGGCAGTAATTGGTTTTGGAGTCAAACAAAAACACGCCATGAGTAATTAATGGAAGTAACAAAACCAAATTGTTTTTCGTTCGACAAAAAATAATGTTACGTGTATTAATTAGTGTATTAGTTATTATACCAATTAATGATGTATCATAATTTTAGAAATTTTTTATATTTATAGTTGGTATAATAAGTGGAGTCAATAATAATATTATAATTAGTGTTGATACACTAATTAATATACTAATTGTTGTATGTAACATCACCCGTCCGTAAAACATATAATTTGATCTTCCAAGTTATATCCTATCTGTGTCATTGGTCAATAAAAAGTGGAAAATACATTAAGGGAGAACTTTTGTCTCCACTAATTCAATAAGATTGTGATCTTTATTACAAATTAAAATTAGAAGTAACTAACATTTTAAATTTTTTTTTTTTTTTTTGTGTTTAGTAAATTCTTTTTCATAATTTTTTTATTATTTTAACTTTTGAAAATTTATACAATAGTTCTGAGTACCACTTGATCATATTCTCTCACCCATCACCATTCATTATACTCCATGTTCCTCGATCACTCAACATAAATAATTAATATTTTACTTTCTTCATTAATTATACTACCATAAAATATCACATCACCGTACTCTCAAACTACTAAATAATCGTTCCTAACTGTCATTAATTTATTCAAAAAGTAAAAATATACGACACGCTTTAAAATAAAAACCAAATAAACCGAAATCCAACTGTCACAAGATACCACGTGAATTATTGATTTTTAACTCACAACACAAATAAAAATGTAGGGTGGGTAAATAGAAGAAGTTTTGAATGTTACCATCCTTATCCGTGATCTTGACTTTGAGAAAAATGGTATCATCAGCCGGATTCATGGTCCCGGTGATAGTCATGTCCGTACTCCTCCTGGTTGAATCGGGCAGCAAAACCGGCATATCAACCACTGTTCCATTAGGAGTTGAGTTTTGATGATCTCTTGGGGTTTGAGTCCTTTTGCTGGTGGCAATGGACACCTCCTCTTTCTCACAAGCAAGAAATGGATCTTCCAGGAGCTCACAGGCCGATGGCCTCTTCGAAGCAGTGCCTAAGCATTTCGCCACAAAGCGCTGAGCTTCGATGTCTTGAATGCGGTAGAATGCCTCCGGCAGCTTCCCCTGGTGGGTCAGAATATGGGTCAGATCAGATTACAGCTGTAATTGTTGAAAAATAATTCAAATTCAAGTTGTTAGCTAGTTTTTCTTTACTAGGTGCTGCTTTGTGGTAGTTGTAATTTCAAAAAAACAAGGCTTCAATCGGGACGTTGTTAATCAGTAGTAGCTTTTAATCTAATTGACAAAATAAGCTTAAGAGCACTGTCATCGAATATTTTAAATTTGATGTGACATTTTAATAGTCATATTTTAGTATCGAGTATTAACTCCACTTGATATACTAAATGCTGAATTAACATTTAGTATGAACTCAACATATTAAATTTAATATACTCCATTTGATGTCAAATGTTGAGACCCAATAATATAATTTTATTTTTTAAACATAATAAAATAATAAATTTAACATATCGGGTGAAGAGTTTTTATATTAAATTGACATATATCAATTTTTAGCTAAGTCTTCAAAAAAAAATTGACACGAAAGTTTGAATGAAGATGCTCTACTATGCTTAAATTTACTAGACAATTGTCCTGTTGGTCGGAAAAATGTTAGGATACCAACAATTATAAAATAGAAATATATCCAACACGAGTAATGCTATGCATTGTTTAGATTGACAATATAACAGTCAAATAAATAATAAAAAAAAATTAAAATAATTAATTAAAATTCATAAAATTTATGTAAGATGGACTAAAAAGATAAAATGGATTAACAATAATATCAATTGTTTTTGTTTTGGGTCAATAGATATAAATATGATAAATATTTACATAAAAATATTTTTTTTTTTTTTAAAAAGGTCTTATTCCCAAACAACTGTTGACCAGCCTCTAATTTTTATTGATATTTCCAACTATAATATATCAATAAAAAGGACTTATCAACCAACATAATATTAATATTTACTAATCAACAATGATACATCCCACTAATTTAGGAACACTAATAGACTATTAATGAGGTGGAAATTCAAAAAAAAAAAGAAAAAAAAATTTAAAGTCAAAACATCACATCAGTCAGTGCGATTCACTCTCTAGAGCTCCTTTAGTCCTCCCAATTTAGAGCTCCCAAACATTTTTCATCTACTAATATATGAACTGTGATAATATTATTTGATTTTAGCCGAGAAATATGATAATATTATCGGTACTAAAACACATACCGAGGTAACTTTCTTGTAGATTTGAGCAGGATTGGAGCACTCACTGTACGGATACTCAGAAGTAAGCATTTCTAAAACACACATACCAAAGGAGTAAACGTCTACTAGCTCATCGTAATCCTCTTCGTATAGTTCTGGTGCCATGAATTCAGGAGTACCTGATTTTCCATATGAATAGCAATTAATGAACAATCTTTTAAAACATATTGGTCCATTTGTATTGAGATTTTGTCTAAAAAAATCAAGGTGTGTGCATTAAAAAAACTTAAATTAATTTTGGTACATGACTCATTAAAAAAAATTCTTATACTTTATATATATATATAAAAAGGTTTAAAAAATTTACCAAGTCATTTTTTCATTCTTTTTTAAAATTTGAAGTGCAGATCATCTAAATAATTAGTGAAGTGACTTCCAGCCACCGGATATTTGATTCTATCTTGGATTGACGGATGCAAACAAAAAATGATGTATGGCCGACAAAGCATACAAACGAGATCACAATCAAAATTCGGCAAAAAAAAAATACTAGTTAAGTTTTTATGTATAATGAACTTTTTAAATATTTTTTATTAATTTTTTTTTTTTTTTTTGTAATTTTCCAATAAAACACCAAAAACATAGAGTAAAACAAGATGAATTATACTCCTAAAGTTTATATAACATACGAATTAATTTTTGTGATTCTAGAAATTACAAATATTTCTTATCAAAATTTTATGTTTAACATAATTAATAAAAAAAAATTCATTATTACTCTTTTATACAATAATAAAATTTTTTGAATTATTAATTAAAATATATTTTCGATATCATTAAAAATTATTAATTGGCTTAGGTTGTATTTAGTTCATGAATTCTAAAAGAGATTTGAAAAGAGAAATGAAAAATGTGTGTGAAATATAATTATATTTTATTCACATTTTACTTATGTTTTCCATTTTTCTTTTCTAAATATGTACTTAAATCCATGAACCAAACACAGTGTTAATAATTTATTAATAAAATAAGTCATTTGTTATGCGATTGATAACTTAAATGGGCATGATGTAATTTTCATAATCACATATAGTAATCTGTATTTTAAACAAATCTCAAAAAATATATTTATAATATATCCCAAAAATATTGTTTAAAAAAAAAATACGAAAAATGATGTAGGCAAACAGCACACAAAAAGGAGAGAGGATTGCCTATGACGCTGTGGGCATGTTGAGAGCCACGGAGAATGGCGGCTAGCCCTAGATCACCGATCTTGACTTGACCAAGATGCCCATTGACGAAGATGTTATCGCACTTGAGGTCTCTATGTATCACTGGTGGATCATGACTGTGCAGGTATGACAGTCCTCTTAGGATTTGTCTAGCCCAGTTCTTCACTGCTCTAATTTCTACTCTCTTGTATCTCTGTCTATACCTGTATATATATCCATCCATTTCCCACCACACACACCATGTTAACGTTTGTTTATTTGTTTGTTTTCACCTTTTTTATAAACAAGATTAATTACTAGGTAAATTATCAATAGGTCTTATTTTTTAAATTTATTATCTATTAAATTTTATTGATAAATTTATCAATCTCTTTTATTTTATAAATAAATTTACAATAATAAATTTATCAATCAGGACTTATAAATAAATAAGTCAAAGTTTATGGAACTGATTGGCAAGTATCCCTAATTATTAATGATATGTTCAACAAGTCTTATACGATAAATGATTTAGACTTGAATTAGGTTTGATATAAACCCACTAGCGTATCAACTCTCTAATCGAATCACCAATTAAAAGAGAAGTTATTCCCATTTTGAAAATCATACTAGTTGAATTTTGCAAGACAATTGTCATTCGATCATGTAATTATGAATGTTTAAATTTTTATTTATTTTATTTATTTATTTATTTATTTATTTATTTTTCGTACATGAATAATTCGTTTGACGAGTTTTAATAAAACAAACAATGTGAATCACTAAAATGGACATAAAGAGTAGGCCCACTAAACTCTAATAGTACATCTCCAGCCCAATAATTATTTTTTTTTATTTTTTATTGTCATTCATTAAAAAAATTTCTAACTTAGATTTAAGGGCAAAGGAACTTGTACCACTATAAGACAAGGCCATAGATAGCTGAATCGCTAAATTGGTTTTGAGTTGATCATGTCATCATGGTTATTTGGAATGTCCTAAATAAATGTATTTTTTAATTTTTTAGACTAAAAAATTGAAGAAAAAAATGTTTGTGTTAATTTTTGACTTTTTATGAAAAAAATGTGTATTAAAAAATTGTATAAATTAGTGTGTAGGGAAAAATTAGGATCGAGAGTTATGCAGCTGTAATTTTTGACTTTTGATGAATTAATGATAATTTTTAACTTTTTGAATAACTTTTTGACTTTTTAGCCACATGCAAGTCTAATCTATAAATAAGCTCATCTATTCACTGTTTGATTCGGTGAAGGCTGGTAGGTACTTTACATGATTGGTTCTCTGGTTAATTCTATTCCTAAATTGTTGAATTGCCAAATGGTTAATTATTATATCTGCTTTAGGCAAGTTGGCTGGTCCAAGTTAGTCTTTTTTTTTTTTTTTTCTTTTTTTTTGGTTTGTTTGTTCATTTCAGCTCTACTTTGGGTAACTCTGATCCATTCACTGCTTGATTAGGTGAAGATAGATGGTTAAATTATAAATATTAAACAAACAAACAAAAATAAATAAATAAAACCAAGAAATTTCATTATGGTTGGGGGGGTGATATATAAGAGGAGGTTTCGAAAATTTACTCTCTGAGAGTGCCAGAAGTGAACATTTCAGTGATGAAATTGAAAGTTCTGCGATCAACGTCGATCCAAGAAGCATAGAATCGGATAATGGAACTGTGATCGAGGTTCTTAAGGAGGTGGACCTCGGAGTAAAGCCTCTGCAACTCCTCCGGTGAATGAAAAACATGGTTGAGTTTGACCTGGTTCCAAGCAACCTCCATCCCAAGCACCTCATCAAATGCCTTGTACACTGTCTTCGTTGCTCCTTTCCCCAGTAAATCTTTAAACTGCCATTACCATAATAATAATCAGTAGATGAATAAGTGTATTCACCATTTCATGGTTCAATTAAAGCATTGATCATGTGTTTTTAAGTTTATGTAGTCCTTCGTTGCATACACTGCAACATAACGGTTTTAGAAGCTAATTTTTTTTTTTTTAATTTTAAGTGAAAATTTTGTTTCAAAAAATATTTGAAGACCATTTCTTATCTTCGCTGAAAAGTGGTCTCAAAAAGTGTAATAAAATATATATATATATATTAGTAACAAAATTTTAAAAATATCACTAATAAATGCACTTTTAAGAACAAAACAATCATGCAAAATACTGCTCTTTAATCTATATTCTCTAGGCTAGATTAAGAAAAGAAAACTATCTGCACAAAACATTTTACTATTGCTATTATTCCAATTGAGTTTCATTCAAATTTTGAAGTCAACTCTGCAACTACAAACTCACACCAGGTATGTGTTGCACCTAGTTTTTTTTTTAAAATGACATCTATATAAGCAACCTCTAGCTTGTCTCTCTTTTCTTTTTTTTTTTTCTTTTTTTAAAAACAATCGGTAGGTGAGGAATAGGTGGTGGAAAGTTGCATCATGAAGTGGTTAGACTCCAAATCCAAGTATCCTACCCGATAAAGGAGCACTTAGGCTTTGTTTGAATTATGAATTTAGGTAAAAGTTTAAAAAAAAAAATTTGGTGAGAGATATGTGAATTAAATATAAATTAAAAATTTTCTCTATTTCTTTTTTTCATTTTTAAATCTGTATTCAAAGTCATGATCCAAAACAACATTGATCTCAATTATGGCAATATTGAGTTTTTAATTTTGTATGCTTTCTTTTGCACTTTTCACTTACTAAATCAAATAAGAAAATATTAAAGGCTCACAAAAAAATCTTTCACAATTTGATCCATAATGAAGTGGCATAATACATGTCAATTTTTGATTTGTCACATATTTAATTGTGGAGGCCTATTTCTCTTGCTATATCATGGTGGGTAAATTTAGGTATTCAATTTATAATGTTCTTTAGATAGAACTGCCTCATATTTCATGAAATAGTAGGAGCATTTCTAATGATTTACACTATCACATATAAGAATTTTAGAGACTAAATTTTTTAGTCTTTAAAAGTGAAAATTTTGTTACAAAAGATATTTAGAGACCAATTTCCATCGTCGTGAGAATAGTCGCTAAAAAGTCGTTTCGAAAAGTCAAAAACAAGGCTTTTAGGAACAAAATTTTGAAAATGTCACTAATAAATAGACTTTTAGGGGCAAAATAATTTGGTCTTAAAATAGTTTATTTTTTTAGACAAAAAATTTGATCCCAAAAGGATAATAATTCATTACTAATGTTCAATTTTCGTTACTAAAAATATAATAACTACACTTTTCGCAACAAAAATATTTGGTCCCTAGAAAATAATTTTGTCCCTAAATTTTAGTTTCTAAAACCTTAATTTTTTGTAGTGTTAATAGTTAAATAGTTAGTTATATTTTTATATTTTAATAAATATTAACAAAATAATATATTGTAGCAACGTTACTCCGATGGTAGTTTTATTATTTTTTTGGCACAACAAAAATTTCCCTCCTATTCTCCCATTTCAATTTTTTTTATCAGGAAAAAGAAAATGATATACTGATGTAAAACCAGAGTACAAGAATAAAATTATTTTAACTGTTATTTCAAAATAATATGGTAAATACTACACAATCAACTTTAATAACTTGGTTTCAAGTTTCATACTCTAAAACAAAATAACTAACATAAGACATAGTCATAGAGAAGGATGAAGAATAACATAATAATCTCAAATGTTAGATTGTGTTGACATTTTTGTGATTGATCTTTCATTTTTTTTCAATGATTTGTGTTTAATCCGTTCTACATGTGAAATTCTAAGGTTTCTCTTTCAATGCTCTTTTTTATGTTGTTGTTGTTGTTGTTGTTGTTGTTGAAAATATTCCTTGGACAACCTAGTACCTTCCACGTTCAACTTATATGATCAAAACAACCATATCATCATTAGACAAAAAATAAAATAAAAATAAAAATAAAAATTTTGACATAAATATAGTAAATTCAAAATTAAAAACTTACTCGTCCATATCTTCCTGATGGATCCATTTCAATGTATCCCAACTGCAACTTTGATCCATCAATCGGTTCCCCTAACCACGCCTTATACATGATTGAGCAACAACAACCAACCCTATCCGCAGACAACAACGACCTTCCAAGCTTGTTATTTATAAAATTTGCTAAATATTGTCTTTATTAATCTATTGCTATATAACTGAGTTTTTCTTGAAGGTGAGAGACCGGGTGCTAGAAAATCCGAGGCTTTCCTTCGCGGTTTTCGTATGAGAAAACACCGAACAAGAGCCAGAAGAGCCTTGAGTAATCGATCCTCAGCATAATCCAAGCCATGTCCACAACCTCCCGCGACAACTCGTATGCCTGAGGACTCATTTGGCTCAAATTGAAAGATTAGTAGACCAAAAAAAAGGTGTGTCGTAGAGATTTTTTTTAACAGATAAGATTGAGACACTCTGTGAGAGGTGGGAATGGATAGAGAATGGAATATTCTGTCAGCCAATGAACAAATAAGCATTTTTTTTTGTCATATTTTTTGGTGTTTTGAGAGATATTTTGGAGTATACTTAGAAGAATTGGCTTTGTGTGGAGGTGGTTTGTTTTACAAAAGTTTAGAAGTTGACATGATCATGAGTGGGGCTTTGGCAAGAGGCTGAGCTCCTGAATTTGAAAAACCTGTGGCCACGCTTTGGTAGCACCATTTGTGGTTATGAGAGAAAGAGAGAGAATCTAAGAGGGGAAAAGTTGATGGTGGGATGATTTTGGAGAGAGATTGAGATGGGTAGGGAGATTTGGGAAGAGGGGTTAATCAGTGCAAAACTAAATTGGTATGAAGAGGAGGTGGTGGTGGGAAGTAGTATATAACAAAAATATTATATGATTTTAAATTTTTTTTTCTTTGACGAGATATGATTTAAATATGGATATCAAGAAATGTATCAATATCAGTTCTGACATAATAATTTTGAGAATGAGTATTCTATTATATACATATCTTACAATATGTATTCTTAGTTATATTATTTTTTCTTTAATTATGATCAATTTTTTTCTTTAGTTCTAACATTATTTTGAGATCTTTGGTTATGTTTTATTTGTGTTTGGTTATGATTTTTTTTTTTTAGTTATAACTCAGAAAATATGAAATTATGTCATTTTCTTCTATAATTATAAAGTGCATTGATATACAATCTTTTCTTATTGAGAATGTTAAACATTTTGTATCGTTTGTCATGTTTATGATTTTTTGTTTTAAATCATCAATAGCAAAAGAAACAAACTTATAACAATCAAATTGATCGTATCAAATGTAAATTGATCGTATCAATGGTCAATCAAATCATGTATTGAGAATTGACCAATGTACATGTAAGTTTTATTTCAGTGAGTATATGGGAGTGTATTTGTATCATAAAAATAAAAACTCAATACTTACTATACGTATCAACCAATAGAGTAACTATACGTATCAACCAATAGAGTAATTATTAGGTAGTCCTTAAATATCATTTGGTGTAAATGACTCATTTAGTGGTGAATGTTGCACTCTCTCATTGAATAAAAAATAAATAAATAAACACCATATAAGTAAAGGCACATGATACGGTAAGACTATGTAATAATTTTTCAAACTAATATTTAAAATCAGAATTCCTTAACAGAAAATAATGATATGAGTGACCTAAATTCATTTTGAGTGGGCCTAAAACGATGCATCCAGATGGGGTTTACTTTATTATCTTAATTAATAATTAACTATATTTGTTATGACATATAAATAAGGAAATCATATATATATATATATATAGATTGTATACACAATGAGCGAGTCAACTTACACAACTAATCAGCATTGTTTTGTTACAATATCTCAATCTAGCTATAGACTATTGCTTATGTAATGCAATAATAATGATAATTTTCAACCAAAAAAAAAAAGTTCAACCCAACTCAACTCCACGGATTCTAACTGGACAGGTGCCCTTTTTCTGATTTTAAAAATAGTTGTATTAATAATGCACACAAACGGGTATGTTAGTAGGAAAGTGATGACTCATGAATTGCCGCCGTTATTGATCACAGAGATTTAGCGGGAAATGGTAATGTTATAAATTTAAAATTTTTATTTAAATATTATTTAAAAATATTAATATATAATATAGATTTATTTTATAAATAAATTTTATAATACATAAATTTAATCTCTACTAAACATTTTCATTCATAACACAAATCTAAGCCTAGATAGGTAGATTTAGGGCTGGTTTGGCATCCCCGAAATAATTCATCTTTTTATCTTTTTATCTTTTTTCCATCACATCACCTCTCTATTTTTCTGCACATTTTTTCGTAAAAAGATAAAAAGTGTATTTATTTAGATCATCCCAAACAACCCTTTACTATAGTGGAAATGGTTGAGCTTCTTGTAAACATTACATGGTGATTTTAAATTGAAAATTAAGAATAAATATTAAGTGTAAGGTTGATATCATTTTACATAGCCTCCGTTTGGAAAGTGTGTTGGCTTTTTAGCTTTATAGTGCTATTAAATATTAAAAAAAAAAAATAGTGCTAGGTGGCCCAAATTTTCATGGTTCGAATGTCTTTAAACAATATCGTTTTGGATGTAAAATGACATCGTTTTGGGTGTAAAACGACGTCATTTTAACCTATTCGAGTCACACAAATTCGGGTCACCAAACATTTTTGATATGCACTTTATGATATTTCTTGCTTCTTACCCACTATTGTGATGTGAGATCTCTTATCAATTAATGATAGGAAGAGGCTTCTTTCCAGTCCACTCAGTGGATTAGAGTGTGCTGTTGGGCTTGTAAGGTTCATCATAAGTCTCGTTTTAATAATCCGAATCATTTAATGTGTAGAACTCATCGAATACTCCATGCTTAAAAAAATCACGTTGATAGGATATCAGTAGCCCCTTGATCTGAACACATTTTTGTTAATAATTTATTTTTAAAATCATGTTTACTATTGATAAAAATGTATTCCGATTAAAGGGTTACCGATATCCGATTAACGTAATTTTTTGCAAGCAAGAAGTACTCGACAAGCAATACACAATGAACAGTTTAGACTGTGTAGACTGGAGAGAAGCATCTTCCTTCATGATATCATCTTATAATATCATCGTCGTATGCAATATGAGTTTTATTAATGTGTAGCACATGTTAAGAAAATGTTAAAAGATGGATAAGTTACATTTTAACCCTTGCAGATGGACTCAAATTTGATTTTGGTCCTTATTGTTTCAATTAAAAATTTTGATGTCTACATTTTTAGTTCAATTTTAATTTTATTATTTCGTTTGGTTAAAAGTTAAAGTCAACGATTTTGGAACAATTAATAATCTCCAACGGTGTACAGATAGCAAAAATTAATAGAAATTTGAACAAAAACACCAAATTGAAATTGAACTTTAAGTATGGGACTCAATTGTTCAAAATGAAACAATAAGGATCAAAGTAAAATTTAAGTCAAATTACAAAGATTAAAGGTATAGTTTATTTTAGAAAAATTGTACATGCTTTTTACACACAATTTCATACAAAATGTATAAAGTTTTTAAATTTATTAACAGGTTAATAAAATCCATGCAATATTTACTTCAAAATTGAACATGAATGGTTGTTTGAACCAGTGGATACTATTAGACGAAGTAAATCTTTGTGTTGACACTATTGAAGTGATCCTTGGGAAAGTATTCCACTTCGAATGGCTGAGAGGGCAATCAATGAAAAATAAAAATAAAAAAATTTGCTAAAAGTTGCCATGGCCGGCTAAAGTCGTAGGAAAGGATGAGCAGTTATGCATAATTAAAATTAAATTATAAAAATATATTAAGAATGTATGTGAACTCAATAAAATTCATTTTAACTGAAAATAACAGTATTGTTATAATTGTCAAAATATTTGATCACTGAAATTACTGATCTTTTATAAATACTTAGAATCATAGATGCAAACATATTTCTGAAGGGTAAAAAATTTTGGTGATTGAATTTTTCAGTAGGTGTATCTTTTTTTAAAAATAAATAAATAAAATTTAAAAAAAAAATTACCTCTATTGGGTCCCATTATTTGAACACATTTTTTTATTTTTTTTGTTTTTAATTTAATTGGTTATATTTAGACTTACTCAAAACGGAACATTCATGTCGAAGACAAATTAAAATAGTAAATATGATTTTTAATTTTTTTTTATTATTTTTAAGATCCTTCTGGACAAGCCAAAAGTACATCACATTAAATTTTTTTACAGACATGGCTTGTGTTACTTTCTCATTGGATTACAGACATGGTTGCTGTCTCCACACAACTAATTAATGATACCCACCCTTTCAGCTAGGGCTGAGCAAGGAATCCGTGAAATCCGTAATCCGATCCAGTCCAGTCCAATCCGATAGGTTTGGATTGGTTTTTTGAATCCGTGGTTCGGTTCCGGATTGAATAATTAAAAATCCGTAGTTCACGGATTGGTTCCGGATTGAATCCCACGGTTTCGGATTGGAACCGATCCGGACCGTATACAAATAGTCTATATTTTTATTATACATCCTCCCCCATAGTATCTTTTCTTATTCTATGTAAAATCTAAACTCAAACTTAAAATCGTATAATATCTTCTTTTATTACTTTTGTTTGTTAGTTTTAAGTTTTAATTTGCAATGGTCTAAATACTTATGGTGAAACCAGTTTTCTTATGGTTGTTTAAATTCTAGAACAGTATGTCGTTATTATAGAAAAACATGTTGCTATTATGGAACTAATATAGCGCTATGTTTATATTTTTATGAAATTCAAGTGTTATATATATATTTTTGTTATTTAATTATGTGAATCCGTGGTCCTAAACCGATCCAATCCGTATTTAAATGGATTGGTTCGGATTGGTTCCATGATTTAAACGGATTGGATTGGTTCCAATTTTTTAGGAACCGTAAATAACGGATTGGTCCTGGTTTTATCCCAATCCGGTCCAATCCGGACCATGCTCACCCCTACTTTCAGCTCAAGTACTTGGGCTTTTATTTATTTTTTTTGTTGCATCAATTAGTCTACAATGTTTAAAGTGTTTTAATTTAGTTCTTAATATTTAAATTGTGTCAATTTAATTTTAAATATATAAAATATGTTTTGATATGATGTAGTTAAAGTTAAGCTGATGATGATTTTGAATATCAAAATGGCACAGATCATATAGTTTGGATACTTATAGTTTAATTTTTTTAAATGAATTTCTATTTAAATGACATATGTACTACAATATATTAGAGTTTTAAATTTTAATCTCTAAAGGTGAAAATTTTGTTATAAAAAATATTTAAGGATCAATTTCTATCATCGTGAAGATAGTTGTTAAAAGATCATCATGAAAAGTCAAAAACAAGACTTTTAACGACAAAATTTTTAAAATATTACTAATAAATAGACATTTAGGAACAAAATAATTTCGTCTTATAATGATTTATTTTTGAAACAAAAATTTTGATTATAAAAGGATAATAATTTATCAATAATGTCCAATTCTCATTGCTAAAAATATAATGACCATACTTTTCGCAAAAAAAATATTTGGTCCTTAAAAAATAATTTTGTCCCTAAAATTTAGTCTTTAAAATTTGGCTGTGTTTGGTGGAGCTCTAGAAATGTGATTCTAGTCCTTGGTTTGAACGTTGTGTTTGGTTTGAGTTCTAGAAACATAATTCTACACCCACTTTTGAAAACACATGTACCCGTTCATCCTCCTGGATGTCTCTCGGACGTCCGGCCGGTTGACCAGAATAATGTTTTTTTTTTTTTTGGCAATTGGCACCCGTTATTTTTTTATATTGTAAATAAAAAAAATATTTTCGGAATTTTTTTTAAAAAAAAAATTATGAGGTTTGAATAGAATTTTGAATTATGAGTTGTAAGTTTTTTAATCAAATATCATATGTCACATAAAAATTTCAAACTCAATTCAAAACTCTTTTCAAAATTTATAATCAAACAAATTTTCTACACTCAAATCATAATTTCAAAACTCACAAACTCAAAATACAGCTCTATTTTCAAATTATAATTCTAAAACTGTACCGAACGCTACCTAATTTTTTGTAGTGCTCTCACATATTTTTGGAGTTAAAAAAGTAATGTTTTAAGTGAGTTTTCGTTGGAGTTAGAAATATATTTTTTATATTGTGATTAAATTGGTACAATTTAAACATTAAGGTTATGTTTGGTTGGTGGATTTGAATATAAGAATTTAAAAAAAAAAAAAAATGTTCAATGTGAATGAAATATAGTTTTAAAAATTACATCTTGTCCCTTGAAGTTTTTAATTTCATAACAAATGATCTCTTTTATTAATAAATTATTAAGTCAATTAATAATTTTTAATGATGTCAAAAATTTTATTTTTTTGTTAATTTTGTTAAATAAAAAATTCTAAAAATAGAGTATTTTTAATTTTTCAAATGACAAAGACAATCTATATTTTAAACAAATTTCTATAAAAGTGTAGACTGGGATTTGCCTTCAGTTCACCATCTGGACTGGAGGATCTAGTCCGGCCATTGGGCTCACTTTTGAGTCTCTTTTCGATAATCCGAATCGTTAGAGTTTGTTGAGTGCCTTATTCCTGTAAAAAATTACGTCGATCGGATAACGGATACTACGTATTCGGACCACTTTTTTTATGAATCGTTAATTTTCTAACCGTCCATTTTTTTCAAAATAAAAGTGATCCGAATACATAATATCCGTTATCCGATCGACATGATGTTTTATAGGAATAATGTACTCAACAAATTCTAAAATATAAACAGTTATGATTATTGAAAAGAAACTTAAAAGTGAACCCAATAGGCTGAACTAGACCGAATTATCCAGATCTGGACAGGAGACAGTCCGGACATAAGTGTATACAATTCAAGCTTTTTACTTTTTCATGAATGTCCTTTCTATCCATCCACTTAGTAACTTCAGAATAATTTTGTTTCCTATATCAAACCGGTCAAAATTGTTTAATTTTTTCAATCATCAAATTATTTAAAAATTAAAATATAAAATTATTAACTATTATGTAGTGACTATATAAATTAGTGACTAAATTTGAGTATCAACTTTTAAATACTATTAACTTTTTGTTTCAAGTTGTATATTAATGTATTAATGCTTTGATAACCCATCAGGTAATATTCAAAATTTTGTACTCTAATTTTGTCCCTATAGTAATATAGGGTAAATTGTATTTTACCCCTTTGAACTTCGAAGATCCGTTTCTGAATGGAATGTTTATATTGATATAAATTGATACTTTAGATGACAAAATGTAATTTTATTTTATTTTTTTTATTGAGGCAGAACAGTGATATAAAATGACAATTCAAATAGTAAAGTGTCCTTTGTCCATAGTAATATTGTGAAGTGATTAATAAAATGAAGAAATATTTAAGAAATTTTATAAAATGATAATTCAAATAGATCCATTTTTATCTCCATTTGGATAACAAGATCCATTTTTTTTTCTTTTTGTCTATTTAGCCATTAGGTAGGAGAAATATGTGGAAGACCATGCCTGATTCATGACAGTTCTGATGGACAATATATTGAAATATACAGGCATCAAAAAATAAAATAATAAATACAATAATAATTCAGAATATATGTAACTGGTGAAGTCCTTTGAATAGCTCAATAAACAATTAGCTGAAATGAATAATATAAAAATTAAGGGTAGTTGTGACAGTGAAACACACCCATTTTTTGAACATAATAAAGCTAATTATTTATCATATTGCATGACATTTAATATGACAATTTAGACCAATCAATGTGGCCAAAATTCATTCTCCCCTCTGCATACAATGCATCACTTTTTTTTTTCTCTCTTTTTTTTCCTTGTAACCGTCGAGAATATTAATTTATGGTATGAAGTCACCAATGAATTCATCAGTTTTCAATAATTGAACATTTTTTAAGCAATAAGTAAAAGATTAGATGGGATTCTTGAGTCTCAGATTATTGGTATACACGAGGGGTTGGCTGAGGCCGTACATAAGACAATGGATGGAATCACATTGATCTACTATTCGACCAAAATAAGTCGGCCAACTTCACGATCATATTGATCAAGAAACACCATGTCAGCTTGTTCAGTTGATGCTCCAATAAAGGTGCTCGTTACCAGGCACGATGCCTAAGTTCTAGTCGAAGACACATTCTCACCACTATGAAAATACAATAATGCTTGAGACCACTAAAAGTGGTGCTCTAAAAGCACCACTAGTGATGTGGCAGTGAACGGGACCCACTGCTTGTATCTTGTATTTTTTTTTTTTTTTTTAGTGAAAGTGCTTGCCAACTCATTAGTGGTGCTTTAGAGCACCACTTTTAGTGAGATGTATCATTACCCATGAAAATAAGTGCAATTTAAAGACCAAGGGTTAGCCTAGTAAATGAGGCATTTGTTACCAGATATGATTGCTAAGTTCCAATCTAACGTTTTCTTTCCTTACTCATCTCCTACCAACCCCAAGAAAATCCTAGCTGTGTACAGTATCACCATCTCAAAAACTTAAGCGGTTAGAAGATGTGTCTAGCAATAAATATCAAACTATCCAATATCCTTCCTCACCTTAAACCACCCCCCCCCCCCCCCCACCCCCCCCACATTCAATCCTATCTAGCATATGGCGATGCAAAGAGACAGACATAGAGAAACAGACTGCAAACAGAAAACAAATGTAAAGAGAGACTTAAAACTCAAAATCTCTTCCAAATTTGAGTTCTGATAACATGTTATGTCACCAATGGTCGTCCCTAAAGCTTAAGAAGAAAAGGGTCCAAAATGTCTATCAAACTCTCCAACACCAACACCAACACCAACACCAACACCCTCCCTCATATGCAACTTTGTCTTAAAAGGCGATATAAACAGACATACATACAGAGAATAATGAATGCAACTGAGAGAAGAAAGTTTATCATTAAATCAAACAAAGCTAAGCCTTGTGTCCCAATCTAGTGGGGTCAGATACGAAAAGATTTATCATTCCAGTTACAAAAGAACATACTAGTTTAAGTTACATTTCACCTATGCAGCAACAAATGCTTCTGTGTTCACAACTAAACTACAGCGGGGAACAGTCAAAACAAAACCGGTTTCAAAGACCATAGGTTTAAAAATCCTATATATAGACAACAATTCAATGTAATGCAAAGATGTAGAGCTTTTAGATGGGCAAAGTAATTAGGAGAATGTACAAAAGGCCTTTATGCTTACACTGGGGAGAAAAAGGTTCCTTTTTCTAAAATCACACGCAATCTAGAAATGAGTGACAAACGCAGAAAGTTCTAGCATATGCGGGTTTGTTAGCATATTCTATTCTATTCTGAGCCGATATAAATACAGCATCCCTTCCCACCACAATCAGTTAGACAAAGGCGGGAAATCCTCATCATCCTTCAGATGGTATGATGATTTTGACAAAACCCTGCATGTCCAAAACAGATAAATGGCTTAAACAAAAAAACATGTTGGTATGCACACGTTTTTGAAAACATGGTTTTGAAAATAAGTGAGAGGGAGTGGTGGGCGGGAGGTGGTAGCCAAAGGTGGTTACTGACAGCAAGAGATGGTTACTGTCCTCTGCAGCTGTTTTTCTGGAGTGAGGCGATGGCCAAAAATGGATTTCCACTAGAAGGTGGTGACTGAAGGTGGGTGGTTTCCGTGGGAGGTGGTGGTCAAAAATGGTTATTTGTGGCCGTAGGTGGTTTCCACTGACAAGGAGGTGGTTTCTGGCAAGGAAAGGCGGTTGCCAATTGCGGGAGGTGGTGGTCAGATGTGGTCTCCAGCAACAGTGGCTGAAGGAGATCCAGAGGTGGGGATGGCCGGATGTTGTGGCCAATCCTGGTGATGAGCAGTGGTTGGTGGCCAGAGGGGGTGAGAGGAAGGAATGGAAATTTATTTTCTTAAGTACTGAAACCAACTTTTTCTTTTTTCTTTTTTTTTTGGTTCTAAGAATTAGTAGATTTTATGAACTGTTTACAATTTTTTGACAACAAAAATAGACACCAAATAAATTTTTGTACAGTTTTTAAATTCTTGTAAACATAGACATTACCAAACAGGCCCTGAACATGTCTACCAACACAGTAACAATAGGTGAAAATTTTCAGAGATTACGAAATTCTCATACCTATCTTGATTCATACCCGGTACAGGTTGTGACTTTTGCATCCCCGGTGTTGGAAGGCTTTGAGTAGAAGTTTGAGTGAGCATATAAGCAGAATTCAGTTGGCCAGTCCTTTCTGGCGAGGGCACGCCTGATGGAACGTGCCCAAAACCATTGACATCAGGGGGCACCTTTCCACTAGGAGAACCAGAATCACAGTAATCTGATGACCCAAGCGTCCCATTGACTTGATCAGAAAATTGTGCTTGTGATGATAGTTCACGACTCCTTCGATCTAGCAAGTTTGCCTCTGTTGGTGTCGCTGCCCTCCCATTGTTACGAGGAGACCTCATTGGTCCCTGATTCCTTCCCCTCCCAGTCGAAGGGTTCTGGTATGGAGGCCGGTTCTGTAAAAAAAATCAATAAAACCACTTGCAAGGTATCACTGATCACTTGAACAATATGCCAAAAAAAAAGAAGCTGCAAACAATAACGACTTCAAGATCAACTGAACTGAAACCAACATGAAATGTAGGTGATGACTGTTTGAAGGGACGTGATCTTGGGATTGGATTAATAATTCCACGTTTGGCTAAGAAAATTGGGTTCCAAACTAGTAGTCTAGCCAGACATGGTATCCCATTATATGGAGGATTATTGTATCTCAAGAAGGGGGGGTGCAATACAGAATGCGGGACTAAACAGAGGCTCAGACTAAACGGCTTTATAAAATTGATAGGATTTTGTCAAGCCTTCCCCATTATCTTAAGCCAATCGAAACATGGGATAGGACACACAATCCAAAGGAATTTGATAATCCCACGACTAATCCTCCTAGAAATGCTAATCCAATCTAATCCAGTCCATCCAAAACAATCTTAAATGCCAAAAATATGAGTGTAAAATTCTCATACCGCATTTGGGAAATATGTCCCCGTTCCTCGCGGCTTTGGTACCTCATCCACACCAAAGGTTGTTCCTGGTATTAGCATTGTGTTCAAGGGGTAGAAAGCTGGTCTCGGAATTACACCATTAGCATTCACATTGGAAAACCCATTCCGCTTGAACTGATATGAATGCTGCCGAATCACATCCCATGGACTCTTACTCTGAAACTGGGAGGGCAATGGTGGAGGCGGCACAGACAAAACAGGCACACTTGAGTGCTCATAGCAACACTGACGACCATATAGCAAACTGCCTAAGTGACTGTCATAATCCCCACTGAGATCTGACAATGAGTTCACATATTCATATTCCGGACTACGAGCGGCACGTATTGAGGTCTTTTCCCGATAGCCAACATCCCTTGATCCTATGGTGGTGAGGTGCTCGTGATTACCAACTGACAAGTTCTCGTCCCGGCCATGGCCCACAAAAATGCCTGTTCCTTCATCAGGCACCGGCACGAGCCCAGAAGAAACTCTCTCTGCAGTTAAACCAGACGATTCTACCTCTTTAGTCTCAGAGTTTCCATATCCCGGCTTCCCATTTCTCGAGAAATAGAGATGAGGAGCATGATATGCAAAACCCCGTTGGGACATACTCTCCTCGCCACTTCGATGGGAAGCTTTAGGTGACTCATTAGAAATTTTAAGACCATGAATTCTGGAAGTTGCAAGATCTTCCGCATCCCCAGAAAAACGGTTATGGGTATTTACAGAACCATGGGCTTCCAAGAACAATGTGGAGTTAACCACTTTCATAGATCCATTTTGATGTCCATTCACGGTTCCATTGTCGGATGATCCATCAGGATCCAACTTGCATAATCCGTTTATGCGAACTGAATTAGCAGATTTTAGTTCAGAAATTTCCTTCTCTTCTTGACATGACTCGGTTTGTGAAGGTAACGAAGCAAGAACAAAACCGTTGTGACCTGACATGGGGACTGGATCTTGAACATCGGGCCGCTGTCCACTTCCATGTCTATCCAAAGTGTTGGAGAAAAAATTAGTGAGTTCGCCAGCTATGTCATCTTCTGGCTGCAAAAGGATTCGCCCAAGTTTCCGGGCCCCATATGCGAAAGCACTCCGTATTCGAAAGAAATTTCCTGCACGGAATGGACAGGTTGTCATTATCTGATTAGTTAGAGTGAAATAAATAAATTAAAAGAGGTAGTTTGAGAACATCCGATAGGTAGGTGTTCAAGGACTCCATGCCCATCCCGGTCACGTATCTTTAATTCTAAAATCCAAATAATTACACAAGCACGTAACATAAAGGATAGGTTCAAATATTTTCCCAAGAAATGCTCAAAATGAAGTACACAAGGTTTACATTATCAATTGAGTAACGTATTTAAGTAGCTAATTTCTCATAAACAATTTAACTAATCTTTCTTGATGATAGTGAGAAATCTACAATTATTTTTCTTAGAAGACTTGCAACTCTGGAAAACAGTGTTCTTTGTGGAATAAAATTCTAGGCACGCAATATTCAAGAGTACAAATAAAATATACCTAGCCTTGCCTCATATTAAGTAAAGCCATGTTGAAACCTGAAAGGTTTCTTTCACAAATGGGGTTAAGAAAAACAGAAGAGCTTTTCTACCTTTGCTGACACTGCGACCAAGGTTGTTGTTTTCTTTTAGTGGATCGATTATGTTGAGGTGCTTTTGGGGAAACGTTCGCGAATTTATGTCGACCCCTCTTGAAGGAACTGAGAACTTGTCCGCACAACACCTAAGAAAATCATTACTAAGTAGTAGATCACTCCCACCATTTTCAGGCTTCTCAGCTGCAAAATTGACACACACACACACACACAAAATAAATAAATAAATCAAATGACAAGTTTACCCATACGATGCAGTACCAATGTTAGGAAATGTTGCTCACCCACAATCTCTGGCAATGAGGATGTACGAACTGGACCAGTTAAACCAATGCAGTAGTTGTCCCAATCGAATTTGCTAAAATAGTCCAAAAATCTATATAGAACCTAAAATTCAGCAACACAGTAGTTAAGTCAATTTCACGTCAAATATACACCAATTACAATTTACACGATAACTCACTGCTAAAGGGCCATTCAACGTTGAATGGAAGAAATGGAAGATGTATAGAACCAAAGTCTCCAATGCATATGTAGAAATCAAGCCATGATGAGCACCGAGGATACGACTTTCATAATAGCACCATGCTTTAATCAATATGATACTGCGTTTAAAGAGATGATCTTTGCCAATGAGGCGATCAACCTACAAAAGAAGAAGTAACATAAATTGCACATCCAAAGCCAATTGAATCCACTGTCATATTCAAAATAGCAAAGAGAGAAAATAAATATGTTCAGTCGTCATTTACCGGGATTTTTTAACTCCTCACAAAGAATCTAACCTGAACAGCAATAACACCAGGAATACAAATCTATGTGTTCCCTAAACTGAGTAAGGGAATGCAAACAATAAGTTCATTATAACATTTTTATTCCAGTTTCAAATGCAAGACTAGTTTTCTTGTTAACTAATAGAATAGGGATTCTAACAGTGCCCTTAAGGTGCAACTCTCTCAAATACTACACCCGGTTTTCATTTTTGACACACACACACACAGAGGTGTCCTTCAATATTCATTGAATCAATTACACTTAACTGACATTTTTCTTGAAAAAACAACAAAAAACTACAATGCTATGAGCATAAAAATGTAAGTATTGAACATATTAAAGACCTTGGATAATGGATGGTAACTAAAACACAGTGATAGATAACTATAAATGTAAGAAATAAGAACATTCCAAACTGTACAGTCTGAGCAATCATTGACAATCTAAATCCCCAAAGGATAGTAACATGAATCATCATTCAAGAAGTTGTGTGTCCATATCTTTAACATAGTGGTGGAGGACAATATAAATAAATCAATGATTACATAAAAGACTAGCACTACCAATTCTATCAATATCAGGCTTATTGAAGCAACTTACACAAAATGTATTCATGTAAAATCATTGAACTAGTGAGTGAGTTGGTCACCTTTTTCCTTTCATTATTTGATAAGTAGAGTCACTTACTTCTAAATAAGTGGCATTACTTTAGATTTGAAAATTGAAGATGGCAACCTACCTGCTCAAGAAAGCAGAGTGTACAGAGCCCTCCTAATTGATTGAAGGAGATATCCACCACAATATTCTGAACAATGCATTTAACAAGCTTAACCTGCCACCAGAGAATCCAATATCTAAAAATATAAGTATGCATTACAAACAAGAAAATATATGTATACAAGTATGCACTACCAAAGGGTGGCTTGGCCCATATATAAGTATGCATACCAAATCACAAACCTTTTACCATTTGGCAAAAGAAGAAAAAAAAAAAAAAAAGAAAAGAAAAGAAAAGAAAAGAACAAGATGAGTAAAAGTAGAGAAAAATAATGATAACAATAAGCAACTCAATTGGTTAGGGAGGATGAGTTGTACACAAGACTAAATCGAAAATATCTGAACTCAATAATCAAAACCACAAAATCCCAACTTAAAAAGGTATATTACCTTAAATGAGAATTCCATAACTTTGTGAACCCAGAAGAGAATGACACAGGGACAGCATAGTATATTGGTGCACAATTATGTGCCAGTTCAAGCATAAGCATGGCATTTATGAATGCCCAAAACCTTTTGGAAAAAAAAGAAAACTCTAGATCAAGAGGTTTTAAGACAAGTACAAGTAATGTTGAATACATGGGACCATTTGTTCCCAAGACGAGACAATACGGTATTGTTAAACCTTGAAGCAATTGGTATCAAGACAAGGAATCCTAAGAGTAAATGTCCCCAATTTTGTGTTTAAATGAGAAGGGACAAGGAAGGGCTGGATAAGATAACCCAGTCCTACATTTGTTTGGTTCAGGAATAGAATAAAGGAGAATTAAAGAGTATATATATATATATATTTTTTTTTTTTTGGGGGGGGGGGGGGGGGGGGGGGTTGGTTTGGGGGGTAATGTCCATAAACCATTTTCACAATTACAAAGAGATCCAATCTACACAATAATGCCAAAATAGTAAGCATTGTAGATGACCAAATTGTCTCTTAACTTATCTTCAATTTGGTGCTACTCGCATCATTTTATGACTATGTTCATTTCTAATTTGGTCTTTCCACATGGAGCACAACTAGAACTTCATATGATCATGTTCAAGGTCAATTTGAGTAGTATTTTTACTTATTTTATAGCTTCGAACATTGTTGGACGTATTTAATCCCTTTTTATTCAATTTTGTAATTATGAAAATTTTGGTAATTTTATAAATTGTTAGACAGGGGATGTACAGATCACCCATGGATCATCTTATGGGTCAAATTACATTGTTATTGGCTCTTCTATGAAGTTTTTATTAGGACTAGAATGTTGTAGTTGGACAAAAAAAATGACTTTATTTATCCCCCACAAAAAAATTTGAACTTTCTAATTATGGAATCATACTTCTTGTAGGAATAGGAAAAATCCAGCAACTTGTAATCATGCATGCAACATTTCTTTTTGAGAGAGTTGAATTTATGAAAATTTTAGATTATGTTCATGTGAATTTGCATAACCCTTGTAAGATTTAAGTGCATCTATCCTTCAGTCCTTCTCTCCTTTTTCTTCTTCTTTGCACACAAACTCTAGCTATTGTTCTCAAGTTATTATTCACAGCAATAGAACAGCCCTGATTTCAACCCATAGAATGTTGTTGGATAGATTTAATGACTTTTTATCCAGTTTTAGTAATCATAAATACTTCGATAATTTTGTAAATTGTTGACATGGGCTATAGTGGTCACCCAAAGGTCATCTTATGAGTCAATATGTTATTAGTTCTATAAAATTTTAGGGTAGTGCTATTTATTGATAATCGCGCTCCATATTTTGGTTTTTTATTAAAATTTACACGCAATACTATTCTCAATACACATAATGACAAAAATTGAAGTGCGATTATAAAAAATGAAGTGCTAATACTAATAATGCTCCCCAAATATTATTAGGTCTAGAATATTTTAGTGGGCCAAAAATTCTTAATTCTCAAACTATTATATTCCTTACATGAATAGGAAAAGTCTTGTGGCTTATAAATATGCACACACCACTTTTTTGATAGAGTTGAGTATATGAGAATTTAATATTATGTTTGCACAAATTTGCTCAACTGTAATCAAACAAAGTTTGATAATTTTGCAAATTGTTGACGTGGGCTCTAGGGGTCACCCATGGATTGTCTTATAAGTCAATACGATATTAAGTATACAAAAAACAATAAAAAAATGTGGTGTAGTGCATCAGGCTCTTGCTAATAATAGGGTCTAGAGAGGGCAAGATGTACACAACCTTACCCATGGAAAAAGTGTACTTCAATAAAAATAGGAGTATGAAAGAGGAATTAGTTAAGATCAAAATCCAAGAGATATCAAAGTGTAAATAACGCCCCCACCTTGGTTCAATTGTGCATACATTAATGATGTTGCTTATAAATTAAACAAGATAGGTTTAGTTAAAGAGTGTTGTCTTCGTATTTGAGTGATTAGTGTACACTTGTGCAATTTAAAGGAAAATCTAAAAGACACTGTAAATAAACAATATGTTCATAGAAGAGTGTGTTTAAAGGCAACTGTTGCAATGAACAAACCAAACCAAAATCAAACCAAGCCAAGTCTTAAGTCCCATCAAATAGGGTAGGCTGCATGGATCCTTCTTCTCCACTCGACAATATCCGAAGCCATTTCGTTAGTCAAATTAAGAAGATTTTTATCTCTATTTACTACACTAGTCCACATCAATCTAGGTCTACCCCTTCCCCTAACATTACCATCTACCGTCACTGTATTGTATCTCTTCACTACTACCTATGTTGGTCTCCGTTGTATATGACCAAACCATCTCAACTATTGCGATGAATATGTAAAAACAAATAAAAACAAATAAAAAAATGAATAAATTTGTTAGAAGATAAAAGTGTTTCATTTAGGAAGTGACTTTTAGACTATTTAGCTAAAATATGATGTGAAAAAAAACTGAAGTGTTTGAAAATGGCTTTTTGGCTTTTTACGAAAGAACGTGCAAAAAGTAGAGAGAATGGAAAGGAATCGTTGGCTTTTTGTGTCTCTTTTTGGCTAATTTAGCCTATTGTCAAACGTAGCCAGTCTTACAATATAAAGCAAATGCTAGTAATTACAACGAGGAAGACTGGCAATATCGACATTGAAGATAATGTTGTGAAAAAAAGAGGAAAGACCAAACCATGGTAGCACATGGTTTAACTTAATTGAACATACGGTCCTTCATAGAGCAAAATGCAAAAGAAATTGTTGTAACAGACCCAAATAGTTGAGATAAGGCTTTGTTAAGTTTGTTCTCTAATCCGTGCATTAGTTTATGCCTTCCTTAAAGAAGAAAGCTCGTAGCTTCAAGAAAATAATGAATGCATAGAGCTCATGACCATGCAAACATTGAAGGAACATGGAAACATCCCTTGAAGGTGTACAAAAGACGTGGACAGGACGCTTCTAATGCTCAACCATTAATTTGGCATGTCTTAGATGATGCAGGACCCAGTTAGGATCTAAGATAATTACATCTTGGATCTTGATTCAGTTAAATGTTTATAGACATTTGTTTGTTGTTGGTTTGGTATAATATATTTTTACTCATTTTAGAAGTCAACGTTACTTTTTTAATTTCCAAATTTTCTAGATATGGATTAGGAGGGTTGCCCATGGATCAAGCTGTGATTAGGTTATATAATTATATGTCATTTTATAGGACTAAATTGGTCTAGGATGACTTTTAGTAGTCAAAAGTTTAGTTTCCTATTTTGGAGTCCATGACCTTATTAAGTAGGAGATTTCTAAAGCTTATATTATATATATTAATGTAATTCTTCTATATGAAGAAAAATTAGTTCTAGCCTTTAAATTTTCAACTCCTTGAAACCCTAGTAGACAAGTTCAACACTTTCCAATCATTTCCTTTCCCACAAAACCCTAACTTGAATAGTGTTGCATTCCCTAGGCCCTCCTCTACTTCTACATCACATATATGTAACAAATTAGCAATGTTAAGAACTTAATAGGTTAAGAGCTTCAATCAAAAATAGTGCCAATTTTGAGAGATCATAGATACAGGACAGTGAAAAGACACAAAGAACTACGTCCCCACAGGGATTGGAGAGAAAGTTTTACTAAGTCAAGCTTGGAAACAGAACCCTACCAAAATTCTCATTCATAACCACGGAACAAAATTTATTAGAAGAAGCATGTTGTCAGATTGTGAGTTCAAACAGAAGAAGTCTGAATATCCATAGTGAATAAAATAATTGATCAGGATAAAGGAGTGTTAGGTAACAAAGATATGTGGCAAAGCCTGGGAATATTTATAACAAATTCTAGATGCTAAGGACATTGCTTTGTGAGGAAAAAATAAAATCATTATGTCCCCCTTTGTAGAATTGAACACTTCCATCAAATTACATTCACCAATGCTTTACTCTCATTGAATACCACACCCACCTAACTACAAAAGCTCATTTCCATTTGAAAAACAATCCAGTGATCAACAAGTGATGTAATTTTTCATCAAAACAGACCAAGGAAAAAAATAACAATGATTAGAATGAGTCACAAATTTGTCTCTTCCACAGCTCCCCCTTTGGCATGGGGTGGGGCCCCACCTGTGAGAGAAAGGGGTGTCGAACAATACAGACAAACTGTGGAAATAACAGCTAGTTATTGAAAATTTCAAGCATGCCAAAATGCTATACAACAAGGAAATTAAGGAAATCCACACTTTATATCTAGCAAAAATATTCAGAACATATATGGGGTGAAAGGTAGAAACCTCAGCCCGAATTAGTTGTACATCCTTCACTACGAATTCAGCAGCCCCATTTTGATCTTCCGCTTCAAGTACAGCTACCACATCATTCACCAAAGCATCCTCAAAACTTGCACCACCAAAGGCTGTCAAATCAATGTCTCCATCAGGAAGATATGTTTTTAGTGGTACCGATCCAAATGGGAAGACCTGTAGAAAGTTCAAATGAGAACTTTATGAACATAATATAATATAAATCAAAGTAAACTTGAAAGAAGAGTAGGTCTGGTTCAAATATAGATACAAATTGAAAGCCAAATAATTTACTGTAATTCTCCAAGGTACTATAAGAATAATGGAAAAGAACCTACAGAAAGTCATAAATCAGCTAAAGGCCTACAAATATCAGAAATTGTTGAAAATTTCATCACCAAAAACCATTGGTTGGTCCATCTCAGCATCAACTTCAACAGAAATTTCACTTATGCCTAAGGCTTCCAATGGACATCGTTTCATCTTTGTGGCTGTTGATTACTTCACAAAATGGGTAGAAGTATCATCGTTCATGAGTGTTAACAAAAAAGTACTGGCAAGTTTTGTTAAACATTACATATATCGAATTTGGTTAGATTTTAATTTGGAAACATGACAGTACTAAGGAGAACTATTTAAAAGAACCAACACACAAAGTACTGGCTTCATCACCATTATGTTCAACCTTACAATCTTATAACCATAACCAACTAAGAGAAAAATGTACTACCTCCGTCAACACTGCGAGGAACTTAATTTATATTACAAACTAAACATTCAGTTATCCAAATAGTAATATATAGTTCCAGGGGAGAGAATCTAAAAAATGCACGTCTATGCCTAAGACGTTACGTGGAATCAAAAATCAGTTTACCATTAAAAGTAATTTGACAACAGTTATTCTCCATTATTATTCATCAATTTTGCCATGACTGACAATCTTAGTCTTGGAAGTAGTAGATAGGTTGATCATAGAACATAATTGTTACTAACATTGGCTATGAAACCCATACATCATCTAATGCCGATAACAAATTGTTACTAACATTTGCTAATCATGTATTTAGATGTCATAAAATTCACTAAAAGTTATGTTTCATCAACGAAAAAAAAAAAATCAGCAAAGAATCATTAAAAAAAAGGTACAAACTATAGCAAATAGGGTTAGAATATGTGTATTAGTCAGTCTTTAGGGATTTGTTGGCAAAAACGGAAAAGAAACAAAAAAAAAAAAAAAAATCATACACTACTCCAACTACATTTATCATGCAAGCACGACAGATACAACAACCTAAAACCATGATGTCAACTTGACTATTAACCAATCACCGCACCACAAATAATATTGATAGATTCCAAGCCATTGTGCCCCCTTCCATTGGCAGTTTTTCCCATTCATTGCAATTAGTGTTTCTGTCCTCTTCCTCATAGTGAAGACCGGGAATCATTCACGAATTGATGTTGTGCCTCAATAGAACATTTGTTTCCTTGCAGCCTTCTTTTATATTTTTTCAATTCCTTTAACCAAATAAGCAACATAAGCAAATTTTTAAGGGACCACTACATATTTGCTGACAGCAGTTTCCAATTTGCCAAACCAATTCATCCTCATTCCATTAATTGCATCCACTATAAATCCAGCATCCCCACTGATTGCATCCAAAGCACACTTGGCATGAATTAATTCTACATAAAAGCTCCATAATCATTCCCATGTGATAACATTTATGATTCCCTCCCTCAAAATGGAAAATGCTGGACTCTGTTTTATCCATCCCTAACCAATTTTAGAAAGGGTTCCCCTTCAATATTTCCCAAAAACAAAAAAGAATCTTATGTCAGTCTCATTATTGCAGTCAGTGGTAAGGTAACCTTCCTGTTCAGCTCAATGACATGAATTATTCTAATTCTCCAGCTCTCACTTCCCTCTTCCTTTAGAAAACTTGACTTCAGAATCCTTTGTTCACGACCAAGAAAATCCATTAAGTAGGTAGACTAGAGTTCTTGACACAAGAAACCTATAAGAGATCATTTTTTTTGATAAATGAAAAAATAGTGGGGGATTTGGTCAAAACCCCCTCACAATAAAATTTTAATGCATTAAGGACAAATACAAAAAGTTTTCCTTGAAAAATTCAACAATTATCACTATTATCAAAATATTAACTTTTGATGTAGATGTTTATTTTTAATAAAATTAATATTTTTAGAATTCTCTCATCAAGATCTATCAAATAAAATCCATGTTAACCATAAATTCTTAAAAAATAAAATAAAATAAAATAAAAAATAAAGAAATTATTACCGTTGAAATTGATGTAAACAGTAACAGTAACAGTAACAGTAACATGTTATTCTGTTTGACAATTACTTTATTTGACGATAACATATATTCTGTCTCGCAGTAACATGTTACTATGTTTGACAATAACATGTTACTCTGGCAATATTGTCCAAGAAAGAAAGAAAGAAAGAAAGAAAGAAAAAAATAAATAAATATTTTACTTTGTCCCTACTCAATTATGTGTTTTCTCCTTATGGGATTTATGAAGAAAAATAAATTTGGCTGCCCTTTTCACTAAACAAGGGTCCAATGGAAGGGGTTTTGACTAAATTTTCCAAAAAAAATGACCACATTTAGGTTTTTTGTGTCAAGAACTCCAAGCTACCAAACTTTTAGTCATTGCTTCCTAGTTGATCGTTCTCATCACGTTTTGGCTCAGTTAGATTACTTAATCCTCTTTGGGAACATTAGTTATACCCCTTTCTAATGATTTTTGTATGTCTATGTGAGTCTTCAATAATAGATAAATACCCACATCAGCTTGTCTCTTTCCCAGTTTCCCAACCTCTCTATTCATTCAATTCAACGGCCAACCATCAAGTTCTATCACAAACATGTACACATAATCGTTTGCAGCCAGCCAGAAGCTCATAGATATATACACATACACATACACATACACATCCACACACCCACACCCACAGATATACAAACATATATATATAAATATATATATATAGAGAGAGAGAGAGAGAGCGAAGTGCCTCTTGCAATAAAACATAACAGGACAACAACATTAATTTCGAAACAATGACGACAAAAAATAAGTAACTCAAGAATCAACTCGGAATATAAATTATGAGTTGATACTTTATAGGTGCACCAATGTCCAACATTTTGCATATATGATGCTCAAAAACATCATTCAATGAAATGATCAGCCATATTATGTGGGCGATTGCTCTTTCCAAAACCTCATCCCAGTAGATCAAACAAAAAAATTAGACCAATTAGTCATAGTCACAAGATAACAGACTTCTGTTACCACATCACAAAACCACTTGCAAGGCAAAAGATAACATCTCTTGCCACAATCTAGCGAGCATATAGATTGCTTGAAATCCAAGGGTAACAAACTGACAATAACAAGCTTCAAAAATACAAAGAAAAGTTCTCGAATTGCCATTCCAAAGCTATGCATTAGGGTTTTAAATATCAGCCATTATGGAACTGAATTTTGGGCTTCCGATACGGTCATTCACTACTATAACAGTCAATAGTCCGATATCGACTGATATATGACCGTATTGCTGATACCAATACATATCTTGATACTGATACACATTATTTAAAAAATCAAGCTGTCTCAATGTCCTCACATTTTACCACTACCACTTAAATATTTGATTCACAGTAACCATATCAACAAAATGTATCGATTGAGTCAATCTATTGCACTTAAACATGCCCAAAACAAACAAAGGGTTTTCATGATGCTTCAACTATTTACCACAACTAATGAAGTAAAAACCAGTCTATACACAAAAATTCCATATTTCCAACTACCTCTCTAACAAAGCACAACTTTCAAAATTCAATTTTAAAAAACACAAAAACAAAAACAAAAAATAAATTATAAACACCACCACTTTAAACAGATGCAAATATATATACACATTGCATATATGTGATTCTCACCTCACAACCAATACAACCTCTGATTAACCTCTGAACATAGTCTATGACTTTCCCTCTCCTTTCCTCCGACACGGCGGTGGGCTGAACCTGGCAAATAATCTTCTGGGTCGCTTCCTCTGCTCTGTCCCAACGCGCCGCCCCAATCGGCGGCGGCGGAGGTGACGTCACCACCGGCCTCACCTCCGCCGCGCCAACGCTTGGTTCTCGGAGATCGCCGCCCATAAATTTTCCAATTTCCGACCAAAAAACTCTCCTCACAATCTGACTGGGTCGCGAATTGACAATACCCACATATCTGTGTCTCGATCAAAACCGTTTGGCTTCTCGGTTTGGTTTTGAAACTCGATCGATGAAGGGTTTGCTTGATGGGTACGAGAAAGGGCTACAGGAATGAGCAAAATTGGGGTTGTTTGAGAGAGAGAACACAAATTTCGGTGAAATGGCTTTCTGTGTTTGAAGAAAGATCCAACCTATTGCACTTAAATTGAGTACTTTTGGAAGTGGATGATTGCAAAACCTGAATTTTTTGTTGGATTTTGTGTTTTTTTTGAGTGTGTGTACATTGTAATGTGTACATGTATATTCTGTAAATGTTTGAGGGTCCAAAATTGTGATTTTAATGGCTTAAAATTATTAAAATGACGTTGTTTTACGCCTAAAACGATATTGTTTTAATAATTTTGAGCCATTTGAGCTATACTTTTTGTGGCTCTCTGCCCTTGCTCATTTCACTTTAGTGTTCAAATTGGTTTTTTAGAATTTTTTTAATCCTAGGTTTTTCACACTTTTGCTCCATCATTTCTCTCCTTTTTTACAAATAAATAAATAAATAAATAAATAAAATTTAAAATTTGACTCTTATAAAAAAATAATTTTTTATTTTTATTAATGTAAAATTTAAATTTTTATTTATTTTCAATCTGAATCATATGTCTATTTTGTTAAGTAAAACTAATTAAAAAATTAATATTTTAGCCATTAAACTTAATACAAACAGGCATTTTATATATTTTATGTATAGAAACATTAAATTTGATGACTAAAATACTACTATTTTTTTATTGGTTTTGATTAACAAAAATAAGCAAATAGTTTAAATTGAAAACAAATCAAAAGTTTAGAATTTAAATTAATAAAATTAAAAATTCATAATTTATTTTATTATAAGCGTTAAACCTTGAGTTTTTTTTTGTAATTGTCCTATATGTCTGTTTATTTTTAAATATATATATATATATATAATTTTCAAATTTAATAAAATTTTACCAGGAAAAAAAATTGTATTTTACTTATTTGGAAAACAATTTCCTACCACCTCTAATCATCCCATCGATAGCTCAGTAACATTAAGAGGGTGTTTAGCATGATCTAAATAAAATATATTTTTATGACTTTTTATGAAAAAAATATGTAAAAAAGTAGAGAGATGCTGTAATCCAAAAAAGATTTTTTTTTTAAAGAAGTGTACTTTTGTAGAAAATACCAAATTATACCTAAATTTTAATTTATTTTAAAAATACATGTATCAAATATGTTTTATTTTACTTCTTAAAAAATAAAGGTTTCTTATTTTTGTAAATAAAAAAAATGTTAAATTGTATAACTTTACCACACCCTACTAAAAAGTTCATAAACCTATCTTTTTATTTTTGTACAAAGACTGAGTTTCAAAAAATAAAAAAACTTAGAAAGTGGATTAATTTCTTGAAAACTATTCTCGAAAAATAAAAATAATGTTTGGTTGAGTTTTCAAGCCGTTAATTGAAAAATAAAATAAAAAATTAATTTGGTGAAAATTTTGAAAACATAAGAAAAATCCACTATTTTCATATAATTTTCGTTTTCTTATGAAAATTATTTTAAATATATATTTTTTTGGTGTTTGATTTTGTCAAACCAGTTTTTTTTTTTTTAATTTCACTTTTAAAAACTTAAAAATTCAATCAAACAGAATAACTTCTTCTTTTTTTTTTCGATTTCTGAAAAGTCAATGCATGAAATGAAAAGATACCAAACTTATCATAATTCTTTGTTCCTCTCTTCTTCTTCTTCTTCTTTTTTATTTTTTATTTTATTTTATTTTAACCCTCTCTTATTAGATATGGTCAACATTTTTTTTGGTGAGTTGCGTACTACAAATATGTTCTTTGTTTCTCATAAATCTATCAAGTAAATGGTGACATTTGGTAAAGATCAACATCTTGTTTATTTGGCTTTTTTTTTATCAAGTTTTTTTCTTTCTTTTTTTGGTACTTTGTTTGACTTATTCATTGTGTTTGTTTGAGGATGGCATTGGCAACTGTCAATATCAAATAAACTTGAGACAAAAACAAATTAGCTCATTTTTATTTATAGTAACTAGTTTACCCTCTTTTTTTTTTTTTTTGTTTATCAGTAAAGAAAAATTTCATTAACAGTATGAAATTAAAAGTACAGGAAGATGACATGCATCGAGAGAGATTCGGAAAGTACAAATTACCCCTACTACTACTACTCGCATCCATACAACTAACTCCTTGGCCTCATGATTTTTTTTTGTCAAATAGAAAAAGTTAAGAAGAACTTAACTAAAAAATAAAATACATAAATCCCCACAAAAACAACCCAAACTCCTGCACATCTCTAATCAACCCAAATATTTTAAAACCTAAGCTGCTGCACTCCCCAAGACGCATGCACTCCTTCCACCAGCCTTCTCCCACACCAGACAACTCCATCGGGCTTCACCCAACCTACTCTCACGCCAGGCATCTCCATAAGCTTTCTCCCACGGCCGGAACTCCATCGGAACCAACCACCGACCAACCACCCATCTGAACACAACTTAGGGTTGGTTTGGGATGTTCTAAAAAAGTGCACTTTTTGACTTATTAGCTTATATGGGTTGGGTTTGATGTGATGTATTAAAGAGATGATGTGATTTAAATAAGATGATGTGACTTAAATAAGATAGTGACTTTTTGACTTTTTGTATTATTTAGTAGATGCCAAACTTGGCCTTAATCACCACGCCAAGACCCACGCATATACCGAGAAAACTCCAAAGCCAACACCGGAAAACTCCACATCCGAGGAAAACACCTGACCACAACTTATTCATCCGAACACGCACCACCACTGCCAAGACGCAAGCACTCCTTGCTGGTCTGCACCTGACCCTTCCACCAGCCTTCTCCCACGCCAGAAACTCACACCCAAGGTCGAAAATACCTTGGCCAATCACTCACACCAGACCCTTCACCAACCTTCTCCTTTGGCCAAACACTCACACCCAAGGTCAAAAATACCTTCTCCACAAGCCGAAACACCACCTCCAACAACCCACACCACCACTGCCAAGACGCATGCACTCCTTGCTGTTCTACTCCTGACCCTTCCACCAGCCTTCTCCCACGCCAGACATCTCGATCGAGCTTCACCCAGCCTTCTCCCACGCAAACATCTTCATCAGCCTTCTCCCACGTCCGAAACTCCATCGGACTTCACCTACGCCTAACATTTCCGCCGAACTTCGTGGGACTTCACCCACTCCATGCTCGAAACTTGCTTCCAATATCGAAACACCCACTGCAAAAACACCTTTTGGCCAACAACTCACACCCGAGGTCGAAAATACCTCATCTAGAAGCCGAAACGCCGACTCCCACCAAAGAAAATCCATGGCTGAAAGACCCAAGATCCAACTCCATCGGACTCCCCCAAGAACAACAACTCTCTCTAGAGATCGCCGAACATCAAGATTGAACCCACCCCAAACACCCAATAGAACAGAAAAAGATAAGGAAAAACTATGGGGATTCAAGTTTATTAAAAAGGAAACAACGATCACGCACAAAAGAGACGAGGCCAGCTGACCACCATTGCCAAAGGCGCGGCCGACTGGCCAACAACGAGGCCCGAGGAGGAGGTTTTTAGAGAGAGGTTTTTTAGAGAGAGACTTCGAAAGCACTAAAATAATTTGTAAGACTAGTTTACCCTTGTTGACATATCATCTAAAATTTTAATCTAGTAGAATAGCATTTACTAGTAAACATTTGTTGTACATGTGTCTCCAAAATTGTCATTGTTGAAAGAAATATTTTTCAGATTATATAAATCTTTCAAAAATACTTCTCATCATATCCATTATGATCATTCATTGAGTAATGAATGCAACAACTTAAATATTTCAAATTTCATAAATCTTTCAGAAATACTTCTTACTATATCTATTATAAAAATGTGAAATCATTAATGGCTTAATGAATTCAATAACTTAGATATTGCAAATTATAATTTAAATTTCTCATGGATATGTTTTTTGTCCGCCCTTAGTTTTTGGCTTATTTTGAGAACTCAATTAAAAGTTAGTTTTTTGACTTTTTAATTTTGTTTTGTCACATCAACTCTCTACTTTTTTATACGTTTTTTAAAAAAAAATTTAAAAACTCAACTTTTAATCTATAGTGATTGATTTTGGAGTAAAAGATGATGCAGCTGGGAAGATATAGGAGTATAAAAATGGCTCGTGACCCGTGGGCAGCCCAAAGCTCGTCCGCGGCCTAGGGTGGGCCCAGCCCATTTAGGCCCGTTTGGGGCCTGGGCTCGGGCCATCATTTTGAAGCCCATCCCAGCCCATCGACTTACTTAAGGTCTGCTCAAAACCCGGCCCGCTCGAGACCCAGTGTCTTTTTTAGTGAAAAATAATAAAATTTTGGTAAAAATTTTTTTTAAAAATGGTTAGGCCTGCCTAAACCCAATTCAAGCCCGAGACCAGGTCCAGGCCTACTAGGCCAGCCCAAGGCCCAACCCGCATACCTATGGTTTGAGCCTAATTTCTTGTCCCGTGAGTCGGTCCGAATTTTAACAGGAGCCTGCAAGGCTCGACATGGGCTGGCTCAGGTTGGGCCAGATTTACATCCCTAGATGTGGCTAGTCACTGTTGTGCTTTTAAAGACATCTATTCTAGATCTCATTGTCGCTATTGAGCTATTCACTTTTTAAAATATAACAAGTACAATATATATATATATAATTGATTAGATATCGGTAGTTCTTTTATCAAATTATAATTTTATCTAAAAAATAAATGATAAATATAATTTTAAATATAAATTTAGATGCAAATGTTATTTAATGAAGAACTATCAATATTCAATCAACTTATTTTTTTAAAAAAATATTCTATTTAATGTACTCATCCTAAAAAGTTAATATAGTGCATAACATCAAAGTAGGACATAGAGTAGGCCGCAACAAGGCACGATGGCATTAAGTTGTTTAAGGTAATATATATATTTTTTTATTTTTTTTGGGCTATTGATTTTGATATTGGATTGGGTGGTTTTTGGGTTTGGGTTTGCTGGTCGTTTCCTTGGCTTGGGCTTGGATTTGGGCTTCGGCTTGGGCTTAATAACTTAATGGGTTGTGGAAGTTAGATAGAGTGGGTTGAGCTTCTCTTAGATTTGTTGGGCTGGATTACTCTTATTTGGTTGTGCTAGGCTAAAGGGTGGGCGGTTTTAATAAGGTGGGTTGATTGTGGATCATTCTATTTAAACTCAAAAATTATTTCAGTATGTTTAATTTAAATTTTAAAATTTATTATACCCTAACGTGAATGTATTAATAAGAACAACATATATTAAATTTTAAAATAAAATATTATTTTTTTATTGTAGACCTTAATCAATTATATATATTTTTTCTATTCAAATCTCTTCATCTTGTTTCTCAAGTTTCAATTATTTTTTATTCTTCTTTTTTCTCACTCTAAAACTCCAATTCACCCTATTAAAACTCGCCATTATCATCAATATAATTATTTTTTATTATATTTTTACTTGCAAATAGAAGAAAGTTTGAACAAAATCAAACAATGAATGAAAGTAATAATCAAAATAGTTTTTTCAAACAATCCATTAAAGAGGAGATAAGTATTCACATAAATATCAAAGTACAATTATTGATTTTTGTATTTTTTACATAAAAGTGAATATTTAACTTGTTTTTTGTCATTATTGTTTAAATTTTTAGAACTAAACAAATTCATTTTGTTCCACAATGTATAGCCGAATAAATTTACTTTATTCGGTTCTGGAAGTCTGAACGCAAAGTTCACTCTCTCCTTCCCTTTTGCCTTCATTGTCCTACTTTACCGTTCTCTTTTGACAGTGCTGCCTTTGCCAATGTTGGGTTCTCTGGTGGTGTTCCCTATATGTATGTAAACAAAAGAAAGTTTTTCAAAGGGTTTTCAAAAGTAATTTGAATTTTTTTAATTTGTTTTATTTACTGTACCTCAAAGGATAATTTAGGAAAAAAATATGTTGTACTGAGAATAAATTGTAATCATAAATAATTTAATATGGTGTACTGAAAAATTAGACTTACTTAAATATTTTTTTGAGTGTGAATAGAATTCCTTGTGGATTGTTTGTGTAGAAAAAAGAGGGGTTGGGTAGTTGGGCCGATTTTGGATTATAATAATTTTGTTCGGAAATTAATTTTCTAATAAAAAATTCAAAAATGAAAAGTGTAATCTAAGATAATGTAGTGTGTAAAAATGGAAGTTCCCCTCTAAGACTTAAGCTCGATAAACCCAATAGGATTTGTGAACCATTGTTGGCAAGTCTCTAAATTAATTGATAATGAGTGAAGTAGTCTCTAGATTACATGAATTAAACTCGAGTAGTTGATAATGAGTGAAGTAGTCTCTAGATTACATGAATTAAACTCGAGTGGTTGTTAGAAGCGATGTGAGACAAGTTTGTAACACTTTCTTATACATGTTGTATGAGATTATTCTGTATAATCCTATTGACCAAGTTTGCGCATCTCCAAACATCGTTACTTTACTACTTAGAAACACAAACGTGAGCTAGCCGGCAGGTGTGTGTCGGAAACCTATCCGATGCCTAAGTCAGCAAATAGACAATAGACACAAAAACTCTGTGTATTTGGGAGTAAGAATTGCAATACTTGTCTATAGGTTTTGCTATGAACTTTTATAGATTTTGCATGTTACAATCCTAATAGGACTCTAACTCTCCTTAGTAGAGTTTTTCTAGGAATCACATTCTCAAGGATAATGCATACTCTGATAACACCCTACTCACTGCCAACCAAGTGAGATGGTTAAATCCTTTACCTCGGCCGACACTGCAGTCAACCAAGCTACCTCGGCTCCGTACTCAACATGGCCGAGCCATGATGACCCTGCTACAAGTTGGCATCTTGCTGAGTTACACCTAGCTCGACTCACTACCCTGGTAATCATCTCGGTCAGACAAAGGTTTGTACCCAGACAACTAGGTCCAAGTCCTAGCAACACATCTGACGGTCCTAGCACCTACCTCGGCCCAAAACTGAGATACAAAAAATATCTCATTGACCCATTGCGCGGCCCAACGGCCAAAGAAGAGTTCACCTAGTTTGGTCTAATTTTCACACAAATTACCCTCTCATGTAAGACTCGATTATATATGAAAGTAATAGAAATTTAATAGATGAGAGAAATAAACTCGAGTGTAGATTTGCCCACTATAGACCATCAAAGACTCGATTAATTTTAAACTTTTATTAATATTATTATTAATTATGCTAACTATAACTAATGTTCTCTAAATAAACAAGTCAGTTGCCAGCAAGATAGCTAGGCCTCGTGTTCGTGTACAACACACCTTTTTTCTTTTCAACAATATTATGTATAAAGTGTTTGGAATTTAAAATTTGAGAAAGGAATTTATGGGGTCTGTACCTCACTACACTAAATTTTTTAACGACAATGCTACGTAGCTCAAATTTTGTGGCTCAAAAGTGGCTCAAATGGCCAAAACGACGTCGTTTTGAATACAGAACAACATAAAAATGGCCAAAACGACGTCGTTTTGGCCATTTGAGCCACTTTTGAGCCACAAAATTTGAGCTACGAGACATTTTCCATTTTTTAAATGTACACTATAAATTCAACTTCTACATTTTTTCAACATATTTTTTTTATAAATACATAACACTTCTATTTAATTTTTTTTCTTTGATGAAAAATTCAATCTCTAGCCATTTATTTTTAGTATCTTATTAACGTATATCTTTAAGACACGTATTAAAGTCTCGTTTGGGAACATACTATTTTAGTAACTATTTAGTTTTTTGACAAAAATATAAGATAAAAAAATTAGTATGCTTAGAATGACTTTTTGATTTTTTATGAAAAGATATGCAAAAAGTAGAGAGAAAATAAATTTTTTGACTTTTTAGTATAGGTTATTCACATTTTAGTTTTTTTAATAATTTTTTAACTTTTAAACTAAAATATTGAGTTGTCAAACAAGACCCAAGAATGTTATATAATTTTTATTACATTTATTTTATGTAAAATATATAATCTTATTCAACTTCTTAACATATTCCAAGGGGACACAAAAAAAAAAAAAAAAAATCATATTTTACACGAAGCATGCATGATTGATGCTATGCCAAGTTGTAAACCATGGAGAGCACTTAAGTGTTGACTTAAAAGAGAGGTGGCCTTTGTCCAACGTAAGGAGGGCACCAAACTTTGTGCCTTAAAATTTATTTGTATATATATATATATATATTTTGTAGAGCAAGAAAGTGGTGATGATGACACAATGTGTAGAAGGAGTTCAGGGCGAATGGGAATAAAAACCAAATAGAATAGGCCTCGTTGGGAAATAAATTTTTTTAGTAATTTTTTAATTTTTTAATTAAAATATAACGTAAAAAAAATTAGTATATTTAGGATAATTTTTTAATTTTTTATGAAAAGATGTGCAAAAAGTAGAGAGAAAAAAGAATTTTTGATTTTTTAATATGAGTTTTTGACTTTTTAATTTTTTTAATAACTTTTTGATTTTTTAACTAAAAAAAGTAGTTGCCAAACAAGACCTAAGAAGGGGGGTTAATAGATATTGGAAGATTGGTTGGTCCCCACTCATGAGATTCACCATGCTTACTTTATTTTGTATAGAAAGAGTACTATCTCTATATATAATATTATGCTATGTGCTCACGAATTACATATATGAAAGAGTTAGATCAATTTTAAAAGTTATTAAAATAGTTAGATATGAAAAAAAAAAAAAAAAACCCTCAACTATAACGATAATATCAAGTTATTAGTATCACCGTCCAATCAGCTCTTTTCTTTTACTCTCCATGTATACGTGACAAGACAATTGTTGAGTTGACCTTCTACATCATAAAATTTTATTGTGTGTTAGTAATATCATATTATTAATATTACCGTTATATATTTTCACTCCTGAAAATGTTATTTTTAGTATAGAAAAAATTGCAACAATTTAAAAAAACCAGTGTTTTCTATAATAGTATAATTCTATGTGTATATAGGAGAAATTCTAATATGCACATTCTATTTGAAAGATGCATATTACAAACATTTCTATTTCTATCTATTAGATTTAAAATAAATAAATGAATTTTTTAATTGTAACTCAAGCTATCACAATAAGTTTAACATTTTGTAATATAACCAAATACTACAATAAGTGAGGGTTAAAGTTGACTTGATAATTTACTAAGAGTTTCATTATCATAACGGCTCGTAACGAATCCTAGGTTGTAACAAACATTAATTTATGAGACAAAAATTATTTAGAATTAATATCTACTTATAATTTATGAGACAAAAAAAAATATTTAAATGAACTAATTTTCAAGAAGCACGTAAATGATTGCTTTTAATCTTACTTTTTTATTATTAATTTTCATCTTTTTAAATGTTGAACCAATCAAGTCCATGAAATGCGTAGCATGTATTGTAGCATAGCCATGTATATCATATTTGGTGTAATTTATGGAACTGTTTATAATTTTTTTATTTTATTTAAAACATATACTAGAGAGTGTTTGTTGCAATTTATATAAGACAAAAATAATTGGAAACTTTTTTGGTAAATCCTTTTTCTAAGAACTTTATTCTATCTAACCCATATTTTTTTTTGACTATTCTATTAGGTCCTATTTGAGGTAAGAAGACCAAAATACCCTTTTCATCTACTTATGTTCCATTTAGTCCACATTATTTTGTTATATTTTAATAAGTCCTATGGGTGACATAATTACCAAAATACCTCTAATGTGAATGTTCACATCGTTAATGTGAATGTTCACACCGTCAACGTGAATGCTCCTATTTGAGGTAAGAAGACCACAATACTCTTTTCATCTACTTATGTTCCATTTAGTCCACATTATTTTCTTATATTTTAATAAGTCCTATGGGTGACATAATTACCAAAATACCCCTAATGTGAATGTTCACACCATCCATATGAATGTTCCTATTTGAGGTAAGAAGATCAAAATACCATTTTCATCTACTTATATTCCATTTAGTCCACATTATTTTCTTATATTTCAATAAGCCGTATGAGTGACATAATTACCAAAATACCCCTAATGTGAATGTTGACATCGTCAATGTGAAAGTTCCTATTTGAGGTAAGAAAACCAAAATGCCCTTTTATCTACTTATGTTCCATTTAGTCCACATTATTTTCTTATGTTTCAATTAGTCCTATGGGTGACATAATTACCAAAATACCCCTAATGTGAATATTCACACCGTCAATGTGAATGTTCACACCGTCAATGTGAATGTTCCTATTTGAGATAAGAAGACCAAAATACCCTTTTCATCCACTTATGTTCCATTTAGTCCACATTATTTTCTTATATTTCAATAAGTCTTATGGGTGACATAATTACCAAAATACCCCTAATGTGAATGTTCACACTGTCAATGTGAATGTTCACACCGTCAATGTGAATGTTCCTATTTGAGGTAAGAAGACCAAAATACCCTTTTTATCTACTTATGTTCCATTTAGTCCACATTATTTTCTTATGTTTCAATAAGTCCTATGGGCGACATAATTACCAAAATACCCCTAATGTGAATGTTCACATCCTATGGGTGACATAATTACCAAAATACCCCTAATGTGAATGTTCACATCATCAATGTGAATATTCACACTGTCAATGTAAATGTTCACACCGTCAATGTGAATGTTCATATAATCAATGTGTAGGGGCTCAGCCCAGCCCGAGTCGGGGCCAACCCATGTAAAACCTCGTGGGTACTTGCCAAAATTTGGGCCGGGCCGGACTTGCCCACAGGCCAAAAAATTAGGCCTAGGTCCTAGCCCTGGCACAAAGGTATTCAGCCTTTGGATGCCCCGGTGGGTCGAGCCAAGGGGCTTGGGCTTAGACTTGGGCTTGAGTCGGGCTTGGGTGAGCCTCGCCATTTTGTTTAATTCTTTTTAATTTTTTCTCCCAAAATTTTATTATTTTCCACAAAAAAGACACCGGGCCTTTGGCGGGTCGGGCCTCGGGCCGAGCCTTAAATGGGCCTTATGCACGCGCGAGTTTCAAAGTGATGGCCCAAGTCCTAGCCCAAGTTCTCGGGCTGGGCTCGGGATCGGGCCCAAACGAGCTTGCCTTGGGCCGCGGGAGGGTTTCGGGTGGTCCACGGGCCGCGGACCAATTTTACACTCCTATCAATGCCAATTTTACACTCCTATCAATGTGAATATTAACATGTCAATGTGAATATTCACATTGTCAACAGGTCGAACCCACTCTTGGCCGCGGGCCAATTTTACACTCCTAACAATGTTAATGTTAACATGTCAATGTGGATATTCACATTGTAAACGGGCCGGGCCGGGCACGCGGACGGGTTTCGGGCCGCCCACGGGTCACGGGTCAATTTTACACTCCTATCAACGTGAATGTTAATATGTTAATGTGAATATTCACATTGTCAACAGGTCGGGTCGGGCACGCCCCGGGCAGCCCATGGGCCGTGGGCGGGTTTCGAGCCGCCCACGGGCCGCGGGCCAATTTTACACTTCTATCAATGTGAATGTTAACATGTCAATGTGAATATTCACATTGTCAACCGATCGGGCCCGCCCCGGCCTAGGGGGAAGCTTCGGACCGCCCATGGGCCACGGGCCAATTTTACATTCTTACCAATGTGAATGTTAAAATATGAATATTTACAGCCCGCCCCGCCCCGGGCAATGGGCGGGCTTCGGGTCGCGGGCCAATTTTACACTCCTATCAATGTGAATGTTAACATGTCAATGTGAATATTCACATTGTAAACGGGCCGGGCCGGGCCCGCAGCCAGGTTTCGGGCCCCCACAGGCTGCGGGCCAATTTTACACTCCTATCAATGTGAACGTTAACATGTCAATGTAAATATTCACATTGTAAACAGGCCGGGCCTGCGGGCGGGTTTCGGGCTGCCTACGGGCCGCGGGTCAATTTTACACTCCTATCAACGTGAATGTTAATATGTTAATGTGAATATTCACATTGTCAACGGGTCGGGCTTGGCCGGGCCCGCCCCGGGCAGCCCACGGGCTGCCGGCAGGTTTCGGGCCGCGGGCCAATTTTACACTTCTATCAATGTGAATGTTAACATGTCAATGTAAATATTCACATTGTCAACGGACTAGACCCGCCCCGGCTCGGGAGCGAGCTTCGGACCGCCCACGGGCCGCGAGCCAATTTTATATTCTTACCAATGTGAATGTTAAAATATGAATATTTACAGTCCGCCCCGCCCCGGGCAACGGGCGGGTTTCGGGCCGCCCACGGGCCGCGGGCCAATTTTACATTCCTATCAATGTGAATGTTAACATGTCAATGTGAATATTCACATTGTAAACGGGCTGGACCGGGTCCGCGGGCGGGTTTCGAGCTGCCTACGGGCCGCAGGTCAATTTTACACTCCTATCAACGTGAATATTAATACGTTAATGTGAATATTCACATTGTCAACGGGCCGGGCCCTTCCCAGGCAACCCACGGGCGGGTTTGGCCCGTCCACGGGCCGCAGGCCAATTTTACACTTCTATCAATGTGAATGTTAACATGTGAATGTTAACATGTCAATGTGAATATTCACATTGTCAACGGACCGGGCCCACCCCGGCCCGATGGCGATCTTCGGACCGTCTACGGGCCACTGGCCAATTTTACATTCTTACCAATGTGAATGTTAAAATATGAATATTTATATCATAAAATTGCTAGCCGTTCAATAAATATTTGTAAGGGTATGAAATTAAATATAAGGGCATAAGAGTCTAAAAAAAGAGTGTAAATCAAGAAAAAGGACTTTATGGAATAAAACTATACATACATGAGACTAAATGGGTTAATAAATTTCTTCATGGACTTTTTGGGTTAAAACCCTTCTAAATGGAATTTATCAATAAAAATTCCAAAATAATTTAATTAACTTGAAAAAAAATTAATTATTAAGAAACTGATAAATGAATGCTTTTAATTTTATTTTCTAATTATCAATTTTTAACTTGAAAAAATTGTACCAAATGATATATGCTATTAGTTTCAACTCAAAAATTCAATCAAGGTTTCAAGTTAGAACTAGATTTTTGGCATAGCGGTTGTATAATATTTTTCATATTTATAATTACTTTTTTATTTATTAATTTTTTTATAAATTAATGGAAAAAAATGTGTTAGTAATTTTTGTTAATGGATGAGATTAAGGTTGTTAATGTCAAAAGGGCGACCAAAAGCCGGATTATTCGGGTATGCAAAGAAAAGTTTAATCATGGATGACGTAAACATCTACGTCATTTCCTCATTTGCTCATTTCCTCATTTCTTACAACATCTTCATATTATCGTCATTCACAAATTTTAGTAAATTAGTTTTGATTTGTCTTCTTGGAGGACTCTAAACTAGTTAAAGTCAATTCAGAGTTTTGTATTGTTGACTTTTATTTTTTAGGTAAACTATATTTTTATTTTTTGTAATTTGTTATTTGTATTAATCTAGTTTTTAATTTTAATTTGATTTTTCATATTGTATCAATTTAGTTTACTTTATAACATCTGTTAAAAATTGAACAAAAATTTAAAAAAAAAAATCAGTAGAAAGGAAATTAAGCATTTCAAATCAGACTTACAACCTTTCAATCAATTTGAAAAGAATTAATAGACTCCTTTTTCTCTTCAGCCTCTTGGTTTCAATCCAATTCCAAAAGTAATGCTATCAATTGGATTAAATTAATACAATATGTAAACTTTTAGGATAAAATTAATGTAATTATAACTATAAGAACAAATTGTTGGAAAAAATGATTTTTTAGTGACTTTAATTAAATATTAAAGTGGGTCCCAACCATCTATTGTGTTAGGTCTAAGTGGGTGTAGATACTTTGCAACGAGATCTTTACACCACAAATAGTATAGCCAAAACCATTGAAAATTGAATGAGAAATTGCCCCATGAAGTTAACTTCATGAAAGAGTTAATGGGGTTTGTAACTCCTGCCTTTATTACAGAGTTTAATAGTGCATTAATGTGGTTTGTAACTCCTGCCTTTATTGCAGAGGTTAATGGTGCATTAGTGACCAGTCATAAAGGCTGGAGGCTTCTCCTCTCTCCTCTATACATGTATAAATTGAGACCCTCCTGTCAAGTCTCAAACACAGAAATTGTTTCTTCCATTTTTTAGTCAGTTTGCCAGAAAGTTCCTGTTGTGAGAGAGTGCTGCCACTGTTTTTGTTCGCTAAGCTAGACAGAGAGTGCTTCTGCCGTAGCTGGTTTTTGACCGTCGTATCCTGGGAGACAGACGCCGGGATTCCTCAAGCACTCGACCCGTGAGGCGACGAAATCTGTTTTAAGGAAACTGCTACCGTGAAGGATTCGATTTGGTTTCTTTATCATTTTATTATTTGTGTATTTCTGTTGAAATTTAGTTGTAATTATCAGCATATGTTCTTGGTATATAATTTTGATTTCTTCATAAATCTATTTAATTAATTTCACAATTTGAACAACAAGCTTAAAACAGATTTTTATATATATTTTGTTCTATGAAATTGATCGAATAGATTTATATAGACACTTGTATAATGTTACTAGGAACTGTTGCGGAATTGCTCCCTATTTCAATGATTGTAAATTATGCAATGTGATTCTCTAATTGCTTAGTTTAATTAGAATGCTCTATCATAATTTGTATACTTAATTGTATTAATCTGATCTTATTTTATGTGTATGGTTCATCATTCCCCTTCTAAGATTTGCATGAATTTTAAGGTTATAAAATATAATTTATGGATGTTGCAATTTTGACATGCTAATTCTATTTTAGGTTTTAATTTGTTACATGCTTATTATTTTCTAGACTAGATTACATGATTTAATCTTTAGAATTTTTTGCATGTTAATTGTTAAATGGTTATATACTTGAAGTGCTTGGTTATTAGTTTATTACATATAAACAATTCAAATTATTTACATACACTGCATGCTACTTATTTGGTTTCATCCTACTTGACTAATGTTGCATATGTATATTTTGATTTTGCATGCTTCTAGCTTTACTATCTAATTTGCAAGTGAAATTGCTTCTAGTTTTCTAGAGTTATACACAAGTTATTTTCATGTTTATTATTTAATAATTCTTATATAATTTTTAAGATTTGTAATGTGTGGTTTTATTTCCATGAATAGTGTGTGATTTAATTGGATGAATTAAAGTTTGAATTAAATGTAGTTCTTTGGAGTTATAAAATTTGTGTAACTTGCCTATATTTATTTACATGGTTATTGTGAATTAAATTCTTATATAATTTATGGCAATTAATTTTTAATTTAATGTAGAAGTTATAAGGTTTTGTAACTTGTATAGTATTTTAATTCCTTAGTTATTTTGCTATTCTATGATTTGCTAGAAGGTTAAATAATATTTGATTGTATGTACAATTACTTTAGATTAGTTGCTTTATATTATGTTGTCGTTTGCTACTAACTCTCTTTGTAGGCATACCTAAGCGTGGAAAGGCTTTTGGACTAAATAGAATCCTTATG